>NC_080416.1:18537500-19737500 GCF_030265065.1 Corythoichthys intestinalis
GGTAGACAGTCAACCTCTGCTGCCACCTGACGTCAACACTGTTGTTGTCCAACATGACTCCTAGCATGCATTGCAGCGCTAAATAAATAAATAACATCCTGAACCAAATTCCTGTTCTGTGCTATTTTTTTCTTCAGTTACTGTTCCAGTTGTTTCATTAATTGCTAGTTATGGTATTTTGTAACACTTTATTTGACATTGGCGCCACAAGACTGTCATTAGATCATCATAATTATGACATGTGTTGTTTTTTTTTGTTTTTTTAAAAGGCAAGTCTGAAGCCTGGAGAGGTAGGACACCGATGAGTAAGCAAGGGTGTAAGGCGGGGCGGGTGGGAGTCGCAGCACGTCACATGAGTGACACAACGAAACACTGCTACGCTGCTTGCTAACTACACATACGATAAGAAAACGGTTACACATTGTGAACTTACAACAGAAACTATGGCGCATTTTTATCTGTCATCATGTTTTAATCTCCTAAGACACATTTTTAGCTCATTATCGTCACGTCATCGTCATGAAAAAAATGTTCGTCGACGAAATAGTTTCGTTATCGTCATTGTTGACGAAAACAACACTGTTTCCAACATGGTTCAAAAATAATTCAGCCCGTTGCCAGAGGTCTATTTACCCAACTTATGTTGTTGTATGGTGATCCATAGCAATGACGCAGGTGTCTCTACTCTGTGTCCTCCTGTAACAGAATGAATATTACTGTAGGTTGGACTTCCTGTGGAGGGACAAATTCAAGCGGGAGTGTGAGGAAATTGAGACCATGGAGAACCTAAACCGAGTCTTACTGGAGAATGTCCTGCCTGCCCACGTGGCTGAACACTTCCTCGGACGCAACTGGTGGAAGAATGAGGTCAGGTCACAATCTACATTGTGGATTTACGCCTGTCGTGTTTGAAACTCTGACTCTAAAAATAAGCTGTGCTTGTCTTTAGGACCTTTACCATCAGTCGTACGACTCCGTGTGCGTGATGTTCGCCTCCATCCCAGACTTTAAGGAGTTTTACACTGAGTCTGACGTCAACAAGGAAGGACTCGAATGCCTCCGTCTCCTCAATGAGATCATAGCAGACTTCGATGAGGTGAAATAATATATTTTTGTCTTCGTGGGTGAGAGATGCTGTGGGCGGTACCGCTGCAACTAGATGTGATTTCCTATTTATGGCAAGTCACGTGACACATTTCAATCCATTGTGTCCTCAGTTGCTTTCAAAGCCAAAGTTCAGTGGAGTGGAGAAGATTAAGACCATCGGGAGTACCTACATGGCAGCCACCGGACTCAACTTGACGCCAGGACAAGAGTGTGCACAGGCACGTGTTTGCAATCCAGTCATTTTAGATCACAGCCAATTACAGTGGTTCCTCTCAATCTCTTTGTTTTTTTTTTTTTGTTTTTTTTTTACTGTTATTTGACTTTGAAAAGTTCTCAAACACATTCATTTTTCGTACTACAGTATTGATGTGATATGAAAAAGTTGTCTAATTCGTTCATTTTTATAGCACAGCGGTATGAAAAAGTATCCGAACCTTATGGAATTACTCACATTTCTGCATAAAATCACCATCAAATGTGATTTGATCTTTGTCAAAATCACACAGATGAAAATACAGTGTCTGCTTTAACTAAAACCACCCAAACCTTTATACAGTTGTGGTCAAAAGTTTACATACACTTGTGAAGAACATAATGTCATGGCTCTCTTGAGTTTCCAGTTATTTCTACAACTCTGATCTTTCTCTGATAGAGTGATTGGAACAGATACTTCTTTGTCACAAAAAACATTCATGAAGTTTGGTTCTTTTATGACTTTATGATGGGTGAACAGAAAAAAGTGATCAAATCTGCTGGGTCAAAAATATACATACAGCAGCGCTAATATTTGGTAACATGTCCCTTGGCCATTTTCACTTCAATTAGGCGCTTTTGGTAGCCATCCACAAGCTTCTGGCAAGCTTCTGGTTGAATCTTTGACCACTCCTCTTGACAGAATTGGTGCAGTTCAGTTAAATTGATGGCTTTCTGACATGGACTTGTTTCTTCAGCATTGTCCACAAGTTCTCAATGGGGTTTATGTCAGGACTTTGGGAAGGACATTCGAAAACCTTAATTCTAACCTGATTTAGCCATTCCATTACCACTTTTGATGTGTGTTTGGGGTCATTGTCCTGTTGGAACACCCAACTGCGCCCAAGACCCAATCTTCGGGCTGATGACGTTAGGTTATCTTGAAGAATTTGAAGGTAGTCCTCCTTCTTCATTATCCCATTTACTCTCTGTAAAGCACCAGTTCCACTGGTAGCAAAACAGCCCCACAGCATAATACTACCACCACCGTGCTTGACGGTAGGCATGGTGTACTTGGGGTTAAAGGCCTCACCTTTTCTCCTCCAAACATATTGCTGGGCATTGTGGCCAAACAGCTCGATTTTTTTTCGTCTGACCACAGAACTTTCCTCCAGAAGGTCTTATCTTTGTCCATGTGATCAGCAGCAAACTTCGACAAACAGTCGAGCTTAAGGTGCCGCTTTTGGAGCAAGGGCTTCCTTCTTGCACGGTAGCCTCTCAGTCCATGGAGATGCAAAACACGCTTGACTGTGGACACTGACACCTGTGTTCCAGCAGCTTCTGATTCTTGGCAGATCTGCTGGTGATTCTCGGTTGAATCTTCACCCTCCTGACCAATTTTCTCTCAGCAGCAGGTGATAGCTTGCGTTTTCTTCCTGATCGTGGCAGTGACAAAACAGTGCCATGCACTTTATACTTACAAACAATTGTTTGCACTGTTGCCCTTGGGACCTGCAGCTGCTTTGAAATGGCTCCAAGTGACTTTCCTGACTTGTTCAAGTCAATGATTTGCGTTTTCAGATCCATGTATGTATATTATTGACCCAGCAGATTTGATCACTTTTTCTGTTAACCCATAATAAAGTCATAAAAGAACCAAACTTCATGAATGTTTTTTGTGACAAAAAAGTATCTGTTCCAATCACTCTATCGGAGAAAAATCAGAGTTGTAGAAATAACTGGAAACTCAAGAGAGCCACGACATTATGTTCTTCACAAGTCTATGTAAACTTTTGACCACATTTGTAGGTTTTCATATTCTAATGAGGATAGCATGCAAACAATGACAGAGGGGGGAAAATAAGTAAATGAACCCTCTGCCTAAGGAGACTTAAAGAGCAATTGAATTTTTACCAAACAATTTATGTCAGGTGTGTGCCCAGTCACTGATGAGTGGTTTTTAGCTGCCCTGCCCATTACACCTGGTAAGAATTGTCTTGATGAGAATCATTGTCTGATCTGCATCATGGCTCAGTCAAAAGAGCTGTCTGAAGATCTGCGATCAAGGATTGTTGATTTGTATAAAGCTGGGAAAGGATACAAAGCCATCCCTAAAAGTCTGAATGTTCATCAATTGACAGTCAGAGGAGTTGTCTACAAATGAGAGATTTTGGCACTCTTGTTTTTCTCCCAAGGAGTGGCTGTCCACCAAAGATAACGCCAAGAGTTCAGCGCAGAATACTCACAGAGGTGAAAAAAAGAACCCTAGAGTATCTGGTAAAGGCTTCCCGAAATCACTGGAACAATGTTTCTGTTCACACATCAACTAAATGGCCAAGATGTTCATGGGAGGACTCCACAGAGGAAGCCACTGCTGTCTAAGAAAACATTGTTGCTGATTTAATGTTCACAAAAAGGCACTTGGACACTTCATAGAAGTTTTGGCAAAATATTTTGTGGACTGATGAAACCAAAGTTGAATTGTTTGGGGGTAAAACACAACGTCATGTGTGGAGGAAAAATGGAACAGCTTACCAACATCAACACCTCATCCCCACCGTGAAGCATGGTGGAGGGAGCATCATGATTTGGGGCTGTTTCGCTGCCTCAGGGCCTGGACAACTTGCAATCACTAATGGAAGAATGAATTCAAAAGTTTATCAGGATGTTTTGCAGGAAAACCTGAGGTCGTCTGTCAGAGAGTTGAAGCTAAAAAGAGGATGGATGCTGCAACAAGACAATGAACTATTGGACACAGAAGTAAATCAACTTCAGAATGGTCACAGAAGAAAAAAAATGTTCTGGAGTGGCCAAGTCAAAGTCCAGACTTGAACCCCATTGAGATGCTGTGGCATGACCTTAAGACAGCGATTCATGCCAGACTTCCCAGGAATCTGACTGAACTACAGCAGTTTTGTACAGAACAATGGGCCAAGATTAGTCCTAATCGATGTGCCAGACTGATCTGCAGCTATAGGAAGCGTCTGGTTGAAGTTATTGCTGCCAAAGGGGGGGCTAGAAAATATTAAATGTGATGGTTCACTTATTTTTCCCCCTTCTGTCATTCTTTGCATACTATCCTCATTAATATATGAAAACCTATAAATGTTTGGGTGGTTTTAGTTAAAGCAGGCACTGTTTTTTCATCTGTGGGATTTTTACAAGCTCAAATCACATTTGATGGTGATTTTATGCAGAAAATGTGAGAAATTCCAAAAGGTTCAGATACTATTTCAAACCACTGTATATATGCATTTTGTATGAGTATTCTGCTTATTCCCTATAGGAACATGACAGACAGTACATGCATATAGGCACCATGGTGGAGTTTGCCTTCGCTTTAGTCGGGAAGCTCGACGTCATCAATAAACATTCCTTTAATGACTTCCGACTCAGAATCGGTGAGAACGCAGAGTATCATGTGAGCGCCATTAGTCCTTTTATGACATGTATTGATTTGTTTGGGGGGGTTCACCAAGGGATAAATCATGGACCAGTCATTGCTGGGGTCATCGGGGCCCAGAAACCTCAATATGACATCTGGGGAAACAGCGTGAATGTGGCCAGTAGGATGGAGACCACAGGAGTTCTGGGGAAAATCCAGGTGATAACCTTTTATTTATGTAAACATATTTGATATCCTACTCGTACTCTGAGCTCAAACGGGTTGCCGCATTCGTGGGTTTTTAGCAGTCATTTTCTGTTTGTCCAGGTGACGAAAGAAACGAGCGAGATCTTATCAACGCTTGGCTACGTGTGCTCATGTCGAGGCATAATCAACGTGAAGGGCAAAGGGGATCTGAAGACATACTTTGTTCACACAGAAATGACCCGATCCCTGTCACAAGGCACCGTCATGCCTTGAGTCTTCACATGGAACACAAAATTAGACTCAACGCACAAAGTGGCATTAGCAACCATTGGTCACGGTCTGGATGTACAAGTCATTAGCAGAGGCCCTGGTGTCACACTATTCAAAGAACTCAGAAGATCGCACTATTGTCCGACGTCATTGGACACCCCTCCCTGGGTGTTTCATCCAACCCCACCCACCACCACCACCATCTCTAGAGTTTAGAAGACAGCTCTGAGGGTTGTGGAGTGTGGGAAGGAGAGATATTACCGCAGCTGTCAAGGAGCGCAGTCAAGCATTTATACAGAAGTAGTGTGGAACTAATTAGCCATGCCAGTGTTGTAAGCAGTGCTTCGGAGCCTTGCGCTGAGCAAAGGTGTTCTATAAATAGTGTAAACTCAATGGACAAAAGGAAAGTGATACACCAATTAATTTGGGGGGAAGTTTTGAATTAAGAGTCAGGGTTGCTGTAAATCAGCAGAACCAAAACTTGTAAAAGGCCTAAACTGACTGGACAGGAATTCACTTATAAAAGTGTGTAACAAATGGCTGCACTAGCGATGTTGAGATTGCATTTGCACTATAAACGAGTCAATAGACATTTCTACTACAATGGTACTAGGGTTGCCAACTCCTTGAAAAAAATATAAGGGATACATCATTGGTAGACCCGGCCGGCCAGATAATCGTCACCCTTTAATTGTTTATTGAATGTGAAAAGTTTTTTTTTCTGTTGTTGTAATTATGATATTATTATAATTTTTCTCTAAACTGAATTAATTAGGTACATATTTTAGTTATATAAACACAAGAGAAAAAATATTATCAGCAATGTATTTTTAATACAAAATACAGGGCAAATAAGTATTTAGTCAACCACTAATTGTGCAAGTTCTCCCACTTGAAAATATTAGAGAGGCCTGTAATTGTCAACATGGGTAAACCTCAACCATGAGAGACAGAATGTGGGGGAAAAAAACAGAAAATCGCATTGTTTGATTTTTAAAGAATTTATTTGCAAATCATGGTGGGAAAAAAGTATTTGGTCAATACCAAAAGTTCATCTCAATACTTTGTTATGTACCCTTTGTTGGCAATAACGGAGGCCAAACGTTTTCTGTAACTCTTCACAAGCTCTTCACACACTGTTGCTGGTATTTTGGCCCATTCCTCCATGCAGATCTCCTCTAGAGCAGTGATGTTTTGGGGCTGTTGTTGGGCAACACGGACTTTCAACTCCCTCCACAGATTTTCTATTGGGTTGAGATCTGGAGACTGGCTAGACCACTCCAGGACCTTGAAATGCTTCTTACGAAGCCACTCCTTTGTTACCCTGGCTGTGTGTTTGGGATCATTGTCATGCTGAAAGACCCTGCCATGTCTCATTTTCAATGCCCTTGCTGATGGAAGGAGATTTTCACTCAAAATCTCTCGATACATGGCCCCATTCATTCTTTCCTTTACACAGATCAGTCGTCCTGGTCCCTTTGCAGAAAAACAGCCCCAAAGCATGATGTTTCCACCCCCGTGCTTTACAGTGGGTATGGTGTTCTTCGGTTGCAATTCAGTATTCTTTCTCTTCCAAACACGAGAACCTGTGTTTCCACCAAAAAGTTCTATTTTGGTTTCATCTGACCATAACACATTTTCCCAGTTCTCTTCTGTATCGTCCAAATGCTCTCTAGCGAACCCCAGACGGGCCTGGACATATACTGGCTTCAGCAGGGGGACACGTCTGGCAGAGCAGGATTTGAGTCCCTGGCGGCGCATTGTGTTACTGATCGTAGCCTTTGTTACTGTCGTCCCAGCTCTCTGTAGGTCATTCACTAGGTCCCCCCGTGTGGTTCTGGGATTTTTGCTCACCGTTCTTGTTATCGTTTTGACGCCACGGGTGAGATCTTGCATGGAGCCCCAGATCGAGGGAGATTATCAGTGGTGTTGTATGTCTTCCATTTTCTAATAATTGCTCCCACAGTTGATTTGTTTACACCAAGCGTTTTACCTATTGCAGATTCAGTCTTCCCAGCCTGGTGCAGGTCTACAATTTTGTCTCTGGTGTCCTTCGACGGCTCTTTGGTCTTGGCCATAGTGGAGTTTGGAGTGTGACTGACTGAGCTTGTGGACAGGTGTCTTTTATACCAATAATGAGTTAAAACAGGTGCCATTAATACAGGTAACGAGTGGAGCCTCGTTAGACCTCGTTAGAAGAAGACCTGTTTGACAGACAGAAATCTTGCTTGTTTGTAGGTGACCAAATACTTATTTTCCACTCTAATTTGGAAATAAATTCTTTAAAAATCAAACAATCTGATTTTTTTTTCCACATTGTGTGTCTTATGGTTGAGGTTTACCTATGTTGACAATTACATGCCTCTCTAATCTTTTCAAGTAGGAGAACTTGCACAATTGGTGGTTGACTAGATACTTATTTGCCCCACTGTATACTAGAATTAAATCTATCCTGCTAAATTTAAAATGGCATACCATAATTTTCGAACTATAAGCTGCTACTTCTTTCCTTCATTTTGAATCCTACGGCTTATAGTCCAGTGCCTATTATTTGTTGATTTATTTGGGTTAATAGGTCACACTTTATTTCACAGAAGCGTCATAAGACTGTCATAAGACCATCATAATTATGACATGCCACTGTCATGGACATTAATGAATGTCTATGACAGATGTCATTAAGTGTCATCCAGCAAATTTTGTAACTAACTCCATTTATATACAGCTCAGATCTTTTACATCCATACAAAAGTGAGATGATTTGCCAGATAACACTGAAGCCCCTTTCACACACTCCAAAACTCTGGTAATATTACAGGATTTAACCACGCAGCAGTTGAATGGGAAAACTATTTCCCGCGTTGACTGACACGGATATTACGCAGACATTTCATGGGTCGCGTCTTAGTATCATGTCCGGGACTTTCCTGGGAAGCGGTGTGCATGAAAGCAGGCTTTAAATTCCCGGGTCACAGCACGATGGCTGATGACGTAAAAATTATGGAGGGCCGATCGTCACTTCCTCTACTACTATACTTTCACTACTGCGAAAACAAGGTTGTGCTTCAAAGCAAAAAACAACGGAGGGAAGCGTTCAAAGGTTTATTAAATACATATTTACTACCACCACTAAGATCTGCACCCACGCGGCTCCACCTGGGCCTGGGCCTGCACCCAAGGCTTCCATGCGCACCGCAGCCGCCTTCCTACTCGGCGGGGCTTGAGGCGAGGGGCAACTGCCCCGCAAACAAAAATACACACGATCGCTGGCTGAAAAGGGGGACTTATGCAATGCGTCTATGAAAGTAAAGCCGAGGAAGAGAGTCCATCGTCCATCTTTGGAAATGTGTTGTTTATTTTATTCCTGATGTTAGGGTCCGCTACTGCGGAAACAAGGTTGTACTTCAAAGCAGAAAACAACGGAGGGATACGTTCAATGGTTTATTAAATACAAAAATACACACGATTGCTGGCTGAAAAGGAGGAAAAACTCCAGGGATGACAATAGGTCTACGGCAGAGGTCACGGAACCGCGGACCTCGGTCCGGTTCCGGACCCCCAAGCCGTCTCGACCGGATCTCAAGCTGTCCGGACTAATACACGTTGCAACAACAAAAATCTTTTTTTTCTGCGGGTTTGCAGAGCGGAGGTGGGCAACAAACAAAAACCTTAGCGGTGACGCGCGTGAGCCAGCCAATGGGAGTGAAGCATTTGAAAGTTATTTTTAGAACAGCATGTCTCACACTCGCTTTCCAGAATCCGCGGAGTGACAGCCAAAAACTGAGCTGAATGAAGTTGGAGGAAGAGGCGAAAAGGTGCGGCAAATGGCGTGCTCAAAATACGCAAGATTGATGCAGAAAACAGAGTGTTTAAGGAGGAGCAGACCAACACATTTTTGTTCATTTTACCTGGCGGCAGCACAAGACCGCTATGCCTCATCTGTTCAGAGATGGTGTTCTGCCAAAATCTGCTACATCGGCGAAACGTCCTACATTAGTCGAATTTGACACCCAAAGTACTACCGTGCGTGCTAAACTTGTTTTGTTTGGATGCATACAGGCAGAACGTACTAAAAATGCCTTAAGAAAATACTTAAATGCAGTTATACCAAATAAGGACGGTTTAAATACGCTACATGACTAATGTGGTCAACTGCTTCAAAGCTAACACAAAAAAACAATGGTTAAAAGTATGAGAGGTTAATACATGCAAGAAGTATTTTTGAGGCAATGAAAAGGCTCTAAAAAACTAAATAAAAACAAAAATAGTGAGTACTCGCCGCTTCTGACCGATGTGCGCATGTGTTTGAATGCTTGCGCAAGCGCGCTGAGCGTTGTGTAGATGTTTCGCCACATAGTAAGGAATGGCCGAACAACGGTAGCGCTTGTAAAAAGCAGCAATTTGAAAAGGCACTATGAGACAAAGCACGCAGCTTTTTCGCAAAGTTTCCCTGTGAACTCTGCCATCCGTTCTCAAAAAATAGCGGAATGAAGGGCTCAATATGATCGCTTAATTATTTATAACTAATTATTTATTATTAAATATTATTTATTACTTACTATAAATTAGTTTTTTATATTTTATTTAAATTTTTGAATGTTGTAACTATCAACATGGCCACGTAAAGATACGTTTGTATTTGGAAAAAAAGAAGCATTAAAAATATTTCCGGACCCGAGATTGCTGTAATTTTTTAATTTCGGACCCAGAGGATTTTTAATTCATGACCCCTGATACGGGGATCAATAAAATACTAACCTAAGCGGTAGGCATAGAGCCGATAAGACAACAAAACAAAGTCAGCGGGATTCTTCCTTCCACACTTCTCTCTTCACTCAAATACCAGCACAACGTCGGGGATTTCAAAACAAGGGTGGCAGACGAACAAGCTAGCAAATGCACGAAATTCAAGAGTACGAGGTGTCGAATGGCGCCCAGCAAGTTAATATCTCGGCACCCTTCTCTTGGATCAACTGGGCCTGAATACAGTCTTGATGAGCTTGAATTGGCTGCAGTTACAACGTCGAGCACGCTCCCACAAAACACGATTTGACCGACATTGTGATAGCCAATCCCGACCAAAAATGACGGAATGTCCAAGTTATAAAATCGCGCCAGCAGCCCTCCCCGCACAGAAAGCACCAGTGGGCAGCATGGGAAAAGTGTGTGAAAGTGTCCAACCCGCGTCATTCTTGGGACATCTCTGCATACATGAAAGCAATGACGCGAGTAAATCCTGCGTCACCTTACAAGGTAATTTCCCTGGATATATGTGTGAAAAGGGCTTAAATGACATCTGTCATAAGCATTTATTAATGCCCATTACAGTGTCATGTCATAATTATGACGGTCTTATGACAGTCTCATGATGCCGCTGTCAAAAAAGTGGTACCGGTTAATATCTTTTGGTGTAAATATCCCATCATACAGTGAGGACAGCTGCAGCTATAAGTTCGGTGCGGCTTATCGATAAACAAATGCCACTTTAATGTCAAATTTGGTGGGTGGCGGCTTATAGTCAGGTGCACCTTATCGTGGGAAAATTACAGTATTTTAACGCTTTAAGTCCTTAGCCTTTTGGGGGGGTTTGTCCGATTTTTTTAAAATGTATTTTTTTAAAATAATAATTAGTAGGGGTTCTTTTTATGGTTTTTTTAAATTGTTTTTACAGTTTAGGTGCGTTGAAAGTTCATCACTCCAAATATAATGAATTTGACAACACAAATATAATACAATTAGTGAAAATGAAGTATACAGAGAACAAGAATACAAATGATCCTCATTCTGAACACGCTTTTTATTCTCACTTCACTCAAACCTCTTGTCTACCACACTCTTATGTTGTCTTCCGTTAGTGACAGTACCTCGACCAATGAGATGAGTGGGATTTCGTATTGTCATTGATCCTTTAGCTCATTGGTCAAAATGCAGGATAGGTGGGAGAACTGTATCAGTATTTGGTCATTCTATAAATAAGACACTATTTTCAAGTTTGATGATAATAAGGGTCAAAGCGTGTCACTTGAAAGCTCAATAAAGGACACGTACTCATGTTTCTGAATAGCGGACGATTCCATTTTTCAAGGGACAGTTGGCAACCCTAAATGGTACCGAAACATAGTTGTAATAGTGTTACCATAACACTCAATCCAAAATATTTTCGGTTTCAATTAAAATTCAAACAAAGGTGATAAATGCAACAAAATGTTGCTAATCCCGCTTCCCTTTTAAATCCTGTAATGTTGGCCCGACATTCTCTGACTCTGCTTGTGTTTGCTAATCTAATCCAAGGCCATATTGCTAACATTTTGATGTCATTTTACCATTCCATTTTGGACTATCAATGTGGAAGTACCATCCTCCGAAATATGAGTCTTCCCAGAAAAATTAAAGATATACATTAATTAGTTAAACATGGGAAGCTCGCACCATATTTCCATTCATTTTCACTTCCTGTAAATGTAATACATTTTAACCATGCAATGTATTTATTGCTTTGTGAGCCAGTTTGCTCACTGTTTTTCCAACTGGATATTAGAAATAGCCTGCTGTCCCAGTGCCAACAAATTCCCACCCCGACAGGTAGTTTGAATGTGAATTAGTGTTAGTTCTAGAGACTGCTTGGAAGTGCCAATGGCTTGAGATGGGAATAGATTGTTGCTTTTTATAATAACCCCCAGGGAGCAAACCAGCTGCACTGTGTGTTCAAATGTCACCCTGCTGCCACCCTTTTGTTATTCATTAAATATTTGTATATAACAACTAGTCTCGTCTTTATTTTATTTTTATTATAAGTCAAATTTTTATTTGAACTTTTGCCCGTACATATGCTTTTAGTTGACACTTAAAACAGCCCCTGTTGTTGTCATATGTTGTTACATATGACTAGATGAAGTTACAGATAGGAAACATTATTATGTTCTGTTGAAATCACTGATGGCACATTGATTATTTCATGCACGCGACAATTGAGACTCCCTTCCATGCTTCTGTTTACTATAACTTCAGCCACTGTCTGTATTTCTAAAGATTTGCACATTTTTCGATTGTGAACAATGGGAGAATGCGTTTTGTTTGTTGCCGCCACTGGCACCGTTGTCTGTTTGCACTGTAGAACACACCGTGACTGTGCCTTGCAGGGACTGATTCACAGGTGGCTTTATTTTTCAGGAACATAAATAACACAGAGGCGCCAACCTACATGCAAATACATGTGACAAAAATGTTTTTAATAGTGGTGAATTTCCTGATGTGTGTTTGTTCTTGTGCGTGGCCCAGAAACTCAGCGTGAGCTACTTTTTTGTGACATGAATAATTATCCCAAATAGACTAATTGCCTACACAAGTACATATCAAACCATGCGCAGAGTTTAAGGGGGGCCCCGGTGGGTAAAAAATGTCATTGCATGTAACTGACTTTCTTTATATATGATTTTAAAATTAAGCTTTCCGGTAAAATATTGTCTATAAAAGTTGAAAAGCAATAAAACAACAAAAACTGAATGAAATGAACAAACAAAGATATTTTTATAATGGGTCAAAATTCTTTTTCGAACAGATGATGTGACTAGCACCTTACGGTCATTTGCTTTGCTTAGCCAAAAGCACCCGAGGATTGAAGAGGCAAAATGGATATACGTAATTTTTCCAAACCTAAGATTCTAAAAGCAACAAAAACTACTGAGCAAAAACCAAGGAGTGAAAATGTGAATCATGAAATGCCAGAGACCACCGTCAAAATGGCGAGCGGAATTTCAATTTGCCCCACTAAAGACGCTAATTGTACAACAGAGCCACCACTGGTGTATTGCCAATGTACAGTGTATCACAAAAGTGAGTACACCCCTCGCATTGCTGCGGATATTTAAGTACAGTATATCTTTTCCTGGGACACACTGACAAAATGACACTTTGACACAATAAAAAGTAGTCTGTGAGCAGCTTATATAATAGAGTTAATTTATTTTCCCCTCAAAATAACTCAAAATATAGCCATTAATATCCAAACCCCTGGCAACAAAATTGAATACACCCCTTAGAAACTACGTACATCCCTAAATGTCCAAATTGAGTACTGCTTGTCATTTTCCCTCCAAATGTCATGTGACCCGTTACAGGAGTGCTGTCAGCATTGCTGCAGAGATTGAAGAGGTGGGGGTCAGCCTGTTAGTGCTCAGACCATACGCCGCACTCTACATCAAATTGGTGTGTATGGCTGTCACCCCATGAGGAAGCCTCTTCTGAAGACGGTACACAAGAAAGCCCGCCCGTCTCATCAGATCATAGGACATGGGTCCAGTAATCCATGTGCTTTGCTGACATATCTTCAGCAAACTGTTTGCGGGCTTTCTTGTGTACCGTCCTCAGAAGAGGCTTCCTCCTGGGGTGACCGCCATGCACACCAATTTGATGTAGAGTGCGGCGTATGGTCTGAGCACTAACAGGCTGCCCCCCCCCCAACCTCTTCAATCTCTGAAGCAATGCTGACAGCTGTCCTATAACGAGTCACATGACATTTTGGATGGAAAATGACAAGCAGTACTCAGTTTCGACATTTAGGGATTACGTAGTTTCTAAGGGGTGTACTTACTTTTGTTGACAGGGGTTTGGATACTAATGGCTTTATTTTGAGGGTAAAATAAATTAACTCTATTATATAAGATGCACACAGACTACTTTTCATTGTGTCAAAGTGTCATTTTGTCAGTGTTGTCCCGTAAAAAGATATACTTAAATATCTGCAGAAATGGGAGGGGTGTACTCACTTTTGTGATACACTGTAGTTACCACCGTCAAAAATTGTATGCCCTGGCCGCGGGAGTGGACACACACACATTAGTTACGAGTTATGTCGACTTAAACAACTAATTGAAGCCAGAAAAGAACCACAGTTATATATTTTGGACATCGACGTTTATCAAACTGGAGTAATTACATACAGGACTTCAATTACAGTAATAACAGTTAAAGGTCATCCTACAAGTAAAACAGTATAACATTGCCTTTTTTTACATTCAGTACGTATGTTATGTTATACGGCAAAAAAAATGTTTGGGTTTTTTTTTGTGTGTGGATGGGCCATGTTTTAAAACCTTGTAGATAACTACATCACGAAAACACGGAAATCAAGCGAATCAGTGCTACACAGTGGCTCTGCCCAGGGGATACAATTTTTGACGGGGGTAACTACATTGGCACGACACCGGTGGGCGTACCATATTCAATGGATAGCAATCTTGGTGAAAACTATAGCTTTCCTAAGCAGACTGATTTTGAATTCCCCTCAAGAATGATGTGAAACAAAACTCTTACCGGTATATACTATATTCTTATATCTTCTTACGAGTTGATTTTATTGTTGACACTACATTTCGGGGTCATCAACACGTTGTGCCCCCCCCCTGCCCCAAAAGTCTAACTCCGCCTTTGTATCAAACACATCACAAAACTTAACCCCACAAAAACTTTCCATAGAACAAGAAATTTAAATTCTATGAATGAAAAGACTCAAATTTGTCCCTAAATGTATGTATATGTGGTTCAAAATAATTTCTATTTCCCATTATTATATTGTGAGCAGTACGGATATGACTCCCGCTTAGTCAGCTAATAAGGAGAAGCACTTTAGAAAGTGGAAGCAAATTAAAATAGTACATTTTTTGAGGAAACGCCAGTATAAAAAGCAGGATAAACTAATAGGACGAACTATACTGACTGTCATGTTCAAACACTTGTCCCTTAGAGGCCTTCCTTTCTGACTTCTGACAATGAAATCAATTGAGATCACAAGAGTGTTCCTGCCTGGGAGCACTGTGAGGAATATGTGCTGCCGCCTGCAGTAATGGGCGACAAGGAAGTCCAATTGCTTCGACTCGGGGATATAAATAAACTCCCAGTCTGTCACTGACTAAAAACGGTGCTCGCCTCGGTCTCGGCAAATGGAGTCCAGTGGGAGGGGGGCAGAAAAGAAGAAAACGTCCAAAACAATAGAATCATTGGCACAGAAAGAAGAGCTCAGTCGTACAACAAAATGAGACTCAGCACACAGGAGAGCAGTTAAATCATCCATCCATTTTCTTGAGTGCTTGTCCTCATTACGGTGGTGAGTGAGCTGAATCTGGGCGAGAGGTGGGATACACCCGTGATTGGTCGCTTAGGAATGGCAGGGCATTTATTGACAACCACAGATGGATAGTTTTGTCTTCATTTGTCATGTTTTTGCAATGTGTGATGAAGATGGGGTGTTTTGGAGAAAAATCAAGCTAGACTCAAACCCAGTGAAATTTGACTGAGGCAAAGGTGCCAACCACAAGGACACTGCTAATAGTGAAATGCCAGTGAATGATTATTAACCAAGATTGGGATTTTTATGGGGAACCACAAAATTTTATAAAAATAGCGACTTTACCAATGTTCTGTATAGGGCTGCAGCTCTCGATTGTTTTAGTGGTCAATTAATCGATGAACTAGTTACTTTGAACAATCTAGTAATCGGATAAGGAACATAGAAAATTAAAATACCTGAGCTGAGCCTCAAACGGTATAAAAAAAATAGATAAATGAGGATCTAAAAACAACTAAAGCACAATTTCCTAACTTACATAGCAAAAGTCCGCTAGCTTAAATGCTGTAAAATGCTTTTTTTTTACAATGATCTTAACAAATTTTTCAAACAGACATTCCCACAAAAATGGCTAAATATACCAATAAACGAAATTACGAATGCAGTAAAAAAAAAAAAAAAAAAAAAAAAGCTCTTAAAAAAACTTATGTTGGTCTTAACAGGGAGCAGCTAGATTCAGCCATGTGAAATAAGTTGTCATATTCACCGTCACCACTAGAGAGCAGTTTATCCACCTTAAAAAAAATCAATAAAACTAAATGCAAACACTTTCAAAACAAACCATTACAACGCCCCTTTAATTAAACGAATACTTGAAGCAGCAAAATTTAATTTGAATCTTTTTTCTAATTGAATTACTCAAGTTAATCGATTAGTCGTTGCAGCACTAGTTCTGTATATTAAAAAATATATATAAATATATATATATATATATATATATATATATATACAGACACATACAGTGCCCTCCATAATTATTGGCACCCCTGAAAAAGATGTGTTTTTTACCTTCTAATATTTTTTTTTTATTCAAATAATATGGGACCTTAATGGAAAAAAAGAGAAAAATCCAACCTTCAATACAAGTGCATTCATTCAGTGGGGAAAAATCCCACATAAAGAAAAAATTATTTGACATTAAATAATGTGTGTCACAATTATTTGCACCCCAGGTAATACTTTGTACAACCCCCTTTTGCCAACAAAACAAGGTCTGGGGACTGAGATGGCCATGGGAGGATAATGATTTTGTGTCTGGTGAACCATTTCTGTGTAGATTTGGCCATATGTTTAGGGTCAATGTCTTGCTGAAAGACCCAGTGAGCACCCATCTTCAGCTTTCGGGCAGAGGGCAACAAATTTTGATTTAAAATGTCCTGGTATTTCAAAGCATTCATGATGCCATGCACCCTAACAAGGTTCCCAGGGCCTTTGGAAGTGAAACAGCTCAACAGCATAACTGACCCACCCTATACTTCACAGTGGGTATGAGGTGCTTTTCAGCATGCGCATCTTTTGTGGCACGGCACACCCACTTAGAGTATTTGTTGCCAAAAAGCTCAATCTTGGTCTCATCTGACCAAAGCACACGGTCCCAGTTGAAGCCTGGGACTGTGTGTATTTTTGTGTGAGAACAAGTGTTCTTTTTAAACTTTTTTTGTTAATCACAGTTTACTTTGGTTTCAGTGGCGGATACTGGTCTTTCAATGAGGGGAAGTTCAAATTGTGTCCGCCTGTGAGTGCTTTGTGACGGTGGGGCAGGTTTCGTGGCACCCGTTGCTCAGTAGGGAAAGAAACTGGAGTGACAGAAGTCAAGACTCCAAACACAAGCAGCTACAAGAGAAAAAACCCCCACCAGAAATAAGCTTGATTTTTCGCTATTTATTTTTAACAAAGCGAGTATTGCTAGGATGCTTATGAAAGTCACCGGTTCAACTCAGAACAACGGAATGAAAATTGAAAAACGCCTCCCGTGGATATTGATATGACAAAAATCACTAATTCGCTCATTTCGGTGTTAATCAAAAAGGGATTCAGCCTCAGACAGATCATCCAAAAATCATGCAGAGAACCAGAGCGTTCCGGCCATCCGAGCCCCGCCCACTGCCCATAGACCACAAGAGACACACAGTGTCCGATGTTCGGGATAAACCCAGCCTTTAGCCAATGACTTAACTCATTTCACTGTAGTGGAACAACGTACTCTCAACTCTGGAGAAGCACAGCTTCCAGACTGTTTACAGGACTGTGAAGCTGCGCAAATGAATGAAAAGCAAGCTGCATCATAACCAGTGATAAGCTAATTCCAAACAAAAGTTGAGCGCTCTGTAGCGCATATTTAGTCAATGATATGTACACACAACAGTATACATTTGATCACTTATTTTTTTACATTTTGGGGAAGCTGAGCTTCCCTTGTAGTCTTAGAGCAATTGCCTCTGTTTGGTATGAATTGAGCATAGACTTCATCATCATCTGATAGTGAAGTCTATGAATAGAGTTTTTTTTTTTTTCCTTTCGTTGGATAGATTACAATAACGCAAGGGCGTAGGTTTGGTCTCAACATTATGGGATGATATAACAGCATAACCTGCATGTACGCTTTGCTGGGGATGGGACATTAATAAGGCCAAACAAATTATTGAACAGGGGTCAGAGCCTCATTTTTCATGAATATGAACCTAAATAAAGCAAAGCAAAATAAATCTGTATCGACTAATACTAAGTTTAATGTTAATTTGTTCACATGATACAACGTTCGATTCAAACCTTTGTTTTCAAAAACTACTAAAGAAACATTTTGAAGTGCAAGTCCCAATATTAAAAAAAAAAAAAAAAAAAAAGGGAGCTATCCAAGAATGAGTCCACTTCTGGGGGACACAACAGCACTCCTTGACTTAAACTAAAGCATTGTGATATATAAGTGAATTGAGGGGGGAAAAAATAATGAAGAAAAATCTGAGATATCCAAGGACCGAGCTACATCTTAGGCATCCAAAGTACTCTTGTGAAATGAAATCACACATCAGAATTTCATTTTTTTTTTTTTCATGTCAGTTCATGTTAGTGCCCCTCTGAAGTGGACCCATTCTTGGGACTTACACTCTGGGGCCACCGCGTTGGACTACGGTAATGCCAATAATGCAAACAATGATCCAAATGAGGGTCAGCTAGCTTGACTTCGTTGTTTCTTGTGGAGGCTGGCCTAACCGCAGTAGTTTTGCAGGTTCATTAAGTTCACACAGATTAATGCTATGCTAACTCTGTTGCAGGTCGAACTTTTATTTGGAAAATTAGTGGTGTTTCCCCCACCTCCACAACATTGACACCTTTTTACATTACTTACAGTGGCTTGTGCTGGCCGAAAAAGAAAACTTCTAATATCCCTCCTCTTCGAAGGGGGTTGAGGAGGCGGCATGTTGTATTTCTGTCGGCGAGGTTGTGTGAGTGCATGTGTGTCTGTGTGGTGGGAAAAAGGGGCGGGGGGGGGGGTGAAGTTATCAGCCAGTCAAACATGTTTAAGGGGGGGAAATGGACTGGCACATTCAGCAAGTAAAAAGGGATAAATGTAAGTCAGCGTTATGAAAATAGTTCATTTAATATAGGTAGGGCCTATTCTATCCTTACAATATATAACTGAACTCATTGACTAATCCAAATAAGGTGTCTTAAAAGTTGGTGGGGACCATTTGAGCATCCTGAAAAGTTAGTAGTTACAGTATGTCCATACCGTCCCTATGCAAACCTCTTCGCCCTTGCAATAACGATTAAGCAAGACAAGAAATAAAGGATATATGGTGAGGCGTCTAGTGGTAATACATTAGCGATCTCCTCCTTCCCTCTAGTGGATTTTTAGTGAAGCGCAAGATAATTATCAGGTGGAGGGGAGACCTCAGTTTACAACTGAGACTTGGGGAAAAATGAATTGGGAACCTCAGTCTAAGAACAACACAAAAAAGTAACCTTAACTCTGAATGAAAGCACTTATTTGCCGACTTGATGGACCTATTCAAAACATGCAATAAAACTCTTCCTCTCTTCTTCGGGTCGTAGGTCTATGTTTGCTCGCGTATCTAAAATAACAATAATAACAATAAAGATTCCAGCATGTCCATGTAATTTTGTTGTTATTATTACTATTTTTTGTACTTCAAAAATAGGGCGTTGATCTATTGGTTTTGTAGTTCCATAGAAATACTGCAAGGGGCAGCAGTAGCCCGTAGTTGAAGATAGAAGAGCGAGCAAGAGTCCAGACAAAATGTAAATCAAATCAAAACAGTTGACCTTTTCTCCTTTCATAACAGTTTCCTGCAAATTACGTTTTTAAGTGCCCTATATGCATTGAGTATATTTTATCGTCCATTGTTTCTATTATTTTAATGTCCTTCTCACTGCAGTTTGACACGCGCCCCGGAGTGAGCCACCAGCCAGCGGCCCCTCCCGCCCCTTTCGTCCGTGCGAGTGACTCTTCTCTCGGCTTCACTCCCGACGAGGAACCCGGTGCACCCGGTTCATCTTTTTTTTTTTGTTTTTTGATTTTTTTTTAAATAGCTACCCCCAAGATGGAAGCTTGCAGATGGCAAGATTAGCGTTTAGAATACAACCATACCGCCCGCGTGTCTTTCATGACGCCTTGGTTGGTGCAGAAGAGATTTTCTCAAATCTTTTTACCCATTTTGGGGGGATCTAATAAGATAGTGAGCTCCGGGGGACGGAGTTGTCGCAACCATGAGCTCCGGGGAAGGAACGGAAGAGACTGCGAAGGACGCCGGGGATTCATCGTTCAAGACAGGTAAATCCAATATCGATTAACTCTACCGGGGATGACTATGGACATTTATTCTGGATTGTGTTGTCCTTTTTGGGGGTGCCAGACATTTAACAACTAGGGGCCGAGGGGGGCATTCAATCTGAATGTTTCTGATACTATTACCGTAATCTGACATGACTATGTTCTAGATTAGATTCGGAGATGTATATATTAGTACATTTGCTTCCTTTTGAAATAATCAACATACTACTTAAGCACACGCAAACTGTAGCTCGGCTTTAGCCGGAGTGCTAATGTTCCGAGCCCCATCATTTTCCAAGATGTGGCACCATTTATCGAGGAGCTACTAAAAGACACTAGCTAACATTTTTGATGTTACTCTGGCCACACTTTCAAGATTTACACGTGTAAAAGACATTGTGAGCAATGTGAGTTTTGATCCAAATAAAGTTGGAAAGCGTAGAGCAACCGCGTGCAGTGCACCTTTCCAACACCACAATTGAAGAGCAAAATCGAGCATCTGCCATAAATATTAAATCGCCCATTTAGTGTGTGAGTGTGCGCGCGCTGGACACTTGGTTTTGGTTTAAACCCTGTCGGCGCTGGGACGAGAGGAATGGGTTGACGGAGAATAAACTCCAATGCTGAGCTTTTTAGCTGCGGGTTAGCATCCTAAATAAGCCACACAAGCCTGCTTGGCTAACAAATGCTAAGGTAGCATCGCTAGCTTGCCAGTGAGTTGACAAAGCCGGCGTGTCCCTTGGGAGACTTCTGCTCTTTTAAACCACTGGCATAATGTGAATTGTTTGAATTCAAAATTCCTCAAGTTGTATAGGTTCCTGATTTTGTTGTTGTTGTCAAAACTACGCGAGAGTGAGAGTTAACAATACACGGCGTGGGACCTCCAGCAGCCTGGGTGTGTTAGGCTAGGCTAAGTATAGCACATAAAGGCTAAAAACAGAGTTTATTAACAATACCCCCGGTCTGTCACCTATGAGGGGGAGCCACAGGATATCCGGAATAGATGTTTATTTTTTTCATAGAGACACCAAAGCCTTGCAATAAAAAGAATGCTAAGATTTTGCAACTGGAACAACAATAAGAGTGACAGGCCTGCAGTGATGTAAAAGACAACAACAATGGGCCATAAACTGTAAATTGGAAGCAGACTGATATGAGATTTTGGTACTTTTCAATGAGAACACAGGTACGAGTGGTTTAATTTTGTAGCCTCATAGGTTATTCACTGCCCCACTTCTGTGCAGTATACATTTATACAGTGTGCACACATTATGGAATTATATGGTGGCTCTGGATAAGCCTGTGGGCCACATTTGCACATCCATGCCAAGTCAACCCCCCAGCTCAGTTCACTCTCTGTAGGCATTGAACTGCATCCAGCGCCTGATGTCATGTTTGCTTGAGCTTTGCAGCGTAAATGCACTTCAAATCAATTCCTAGTGCGCCCCTCTGCATTATAAGCAGACGAGTTTTGCATTATAGCACATATCTATTCTTAACTATTGTGCTGTAGCTGACATGTAGGTGCAATTACATGTCTGTGCTCTACTCTCTGAACTCTTAATGCATTTTATTGTAGTACAACAAAATATTATGGCCCAAGCACTCAATAGCATTTTTCAAGCAACTGTGGTTGTGTAAACAAGAGTAACAAAGCTGACAATCACCCCCCTGTAGTTTCATGTCTAGCGTGATAATAAGCCACATAAGGAAGTTCTACATCCTTATTACCTGATGGCTTCCTGTTCGCAGCGCCCTCAAATACAAACACTTTGTTTAGTTGACTGTTGCCGCATAGCTTCAGATCACTTGTTAACGTGCTCTCTGATTCGACATAACTGTCCACACTGCTCCTTTTGTGGTTACCGTGAATAGCGCTCGTGCTATTTTTAATTTTGTAGGTTAGATACGTGACTATTCATCAGCCGAGCCTTCAACATTCACTGAGGATCTGTCTGTCGCCAGAACTGACCTTTATTAACTACATTATTATATTATCATAGTGTGGAAAGTGAGGATGGCGATTCCAAGTGGACCACAAGCATTTATCTGAAGTGTTTCTGATAAGATTACCTGTTTTGAATGTCTGAAAGAGTTAAGATGCAAAACTCAACATGACTCTAGCTATTCTACCTTTGATTTTGTACGCCCTCTACAAAGCAAATGGAAGGCTTGAGTGTCACATAGAGGTTCTCCTTTTGCACTCCCAGTCTCTTCTTCCATCCAATGAATCTTGTTTGGACTTGCACAGTTTTGAGTGTCTTGCCAGAGGCACCCCCCCCCCCCCCCCCCCCCCCCCCCACTCTGCCCCATTCTAGCCTCCCAACAGCTACATCTTCGGCCTCAGTCCCATGGCGCTACTCTTTGTCAGTCCAACGTTTTCTGTTTTCGTGTGTTTCCTTCGTCTGTCGTTCTTGTTGCATCATGTCAGGAGAATCCAAGTTGATTCACGGCGACAATTGGAGGAGAAAGAAAAAAACACCCCCCCACCAGACAGAAATTAATAGCTTGGCTTCTCTACTCATAGAGGGGAGGTTTGTTGTGACATGTTGTCAATCATCATCATGTTCCACAGTATAGAAGTTGCTCTCTGTAGTACAGATGACTTAAATATTGATTCTGAACATAAATTACAAGTAGATAATGCAGTGTTTTATTGCATAGTTGCGCAAATGATGAAATCCATATCAACAAGAGTTGATGAATGAACGTTTCGGGGCAGGAAGGCACCAGTTTACTAGCGTGTTGTGTGCAGTATAGTTGAATGAGCACCGATGTGGGTTTGTAAGCCGGCAACTCAGGGATGGAAATTTGATCTGAGCTTACATTTATGACTCAGGCCGTTTCGCCCAGGAAGAGGTTTGCACAGCGAGACACTCGCACACACGCGCATATACACATATACAAGCACGCCCACACTAATGGATATTGATCCCGGAGATGGAGACTGATTGAGGTTTCCCTTCAGGCTCACAGCAACCGCGTATGAAACAAAAACACTAAATTTGCACGCTCAGTTGACTTCTCTCAGGTCTTATCACAAGCTGATATGACACAATAACAGGTCATCCAGGTCAGGTTTGCTTTGGCTTTGGAATGACGTATTTCAATGTCCGCAGTTGTTTGTGCAGCTTTGGTAATATTATACTTGAAGGAGAGACAGTTTGATGTTCAACTCATTTTATCTGGTCACCCCAGTCTAGTATGTGAATAATGGATTTGGCTGCAACCCTTAGTTTTCCCCTCATATGAGGCTCAGCTTATGAAAACATTTTTGGACAATGCCACACATCCAAGTTACTTTGTAGGAACACTTTGGGGAAGGCCCTTTTCTTTTCCAGCCGTTCCAGAATGACTCTGCCAACATCTTGTAGCTATAACGTCAACCTCACAAAAGCTTCTATCTGGAGAGTGTATGTCTTAAGGTAAAACAAGTGAAGCTTTTCAAATGCATGCATCGGCTTTGTAATAGTTTCCTGTGTGAACCACTCAAGATTTTAGCGGTCGGAGCCAATCTGGCAGGAAATTGTATTAGCTCTGATAAGCACAGACTGACCAACGACTGTTGAATTATGCAAGTCCGTAAATGGTGACATTGTTGTCGTGTTCCATAAAGATTCATGTGCTGATGCAAAGATTTTGGGTGCTGTCATGGTAACAAACGAGCAAAGTGTAGGGAAAATGTTGTGACCTCACAGATTGGGTTCCATAGAAAAAAAAAATAACAGTTGGAAAAATTTGTCCCACATGCCTGGCTGCGATGTACACTGTAATTATTCAATGAGAACACGATGAGCAAAGCCTTGCAGCAAAATGAAGCCCAAAGCACTAAAGACGACGTCGTGAACCTTTTGGTGCACCTCAGCAGTACAACCCTTAACTAGAACAAAACACCGCAGATTAAATTACAGAGTTCAGTGTGAACTATTTTGTCTTTCCGGATATGTTCTACAACCCAATTAGAAATATGGCATTGTAACTCACAAGTGTTGAGTAGTTTAAGATTTGTAGTGATTTGCTCAGACCAATTACTCATAGTGACTGATTTAGTCAGTTTGCCGTTATAACATTTCAAAATAGAGAAGTGAATAGCAATATAAATTAGGGGAGTGAAGCGCACGTCACTGTGTGTTAGATCACTGCTTCTTGAACACATTTTTGGGGGACATATCTTCTGTTAATTCACTGAAAAACTTGCTTATTCTGTTTTTGTGCCAAGGCCAAATTCTCTGTTGTGAGCGCAAGTGATTTGCTGGCTTTTATCTTGCTAACCATTATTAGCCTGTGTGCGCCCTCACCTCTGCCTTGCACCGTTTTTTGACATGCTACAGGCCAAACGGTAACTTAATCAGAATAATATTTGAGGATTTTCTGCACTGTCAATTTAAAATAATGTCCCATATTTGAATAAACAGAAATAAATAGAATGTCTCATTTCCTCTAGATTCATCGATTAATTGAAAAAAATAACCGATAGATTAATTTATAATTTAGTAGGGCTGTCAAACGCTTAAAATTTAAAAGTTAATTACAGCTTAAAAATTAATTAATCGTAATTCATCGCAATTCAAACCATCTATAAAATATGCCATATTTTTCTGTAAATTATTGTTGGAATGGAAAGATAAGACACAAGACGGACATTCAACATACTGTACATAAGTACTGTATTTGTTTATTATAACAATAAATCAACAAGATGGCATTAACATTATTAACATTCTGTTAAAGCGATCCATGGATAGAAAGAGTTGTAGTTCTTAAAAGATAAATGTTAGTACAAGTTATAGAAATTTTATATTAAAACCCCTCTTAATGTTTTCGTTTTAATAAAATTTGTAAAATTTTAAATCAATGAACGAGTAGCTCGCTTTTTGATGTCAATAATTACACAATGCTTATGTGGTGCTGAAACCCATAAAATCAGTCACACCCAAGCACCAGCAGAGGGCAACAAAACACCAAAAAACACAAGTAACAAGTGGACATTACACTGTGCTGTCATTTTAATGTGTTTGAGCGGGGCAAGAGCGTTAAATGCGTCAAATATTTTAATGTGATTAATTTAAAAAATTAATTACCGCCCGTTAACGCGATAATTTTGACAGCCCTAAATTAAAGTCATTTTTCATTCAAGCCTTATAGTGCCCATGACGGCAAGAAGCATGTTTATTTCATATTTCACGCGGTATTATATGCTCCTGAATGAAATGGACTGCTTGGAAGTGTGTGGAAGCGATCGATTTATATATTCAAATTTTTGAATCCCGCGCCATGAAAATGAGTGACTTCCTGGATTGAGGAGGAATGCTAATGTGACGTCACCTGGGTCAGCATCTCACAATACAGCATTGCTTTATAGCATGCAGATGGACAGCGGATTCAGCTGATTTTGCGGATTAATTTGTTCATTTTTCGCATCACGCCAGCCAAGTGTACTGCAGGGTTTTGTTGCTGCACCAGGGAGAGGCGTGTGAGCCTTTTTGGGTTTCAAAATGTTCCCGTTCACAGTGGAGAATGGCCAAAACAAGTCCGACAACTGTGGGACCATTGGACTTACGAGGAAGTGAATAAACATCGTGTTTTGTATTATGTAAAATACTGGGATCATGGCACACGTTTTAAATGGTGATGGCTTGCATTTTGTGGGTGACAGTGCTCCTTGTCCACCAAGAAGGCCACTCAGTGGACGACGGTGGCTTGTACCCACAGGGAGAGCGCTGTACTCAGCAATGCTCGTGCGGTTCTCCATATCGTCCAGACTTCCAGCCCCCTCTTGCCTCCTCGTGTGCCCGGCTACGCGCTCCTCCAACGTCGGCCAGTTTGTCCGGAGGTCATTCTCAAACTGCTTCCCCGGATAACGAGTTCTCCTGCCCGCAGCAGGGGAACAACTTGCTCGCCGGCGGGGGGGGGGGGGGGGGGGGGGGGGGGGGTTGCTGATCGGTGAAGACAATCGACAACCCTGCTGCCGTGTGACAGGTAGTTTCGTGTGATTTTTCACTTCAAAAGGCGAGAATAAGACTTGGAAACGCCACTCGGTTTGGGTTAGCATATCGGCTAGCTGTCACGCCTCCTGGTTTGTTTATGTTCTCCGAAGCCGGGGCAGGGAAATGACAAAAGCCGGACTAACTCCGGTGCCATTAAATATCATTCGGGAGGTGCAAGAAGTCAACAGTTTTGACCATTATGGAGTAATTTTGCTAAGTTGTACTGAATAAATGCCTTTTTAATAGTATATATTCCATTTAGCACAAGGCTGGTATTTGTCATGACCATACCATTTATTTAGCAATTGGGGAAAAATACTTAGTAAAAAAGAATATCCTGTAAAAATATTGGAGTAGAGATTAAAACAATGACATTTTGCTGCTCTCTTCGTCACATTTTCCTCGCTCTGAATAATTCCCCCTCAATGGGCTGAATTCTAAATCAGATGAAATCGTGACCCTGCCGACACCAGCTGGGGACGCTAGAGCGCTATGATAACAGGCGGGGCTAAACGGCACATTAAAAGACTAATTTCTCGTTATCTGCGCTTTTCCAAATTGTTGTATATAGTCAAATCGTCTCAAAACATAATTCTAATTCACCTAATAATCCTATTTAAGATTTTTTTATGCTGTCACAGGCACTTTAAAAATGCCGCTTTTACAAAGCCGACATAGATGTCACTGTCCCACCAACACTGCCTGCAGTCAGAAAACACGCCTGAGTAGAGTTCACCGAATTTATCCCATCTGAACCGTGGTGAACTGGACTGTACCACTTGGGGAGTACTTGACTTAATGACCCTGACACAGATCACTAAATCTTTGCATCTGGGCTTGGAATGGAAGCCACATCTTGATTTTTGATCGAGATAACGAAATGGAAAAAAATAAAATAGGAATTTTCTTGGCCTAATGCAATGACTTTATATGATTCTGGCTTGTTGTGTGACAGTCTCTGATGAAAATGATATCAAGAAACTACTCTACTGAATCTAGCTAGGGTTATTTTGTGAATATTCCTGTGAAATTATTTGTACACTGTATGAGTTCTTTTAAATGCTCCGCAGAAATTCAAAGAGTAAAGACCATAAACACAGGTCCATGATCATCCAGACACCTAATCCATCCCATTTTTCGTCCTTAACAACTCGACTACATTATAAAATTCTGTCAGTCAAGGCCTGTCTGACTTTACAACTCACACAAAAAGGTGCCGACGTTATAAAAGCAACAGTGAACTGAAATAGACAATCCTTTTGTCTTTGGGCCAGAGAGGTTAAAGTTAAATCGTAAATAAATGAAATGCAAGTACCGTAATTTCTGGACTATTGGGCGCCCCTGATTACAAGCCTCACCAAGTACATTTTAAAGGAAAAAACATTTTGTACATACATAAGCCTCTCCTGTCTATAAGCCACTTGTGCCCACATAGTAACATGAGATATTTACAAAGAAATACACAGTTTTCTAAATTTTAATAACATACCTTTTCTTTCCAAACACCGCCAGCAACACGGCAGTTACATACCAGCAACACATCAGTACAGCACTAACTGGGCTGGTTATTAGAAACATAAAAGTCTTTGTTACCCATCTCCATCTTCCTCCTGTGCACCGAAACCTCTTCACCCTCAGTGTCGGATATGAATAGGCTCTTCGCCACGCACCTTCTCATTCTCTCTTTCGATGTCGCTTTCTATGTCTCTCATAATGAGGCAAATTCACTCCTGAGCTTGTGCCGTCCTCTTTGTCACGCAGCAGACCGGCTTTTCGAAACCCGTTGGCGATGGTGGGTTTTTTTCACACTGCTCCACACTGTCAGGATCCACTGGCAGACTTTTGCAAAAGTTGCGCTTCGCACGCGGCCAGTTTTGGTAATCGATCTCTCGCCGCTGGTCATCCAAGCCTCCCATTTCTTCTAGCATTTTCCATGATGTGGGTCTGCTAATTTTACTCATGCACAAAGATGAGGGTCTTCTACTTTTATTCATACACAAAGCATAAAGTTAAATTACCGGTAGTAGTGCAAACTAGCGTCTTCCTCGACACATATATAGTCACGCTTGCATTTTATGCTTGAGCACCCCTGGCGGCCGTTAGAAAAATCGATGAATTGGCCGCATCATTGGACACGCTGCAGGATTCAAAATGAGGGGAAAAAAGTAGCGGCTTGTTTTGTTCAGAAATTACGGTAGTTCCTGCGTTACGAATGAGTTCCGTTCCTATGCTGGCGACGTAACCCAAATTTCCGTGTAAGGAATTAACCCTTTAAGTACCCCTAACTACTCCTCTAAATCTCAAAATAACTATCAACAACATGTATTTTACGTCATTGTATTGTCCTCGCCTAGACGGTGGAACTAAAGGCCGAGTTATGCTTCTGCGGCAGACCTGCGCCGTCAAGGCAGACCCGATTTACGGCCCTCCGCCGTAGCCTGTCGTGCACTTAAAGAAAATCTTGACTTGTGCGGCATTAGCGCATGGTGACATGGCCGAATGGACTGTGATTGGTCCGCTCAGACTGTTGTTTCCGGTTCAGCGCGAAATCACCGCCATTTTCAAACATTGTTTTGATACACGCAAAAATGGACCAAGCCGACGGGAGTATCATCGAAGAGCAAGTTTCGTCAAGACATTATAAAGATTCCCAAATGGTAAGGTCAGCGATTGCATAAAAAACGGAAGAACCACTGAGACAAGTATGTGTGTGTTCGGAAGCGAATAGCCACCCGAAGCGATGGCCCAGTCGGCCAAAAACTGCCAGATTCATCACTTTATCTCGTATTTTTGGTTGGTGCACTTCATTATTTATTGTGTACATATGTTTGCTGTGAGTCTGTGACTTATTTACATGTCACACTTCAAGTCAATTAAGAATAAAGAACAGGTTTGGTGTCAAAAGAGTTGTTTTGATGTTCAATTTTCAACAAGACAGTTCACATACTTGATACATCATCACTGATTGAGAGTGCCTCAGTGCTTTTATGATTACAAGGCTTCCAATGCAGTTTGGGAAGTAGGACACGGCAAAGAAATCAGACAAAAAGCTGGACAACGCAGCTTGCTGGCTTGTACAGCAACCGTCTTCTGAGTCGCCTGCGCCTCAACATTTGTATTGTAATAGCCCCGGATGGGGGGAAGAAGTAGAGAAGTCAATGATCGCTTTCCCCACTTTATTGTGGCAACAATAAAATAAAATAACAAAGTAATAGCGGGCTACCGCAACATGCGACCGCTAACGTTCGCTTTCTCCCGTTCTTTAAACTCGCTTCCCGCTACGTCACCACTACACTGTCTGATCGCCTCTTAAAGGACCCGCGTTTAGTTACGGACATTACAGTATGATCAACATTTGTTGTTCAATGTTGATGAGCTGAAGGTCCACATTCAAGCGTTCCATCTCCAATGGCGTTGCTGTGTAACCGGAAGAAAACTAGACAAGGTTGACAAGAGTCCTTCCAAACCGTGTAAACACGACGCCACACCGGTGAATTACAGAGCAACGCGCTCCCTTACCGCAGAACTATCGAAAGCTCATTAACGCCGTAGTCGCCACGCCGTCACCGCAACGCAGGAGCAAGACTCAGGCTTTAGTCCTAGCTCTACAGTGAGCTATGCTGTAATGTTTCCGTTCTGTCTCTCACTTGGCGGCGCGACTTCTTCGTGAGAGCAAATGCACGTGCAGAAGTACTACCTGCTCTACGCTTCCTGCACCAAAATTAAAGCATGCGTCACAAAACAAAAGTCAACATTATAATCAAATACACAACGACTGAGACAAAATGGCGGATGAAACTCCGGCTTCGTAAAGTCAAAAATCACGGAAGTCGGGTACTTCTTAACTAGGGGACTACCTGTGTCTTGAAAAGGTATTGTTAGTTTTGATGTAATAAAGTTTGTTGGATCACTAATCATCTAGTGAGAAAATGTTGAGATGTTTGTCAGTTATTTTGATTAAAGCGTTTGGTTTTTCATGAACAACAAACTAAACACTACGTTCGGTAAACAATCCTTCTACCAACGGCTTGCCTCCCCTGGGTTTATTAAAAGAAACTTGTCCTATTTTCTTTTTTATTTTTTACCCTCTCTCTCATTAGCCCTGCTCTCGTTCGCTAATTTTTCTGGCGTGATAGCTAATTGGTGTGAGCCCGGGGAAAATTTGCTGCCAAAGCTGCTGGAAGAAACAGGAAGGAGTGAGTCGGGGTCTGAGGTAAAAAAATGAAGACAAGCTGGGAATGAGAGGAAGTATGTTGACAAGGAAGGTGGGCACGGGTTGAAAGATGGAGATGATCATTTTCCAGCGCATTCTTTTTGAATCAGCGTAACGTAAAAAACTGTCCTGTTCAGTAGCTCGTGTCAGAAAATGCACTTTATTAACTGGGATATAGGTGGGTCTTTGATCTGCCTTTGTGGGTTGAAAAAAGGTATTGAGGGAGTTACAAACTAGGACATGTCCTGAAAGACCATTGTACTCCTTTTTCCTTGTGCTCATGTCTCTAGAGCATTTAAAAGTGCTATCTCACTGTTGCCCAATTCTCTCATTTTCATTTTTTGTGTGTGTGTCTCTGCCTCTGACTTCTTTTTACACATGGCTTCTCTTCATCACTGGACGCAAAAGGATATTGATAAAGGTCCCTGACCACCCCCAGGGACCTTAATTTTGGCTTACTGAACCTGCCTTTCTTCTTTGTTGCACCATAAAATAGGGCGGCAACAAATGAACTTTACCCGTCTGTCATTTGCCTTTATCTTGATGGTTCCATACACTATGTTGTTACTTTGTTATTGTCCTCTTATTATTTGCTAGCATTCTGACCAATTCAAATGAGTCCAAAGTACCTTTAGGCGGCAATAGGTCCGTACTTAACTATTGTTTCATTTGCTGCCAACCCTCCCACTTGAAATGGATTGGATGTCTAATAGTGACACTCATTCAAGATCACAGCAAAATGATCAGAAGAGAAACACGATTGGACTACTATAGTTGTATGCGCATACATCCCTGGAGTATACCAACCAAATTTTATTGTAATCCTACCCCAAATAACAGGAATAAATCAAAATGATAGTGTAGTCGGCACTCACCACCACCAATAACAACATGAGCCGCAACTGGCCTGCATTAATCCCTGCAACTGGGGTAAGAAGAACCCACACTGTCACCATGTAGTTGAGCGTGCTGACTGCTGACTCAATAGCCCAGTCTAACTTCCTTCGCCAGCATGTTCTTTTAAATTCTCATGGAGTAGAGCTTTCCTAATCTTTTAACAGCACATGGGCCAACTGATCTTCTGTAGCTGAGTAGTTGGCACACATCAGTGTTGTTTTTGGCAGCCCTTTTCATTTTTGTCTTAGTCTTTTGGACGAAAAAACTTATTAGTCTTAGTCATATTTTAGTCATTTCAAAATGTTTTCGTCTAGTTTTAGTGACAAAATCTCTCACAAATTCCATCTAGTTTTAGTCGACGATTACTCAAAATGTTTTCGTCTGTAAAATTCAAAATTTTTAGTCCAAAAATAAAGATTTCCAACAATTTCGAATGAAAATAGATAGACGAGCGTCTATAAGGACAATGGCAACTTTGTGATAATACACACTTAGCAGGAAAAGCAGTACATTATTCGCAGTAAACCTACGTAGAAGCCATATACTGTATGTAAAAAATAAACTCTGAGCGTTTAATATCCTCTAAACTTACTAACCAGAAAAGCCAAGTGGCTCTGCTTTGGACTGGCCAGTGTTATACTGTTAGAGGACGCTCGCCATTCTGAGGCTAATGCTAATGTGAATGCTACGCTAACGCTAGGATTACATTTAGCGTCTGATGATCACTCAGCACAGACCTTTAAAGGCTAAAACAACATTGCATATTCTCTCTTGTCAAGATAAGAAAACGTACCGTGCAAGCAAGCAAGATGGAGCGCAGCCTAGCTTGAGACACATCCTAAATAGCGGTGAAGAGGGAGACGCGCAAACACTGCCACGATGCAAGCTGATGTCAAAATGTAACGCATTATGAAGATATCACAGAAATTATGTCGCATTTACGTCTCGTAGTCGTCTCGTCAGACAAAACTGTCATTCGTCTCGTTATCTTCTAGTCTCCCAAGCCACATTTTTAGCTCGTCACATCATTGTCATGAATTGTTCGTAGACAAGATATTTTCGTTTTTGTAATTGTTGATGAAAACAACACCGGCATGCACAACTCCCAAGATGACAGAGTGTGGGACAGTTATTTTCATAATATTAGCTCTTTATTCAGGAGAAAGACCCTTATTCTTTTGCGAAAAAGCAATCCTACTGTATGTTCTGTATTCCTGTAATTATACACCTCTTTTTGAAATAAAGATCTTTAACTTAATAGTGATACAACAATAATTTATTGCCATTTTTACACCCCCAAATTACGATTGAATGTACACAGTGCTAATTCATGTTTAGTGTTCCAACGATTAATTGATTAACTTGAGTAATTCGATAAGAATAAAAGCTTCACTCAAATTTTGCTGTTTCGGGTATTCATTAAATTATAGTGGCGGTATAATGGTTTGTTTTGAAAGTGTTTGCATTTAGTTTTATTGATTTGAGTGGCAACAGTAACTATGACATACAGTATTTAACATGGCTGAATCCAGCTGCTCCCTGTTAAGACCAACATAAAGTATGTTTTTGACTGAGTTGTTTTTTATGCATTCGTAACTTAGTGTATAGGTATATTTAGCCTTTTTTTTGTGGGAATACGTGTTTAATCTATTTTGTTAAAAACATTGTTTAAAAAAAAAAAAAAAATCCAATTCTTAGATTATTGAAATATGTCAAGTAAAGCAGAACTAAAACATGGTCAGCGCGATCTTCGGGACACAATGAGGAACGGACCGCATTGCGTCCCGAGAGTAAACATCATGCTTGTCATTACCCGGCTAATGACAATGCTCATTCCACTAGATAAAAAAAACAATAATACCTGACTGCTGCCGACAGCCACTACAAACTACGTCCATATCATGTTACAGTATATAATAGATATCATATGTATACAGAACTAGATGCGAAATGACAGACTCAATGGCGTTAGCAGCACATGTATTGAAAACTAGATGCGAAATGACAGACTTGCCGGCATTGGTAAACAGCCGCCATCTTAAAGCAGGAGACTCCTCTAGAAGGCTCTGTTGTCGCGAATTTAATTAACTTTTTATCTAAAATATTCCTAAATCGGCAAAATCTTAACTTGAAACTATCTTTAAAACAGTTTTAAAACTTTCACATGACTAAAGTAGAAGGGAAATTATGGAATAATGGGAGCAATTTTAACAACTTTAACGGTTGATTCACAACATTAAATAAATGTAGTTTGAAGCTGCTGATACAGGATGGGGACTTGAATATTTTATTTACTGTTTTGAACTGTTAACTTGATACTGAAATAGTCGTTTATTTAAGCCTGAGAGTTTTTTTGTACAATTTTTGTAACTAATGTACAAAACATTGAAAGCAGCTAATAACTTGGGGGGGTTTGTGGGTATCATCAATAATCGATTTATAATCGAATCGTTGCCACTGAATCGTAATCGAATCGTTAGGTGCCCAAAGATTCCCACCTCTAGCATTTAAGCTAGCCAACTTTTACTATGCTAGTAAGCCAATTATTCTCTTGTACTTAGATCCTCATTATTTTCTTAATACTGTTTGAGGGTAAGCGCAGATATTTTAATTTATTTTTAAATGAAGTGCAATTCTGCATAGTTTGAAGAAACACTCGGTAAGTTTATTTTGTATTCACATTTAAAGAGCATACGACAGGAGAAAAAAGTCTTAAATAGCATTATTATGTGAATTAGAATCATATTTTGAGACGATTCGACTATATACAACAATTTAGCAAAGCGCAGATGACGAGAAATTAGTCTTTTAATCTGCCGGTTAGCCATGCCTACCATTATAGGGCTCTAGCGTCCCCAACAGGTGGATGACGTCAGCGGGAGACTGGGCTCATCGGTTTTACTATTCAGCCCATTGAGGGGGAATTATTCAGAACGAGGAAAACGCGACAAAGAGAGCCGCAAAATGTCATTGTTTCAGTCTCTCTACTCCAATATTTTTTACAGGATATTCATTTTATCCAAGTATTTTTACACAATAGCTAAATAAATGGCTTGAGAAAAGGACCAGTCAGCCCGGCGAGAGGTAAGTATTCACAACGAGTAAAACGCGACGAAGAGAGCTGCAAAATTTCATTGTGTCTGTCGCTTCAATATTTTTACAGGATATTCTTTTTATCCAAGTATTTTCCCCAATTGCTAAATAAATGGCATGGTCATGACAAATAAGTCTTGTGCTAAATGGAATATGAAATAATAAAAATGCACTTATTCAGGAAGACATGGCAAAATTACTTCATAATGGGCAAAACTGTCGACTTCACCTTTATTGTCGCACCTCCCGAACGATATTTTATGACACCTAAATCGGACATATGTCATTTACCTTCCCCGGCTTCGGAGAACGTAAACAAACCAAGAGGCGTGACAGCTAGTCGACATGCTAAACCAAACCGAGTGATGTTTCAAAGTCTTCGAAGCGGAAACTCACACATAACAAGCCCAGATTATTTGACATGACGACTGGGTTGTCAATTGTCTTCGTGGACCGGCAAACCGCACGGCGGAGAGCAATTTATAGCTCGTTCCCCGGAGAAGGGCGGCTGCAGTTGTTGTGCAGCTAACGTGCAGCTTATGTGCATGAAGAGAGCTTTTTACATGCCCATCAATGATCAAACGTAAGTAGTCCTTTATTTAAAGAAAGTTTGTAGTGTTTACTTAGTAATAACTGTATTCGTATTTGACATAATACAAAACAAGATGTTTACTCACTTCCTTGTAAGTCCAATGGTCCCACAGTATTAGGGCTTGGCCAATATCCACGGTGAATGGGAACCTTTTGAAACTCCAAAAAGGCGCATACGCCTCTCCCTCATAAAGCAAGATTTTTCTGCAGCCGTTTGGCTGGCGTGATGCGAAAAATAAACGTATTAATCCGCAAAATCAGCTGACTCCTTAGTCCTCATACACAACAGTACGGCTGTAGAGTGAAGAGGACTCCTTCAACCGTACACGTCACAGCGCCCTCCTCAATGCAAGACCGAAGCCGGAAGTCACTCATTTTCATGGCGCGGGATTAAAAAAACTAAATAAATATAGCGATCGCTTCCACACACATCCAAGCGGTCCATATCATTCAGGAGCATAAAATACCGCGTGTATTATGAAATAAACATGCTTTTTCGTGTCACATGCACTTTAATGCTCTTTTGAAAGTACAATCTTAGCAAGCCTTTGTTTTACATCTCCTAAAATTTATTCTGCAACGCATTATTTGTTCCTAATCAGGTTACCCGATTTTTCAAACTAAATAGTTGATAGATTAATCGACTACTAAAACAATCGATAGCTGCAGCCCTATTCATGTTTAATAAAATATTGGAAACAAACTAGTGCATTCATGGCTGCACTATCCAAATAGTCAACTGACCACAGAAAATAACATTTTCAGGAGACACAAACACCAAAAACAAATGCATTCGCTAACAAATATTTATCAGTTTGTTTCGTCTGTTGCTGTTGCGCCTCAGGAATGGGCGACTTAAGGTTCAATATGAACTGTTTGTTTTCGGTCATTTCATTGCTTGAGGTTATGTTTGGTTATGTCCTTAAGTTAGTTTTGTTCATAGACTTTAGTCTTACATTCTTTGCTCATTTCATATTAACCTCTGCTTCAAAAGCAGTAGTTCATTTGGGTTTTCTGCCTGACATTTCGCTTTAATCAGTGTGACCAAGACAATAGGTATTCCTAAATAAAAGGGGTCGTTCTCGCCTGCCTGTGAGTCAATGATGAGTGTGTCTGCCGAGAAGGGAAAGCAGGGGCCCATAGCAAGGGTGGGCTTGTGTTCATGTGAGCCGTGAAACAGAAACGAGCAAGCGCTTGGGACAAGAGGGAGCTGTTTGTGCGGAGCGTTCTCACTTTGAGGCTACAGTACTGAGGTCTATGTGAGTTCACTGTATCCAAGAGCGCATTTCATAGACACGAGACGTCCGGTGTTTTATGAGATCGAGCCAGTTGGATTTTTATTTCTGCATTGTCATTTCCTTCACGGTTGTTGTAGAAGTGTGTGTATGTGTGTGATCCGTTATTTTTTCCAACAGTTTGGCCTGATGTTAATGCATGTAACGTGTGTGCGAGTGGGTTTGAATTCAAACGCTTTGACTGCAAGAGCTCTCGGGGAAAATCTTCTCGACTTGAGCACGTCTACTCCATACTCATGTGTTTTATCTCAATTTTCTCTGTTGTTTATATAGTGATGCAAGGTGGGCAATCATACATGTGGTCTGGCATTGCATTGTTACACACTGTGGACGCCTTTGGCATTGCAAATATGTGAAGTGGGTTTGGTTCTCCTGTCTGCCGTCCCATTCATTCTCTGAAGTTATCGCCGGCTTCCGTGAGAACCTTTCAACTGCTTGACTAATGACCACACTTTCCCATACATCAGTTGCGTGCAAGGCTAACATGTGAAGCCTGTGTCTGGTAACCTATACCACCAGCCGTACGCTTGCAATTTGTACATTTCTGTACACCATTATTGCCACTCATCATCTTTGGCAAAGAGTCCTTGAACAAGCTACAGTTTGTCTGAGAACATGTTCTGTGGAGAGACGAAACCATAATATAGTTCTTTGGCAGCGCACACTAGTGATTTGTTCATCGCAATGAAATGAAGCTTACAATGTGCATGTTGGAGATCCATTATGTTCAGGAGCTATTAGTGACATGGGTTAAAGAAATTTACTTGCAGAATGTATTACTTGCTTACCCTTGAGTATCTTCTTTTTAGAAATCCTTTCATAGCATTGTAATGATGCAAATTATGGTGTTCATTTGACCGATTACACAAGCGAGAAGTGATGATTGTGTTGTATAGATTATAGTGATTAGACGCAAACAGCTGGGTGTTTTAAAGTGGCTTACTGCTATGGTTAGAGACGATGTATCATGATTGTGAAGGAAACTAAAGAGAGCTTGGTTGTTGATACTGATATCTGCCTTGTAAGTTCAAAGTATACTGAGTAAGTAGTTGGACTTTTTGCAAGTCAGATGCTTCTTGAAGTCAAGCTTTTCCATTTAGCCCTCGGAACAAACATTTAGTCGCTTTTGGATGAAAACTATGTCTCGCAGATTAATCTTTTTTTTTTTTTTTTTTTTTTTTTTCCTTGCAGAAAAGAGGTCAGAACTCTGTCCTTTAGCACATAGGTTATTGGTCAATTGCCTCATGTTTACCTGATGTTTACACCTATTAGACACAAAATTGCTATATCCAAGGTCAAACAGGAAGCAGGCAGAGGCTGATTCACCTCGACCGGAGCATATGCGACACTGAGTCAAGCAGTTGACCCGCTGAGCAGTCACCATGTTTACATTTAGACGCCGCGTGACACTGAGACTGAGCGTGTCTTCGCTCGGGTCACGGCAGCAGCGACAGCCTTCACTATATATAGACTGCATCAATGGGACGATTGTTGTTTGGGCTCCGACTGGTCTATTAGTACTTGTCATGAGATGTGTGAAAAAGTACATCATAATTGCATGGATGGAATCACCATATGATGGTCATAATGAAAATTGATTAATGAATTGCTCATTTCAATTGCAGTGTTCGTGACATGTTAATTTTTATCTTGTGTTTTCTACAGATGGATCCCTACCTAAAGAGCCAAAAGGCGATGTGTCGAGTCAGATCGCAGGTAAAACTAAAATAAAATTAATTTTTTTATCAATCTTTATACTATACAATAGGAGTGGGAACCTCTTGGTACATTACGATACGATTTGCGATACAAAGCTCACGATAACGATGATCTGACGATATGGCGATACAAAGATTATCGATACATTGTTCAGGAAATCATTCTAGGATATTCTACAAACAACTAATTAACAGAAAAACAAGCTTCTCGTGTGAATTGGAATCCATTTATCACTAGTAGACGTCCAATCCATTTGAACTGGGAGGGTGGCAGCGAATGAACATTCGTTTATTCGCTGCCACCCTCCCACTTCAAACGGATTGAACGTCTATGGCTGTCAGTGGCTGTAAATGCCAGGCAATTAGGTAATTTTGGGCCATTTAAGGTCTCACTTGAACAGCACCAAGCAAAAATTCCAGCATCATCACCCTGTCCAATGCAGATTCTTGACTCTTGACACCATGTACAATGCAGATTCTTGACTCTTGACAAGGTGATGATGCTGGAACTTTTGTTTGGTGCCGTTCCAGTGAGATTTACAAAGATGACTGCCTGAAGGAAACATCAAAACTCCCTCAGTCCTTGATGATATGGGGCTGCATGTCAGTGGGGAGATGGCTGTGGTTAAATCTTCAATAGATGCACAAGTTTACATTGAAATTTTAGACAGCATTCTTATCCCTTCAATTGAAAATATGTTTGTCATTTTCCAAGATGACAATACATCATGCCACAGAGCTAAAACTGTTCAAGCATTCCTTGGAGAAATACTCATCCAGTCAATGTCATGGGCTGCAAATAGCCCAGATCTTAACCCTATTTAAAACGATATCTGAATTCATGGCAGTAGCATATCGATAACCTTTTGGGTAGAGATGCACAATAATATTGGTCACCGATAATTATCGGCCGATAATGGCAATTATGACATCATACAGATAATCCAAATAAAACGAAATTCAACCGATAATGCAATCCGATAATTATATACTTTATTTAGCCTGCAAATGTGCGCAATCAACAGTTTTGTCCAATTCTGCTAGTTTTAAGGAGGTGTTTTTGCAGTGTAGTAATGTGATATATGTTAGGAATGGCTTACTTTTAAAGGCATTTTTGTGCAACTTGGGTGTTTACTCTCTAAGTAATTGTTGCCAAAAGCTTAACATTACACGTCATTCCATTGTTTATTTGTTGGAATTTACTACTTGTTCACATTTGATGTGGGGAAAAAATAGCACTAGATTACATTTTTGCACAGTAACATTTGATCTTTGTATACTTTAAAATTTTACATACATATTTGAATAGAATTATCGGCGTGACATTATCGGTTATCGGGTGGAAGGGGCAGGAAATCATCGGTTATCGATATCTGTTGAAAAATGTATTATCGTGCATCACTACTTTTGGGATACATAGTAGCACGATATATCACCATTTCGATATTTTGTCACACCCCTTCTATACAACACAGCTTCCCTTCCATTGGTGTCTGTATTGCATTGAATTGCATTGCCTGATATTCCAAATGTGTCTGTGTGCACATTAACAATGTCTGTTTTATTAGTCTCCCGGATGAGGTCAGGCCGCTGTCATCGTCATTTCTCAACATCACACTCACCTTGACTCCCTATCCCTCATTGTCGCCTCCCTTTCCTGATTTGGTGCCCGTCGCCGTAGCGACAGTGGCCTTTCTCTCGCTTGATTAGAGATGGATGTGTGTGGCCTTCACGCCTTTCCTTTCAGCTCTAGGATGTCTTTTTTGGATTCAGTATTTGAGCATTTATGCCACTTCTGGAGCTTTTAATTACAACAACTTTATCTATTTGTTTTCTCTGTAGTCATACCTACATTTTTTCCCAGTGTTTTGATAAGGCTTACTAGTGCAAAAAGGTGGGTTTTTAAATGCAGTCTGACATTTTGAACAGGCACATTCGGCAGTAATGTTCTACATGAGGATTATTAAATTTCTAATTCAGGTATATTAATGTGTCCTTGTCCCTAAAGGAGGCACACTCTGAAATGGTTTACTAAAGACACATTTTGTTCAAATTTCCGTGTACTGGCTTGAAAAAAAAAAAAAAAACAGAACACCCCAATCCTCCATATGAAGGAGGCCAGTGAATTGGCAGGTTGCACCAGGGCCTGGGGGAATGTCCCCCATTGACAAATATGATGAAAACGACATGAATTCAATTGATACATGGCATGAATGCTGCTGTGCCTTCCTGCTTCTCTTTGCACACAATTTCTCTTAAGATTCCGGTGCTTTCCAGTCATCACTAGAGATTTGTCAGGGATTAACTCTCCCCATCTGTTGGCCCGGCACTACTACTGGTTCGACTGGGTGAGTGATGGGGACAGAACACTTATGTAATAAGTTATGCTTTCAAATCTAGACAGATGGGCCAATGACAATTTTTGCTTGTGCTTTCATTTGAATGTAGATGCAGAACTGCAGCAAAATACATCCCAAACGATGAATTTTACCTTTGAGGAGTCTAATGGATTTTTTGATGTAATGCTTGTTTCAACCTTCAGAGGGCGTAGTTGTGCAAAGTACAACATCAAGATCAGAGAGCCAAGTACTGCATTGAATGCTTTAAGGGAGGCTACTGTACTTCATATACTCAAACGGTTTAAATTTGGTTTTTATAAATATTTTTATTTTTGATACTCAATTGTCACAGAGATTCAAAGACCTTGACAATGTGCTGGCAGCAATGAGCCACCTTCTGCCTTTTCTCCCTGTCCTCTTTTCTTCCTTGTCTTATGGTCACCGGGGCAACCTTGGCCTGATTCTTGCTCAGTAAGCCTACCCTGCCATTTGAGGTCTGGACAAATGGAGTGAATTGAACATGGCAGAGGTAAAGGAGAGTCTTCCTGTCATCTGCTATAACCCAATAGTAAATCCAAAAAAGGGGCTAGTCCAGTGGTTCTTAATCTTGCTAAAGCTACCGAACCCTACTAGTTTCACATGTGCATTCACCGAATTCCTTCAAATTTACGACAAATAATTTTTTCTTTCCCGTTTTATTTTCATGTTGAAAATACAACGAAACTCTAAACCAGGGGTGTCCAAACTTTTTGCAAAGGGGGCCAGATTTGGTGTGGTTAAAATGTGGGGGGCCGACCTTGGCTGACGTCCTTTACGTAAAACAATATATTTTAGCACATTTTAGCAAGCCATTCTGTGTGTCACATTTGCTTTATTATTATTTTTTTAATTAATAATTTCAACAATCTCGCAACTAGCCTTTGTGGCGTACTCTTTCGAATTTCGGGCTCTTGCGAAATACTGCTGCTGTGAAATTAAACTAGCTTCAAGTTGCTTCAATTTATCGCTACGTATTTACCCTGTAATCTTGTCGTACATGTCAGCGTGTCTTGTTTGGTAATATCGCCTCACATTGAACTATTAAAAGCAGCGACTGTCTCTTTGCAAATGAGGCAGACACAGTTGTTGCGTATTTCAGTGAAGAAATAGTCCAATTTCCACCTATCCTTGAAGCGTCGGCCGTCGCAGTCAACTTTCTTTTTTTTTGTTGATTTTCGCCATTTTAGAAAATTGGGAGTAAAGGGTCACACGGGGTAATGTTGCTTAGAGTGCTGCTGCTTTTTAGTGGGTAAATGAGGAGTAGCATTTAGTGTGTAAGCTACTTAATATGCTGGTAGCAGTACTGCTGACCAATTTATTAAGTCTGTGTGTGGGCCAGACGTTATTGATTTTATGACAGAGGCTGGGGACCGGATGAAATTTGTCCACGGGCCGCATTTGGCCCCCGGGCCGGACTTTGGACATGTCTGCTCTAAACTGTTCCTGTTTTTCCTTTTCATCTCTATATTTTCATTTTACTGTCGTATCCTCGCATCACATACTATTGTCATGGCATAAAATTTACTGGTTGATCTACATTCCTGCCCTCACTTATGGTTACGAGCTGTGGGTCGTGACCGAAAGAGCAAGATCCCGGATATATGCGGCTGAACTGATTTTCCTCCGTATGGTGTCCGGGCTCTCCCGTAGAGATAAGGTGAGGAGGTTCGGTCATCCAGGAGGGCCTCGAAGTAGACCTGCTGTTCCTCAGCATCGAGAGGAGCCAGATGAGGTTGCTCGGGCATCTGATTGGGATGTGAGGTGTTCCAGGCATGTCCCACTGGGAGGAGGCCGCAGCGCCGAGCCAGTACACGCTGGAGTGACTGTCCCATGGCTGCCCCGGGAACACCTTGGGATCCTCCAAGAAGAGTTGTATGAAGTGGCTGGTATTAAGGAAAGTCTAGGCTTCTCTGCTGAAGCTGCTGCCCCCACGACCTGACCTTGGATAATCGTGAAAAAATGGATGGATGGAAAATTATGTAATTTTCCCCCTGCTTATCCGCACAGTCCATGCTGCCTCCAGGTCTGTTATACTTCCCCATACCAAGTGCTAGTCAACTTTCCACTGAGCAAACCAGTTTCTCCTCCCATTAGATAGAGCAATGTTTTTCAACCGGTATGCCGCGGCACACTAGTGTGCTGTGACAGATCATCAGGTGTGCCGCGAGAAGTTATCCAATATCGCATTTTTTTTTTTTTTAATGTTGTCGGGCGGAGTTTGTAACAGTCACCTCCTTAAATGGTGTTCATCCCGACCTCCACCACGCGGTGGCGCTGCTTTATTTACATTGAATATGTTCTTCTTCTGTTGCTGCTTACTTTTATGTTGAAGTTCTGCGAACGCGTGTGTGCGAACCGCTGAGCTCCCGAGTGACGAGTGGTCAAGGTGGATTTTTTTTTTTTGTGAACAAATGTGCCTAAGTGGAAGCTTCTCCCCCTTTTGTTACTTTTATTGTTTATAGTTACTTTTGCACGCATTCTACTTAACACGCGTTACAAGTTGCAGTAGGAAAGGAGTAGGTAGAAGCTTGCAGTCGTGTGCAAATGAGCAATGTATTGCTCGTGTCGCGTTCCAGAACTGCTCATATTTTTAGCCATCAGCTACCTTGCTGTCCGCAAAAATGTGGACCCCAGCACATCTACTGTACATCATTTGATTAGAGTCGTCAATTGTCAATATACACGGAAGTGTCCTTTCCATTTCATCCATATTTGAGACCGTCAATCCTCCCCGTGTTTTATTTCAACACATTGCTGAGGACAGCAAGGTAGCTGATGGCTAAAAATCCGAGCAGTTTTGAACTTGACGCGCAGTTGCATTTGCTCTCGTTTCAAACCAAGTCGATTGACTATTTTGTTTGACTCCATGAAAACACAGAGGAAAAAAATATTTTTTTAGAAACACAACAAAGGTAAATGAGAAAGCCCTCATAGCCAGTTACCTTGTTGCTAAACTTCTTGCTGAATCCAAAAAGAGGCAAAAGTACCTGCCTGCAAAGCAATTGTCAGTGAGATGCTTGCTTGAAGACATAAGTCCCCGTCTGACAATTCTGAGCTTTTCAAGCCTAACTGCTATCAAAAATACAGAGAGGGACTAAGAGATGTTGACGAAGATTCCTGCAAGGATATCGGCTTTGTGTTCATCCATACAGGCTCAAGTTTCACACTGAGTAAGTATAAATATTGAGAAATTATTTCATAATTAAATGTACTGTACAGAAAGTAATTTTGGAACATTTTTGGTTTGTGGTGTGCCGCGGGTTTTTTCCAATGTAAAAACGTGCCGTGACAGAAAAAGTTGGAAAAACACTGAGATGGAGGACTAGCAGTTGAAAGAAATTGAATAAAGCATGAAGGAAAATCCATTCAAAATGACACTTTGACTTTGGTCGGTCTATGAAAATTGGGCCCTGTGTGTCTTAACCTTCGCCGAACCCCTTAGTCTTACTCACCGAACCCTTGGGGTTCGATCGAACCCAGGTTAAGAACCACTGGGCTAGTTACTTGGCGTCTCCTGTTTAAGAGATGAATTAATGTAATCTCCCCCCCAAATTCATTTCAGGCTCACAATCCAAAATCAGTGACATTTCTACTTTCTACAATAGAATCATCTGTTCTACCTAGGGGGTCGTCTTCAGTGTTACATCCAGTCTCACTTCCTTTCGCTATAATTGGCAGGGGTCAAGTGCTTATTTGTCCTTTAATATCTTACATTGATGAAACACATAATGGAGCATCTGCATGCGTTTAAGTTTGTCTGTGTGCACAAGTAGTAGTACAGATGTTTTCGATCATAACAACCAATCAGAGCAACCCTTTTGATTTTCTGATGGGAACTCCTTCCTGTGAACTGGACCAATACTGACAGATGAGGATGGCATGCAGTCATTGGAATTTGGAATCCCTCCTAGCAAGCTAATTCAAACCATATTTCCTTTTAGTTTCAAATGAGAATCTGGGAAAGATTTAAAGGCACCCTCCAATGAAGTAAAGACAAAAACGGGAGCCCCCAATGATTGTGAAAACAATCATACCCCTGCCATTATATCAGCACAATCTTTGCCATTTTCTTGATACTATCCGTTCCACAGTCAAAAACACTGGATCAGGATGTAGGTTAGGGTTCCAGGTCACGGTTGTCCTATTCCTGTCCACTCCACCCCACCTCAGAGAATTCCTGTAATTCCCACGCATCTCTCGGTCAAGAATTTCTGGCATGCGGTCAATGCGGGAACTTGGCAGCTACGGCGGGATGCACTTGTGCAGTCGTTCTGGTTTCTCTTGCCCCGCAACAGCTGGCCCGGAGGTCGTGCATCCCAATCAGCTGCCAGGGAGCCATTACGCGATTACGCCGTTTGTGATCGCTCTTCAAATCAGACAGCAAAGCTCTTTTTGTGGTATGTAGGAACCGTGACCCTCCCTCGCCTGTCCCATCTGTCCAAATCTGGGCAGCCGTCGCCTTCTGTCTTTCTCCCCCAAGCAAAAACACTTGTCACACAATAGTCTTGTGATGTTTACTAATCTGCTTTGTTGTAACAAGCCCATCTAATGCCCACTTGACCTCCTGAAGGCCTCCACTAGGCCGCGGCCTTTGATTTTTTTTTATTTTTTTTTTATCAGACAAACACAACCCAGTGTGGTCACACTGACTGCTTCGTGAGATTCAAGGACGATGGACATCTCTAGAATTTCACTTGCATCATTTACCCTTTCTCGATGTGGGGCGTAGTCACATATCCAATTCGCCACCGCCTACTTCATGTATTCACACGGGAGATAAATCAATTCAAGGAGAGATCCTTGCACATACAGGCGCTTATGTTTCAGAAACATTTTCAGAATAACTTGTTGAGACAATGGATCTTACTTCAAGCTTCAACCACAAGGTAACAACAATAACTTTTCAGATTTTGCCAATGTCGTTTGTCATTTTCTTCGAATAAGATGATGAATGTAAGCCTAGTACACATAAGTAGACTGCAGATTTTAGTTAATATTTAGATAGATTAATTATTTACTTCTGAAGAACTGTGCAACTACAATAAACTATCACAACAATAAAATCACTGATAAAAAAAACCGAGAGTTCATGCCTTGAGTTGAAGTCAGTTGTATGCCGTAGTGAGGTGATTAGTGCTAATGAGTTAAAGAAGCCTCATCCTTGAGATGCTACGCAGTTGTCAGAAAGCGGCACGAGCACGTTCTTTGCTGTTGGCTATTGAACGATTCAGCTAAAGTCCCAGCAGGGGAGGAATGTTATCCAAGCGCCGATGCTTACGTTTTCTCTCTCAGCCTCAAGTCTTCATGCTAAGCAGCTTGTCAGGATGCATAAATGCAGTGCAGGCATGTTGTAATTACACGCCGACCCTAAACATTCGGGATTACCTCTTGCAACCTGGCCTGACAAAATACAGTACAGTAGAATAGCTCGGTGTTATCTACGCCACATACTGGACTTGGTGCCGCGTCCGCTTGGAAATGTTTGCCCCGGCTTTTCTACGGAATGTGTAGGAAAGCATGCAGTTTTGGTTGTCTCCTGGATTGGAATATCTCTGCCAAGGAATGCCAGGATTAGGCGCAGCTGCTGCGGCTGTGCCCACATTGGGCCGTGATCTGTCGGTGGTCAGAACCGACGGTGGCGGTGGACACTGTTTTCCCGTTGTCAGTTTCCGATGAGAAATTATTTATGGATGAAGTGTTCAGGATGGCTTGCTGGACGACTGAGTGGCATAAATCTGCTGTGGCATATGTGCCAGGTACAAATCTTTGTGTCCTGAATGGTTTTGAGTCTTTTTACTATTTCTTTCTTGTTTGCATGTATGTGTGTGAAGCTGTGATCACTTTATTTAGCCCCTGTGCCACTTTCCGGGTCCTGTGACAACCTTAAAAAAACAAATATTTAAGTCATTTATCCAGGTTCTTAAATTTAGCTTTTGTGTTCGGCCCATGTCCCGTTTAATTAATTGTCTGGCTAAACATAGGAAATACGTTGTTGCAATAACTGTTTAATGCCCTTTTCACACACACCTGAACACAGTTTAAAACCCGGGATTTAAACATGTAACCCTGATACTGATGTGTGAAAGCAATTCCCGAGTCGACTGACAGGGAGATGACACGGACGTTTACCGAGCCGCGTCTTAGTATAATTTCCCGGACTTTCCCGGGAAGTGGTGTGTGTGAAAGCAAGCGTTAAATTCCTGTGTCACAGCATGATGGCTGATGACGTAAATATCATGGCGGGCCGATTGTCATTTCCTCTTTCTTCGCAGTAAGACAAAAAGCGGTAAACAAACATCGCAATTATCAAGATGGCAAACTGGAAATAGCAAAATTAAACTGAAAGCATAACGAAATTTAATTTCTACTGGGTCGTTGAGCCGAAGAAGAGATTCCATCATCCAACTTTGGAAAAATGTGGTTATTTTGTTGCCGATGTTTGGGTCTGAAACTGCGGAAACAAAGTTGTACAACAACGGAGGGAAGCGTTCAAGGGTTTAAATAATACAAACAAAAATACACGGGATCACGGAAAATGGGTCTGTGTCAGCAGGTCGACGGGGATCAATAATACTAACTTAAACCCTAGGCAGTGAGACGATAAGACATCAAAACAAATACACTCAAATACCAGCACAACATAGGGGATTTCAAAACAAAGGTGGCAGACGAACAAGCTAGCAAATGCACAAAATTCGAGACTAAAAGGTGACGAACGGCGCCCAGCAAGGTATTATCTCGGCACCCTTCTCTTGGATCGCCTGTGATTAAATACAGTCTTGATGACCTTGAATTGGCTGCACGTACGACGTCAGGAACCCTCCCGTAAACAGCTCTGTAACAAAACACGATCTGACCAACACAATGTGGCAGCCGATGCCGACCAAAAATGACGTTGTTTCTGGGTTCTAAAATCACGTCAGCAGCCCTCCCCACACAGAGAGCGCTAAGTCGGCAAAACTGGACAAGTTTGTGAGAGTGTGCAACCAGCGTCTTTGCCGGGATATCTCTCCATGCTTGAAATCAATGACGCGAGTAAAGCCTGAGTTATGCTCCCGCTTTGCGGTGACGGCGCAACGACTACGGCGTCATTCGGCATTCGATGGTTCTCTGGCCAGGTTACGCGTTGCTCTGTAATTCAACGCCGAGCCACTAGAGGGGTGTTGCGTTATGTTTGTACGGTTTTGGAGCATACTTGTTGACTTCCTCCTGTCTAGTTTAACGGCGCAAAAATAAACAATGCCAGATGGAACGCTTGAATGTGGATCTTCAGCTCATCAACATTGAATAAATGTTGATCATACAAATGTTGAGGCACAGGTGACGCAGAAGACGGTTTCGAAGCACTGTCCAACTTTTGATGCCGCATAGAAAGTTCTAGCCTTGGGTGAAAACCAGCTAGCTGTGGCGGCTAGCTTCAAACTGGTGTCGAGCACTGCGCCTAGCGTTTTGTCCGAGGTCTGCAAAGCCCTCCGGCCCGATTTGTGTGCCGTGTCCTACAACCAGCCAGTGGCAAGCCATGGCAGATTTCTGGCGTCTATGGAAATTCCCAAACTGTGTTGGAAGCCTTAATGTTAACGTTATCATAAAAGCACCAAGACACTCTCAGTCAGTGACTATGTATCGTGTGTGATCTGTCAGTTGTTGAAACATCAAAATAACTCTTTTGACACCAAACCTGTGATTTATTCTTCATATGCTTGAAGTGTGACACGTAAATAAGTCACACTCACAGCAAACATATGTACACAATAAATAATGAAGGGCACCAACCACAAATACGACATAAAGTGATAAAAAGCTGGCAGTTTTTGGCCTACTGGGTCACCACTTCATGTGGCCGCTCGATTCCGAACACACGTCTTGGTGGTTCTTCCATTTTTTTTAGTCAATCGCTGACTTTGCCGTTTGGCAGTCTTTATAATGTCTTGACGAGACTTGCTCTTCGATGATACTCCCGTCGGCTTGGTCGATTTTTGCGTGTAGAAAAGTAATGTTTTACAATGGCGGTGATTTCGCGCTGAACCGGAAACAACAGTCTGAGCAGACCAATCACAGTCCATTTCCCCCACATCATATGCATTGACGTGACGCTTGGGTTTGAAAAAACTATAGGTACACGTCAGGCTACAGCGCAGGGTCATAAATCGGGTGCAGGTCTGACGCGGAAGCACAACTCGGCCTTTAGTCCCGTGTCACCTAATTTACCGGGATATGTGTGTGAAAGGGGCTTAAGGCAGTGAGTACTCTGTAAAGGATCCTTAGAAAGACTGTCATTAAAAGTTACTCAGTCTCTCTCTGCATGTTCATATTTTGCAAAACTGAAACGGAAATGAAACAATAATTCCTAAAGTACCCCAAACACAAAAGATGGATATTATAAATGGTTCAAGACGATCCTAGGATTTAGTCCAATCCAAAAGTTATTGAATTTATGATAAAGTCCTTTCGTTGACATAAACATCGTCTCGCTGCGAGCTGTGTTTACCGTAAAAGCTGGGCCTATAAATTGTCATTTACGCTTGCACCGTTTTTTTCCCCCACGTTCTCTTGTCAGCAAGCAACGGAACGCGTCGTTGACCTTTTGATAATCCCCGCGCGTAGTGGCAGCTTGCCAGTCAGACTGCACATCAAAGATGGTGCTTTTTACGTGACGATGACTCACTCAGCGGCGAAAAGACGCTTACGTCTGTGCCATCTACCACTGGCCTTTTCCTTTATTATGCATTCCTTCACACTTTCCCCTCTTAATACGCACGTCTCTTAACTGCTGCTAATTTAGCTTGACTCAGCAAAGGACGAAGTAGCCAGCTTTCACGGATGGTAATGACTACATAACTTTAATAAACGCACGCACTAAAAATATCTATTCTCTCATCCATAACTGAACTCATGTGTCTCATCTTGACCCCTTCTTTCTTGAAAGTGAGGGGATTGGTCCCTGGGCATCTCTCCATCCTCTTCATTGATCACCTGTTCATCAGTACAAAATTTCTCTCTGCTGGAGCGCTGTTGGAAGATGTACTTCATCATAGCAATTTGTCTTGGCTGGCACCCTGAGGGGATGGCAGCAGCACTGTAGCCAGCCAAGATAAACACACTCATTCTCGGCGATCACCTACATTAGTAGTATCAGACTGTAAATGATACTTACATTATCGGACGTGCTATAAAGCAAGGATTATAGCACTTTAGTGCTTGAAACTGAAGAGTAAATACGTTAGGTACAAAAAGTAGGGTTGTCAAATGATTAAAATTTTTAATCGAGTTAATCACAGCATAAAAAATTAATCGTAATTAATCGCAATTCAACCCATCTCACAAATATGCCATATTTTTCTGTAAATTATTGTTGGAATGGAAAGATAAGACAAGACGGCTATATACATTCCACATACTGTACATAAGTACTGCATTTGTTTATTATAACAATAAATCCACAAGATGGCATTAACATTATTAACATTCTTTCTGTTAAAGGGATCCACGGATATAAAGACTTGTAGTTCTTAACATATAAATGTGAGTGCAAGTTATAGAAATTTTATATTACAACCCCTCTTAATGTTTTCGTTTTAATAAAATTTGTAAAATTATTAATCAAAAAATAAACTTGTAGCTCGCCAGTGTTGACGTCGAGTGGTGACGTCACAGCTGTTCTTCCACAGTGTCTTTAACTACGTAAGGTAGTGATTGAAATACACCACGAAGTGTCAAGGGCGAGTTTTAAATTAATTAGAGATCTGCCCAAGTTTTTCTAGTGCGTTTTGCCCCTCGACTGACGCCGTAGTTTCCGGGTTCATTGTACCTTACGTTCATTTGAGTGTTGACTTCACAAAGTACGAGACCTCTGGTAGTTTGTATATTGTGACTAAATATTGCCATCTAGTGTATTTGTTGAGCTACACGAAATGTTTGAATAGAGTTTGACCAAAGTCTGAGTAAGTTTTATGTGTATTTTGCATAGCTATTTTGATTGGGGAATGCCAGTTCTCTTTGCATTGAGCGCTTTTCTTTTTGTGAAAATTTTTTTAGAGATAGGAATATGATTTTTGTTGTGCTTTTACTAAATGATACTGTAGCGACTTAACTGTTCCGCCCAAATGCATGATGGGAAATTGGGCAACCATGACTGTCAGTGGTGGCTGCAAATGGTATATGTTCTGCGTTGTATTCAATGAAGTGTGTTAAGAAAAAGATCATCTCCTGTCATTCTTCCCCACGCCGCTCGCCACAACCGTTATGATTGTTGTGAAAGAGTTGCCAAAGCTATTGCCAATAAATGGCGCAACCCCAATGAATGCCTGTGTCCACTCGCTTTTCTCTGCCTATTAGCTCTCAAAGAACAAAAAACGGCGCCATTGTAGTCTGTTTGCGGCAATGCATTAGTGGGTTGTTCCGCTCATGGGTTAAATTCGTTAGATATTTTAACGTGATTAACTAAAAAAATTATTTACCGCCCGTTAACGCGTTAAATTTGACAGCCCTAACAAAAAGTTTTTTGCTTGTACGTTTTGAATAGGTCGTTGTCATCTTGCTCTCTTCCAGCAGATTACCTTCACAGCTGTCATGAGATGCAAGTTGATGCTCACAGAGAGGTTGTTTGTCGTTCATGTTATTGCCACTTTGGGATTGTTAGCCATCATTTTTTTCTTTGATTTGTTCCGGAAACAACAACGTGATACACAACATTGCTTTTGTGCTATTAAAAGTGGATTTCCTTTAAGACTACATATACAACTTTGTGTCATTGGCGTTCATATGTTGAAGATGTCCCAATCCTAATGAAAATACCGTAATTTCCCGAATATAAGGCGCACCCCAAATTTACTTGTAAAATCTAGGGGAAATTATTGTACCCGTTTATAACGCGCACCCTAATTTTAGCACCAATAAATAGAAGAATACAAGAAAACAGAGCTCGTGTACAGATACAGAAATGTCATTTTACTGACTGGTGAAACACAGCACAAGCATAGCACATTGGTAGTTCAAAACATTACCATAAACTGACAATATTTACTGTAGTAATATGATTTGACAACTTCTCCAACTTACCAGAATCTAGGAGAAAACAAAACAGATGTGACTTTTCTTTTAAAGGCTGCTGTATAACTTGCTCGTTTCATCATGATGAATAAATGTTTCTTCCATGGATTGATACGGTAAAATGAACGTGAGAACGTAAGTCTGAAATCCGAGAGCGCTCATCGCTGTCGACGCGACAGTAACAATAGGAACTATTTTTATTAGGGTTTGAGTTTCCCGAGGGACAGATATAGTTGATGGACACACACAGGAAGTCTGTGTTGTTACGTTTGTTATGGTCCGAGTTGCGGAGCTGCAATAAACATTGACTCAAATGATTTCAAGAAACTAAATTATGTGCTTTATGAAGAATGAATAAAGCAGAATATAACACAGACGAAATCATCCGGCTGTCAATAAAAAATAATCGGTTTATATATATATATATATATATATATATTAGGGCTGTCAAAATTATCACGTTAACGCGCGGTAATTAATTTTTTCAAGTAATCACGTTAAAATATTTGACACAATTAACTCACATGTCCCGCTCAGACAGTATTCTGCCTTTTGGTAAGTTTTACTGCAAGGCTTTGTGTGCTGTCTAACAGCGAACTCTTGTGGTCGCTTTGCGACATGGTTTATTGTTTTCTTGCCAGTTCAATATGGCTGCACGACGTCTCGGGCTGACACCTACGTTGTAATGTTGTGCTTATATGATCCTTGGACAAGATTTGTCCGTAAGTATGGTTGTTGTAAAGAATGTGCATATTATGTTAGTAAGCGAAATGTTATATTTTTTGTATTTTTTGTACTTTTCGTTTATGTTTAGTGAACCTGCAACGTTGTTGCTAATGCAATGCTTGTGTACTTTTTTTTGTAGTTTTACGACGGTCTAAAGAGGACAATGGTTTGAGGCCATTTTATTAATAAATCAGATGAAAAAGGAAGAAGTCTGATTACTAAGGCGTCGTTTACTAGCTGTCTAGCTTTGGAAAAAGTAGACGCTTCGGAGTGAGGACAGCATAGACAGATTTAAATGACAGTAGAGTGAAATGCCCACTACAGTCCTTATGTACCGTATGTTGAACGTATATATCAATTTTGTGTCTTATCTTTCCATTCCAACAATTTATTTTACAGAATATATATATATAATTCACAGAAAAATATGGCATATTTTATAGATGGTTTGAATTGCGATTAATTGCGATTAATTACGGTTAATTAATTTTTAAGCTGTAATTAACGCGATTGAAAATTTTAATCGTTTGACAGCCCTAATATATATATATATATATATATATATATATATATTTTTTTTTTTTTTTTTTTTTTTTTTTTATTTGTCTCCATCCACGTACCCGTTTATAATGCGCACCATGATTTTACAAGTTGATTTTGGGGGGAAAAAAGTGTGCGTTATATTCGGGAAATTACGGTAGCTTATTTCAGGGGCCGTTTACATGGTGGCGCCCCAACTTGGACTCGGACTCTGGTGATAAAATTAGTGCTGTCAAATTTATCGCGTTAACGGGTGATAAATCAATTTTTTAGTTAATCATGTTAAAATATTTGATGCAATTAACGCATGCACGGAATGACCCGTTCATACGTTGCCTCAAAAAGTATACAATGACGCCGTATTAGCACATTGAGAGCAAAAAGGCAGAGAAATGTGAGTGGACACAGGCATTCATTGGACCGCGCCTTTATTGGGTTAAGTTTTGGCAACTCTTTCACAATAAATGTAAGTATCGTGGCGAACGACGTGGGGGAAGAATGACGGATGATTTTTTTCTTAACACGCTTAATTGAACACAACGGTCATACTGTATACCACTTGCAGCCAACACTGATAGTCATGGTTGCCCAGCTCCCATTATGCATTTGAGTGGAACAGTTAAGCCGCTACAGTATCATTTAGTGAAAGCACAACAAAAATAATATTCCTATCTCTCGCAGGTGACAATCTTTTTCTTAACACGCTTAATTGAACACAACGGTCATACTGTATACCACTTGCAGCCAACACTGACAGTCATCGTTGCCCATCTTCCCATCATGCATTTGTGCGGAACAGTTAAGTCGCTACAGTATCATTTAGTGAAAGCACAAAAAAAAATAATCCTATCTTTCAAAAAAATAATGTTCACAAAAAGAAAAGTGCTCAATGCAAAGAGAACTGACATTCCCTATCAAAATAGCAATGCAAAATACACATAAAACTTATTCAGACTTTGCCTTGCTAGATCTCTAGTTAATTTAAAAATCGCCATTGACACCTTGTGGCGTATTTCAATCACTACTTTACGTAGTTAAACTATTAGTTTATTTTTTGATTGAAAATTTTACAAATTTTATTAAAACAAAAACAGTAAGAGGGGTTTTAATATAAAATTACTATAACTTGTACTCAAATTTATCTTTTAAGAACTACAAGTCTTTCTATCCGTGGATCCCTTTAACAGAAGAATGCAAATAATATTAAAGCCATCTTGTGGAATTATTATTATAATAAACAAATTTAACAAGTTTAATGTTTATGTCCGTCTTGTGTCTTATCTTACCATTCCTACAATAATTCACAGGAAAATATGCCATATTTTAGAGATGGTTTGTATTGCGATTATTTACGGTTAATTAATTTTTAAGCTGTGATTAACTCGATGAAATATTTTAATCGTTTGACAGCCCTAGTATGCAATCAGGAAATCCCTAGTATTCATATAATACTGTTTAACCTAGGCTAAGGGTGTTAATCCGTGAATGAATGGTGTGTATATAAAAGAGATCCAGAAGCCATGTCTCTGCACAATTGTTGATTTTATGAAGAAAAACAAACGTTTACATAAAAGAAAAAAAAAACACAACAATCACACGTCCTGCAATGGGACTATTACTGCGCATGTGCACATTGCGATGGCGATGTTCAAACGGTATATTGTGCAGACCTAACACCCATCCACCCAAAGCAATGTTTTTCTTCACCATCCCCACCCCCATACGTTTTATTTTGCAGTTTTTATCACGGTTTTTCCTTTATATTTAATTTTTCTCTCGTATTTCTTGTACGCTTGCAGTTCTTTACAAGTTTAAATGATTGTATGACATTGCTTGTCAATAAAAAAAGGAATTAATTTTGCTTTAAAAGGCACGAAAAAGCAAAAATATATTTAAGTTAGAAATAGTCTAAAACCAGTATGTTTGCTGTTTTGAACTTTTAATAGCAGCGTCTGTGCATGCCCAAAGTGACGTGTGCGATTGCTGACGTCATTGGAGCGAGAGCGTTCCATCCATGCATATGGTTAAGGAGCAATCACCGAGATCAAATTGTTCCACTTTGGAGGCCGGAATCAAAAGTCTGCGTTTTCGCCTTCCGTTTTTGCCGTCACCATGTAAAGGCGAGGCCATTCCGCTACACAATTGTTGTGTCTTGGTGTCGCAGTGTCACCATGTAAACAGCCCATCAATGTGTAGTGATTCCCAACCACTTTCAAGTGTAAGATGAGAATTATTCAATTTTCCTTGATTGGTCTATTTCAAACGCATCTTCATTCATAAATCATTGCAAGGGATGTTTGGTAAAGTGGTAGGCATGACTTATATAATTACATCAATTAAATAATTTCACACTAGAGTAATTTCGTGACACTACGGTAATTTTGTGAGTAAATCATTATTTCTAAAGATGTCCCGATCCCGATCGATCCGGTCCGATCACGTCGTTTTCAAAGTATCGGAATCGGCAAAAAAATATCGTACATGCCTTTTTTTAATGTATATATATTTTTAATTCGTTTTCTAACTGTATTTAACGTTACAGACAAAATGTCTTACACTCATCCAGAGTAGTTTTGGCTTAAAGTAGGGTTATCAAATTTATTGCGTTAACGGCGTTAATTATTTTCTATTAATTAACCACGTTAAATAATTAACGCATGCGCTGCACGACCCACTCACGCATTGTCGCGTTCAATCTATAAAGACGCCTTGTTACCTATAGATAGCGCTAAAAGGCAGCCTATAATGAGTAGAGTGAATTTTGGCAGTCTTTGGAGCCTTTTTTTAGTTGGCTAAAGCCTTACAATATCTCTCTCAGCAATAAAAAATAACGTGGGAGGCAATGTGGAGAAGAAAGGTAGTAGTTGATCATTTTCTCAACACCCTTTGTTCTTTCCCAACGCAGAGAAGATATATCAATTGGTGCCCCTACACACAGTCATGGTTGCACTTCCCATCATGCATTTGGGCAGAAGTTAAATGGCTGCAGTATCATTTACTGAAAGCTCAGCAAATACACTAGATGGCAATATTTAGTCACAATATACAAAGTCACATTTATTCTTTAAGAATTACAAGTCTTTTTATCCGTGGATCCCTCTCACAGAAAGAATGTTAATAATGTAAATGCCATCTTGAGAATATATTGTCATAATAAACAAATACAGTACTTATGTACTGTATGTTGAATGTATATATTCGTCCGAGTTTTATTCATTTTTTTCTTAATGCATTGCCAAAATGTATATGATCGGGAAAAATTATCGGGAATGATTGGAATTGAATCGGGAGCAAAAAAAAAAAAGCAATCGGATCGGGAAATATCGGGATCGGCAGATACTCAAACTAAAACGATCGGGATCGGATCGGGAGCAAAAAAACATGATCAGAACAACCCTAATTATTTCAATAATTTGCTTGTACGTGTGACATTTTTGTTTGGTGACATCTGTGCCATATGTGAAATCCGCTCAAATGTCGCAAAATTAATCAATGTCTCTTTCAATCACACTCATTATTACCATTATAATTTGCCTTCAAGAGATAAAAGGCACATTTTAATATCTGGGGGGAAAAACTAGACGCCATTTTAGTAAGAAAATAGCTGTTCTCTCGCAAGGAAAGGTGTCTTAATTCCCTTCTTCTTTTCTTTCATTTAAGGTTTTAGGAGAAATGAGGACATGAGAGCAATGGAGGTCCTTCCCATCCTTAAAGAAAAAGTTGCTTTTTTGTCAGGTAAGGCACAAATATGCAAAAAATGTTAGATTTTCTGACTCACATGTTTTTTTTCAGTGTCATACTTCATCAACATAGAATGAGTTTAAGGTTCATCCAAATTTTGCTCACACTTTATAAGGAACATACAAGTCGATAGCTGGCCCCTTGCCTTGACCCTAGCTGCATGCATGAATGCAAACCTCCCCCACCGATTGTCTCGGCAGCGTCAGCAGGGCTGCGCAGTGTCTTTGTAGCCCCCCCGCCGAGGATCACGCACACGAGCGCACAAGCTCGACTCGTGCCAGGGAAAAACCGCAGAAGCGTTGAGAGATGGACTTACGGACTGTTGAAAACATTCAAAATTCGTAGTATAATATTATTACTAAGCTTTTGAAATTTTTGCACATATGTGCGTGTTTGTGGATTGCCTGGGTCCATTTGTGTGTTTCTTGTGTGTACGTGTCAATGTGTGAATCCCAACTATGACAAATGAAGTAAAGAGAAATGTGTTTTTTTTCCTTCTTTGCACTCTCGACACGGGGAAGGTCAAACAGAATAGCAATGACAGTCACGATGACTCAGACAAACACACTGATTTCCAGCGAAAGAAGGAGGGAGAGGCAGGGCGGCGTTTCCATAGCGACGGTGTTTTGTCAGCAAAGGCATCCCCGAGTTGTAATTGTCTTCGGATTGAAGAAAATGGATGTAAATATTAAAGGGAAAACAGGTGAAAATAGGGTAAATGAGCCAAGATATTATATATGCCTCCTCATAATTAGGTTTTTGTTGTCGTTGGATTTTCTCCAATGAGCCGACGTGCTCACCGCACGCCGCCTCGGCTGACTAATTTGTGGGCCGAGCACATTCAGCTCGTGTTTAAAATCACATCAGCTCTCTTCCATCTCAATTGCAAAGTGGTCATTGACGTTCCATATTGTCAGTCTTGTGATGCAACCTGTGGCAATATCCTTCTAGAGGCCCGTCTTCCGCGAACGGTAAATCATGGTTATAGTCAGCGTATGGTGTAAGAACGGAAGCAGCAGGAAGTCAGTCAGCATACCGAGAAGTTACCGTTGGTTGCTTCGACCGCTTTGCCTCATTTTATTTCTCCCTACGGCATTCAAAACTCATCTTCTGTCTCAAATGCAGAAGAAAAAGACCTCGAATTGGACATAAATTACTCTTTGCTGTCATGTTGTGGTCTTTGTCAATCCATACAGCCTGAGTGCACACTGCCGTGACAAGCATCTCAACTAAATTGTGCAAAATGAAGGGAATTGTGTCGCAAACCGCACGCGTTCCTGTTTGCGATGATGATGTGACAGCTGTGTGGCCAATTAAAATGGGAAGTGATTTGTTCATGTTGAATCCGTTTTTAAGCCATGTGGCAGATGCGCGCAGATGTAATTAAAAGTGGATTTAGGAGTTCCCAAATGCTACATGGGGAGTCACAGCTTCTTGTTATGATCACTTTGTTAGCTGATGACGCAGTAGTACAGTTTGGTATGTGCAAATACATTAGCACTGAAACATGATCATTCACCGACAGCTATTCCAGTTTTAATTCATGGTAAATCCATATGTTTATATGCTGATTTTTTTGTTTTGTTTTACATCTTAGGTGGCAGGGACCGACGCGGTGGCCCAGTGTTAACCTTCCCGTCACGCAGCAACCACGACAGAATACGAACGGACGACCTACGAAGACTGATCGCCTATCTTGCCGGTATTCCAAGGTCAGACTAATGTATTGATAAACTTCACACATGAACATCTAAATCAAGTGCCTGCGTGAGTGTACACTAGACATGTGCTGATTACTGGTTTTGAAGGTATACGGTGGTATAAAAAACGTCATGGTTTCAAAACCGCAAACATTTTCCATCATACCGTCCCTACGGTATTAGCCATTTTTTATGTCCCAAAAATGCAGGGAGAAATCCCTCGCTTGCAGCTGCAAGACTCAACCCTCCCCCACCTGTTGTTGCTCAGCGTGAGTGAGCCAGCTGTGCTACACGATGGCTGGAGGAGGTGAAACTCCTGAACTTTTTCCCCCCATTGAAGAAAACGAAATCGCTGGTATGGGAATACTTCGGCTACAGAATTGTTACAGACAGGCTTAGAGGAGGGCCTACCGACATGTAAAACATGTTTGCGGAGGGTGGCTGCCGAGGAGGCAATACCTTTAATATGATTTCGCATTTATACAAAATAAAGGTTAGTAAACGCTGCTATGATGCTAGCGGTGGTAAAATGTGTTTTTTTTCTCTCTGGCATCTGTGTTGAGAAAGACTGTGTGTGTAACGTGAACATGATACGTGTCATGCATGCGTACTTTTTATAGGAAAAAAATTCAATTATTTTTGTTCTGACGGTAATAATGTTGAGCTGTGGGTTCAGGCCGGGGGTCGGCAATCCATTTTTTTAGAACCACTTGCGGCTCTTTAGCGCTGCCCTAGTGGCTCCCTGGAGCGTTTCAAAAATGTTTGAAAATGGAAAAAAGATGGCGGAAGGAAATATATTTTTATGTTTGAACATGGTGGAGGAGGACAAACATTAAACGTCAACGAAGATTTGCGTCATAGCCTGCGACGCACGTTTCTTCAGCAGGGCGGCAGTTGTAAAGAAACGACACCGGCGGCTAAATGATGGATCATGGATTCCAAAGAAGAAAAGAGGGGAAAAAACTGAGGAGAATAGAGGATTCAACGTTTCATGGGCCGAACCACTTGCATTCATTGCAAATGCGGAAGGATTTTCTGAATGTTTTTTTTTGCAGGCTACGCAGGAAAGGCATACTACTTTTGCAGCCGAGTACCGAGTAAGTGCGATCGCATTACTTCTGGAGAAATTAGAGGAGTGCATACATAGATTTAAAAAGTGGATTGCATCTCCAAACTCCACTACTGCTTGAAGTTTTCTTGCACCCGGGATAACTAAAGCGTGGAAAACCGTTCAGAGATTGGTGGCTGGTAAATGAAGGAGTCATTCATGAACATATCAGAACACCTATTTGCAGACTTCAAAAACAAAGCCGAGATAATCAGCAAATCAAGGACATGAATTCAGCGGAAGCATACTCTGTGATCAGTCGTGTCATGTGATCGATATTGAACACCCATTGCTTTTATGCAGGTACGTGAACTCTGATTATACTAGTATACTTTACCTTTTCAAAAGGGTGCCGTTTTATTTTTTTTCTCATAAATGCAGGCTGCGTTTTGTTGCAGTATGTTTTAGGGCTGCAGCTATCGGATATTTTAGTAATCGAGTAATCGACTGAAAATTACAGAGTAATCGGATAAAACATTTTTTTTAGGTAACGAGCAATTATAAATATACATGAGAAAAAATGACATTTAATCCTATATTGAAGCATTTTCAGTCAAACAATGTCTTTTTTTGATGTACATTGTTGAAAACAGCCAACAATTGCATCTCAGATGTGACTAGAAAAAAAAAATTCACTCATTTCACTCAAAAAACTTCTTGATCTTATTAAAAAAAACATATTTCTTACCTAAAAATGTAATTACGCTTGATAACACACATCACTTGAAAGCTATGTGTTTTTCCCACGTGTTTCAATTGAATTTCCATTTGTGTCAAGCTATTTTTAAGTTCTAGTTAAGTTTTAAGTTAGTCTAAACTGTAAGTACTGATAGGATTTTGTGTTTTTGCAGTGTTCAAAATAAATGTATAATACCTGCTGTATTGGAGCACTTAAAAGACCAGTGCTACTTGGTGTTTTATTCAGCAATGACTACTGAACTAAAACTGACAGTCAGCTTTATTATGTTTTAATTTTACACCCTCATCACTCTACAGCGCTGTGTTTTTACAAATTAAATAAAGCCTGTATCTAAGACACGTTAGCCACGCATCGACAGTGGTCATAATCAATAGAAACCTAGCCCTCCGAAGGGCTAACGTTACGTGAGTGAGTGACAGTAACGTTATATTTATTAGCGCTGAGAAGTCTACTACTTAAAGAAGGCGGCTGTTTGCTCACACTGCCCAGACGTGGCCCAGTCTGTCATTTCGCATCTAGTTCTAAACGCATGCGATATCTATGAGACGCCTCGGACATTACCTGCTACCAAAACTAGCATCATACAGGCGTAATTTTTAGCAACATCGGCGTAGTTTGTAGCGGCTTTCAGCTACAGTAATTTTTTTATTTTTTTTTTTAATTGCTTCATCCTCTACGCACGTGACGTCAGCACGTTGTCCCCGCATTGAAAGTAGTCCGGGGAAAACATGATGGCAAAATTAAACGATTCCTCGAAGCGAATAAAATTACTCCCATCAATTTTTAAACTCGAGTTACTCGAGTTGATCGAGTATTCGTTTCAGCTCTACTATGCTTGTTGCCAAGAAAAGGGTCACATTATACACATTCTATTTTGTTGTTTTTTTTTTCGAATCTTCAAAATACAAATGACATCAAAATTCGGATTTCTTTATTGCATTTTTTCAAATTTTATCAAAACAATTACCGGTAAACATCGTTCATTAATATTGTAATAAAGTTTAACCCTGTGGCAGTTTTGGACAACAACAAGTAGTCACGTAGTGCGTCATTCTCTATAAAATGCATTGCAATGAAAATAAACATTTAATCATTAAGGCTCAATATGTACTTATAGCCTAGTCATTTTGTTAGTAGGCTAATATAGATACATACAACATGTGTTGCCTTCATTATAATGATTTTGTAAGGCTTTTGATTTTTTTGTGGCTCCAGACATATTTGTTTTTTGTTATTTTGGCCAAATATGGTTCTTTCAACATTTTGGGTTGCCGACCCCTGGTTTAGACTCACCTAAAGGACTGCATTTATTTTCATTTTATTTAGAATATTTTAGTTTTTTTTTTTTTTTTTTAAACTTACTATTATACTTATGCTCCAATTTGCTAATATGTTTTGAAAAATAAAAATCCTGTTAAATGGGAAAAAAAAAAAGTTTTAACCCATATATCTCAAAGTAACACATTTTAGAACTGTAATTGCAATACCGTGAAACCGTGATATTTTAGCATAAGGTTATCATACCGTCAGACGCTCATACCAGCACATGCCGAGTGTACACGTGAAAGTGCTAAGTGGCGCACGTGATGGGCGAGAGAAAACTGAAGAGTGAGCGAGCAAGGGGAAATTTTCAATAGCTGTTAGCTTGCCACAGCTTTTAATGTTATTTTTTTTTTATGTTTGGGCTGCCCCCCCAAAAAATCAGTTGTCCAGACACGTAGCGGGACGTGAGGGAAAGCCTTGGATGCACAAGCGAGGGAGTGGAAGGAGCGATGTTCTGGGAGAAAGCGGTGAGGAGGGGGGAGGATTAAAAACCCACAGAGATGGACCGCGCATGTGTGAGCTGGTGCGTGTGTGTATGTATGTGTGTGTGTGAGAGAGGAAGCAAAACAAAACGTCGCAGTAGCCGAGGCAGTGCAGCAGTGATAGTTACTGTGGACCAGTTCACACCTCGCAGGTAAACCCCTCCAATACATCCCATTATGCAAAACCTGCTTTTAAATTAGAATTCATGTCATCCTTTCCCAGCGTGCGTTCATATTCTGCAGCCGTCCTTTTTGTCCTGTTCTATTTGAGGAACTCATAGTGGATGATATTTAAATCTCGTGGAAGTAGTTTTAATAGGGGAGTGCTCAAAAATAGTTTTAGATAATCCAAGTGGAGTGTTATAGTTGAGAAGCACAAATGTGCTGATTAGTTGTTGTTTTTTTTTTCTGATGAACGTTTGTGAACCGTTGTCACAGGTTTCAGCGTGGGCGTGAGGGCGGTCGTGCTTGAGTGGGTGTGTGTTTCTACCGTGTAGGCTTGTGACAATATAGAAAACTGCGTCACCTCATGGATTTTTTCCCCTCTTTCCCCCTCCTCCCTATCATCCTTTCTGTCATCTGTCTCCTCTTTCTGGATTACCTCCGTCTGCCTCCAGCGAGGAGGTCTGTAAACATGGCTTCACGGTCATCGTGGACATGCGCGGCTCCAAGTGGGACAGCATCAAGCCTCTGCTGAAGATCCTGCAGGAGTCGTTCCCATCGTGCATCCACGTCGCTCTCATCATTAAACCTGACAACTTCTGGCAAAAGCAGAGGACCAATTTCGGCAGCTCCAAGTTTGAGTTTGAGGTGAGGTCTTGCTTTGACTGATAATCAATTGTGTTTTAGGGTTTTTATAGTAGACAAAAGTCTGAAATCAGAGTTGCAAACCTTAAAGGGAGTCGTAACATGTTATGCTGCAACATGTTAAACATGGAGACACATAGAAGGGGTTCACGCCTGGTTTAGTAAGCTGCGGTATTGTTGTTTTTTGCAGAAGATAAAGAATACACTACATTCTTTTGACTCCTATATTCTCCAGCTACACATGTGCTCACAGTTTTTGTTTTCAAATGACCGTTACTTTAAAGGGAACCTCGGACTTAGACTTGTTGCCGCAATTGTTCTCTTCTACTAAAATATGTTATTAGAAACACATAAAATACTGCCATTGATTTAAAAATCTATAATATTTAGTACATGTTTTGACCTACGGAGGGCGCCATGTTTTAAGCGCGCAGTGGACGCCTCGGGGTGATGACGTAGACTGTTACTGTCACTCGACGAATGCTACCGGGTTAATGCAATTCCCTCTACGCGGCAAGACGTCAACACATGCGCTCATTGGTTAAAAGTGGCGAGTACTTACTATTACTTACCTTTTCATTGCCTCAATATACCTTTTGCATGCGTTTCTCTCTCATACTTTAAAGCATTGTGTTTTCTTGTGGTAGCTTTAAAGCAGATTGTTGATCTGTTGACCACATTAGTCATGTTACATATTTAAACCACCCTTATTTGATATTACTACGTTTAAGTATTTTCTCAAGGCAGCTTTAGTATATTCTGTCTGTATGCATCTAAACAAAACAAGCTGAAAGCGCACGGTAATACTTTGGGTGTCAAATTTGCCTCTTGTAGCATTTCGCTTGTGTAGCACATTATGGCAGAACATTTATTTATTTTTATTTATTTTTCCTACTCGTCTCATCTGGTCTTTCCTGTTCATTTTGCTTTTGCTGCTCGTTTTGTGAAATATCGACAGTGCTGTCATGATCATTATAGTTCCTCTCAGGTTCAAATTGAAAGGGTTGAACAGATGACATGTGTATGTAGCTAGAGTCATACTCCGGAACCTTGGCAGCGTAACCATGTGATGTCACCGCCTTGCGACGTCAACAACAATGGCAGCCTAGTTGTTAAACTAATTTTACAAGTGGTATAAAAACGAAAACATAAGAGTTTCAATATCAAATTAGTTTAACTCAAAATAACGTTTATCTTTTAAGAACTACAAGTCTTTGTATCCATGAATCCCTTTAAGGATTATAGCATGGGCTACACTGACACTGCAACTTGAGGTGACCCAAATCAGATCTTTTTGCCTTTAATTGACTCGAGTGAGATTCTTTCATGGCAGTCTGAACAGGCCAACTGACATGGAATCAGATATTTTCAAAGCCGATCCAGTTCACTTTCATAAGTGGTTTAAAATCTGACATGGGTTAGATATGTCAGAATGTGACAGTAAAGTGACCTGAAATTATAATTCATGTGACAATGACTTCAATTTGTCTTGCTCAGCAACAGGTGAATAGACAGGGTGTGCAGTTAAGTGTTGCAGCTAATAAGTGTTTGTGGGGATGAAACGGGTCAAAGGTGATTTGAGAGATCCTACCCTAACCCATCAATATTTTGGGGGACACTGAAGAACTACATTGTTTATGTTTATATCCATTGTTTCATGGAATTTAACTGAACCCCCTTTCACACACATTTCCCGGTAAATTCTCGTGTAAGGTGACCCGGATTTGCTCGCGTCATTGCTTTCACGCATGGAGAGATATCCCAGTAATGACATGAGTCTGACACTTTTACAGACTTGTCCGTGTTGCCCACTCGGCGCTTTCTGTGCAGTGAGGGCTGCTGGCGCGATTTCATTACCCGGACATTACGTCATTTTTTGTCGGCTTCGGCTGTCACATTCTGTTGGTCAGATCGTGTTTTGCGGGAGCGTTCCTGACGTCGTACCTGCAGCCAATTCAAGCTCATATAGATTGTATTTAAGCCCAGACAATCCAAGAAAAGGGTGCCAAGATATTAAGTTGCTGCGCGCCAATCGACGCTTTGTACTATCGAATTTCGTGCATTTGCTAGCTTGTTAGTCTGCTTAGGTTAGTATTATTGATCCTTGTCCTATTGACCTACTGTCACGGACCCAATGTGTTATTGGCCCTTTTCCGCGATCGTGTGTATTTTTGTTTTTTATTTAATAAGCCCTTGAACGCATCCCTCCGTTGTTTTTTGCTTTGACAACCTTGTTTCCGCAGTTGCGGACCCCAACATCGGCAACAAAATAAACCACACATTTCCAAAAATGGACGATAGACTCTCTTCCTCAGCTCTACGATCCAGTAGCAATTTAATTTTGTAATGTTTTCAGTTTAATTTAGCTATTTCAAGCTTGCTATGTTGACAATTGCGATGTTTGTTTACCGCTTTTCGTCTTACTGCGGAGGAGGTGACAATCTGCCCGCCATGATATTTACGTAATCAGTCATCATGCAGTGACCCGTGAATTTAACGCTTGCTTTCACACACACCGCTTCCCGGGAAAGTCCCAGACATTATACTAAGACGCGACTCGGTAAATGTCCGCGGCATCTCCATGTCAGTCGACCCGGGAAATTGCTTTCACATATTAGGGCTGCCTGTTTAAATCCTGGATTTAAACGGCGTTCAGGTGCATGTGAAAGGGGCTTGAAAGTGGCTTTCAACTGCAAAACTGCTCCTAATTGTTCAGTTGAATAGACTTTGACATAAAAATCAGCCAAACGATGACTCTAATCTTTAGTTCTACTAAGTTATGCCTTGATTATATTTTGTATGATAAGAAATACCTGAATGTACTTACACAAAACCCATTTAGCAAGAAAAATATAATAATATAATAATATAATCCTGGCAGACAACAAAAACTATATTTTTGACTTGATTTGAAAAATCAATTCATCGTGGTTGGATTTGAGTCTTTGTTTTTTTTTTCTTAAGTCTAGTTGATGAAGGACTACAATGCGGTGCTGATCAACATTTGGATTCTTGATTGAGCCTTGGCAGAGATCTGTTGTAGTCAAACATGCCTTCCTCAGCTTGTAATTTCAGTCCATTCAGCTTAGTTCCAATTTTTCTCTCTCGTCATCTCTAGCGACAATGGAAAAAAAAGCTCTTATTGTTACTGCCGCTTTCCCACTGGACTGCTATTATTGCTCGCACGTCCGCATCGATTATTGGAGAGGCAGTCGCACACAAGCGGCCATTTCAACACTGTAAACTTTTGCTGAAAGAACTATGCATCACTCTGTATTTACGCCACTAGCCTTGACTTTAATTTATTTCTGGCATATTTACATGTGTAGTGGAAAAAAAACAGAAAAGGCACATTTCTTCCCTCACATCCACACAAATCAATTAACCTGCAACAAAAAACACAACACAATGGCGTCAGCATACCCCCTTCAATCCTCCGCATCGGGCGGCCTTCGTCAAGCTATGTAGCCTCGCTTCTCCGTCCATGTGTGTGGGGGTGTTGTGCGGAGGCGGCTTTGCAGAAAACACGTCGACTTGCTCAAGGCTTCTCCTCGCTCTCGTGTGCGCAAAAAGTGATTTTGTCAGATGGGATTGTTGCCTCGTAAGCTGTTACATCGTATCCGATGATCACGAGACAGCCGGAGGGGTAGAACGCCACATTGTGATTTGCGAGGGGTCCTCGGTTTGAAGCTGCACTATGCTGCTGGCTGACATAATTGGAGGAAGACCAAGCGTTCGAGTCAACTGCTAAATGCTTAATGAGTTGGCCCCGTGTTCCGAGGAGATTAGTTAAGAATTTGGCTAATTCTGCTCCATTAGGATCCCGTGTTGGTGGTTTTGGGGAAGTAAATGTCGAGCTCATGTGCGCTAATTAAAAAGTTCCTTACAGTGAGGATTAGACGAAGCAATTTACACCCATTTCAATGAAACGGTCATAAATCCGCTCCCCATCTTTTCTTCTAGACCACCATGGTGTCACTAGAGGGTCTGACAAAGGTTGTGGATCCCTCCCAGCTAACGTCGGACTTTGATGGCAGCCTTGACTACAACCATGAAGAGTGGATTGAGGTGAGATCCCCAGAAATTATATTTTTTGTCATAGGTAGGACTGTATCTAGTACAAGTCATATCTTAACCTTGATATTCAAGCAAGTTTCTATGGGAGTAAGTCAAGACAATTATGTGTTATTTAAGCAAGTCACAGGTCAAGTCATACAATCTTGCACACAAGGTTTTCGCTCATTAGCTTGACATTCTTGGCTGCTCGTCCAGATCCGCGTGGCGTTTGAGGAGTTTTCCGGTCACGCCACACAAATGCTCACACGGCTGGAGGAGATGCAGGAAACAGTTTCGCGGAAAGACTTCCCACAAGATCTGGAGGGAGCGAGGAGGATGATAGAAGAACATGCCACGCTAAAGAAGAAGGTCATCAAAGCGCCTATAGAGGAACTAGACACTGAGGGACAGAGGTAACACTACGTTGACATGTGTGTGACCTATGACATTAAACCAGATGGATGCAGCGTACACTGCTATTCAAAAGTATTGGTACCCCTGCAGTTCTATCAGATAATGCTCAATTTCTCCCAGAAAATGATTCCAATTACAAATGCTTTGGTAGGAATATCTTCATTTATATGGCTTGCAATGAAAAAACACATTAGAGAATGGGGAGGAGGGGGGGTCAAATCTCCGAAAATGGGCTGGACAAAAGTATTGGCACCCTTTGAAAAAGTCATGTGATGGTTCTCTAATTTGTGCAATTAACAGCACCTGTTACTTACCTGTGGCACAGAACAGGTGGTGGCAATAACTAAATCACACTTGCAGCCAGCTGAAATGGATTAAAGTTGACTCAACCTCTGTCCTGTGTCCTTGTGTGTACCACATTGAGCATGGAGAAAAGAAAGAAGACCAAAGAACTGTCTAAGGACTTAAGAAGCAAAATTGTGAGGAAGCAGGGTCAATCTCAAGGCTACAAGTTCATCTCCAAAGACCTGAATGTTCCTTTGTCTACTGTGCACATTGTCTTCAATAAGTGTAAAGCGCATGGCACTGTGGCTTACCTCCCTAGATGTGGACGGAAAAGAAAAATTGACCAGAGATTTCAATGAAAGACTGTGCTGATGGTGGATGAAGAACCTCGACTAACATCCAAAGAAGTTCAAGCTGTCCTGCAGTCCGAGGGTACAAAGGGACTGTATGGTAGGATATCCAGGAAGACCCCACTTTTGGTCCAGAGACATAAAAAAGCCAGGCTGGAGTATGCCAAAACTTAACTGAGAAAGCCAAAAATGTTTTGGAAGCATGCTCTCTGGTCAGACGAGACAAAAGTAGAGCTTTTTGGGAAAAGGCATCAACATAGAGTTTACAGGAAAACAAACGAAGCCTTCAAAGAAAAGAACACGGTCCCCACAGTCAAACATGGCGGAGGTTCCCTGATGTTTTGGGGTTGCTTTTCTGCCTCTGGCACTGGACTGCTTGACCGTGTGCATGGCATTATGAAGTCTGAAGACTACCAACAAATTTTGCTGAATAATGTAGAGCCTATTGTATGAAAGCTGGGTCTTCCAGCAGGACAATGACCCAAAACACACTTCAAAAAGATCTAGAAAATGGTTTGAGAGAAAGCACTGGAGACTCTTAAAGTGGCCAGCAATGACTCCAGATCTGAATCCCATAGAACACCTGTGGAGAGATCTAAAAACGGCAATTTGGAGAAGGCACCCTTCATATCTCAGAGACCTGGAGCAGTTGGCCAAAGAAGAATGGTCTAAAATTCCAGCAGAGCATTGTAAGAAACTCATTGGTGGATACTGGAAGCGGTTGTTCGCAGTTATTTTGTCTGAAGATTGTGCTACCAAGTATTAGGCTGAGGGTGCCAATACTTTTGTCCGCCCCATTTTGGGAGTTTTGTGTAAAATGATAATGATTTAATTTTTTTTACATTCTCTTTTGTGTTTTTTTCATTGCAAACAAAATAAATATATTACTACCAAAGCATTGGTAATTGCAATCATTTTCCGGGAGAAATTACGCATTATCTGACAGAATTGCAGGGGTCCCAATACTTTTGACCAGCAGTGTAAATATGTAGAGGAACTATATCGTGCACTCAAAAATGAAATTTATATTAACTCATTGGCTGCCATTGACGGCGATTGACGTCGAATCTTGTGGTTCACCATTCTGCTGTGAGTTTAAATGAGTTTAACACTAGTGATATCTGTCTCTCTGTTAATGGCAGCCAATGAGTTAAAAGTATGAAACACTCATTTTTGCTATTTCACACATAATCCAGGCTACTTCAACGAATACAGAGCAGCGAGAAATCGTCAAACCGCAACGGCGGAGGCAGCAGCACGAGCGGCAGTGGTGGCAGCAGTACAAGCGGAGCGTGCAACGGCGACACCCAAGGCCTGGTCCCGCGTATCACGCAGCTGCTGGAAAAGCTGCACTCCACCCGGCAGCACCTCCACCAGGCCTGGCACGTCCGCAAGCTGCAGCTGGACCAGTGCTTACAGCTGCGCCTCTTCGAGCAGGACGCCGAGAAGGTCGGTCGCTCGGCCGGGAGTTGAGGGGTGTCGCTCAGTGATGCGGCGGTAATGTGGAACAACAGCGGCCGATCACTGCAGGGCACGCAATATAAACACAACCTAATTATGGCAGCAGTGAATTGATTTGTTTTGTGTGTACCAAGCACTTCAATTCAGGCCAGCTTGTGCAGGGGGAAAAAAGGCATGGGGAACTTCCATTTATCACAGTGGAATATGTTCCAGACATGTGGCTTAGTAGAGGAAGGATATGTAAAACTTGCTTACAAAACAATATCATTATCATTCCATCACAATCCAATACCTGCCAATGCCTACATTTAACATCAGGAGATTTATTGAACCACACTTTTAAGTATTCCTTAGTAGCTGTTCTCTCTTTTGTTGTCAAGATGTTACCCACAGACATTCTCGCTGCTCTGTGGGAACAATAATTATTGCTAAAGTTCAGTTTCTGGAGTGTGGAAGGTGAGCCATGGTGTAAAATTCGCCTCTTACTTGAAAGCCCCGGCACAAAATAAGACAGAATGAGGCAAATTTACAAGATCCATCACAGCGAACGGAATATTAAAAAAAACACACAAAAAAACAGATTGCAGTAACACAGATAGCTGCTGTCTTGGATACACTGCAGTAGCAAGAGCTTGTTGCTAGGACACCATAGGCTACCAGTTGTTCTCTGGAAGAGGCCACGCTTAATAGATTCATTTTTTTGTATGCTGACCTGGAAAAATGACAGCCCAGCACACGGCTGCAGTTCACAACGCACCTGAAGTACTTGTTTTCCACTGTAAAGTTAAAAAAAATATTAATACTTGTGTGTGTTTGATTTGCCCTTCGCCGCAGATGTTTGACTGGATCTTGCACAACAAGGGTTTGTTCCTGGCAGGCTACACTGAGATTGGCAACAACCACCCGCACGCTGTGGAGCTGCAAACCCAGCACAACCACTTTGCTATGAACTGCATGGTAAGACACAAACTCGCCGATTATGCACTCCCACTTTCAGCATGCTATTCATAGCCTGAACTTGGACAGTGGAACCATTAAAGTCTTCCTTCAATCCATTTACTATAGTGTAATCCAAGTTATGAACGGTGAAGAACCAGTCTTAGAACTGTGGTGTGGACATAGCAAAAACTTGATTATCATTCTTGCTCCCAATCAGTGTTGTTTCGTCAGTAATGACGATAACGAAATTTTTCGTCGAGCTAAAAAATGTGGCTTGCGAGACTAAAACATGCCAAGACGAATGCCAATTTTTGTCTGACGAGACGACAACGAGACAAAAATGCGACATCGTTTCTGTCGTATGTTCCAATGCATGACACTTTCATATTCTACATGGAGTACGTCAGCTTGCATCGTATCAGTGTTTGGGTCATTTCACTTGTGTGAGTTGTGCTGTGCCTCTCCCTCCTCACCGGAGTTTAGGATGTGTCTCCATCTAGGCTGTGCTCCATCTTGCTTGTTTGGAGACACGGTATGATCAGTGGGGAGAACAACCCATTGGCAGTGTATCAAATACTTGTTCTCCCCACTGTTGTTTTCTTATCTGGGCAATAGAGAATATGCAGTGCTGCTTTAGCCTTAAAAGGTGTGTGCTGAGTGATCATCAGATGCTAAATGTACCTCCTAGCGTAGCATTCGCGTTAGCATTAGCTTTAGAATGGCGAACTTTTAACACCAGCCAACTTGGCTTATCTGGTCAGTAAGTCTAATGGATGAATCTCGAATATTATAAGAATAATGTACTGCTTTTCCTGTTGAGTGTGTATTATCACAAAGTTGCCGTTGTCATTGTAGACCCTTTCGGAATTATTGGAAACCTTTATTTTTGGACTAAAACTTTTGAATTTTACAGACGAAAACATTTTTGAGTAACCGTCAACTAAAACTAGACGAAATTTGTATGAGATTTCGTTGACTACACCTAGCAGGGTTTTTTTTTTTTTTTTTAAACTGAGGATCCTGCCCTAATACGTCGGGGAAAAAATAATTACGTCCACATCGGCACGTTTGTGGAAAAAAATGTACCTCCGAGCGTTAGCATTAGCTTCAGAATGGCGAGCGCTTAACACCGGCCAACTTGGCTTATCTGGTCAGTAAGTAGAGGATGAATATTGAATATTATAAGAATTATGTATTGCTTTTCCTTTTGAGTGTGTGTTATCACACAGTTGCCGTTGTCTTTGCAGACGCTACAATATCTGCTCATCTGTTTATGTTCATTAAAAATTATTGGATACCTTTATTTTTGGACTAAAACTTTTGAATTTTACAGACAAAAACATTTTGAGTAACTGTCGACTAAAACGAGACGAAATTTGTGTCAGATTTCGTTGACTAAATCAATATCTACACCTAGCAGGGTTTTTTTTTTTTTTTAAACTGAGGATCCTGCCCTAATACGTTGGGGGAAAAAATAATTACGTCCACACCAGCACGTTTGTAGAAAAAATGTACCTCCTAGCGTTTGCATTAGCTTCAGAATGGCGAGCTCTTAACACTGGCCAACTTGGCTTGTCTGGTCAGTAAGTCTACAGGATGAATATTGAATATTATTAAAATTATGTATTGCTTTTCCTTTTGAGTGTGTATTATCACACAGTTGCCGTTGTCCTTGCAGACGCTACAATATCTGCTCATCTGTCTATGTTCATTCAAAATTATTGGATACTTTATTTTTGGACTAAAACTCTTGAATTTTACAGACGAAAACATGAGTAACTGTCGACTAAAACTAGACGAAATTTGTATGAGATTTTGTTGTCTAGCACGTTTTTTTGTTGTTGTTGTTTTCAAACTGAGGATCCTGCCCCAATACGTTGGGAAAAAATAATTACGTCCACACCAGCACGTTTGTAGAAAAAAAAAAGCTTCCACAGCCAACTGCATTCATTCATTTTTTTAGTACATACATAACAATGCACAAAAAAATAATAGTACATAATACCCCATCCTTCGCATGTGTTCTTCAATATAAAGCAATGCAAGAGTTGGTAAATAAATGGAATCAAAAACGCGCTTGTCTAATTTACTCCAAATGTAAACATTGGTCTCATGTGTGACGTAGGGAAAAGTTTGTCTCAGTCATTGACGTTTCCACAGTTAAATCGTCTGTTATCAGTGTCCACATGATGGCGCCACAAACGCAGAATTCGCACATCTTCACTTTGGGCGCAGTTTTTGAGAACACTTGTTTAAGTGTGCGTGTGAATGATAGGCCAAACCGTAGAAAAAGTTCTTCTTTTTGCCAAATACCCTGCTACAGGTAGACATGGCCTAAATCAAGACGAAGACGAAAACATTTTGAAATGACTAAAATATGACTAATAAGTATTTTCGTCCAAAAGACAGAGACTAAGACAAACATTAAAAGGGCTGCCAAAGCAACACTGCTCCCACTGTAGCAAACAACCTCAAAATTGAACATCCTCCTGAGGTCGACCAGACCTTTATTTGGGGAAAAAATGGCCCTCAAACAACCATCCTAGAGCAGTTGCTAACTTCATCACATGACCCTTAATTTTCTCTCCATTTGGTGTCTGTCCAAAACACAGAGTTATACATTTATATTTAGCTTACCTTTAAATTGACAAACTGTTTTTACACTTCTATCACAGTTAAGAATGCTGTTATGATTATTTGAAAATGGCCTGATTTAAGCATTGAACAAATGAAATCACTGTTCAGAACATGTGTGTCACATTTCCTGGAATGGCCTGTAATATACTTGGGAGGTTCCACTGTATGTTCATGGTCGATGTTCTTGTACAGTATGAAAGAAGCGTCTATGTTTGGGAGTTCAACCAAAGCTACCCTTGTTTGCACGCACTTGTCTTAGTCCTGAGTTCCACTTGCCATTATATAAGTATTATGAAACTAGTAAGCCCCTGGAGATGCTCTCCACTCATGAGAAACGAAGGCGATGTACAAGTAGAGCTCGAGAAATTGCTTAGTAAATCCATATGCTTTTCAGAATGTCTACGTGAACATCAATCGTATCATGTCGGTGGGCAATCGGCTGCTGGAGTCGGGCCACTATGCCTCCCATCAAATCAAGCAGATTTCTAGCCAGTTGGAGCAGGAGTGGAAGGCCTTTGCCGCCGCCCTGGACGAGCGCAGCACGTTGCTGGAGATGTCGGCCAGCTTCCATCAGAAGTGTGACCAGGTTTGACAAACACACACGTACAGTTTTAGTAGGAATGCAGTGTAGTTCTAAATTTTAATTTCTTTTATTTACATTTCAAAGTAATCCTCCCTACCTGCAAAAAATATGTGTCATATGAACACCAAAGTGATATCTTTGTTACTTCTAACAAACAAGTTCATTAAGGGGCATATCCCAACTGATTGGATTCAGCTTTTGAAATACCCATTAGTGTTGATTAAATCTGCAAAGCCAGATGCATGTGTCACATTTGCATACATTTACATACAGTCTTCACAGCATGCATGTTTTGTTCCATTATTTCTGCTCATTAGTCACATTATAGCGCAATCCGCGACCGAAAGCCCGATCCCGAATGCTAATGGTTTATCTCTCCTAAACTGGAGCTGGAACGAACTTGTATCGTAGCAAATCTTTCATGTTGGTGAGCAAAAATAGAAATTGTTCTGCTCTAACCTCTTCTCTTTAAAGATTCACTGTATTACTTTTTCTTGCGGTCCTCATGAGAGCACTGTTTGTAAGGCTCGACTAAGTTCACTTGATTGTGTTTTGTCTCTCACGAGGCTCGGGAAAGTTTTTAAGTCACTGCAGGCCAATGAGCATCTAAAAATAATCTGGAGTTCATAAACATACATTGTAAAGAAAAGGCTTCAGAGGCAAACACTGTCTGACTATCATGTGACAGCAAGCATATGCTTATTTTTCTCCTTCCTTCAGTACATGAGCAACGTAGACTCGTGGTGTAAGGCGTGCGGCGAAGTGGATTTACCCTCCGAGCTACAGGACTTGGAAGACGGCATTCACCACCACCAAGGCTTGTACGAGCACATCACCGCCGCCTACTCGGAGGTAAAACGCAGCTCAAGTTTGCATCTTTTGCAACTGCGACCAAAGAATGGCAACATTTTTTTGGGTGTACTCCAGGTAAGCCAGGATGGCAAAGCCCTGTTGGACAAATTGCAGCGACCGCTCACACCGGGCAGTGCCGACTCTCTGACGGCGTCGGCCAACTACTCCAAGGCGGTGCATCACGTACTGGATATCATCCACGAGGTGCTGCATCACCAGAGGCAGCTGGAGAACATCTGGCAGCACCGCAAGGTTCGCTTGCACCAGCGGCTCCAGCTCTGCGTCTTCCAGCAAGATGTCCAGCAAGTATGCAACTTTTGGAGTTTGACCATTTTTGGTTTTTGTCATTGTTTACTGAAAATATTTCTTTTAGTCAAGGGAATTGCATTAATTGACTAAATTTGAATATATTAAATCTGGTAAATTTTTATTTTTTTATTTATTTTTTTTTTTAATAGAATTTTCATGGCTTTCTCCAGAAGTTGTAATATCAAATGAACCATCAAAATATATTTTTTATGTTGAAATTTTGTCTTAAAAAAGTATTTTTCAATTTATTAAATGTATTTTTACAGCCTTTTAGCCTAACCTTGGCTGAGAGGCGGGTACACTTTGTACTAGTCTCCAGCATATAACAGGGCACATAAAAACATAAACAACCATTCATACCATTGAAAAAATTAGAGCAGTCTTGTTTTCAGCAGCCCTTTTTTCGTCTTAGTCTTTTGGACAAAACTACTAATTAGTCTTATGGCCCTTTCACATACGCCGAAACACATTAAATCGGGCAGCCTTTGTATGTGAAAGCAATTTCCCGGATCGACTGACACAGATATTTACAGAGACATTTTACGGGTCACATTTTAGTATGATGTTTGGAAAAGTCCTGGGACGAGGCATATGTGAAAGCAAGCGTTAAATTCACGGGTCACATCACGATGGCTGATGACGTAAATCTCATGGCGGGCCGATCGTTACTTCCTCTTTCTTCGTAGCAAGAAGAAAAGCTGTAAACACACATTGCAATTAACAACATAGCAAGCAGGAAATAGCTAAATTAAACTGAAAACATAATTTAATTAAATTGCTACTGGATCGTTGAGCCGAGGAAGCGAGTCCATCGTCTATCTTTGGAAAAATGTGGTTTATTTTGTTGCCGATGTTAGGGTCCGCAACTGCGGAAACAAGGTATTGTACCGCAAAGCAAAAAACAACGGAGGGACGCGTTGAAGGGATTATTAAATACAAACAAAAATACTTGCAATTGCGGAAAGGGGGGAATAATCAAATACCAGCACAACGTAGAGGATTTCAAAACAAGGGTGGCAGAGGTGTCGAATGGCGCCCAGCAAGTTAATATCTCGGTACCCTTCTCTTAGATTGCCTGGGCTTAAGTACAGTCTTGATGAGCTTGAATTGGCTGCAGTTACGACGTGCGGAACGCTCACTCCGGAACAAAACACGATTTGAACAACATTGCGACAACAAATGCCAACCAAAAATTATGTAATGTCCGGGTTGTAAAATAGCGCGAGTTACCATCTTTGTGATGGTAATACATACTCAAAACAGTACATACAAAGAAAACAGTACATCATTTTCAGTTAAATAAACTTACCTGGACACCACGAACTTTATGTAAAAACTTTTCCAAGAGTTAAAGACTACACTGAATGCTACTGCTAACGCAAACGCTATGCTAACGGTAAAAGTTAAATTTAGTGTGTGATGAATGATGATTACTCAACACAGACCTTTAAAGGCTAAAGCAACATGGTATATCTAGTCAAGACAAACAAAAAAAACTTACAGAGCCTGGAGTGGACAGGGGTGCGGAGCAGCGCATCCCATGAGTGACACGATCAAACACTGCTACGTTGCGTGCTAACTACACATACAATAAGAAAATGTCACATATTGTGAACTTATGACGAAAACTATGGCAAATTTTCATCTCGTTTTCGTCTCGTAAGACGAAAACTGGCGTCCATCTCGTTGTTTTTGTCTCCGAAGACATATCTTAAGCTTGTCATCGTCACGAAAAAAATTGTTCGTTGACGAAATATTTTCGTTATCGTCATCGTTGACAAAAACAACTGATTTAGAGTCTGGAATTAATGTAAGATGCATTTTTTAGAAATGTGAGGGGAAAACATATAAACATGAGGAGGACGTAGTTAAACTCAGAGCCTCAATATTGTGAGACAGACGTCCTCACCACCAGTCCAATAAGAAGCCTTGTATCATCTTTGTCAGGGACAATATTTTTGGACATAAACTATGATGAAAATGACTTGTCAACAAAATTAACACTGACGTGTTTTCACACACACATTCCTGTTATTCATCGTATTTTATGCACTGCTCCTCACAAAGTGTGAAAAGCAACATTGTATTTGTAAATATGCAAATGCGTTCCTTCAGTTAAAGGTCTCAAATGCAAGCGGTGCATAATAACCATGCGATGATATAAAAAGGTCCTGTATGATAATGCGCATATGGACTGTCCAAAAATATCAGGGGCATTCTGCGCTGTGTTGACATGGCAACTGTTACCATGGAGAGTGCATGCAGATGCTGTCAAGCAGAAAGTGAGAGGCTCAACAAATAACAAATAACGATTTTATTCATGGCTGTAATGTTTCTCCTTTTGACAACGGTGAAGGCCACTTTAGAGCCAGCTTTTATGTGTTGATTGTTTCCTCTTGTGTCAACTCAGGTGTTGGACTGGATTGAGAACCACGGTGAGGCCTTCCTAAGTAAGCACACAGGTGTGGGCAAGTCCCTCCATCGAGCCCGAGCACTCCAAAAGCGACACGAAGATTTCGAGGAGGTGGCCCAGGTAGACTGCTTGCTTTAAGCTTCAAGTAACGTATGGTAAAGTCAAGTAAATAGAATTCTTACTTATATAGTTTCAAATAAAAAAAAAAAAAAAAAACATTTTCAAAACACATTTTCTGAGCTCATTCAATATGATGAATGTTTTCATCACCTAGCCTCATAAGTATATTTTGTCACATAATTTGTGGATCTGTCAATTCAGCTATAGTGTACGACCAGGATGTTAAAATCACTAACGGGCCAAAATCTCCACAGCTTTCTTACAGACACATATTTGAAAGGAGGCAGCTCACCAAAAATGTGTAAGCTTGTGTAATTTCACACTTGGGTGGACAGGTACTCCAGAGACCTAAATATCTGTACATGAGCCATTATAAAGTCCCTTTTTTTCTAATAATTTCACCCGCTTGAGATTCTGCAACAGCAAATTTTGTAGATAATTAGTGTTAATGATACGATCCATTGGTGCTGGACTAATGATAATGATCCTCTCTGGCACTATACCATATACGTAAGACGGAACCGTACTTGTGCATATATACATAAGTAAGTGACTATTGTAGGTAAATTAAAGAAAAACTAACCTAATCCTGGTGACCACAAGTGGACATCACATTTTGAGTCATGTAGTCCACAATATTAACATTTTGGTATACAAGTGTAGCCTACATATTATGTCCACATACATGTGTGGATGCCTAGTCTCAATTATATATATGGCGGAAATCACTCTGGTGACTTTAAGTTCTACTCTTTAAGACACCCAATTTGGCCAAATTTCAAAATTGTCCTATAGTCATCGTGATACATCATTGGAAAGCTTAAAATCTCAATCTTCTGGCGGGAGAAAATTTTTGAACACGAGGGCATTAAAAAAAAAAATGTTTAAACCCCTTTACCCAAACATGAGGTGAGCGCATGAGAGAGCATAATTAAAGACACCATGATTTTAACGAGATAATATCGCGTACTTACCTTGTTTCGATCGAACAACTCCGTGTAGCATGTCTCACAGAGTGTCAAGACACAGCTGTGAATGGCCACAGCCGAACTTTTTGGGGATTTTCCGGGTGAAACAAGGTCATATAACAAGGGTCGCAATGCAGAAATCACAGACATCAAGGAGTGGTGGAGATTTTCTTTTTTAGATATTTACTAGAGATGTCCCGATCGTCCGATCACGTCATTTTCAAAGTATCGGAATCGGCAAAAAAATATCAGCCATGCCTTTAAAATTTTTTTTTTTTTTTATTAAATAGTTTTCTAATTGTATTTAACTTTACAGACATAACATGTTACACTCATCCAGAGTCTTTAGTTTAGGCTTAAGGTAGGGTTATCAAATTTATCCCGATAACGGCGGTAATTAATTTTTTAAAAAATGTATCACGTTAAAATATTTAACGCAATTAATGCATGCGTTGCACGACCCACTCACGCATTGTCGCGCTCAATCCGTAATGGTGCCATTTTACCTATGTAGAGAGATAAAAGGCAGCATAAAATGAGTAGCGTGAATTTAGGCAGCCTTTGGAGCCTTTTTATAATAGGCTTAAGCCTTACGATCCCTCTCCCTATGATTAGAAATATCATGGGAAGTAATGTGGGGAAGGAAGCAAGGTAGCAATTGATCTTTTTCTTAACACCTTATGTTATTTCCCAACGCAGAGAAGATATACCAATTGGTAGCACTACGCACAGTCATGGTTCCACTTCCCATCATGCATTTGGGTTGAATGGCTGCAGTATCATTTACTGAAAGCTCAACAAATACATTAGATGGCAATATTTAGTCACAAGTCTTTCTATCCGTGGATCCCTCTCACAGAAAGAATGTTAATAATGTATATGCCATCTTGAGGATTTATTGTCATAATAAACAAATACAGTACTTATGTACTGCATGTTGAATGTATATATTCGTCCGAGTTTTATTCATTTTTTTCTTAATGCATTGCCAAAATGTATATGACCGGGAAAAATTATCGGGAATGATTGGAATTGAATCGGGAGCAAAAAAAAAAAAAGCAATCGGATCGGGAAATATCGGGATCGGCAGATACTCAAACTAAAACGTTCGGATCGGGAGCAAAAAAACATGATCGGAACAACCCTAATATTTACCCTTTGAAACATTTTTTTCCCCCATTTTTCTTTGTTTGGATCAATTATTTATCATCTAATATCGGGGAAAATGCAACAGTAACAAAAAAATACAATTAAGCGAGGGTTGTGAGGTAGATATCCGTGAACTATTTACACATTTTTTTCATTGTGATGTAATTTGTTTAAAAGTTTCAAATATGCGAGTGAATAATTTTTTTAAACTAAATATTAGACATCAATTAATGATTCTACGCGAAAAATGATAGACATTTCGTGTAATAAATATAATTACTTCTTTTTATTGCTGGGTTGAAACAAAAGCGGTTGCACAAGTCTGTAAACGGGGGCCTCCAGTGTAATAAACAAAAGCGGTTGCACAAGTCTGTAAACAGGGGCCTCCAGTGTAAAACAGACAAATTAAAAATAGTTCAGGGACTTAATGCGCCATGAAACTGCTACGGCAGCATATATGTGTTATATATATTTTTTTTATTTTTGGTAAATGTTTTTAAAGTACTTCAAATGTAATAATTATGTTTTAAAGATGTTACTGTCCCACCAAATTATTTTTAAACAAGAAAAAAGTAAAAAATGCTTGTCTTTACTAAATGCTTTATTGAGTGAGTCCACTCAAATCTGCTCAAGCCGCTCACTTACACACAATGAGTTGCCACAGCAACTGTTTAACATGTTAAACAATGATTGACGTTTGCAGCGCTTTGAAGTTTCGGCTTCGCAGCATCTCTGGCAAGATAAAATACTAATGTCTGTCATTCATCGTTAACTTTATTAAGCAACTCCAGTGCACTGCCTGACCAAGAAAAGTGACAGGATTAAGAGTAAGAGACTACGTGATCGGATCAGGACAGCTATATAAAATACTGCGTTTATTTAATTTTTAATTGGGGGAAAAAAGATCTTTAATGAACTGAGGGCGCAAAGTTTAAAGCGCGAAGTAGCGAGGGATCCCTGTACTGTATACTTTCATTTTCAGACGATAAGCCACTACTGTGAAACCTGCGGCTTAAATGTGAACAAATACTGTTTTCTTGTCAGGTTTGTTTGATCCGGTTTATAGTCATTTTTTATTATTAGTCATTATAATTTTTGGGATTAGGTATCAAAAAATCATAAAATATAAATAAAACAAAATTGATCAAATTAAAAACAGAACGTTCTGCTTTTAGCCCGATGTAATTGATGGTCATCTTTCAGTGCCATCAATGGCCCCCAATGAGTTAAAATGTCTATCATCTCTCTCTATGCTCATGTTAGAATTACATTCACAACCTTCCTATGTCCATCTCTCTTTTGTGTAGAACACTTACACCAATGCAGACAAGTTGTTGGAGGCGGCCGAGCAGTTGGCCCAGACGGGAGAGTGCGACCCAGAGGAGATCTACCAGGCCGCCCACCAGCTCGAAGACCGGATCCAAGACTTTGTTCGCCGCGTGGAGCAACGCAAGGTCCTCCTGGACATGTCTGTCGCCTTCCACACGCACGTCAAAGAGGTGGGCTGAGTGAGGGCTGCGATAGTGGGTATTGACGTAATGCTGAAGTGGATGGTGGGCTGCCTGTTGAGCTTTTTGCATTCTAGAGACTGATAATTAACACACTTCATTGCATTGTCCTGGAATAGGATTAGTCACGTCCAGATATTGGTATAACAATACAAACACCCGCTTTTGTAGCTGTGGACGTGGCTGGAAGATCTCCAGAAGGAGCTGCTGGACGACGTGTATGCCGAGTCGGTGGAAGCCGTCCAGGATCTGATCAAACGCTTCGGACAACAGCAGCAGACCACTCTGCAGGTCACAGTCAACGTTATCAAAGAGGGCGAGGATCTTATCCAGCAGCTCAGGTAGTGGAAATGCACAAAATATTCGGAATAATAAATTCATTTTTATATCGTTTTTAAAAAAGAGTGAATTGGAGGAGGCAGAGAGGCGTTTGCGGTTGACCCCTAACCTCAATTTCTGCTTTCAAACAGAGAAGGTTCCTCTTCCTTACTTCTCATCCTCCTATTTCTTTTCTATCTGCTTTTTTTCCCTCCCCTTTTGTTCACTTCATCATCGCCCATTCCCCGGTGTGTTGGCTCCACTCTGTATTACGTAACCCCGCCGTTAAAAGCGCACACCTAATTGTGTGGCGGTCTCCTCCGCACATCTCTCGTTTACTGATGTGTGTGGGAGTGTTTGTGATTATCCTCAAACATCTAATCACTTACCAACTTTCTTGTTCTCTGAGGAATATGTGCGTCACGTATTCATATATTACAAGACTGTCTCATGCAAAGGTAGAAGCGCTTTGAATAGGTTCAAAAAAAGCAAAGTCACTGCATAATTGACCAAACAAGCATGCCAAGACAAGAAGGTGAGAGACGAACCAGAATTGCTCCAAAACTTAAACCTTTTTTCTTTTTTTTTATTTTACAGTAACTTTGGCAATTACCACTTACAACACTCAAATTAAAGAAACAGATGAACATCCTTCTAAGGACTTTAATGCTATTCCATGAATGAACTCATTAGCTGGTGATGACGATAGACGTCACGCCAATTTAGGCTGGCAGCAATCGTTCACTCAGACTTAATAATGGATACTAGAATACTCCGTGAATTGCAGTACGATCATCATAATCCCACGATTTTCTTTCTAACTGATTTTCACTCTTGTTAATTATGTACTGTACGTCAAATATGCCTAGTTATATGGCTATCAGAGGTGATTGCTCTAAGACTGCAACGGAAGCTCAGCTTCCCATAAAATGTCAAAAAATAAGTGCTCAAATGTATACAGTTGTGTGTACATATCATTGACTAAATATGCGCTATTACGCGCTCAGCTTTTATTCTGAATTAGCATTCTATCACTGGTTATGATTAGGGCTTTAGCTATCGATTATTTTAGTAGTCGATTAATCGATGGAATAGTTAATTCGAATAATCGAATAATCCGTTAGGGAACATAAAAAATTTAAATACCTGAGCCGAGCCTCAAACAGAATAAAAAAATTAATGAGGTTCTAAGTACAACAAAAAAAAAACAATTGGCTAACTTACATAGCAAAAGTCCGCTAGCTTAAATGCTATTAAAAAAATGGCTAAATATACCTATAAACTAAATTACGAATGCATTAAAAAAACATTAGCTCAAACAAAAACTTCTTATGTTCATCTTCACATGGAGCAGCCATGTGAAATAAGTTATGTCATATTCACTGTTGCTACTAGAGGGCAGTGCATCCACCCAAATCAATATAACTAAATGCGAACACTTTCAAATCTAACCATTACAACGTCACTTTAATTAAACAAATACTCGAAGCAGCAAAATTTAATTTGAAGGTTTTTTCGAATTACTCAAGTTAATCGATTAATCGTTGCAGCACTAGTTATGATGTGGCTTGTTTCTAATTCCTTCGCGCAATGTCAGAGTCCTTTAAACTGTGGAAGCTGTGCGTATCCAGAGTTGAGAGTGCATTGTTTTACTACAGCGAAACAAGACGAGTCATTGGTAAAGGCTTGAAGTTAAATCTCTTTTTGAGTGGCAGCGAAATGAGCGAATTAGTGATCTTGTCGTATTAACATCCACCGGAGGTATTTTTCAATGTTCATTCTATTGTTCTGATTTGAAACTTTCATAATCATCCTAGAGACGCTTTGTTAAAAATGACTAGCGAAAAATCCAGCTTATTTCGGGTGTTTTTTTTCTATTGTAGCTGCTTGTGTTTGGAGACTTGACTTCTGTCACTTTAGTTTCTTTCCCTACCGAGCAGCTGGTGCCGCTGAGCCCCTCCACTGTCACAAAGCACTCACATGCGGACACACTTTGAGCTTCTGCTCATTGAAAGACCAGCATCTGCCACTGATGGCTATAGCTAGCTTTATTTCCTGAATACTGTTTGCAGTGGCATTTGTAATAAATAGAATTGGTTACACATTATTTTCTGTTTTTAATGCCTCTGTAAACATAAAAAAGATGTTTGGCAAGCATCGCCAATTCATATTGCAATATGCATTTGCCATATCGGAGCATGTAATAATACTTTTCAAGCTGCAATACACTAGCTTTACCATATTTGTAAAATGTAAAAATTGGCCCCAAGGTTTCAATAATGTAGGGGTTGCCATTATTTCCCACCATGCATTTGTGTATCACATAACACTTGACGTGCATGTCCCATTGCCAGGGATTCGGCCATCTCGAGCAACAAAACGCCACACAACAGCTCCATCAACCACATTGAAAGCGTTCTGCAGCAGCTCGACGAGGCTCAAGCTCAAATGGAGGAGCTCTTCCAGGAGAGAAAGATCAAACTGGAGCTATTCCTCCAGCTTCGCATCTTCGAGAGGGACGCCATTGATGTGAGGTTTTTAAACTAGCGCAACACTGGGCTGTCTTTGTTGTTTTTAAATGGCGTCATTTTCCGTCTTTAGATTATTTCTGATTTGGAATCGTGGAACGAGGAGCTGACGGGTCAAATGAACGATTTCGACACGGAGGACCTGACTGTAGCTGAGCAGAGGCTACAGCATCACGCCGACAAGGCCTTGACCATGAACAACCTTACCTTCGACGTCATCCACCAGGGACAGGAACTGCTTCAATATGTAAATGAAGTTCAGGCCTCTGGTAGGTTTTTCTAAGAAAATGAGGACACAGGTTGTTTTGTCACTTTCAAACTGGAAGCTAGAAGCAGAAGTTGCCGCAGAGCACTTTCTTGTTGTGTTGGAGTTCAATATTGACACTGCGGAGGTGTTTCGAGGGTCATGTTCGGTCAGTGTTTGTGATGAGAGGCGCCCACGCATAAAGCATAAAAATTCACCTGTGAGCTCGCATGTTAATGGCTGCGAACGAAGCACTTCCATCATATCCCTGGTTTGGAGCTTGCTGACATTCGGATTCGTCTTAAATATACAGCTTTCAATATGAATTACATAAGGTGCGGATTTTGCGACGACGAGACCATATTTATACAGTGGTAAGTATGTGAACATTTTGGAATTTCTCACATTTCTGCATGAAATCAACATCAAATATGATCTGATCTTTGACAAAATCACACAGATGAAAAAAGTGTCTGCTTTAACTAAAACCACCCAAACATTTATAGGTTTTTATATCAATGACAGAAGGGGGAAAATAAGTAAGTGAACCCTCTGCCTAAGGAGATTTAAAGAGCAATTGAAACCTATTTTTACCAAACAATTTAAGTCAGGTGTGTGCCCAATCACTGATGAGGGGGTTAAAGCTGACCTGCCCACTATAAAACACACACCGGGTAAGAATTGCCTTGATGAGAAGCATTGTCTGATGTGCATCATGGCTCGGTCAAAAGAACTGTCTGAAGACCTGCGATCAAGGATTGTTGATTTGTATAAAGCTGGGAAAGGATCCAAAACCATCTCTTAAAGTCTGGATTTTCATCAATCGACAGTCAGACAAGTTGTCTCCAAATGAAGAGAGTTGTTGCTTGTGTTGGACTGAAGAACCCAAAGTTGAATTTTTGGGGAGTAACACACAACGTCATATGTGGAGGAAAAATAGAAAAGCTCACCAACATCAACACCTCATCCCCACCGTGAAGCATGGTGGAGGGAGCATCATGATTTTGGGCTGTTTTACTGCCTCAGGGCCTGGACAACTTGCAATAATTTATGGAAGAATGAATTTTAAAGGTTTATCAGGATGTTTTGCAGGAAAACGTGAGGCTGTCAGAAAGTTGAAGCTAAAAAGAGGATGGATGCTGCAACAAGACAATCATCCAAAACACAGAAGTAAATCAACTTAAGAATGGTTTTGGAATAACAAAATACACGTTCTGGAGTGGCTAAGGCAAAGTCCAGACTTGAACCCCATTGAGATGCTGTGGCATGACCTAAAGACAGCGATTCAGGCCAGACATCCCACGAATCTGACTGAACTAGGGCAGTTTTGTAGAGAAGAATGGGCCAAGATTAGTCCTGATCGATGTGCCAGACTGATCTGCAGCTACAGGATGTGTCTGGTTGAAGTTATTGCTGCCAAAGGGGGGTCCACAAAATATTAAATGTTCACTTAGTTATTTTTCCCCTTCTGTCATTGTTTGCATACTATCCTCATTAAATAGGAAAATGTATAAATGTTTGGGTGGATCTGTGTGATTTTGACAAAGATCAGATCACATTTGATGGTGATTTTATGCAGAAATGTGAGAAAGTCCAAAAGGTTCAGATACTTTTTCATACCACTGTAGCTGTTGGCTTGGTTGCAGAATTTTGTTATTCGTGGCAGGGCTTTGTCCTTATTCCCAAAGAAATAGTGAGGGAACACTGTACTTATAATGTATACACAGATGGAGGATTCCCGAGAGAAATTTTGATCATTGTTGATGACCACATCCATGCATTTGTAGTTCGTGATCTGTTTTGACAGCTGACCCGCAGAGATCACATGACTGGGCTTCCTCCAGGCATCGTCAAGCTTTGTCCTAAAAAAATGACAACGACAGACAGTCGTGTGTATCAAAATGGGGAGGATCTAATAGATGAAAGAAGGGCTTGCTTTTATTGTCCAAGAAGGAAGGTTGTTTTCAGATGGTTGAATGATGAATTTATGATTGAATAAATCCATACACATTCATTACAGCAATTTAGTATGGTTTCCACATGGTGTAAAGCTACCTGCGTTGTCCCGTCAGGTGTCGAGCTGCTGTGCGATCGCGATGTGGACATGGCGACCCGCGTTCAAGACCTGCTGGAGTTTCTCCACGAGAAGCAGCAAGAGCTGGACTTAGCTGCTGAGCAGCACCGCAGGCACTTGGAGCAGTGCGTCCAACTGAGGCATCTGCAGGCTGAAGTCAAACAGGTAAAGACCAGGGATCCCCTGCGTCCTTAAAATGTCTTAAGTGTAAAATCTGGATAATCATTGTCTTAAATATAATGGAAAATTGCTGTAGGTATTATCTTTCCAGAAGATGCGCTTAATCCCAGGGTTACGACCAGTGTTGTTAATAACGGTGTTAGAGTAAAACAGTGTTACTAACGGCGTTATTTTTCAGTAGTGAGTCATACAATTAAATTTCTCATCTTTGCAACACCGTTACTGAGGGCGAGTTAGTGCGTTACTGCAATTGGTTAAATGACGTACGTGTTGTCTGACAGACACGGAGCGAGCAGAGCGGAATGGGGGAGGAGGGAAGGGGGTTGTGACGCCGTTGCAAACGCAATGCCAGGGTGGCTCAGAGCGTTAGCATAGCATTCGCGTTCTCGCTATCACTAGCATTTAGCGTGGCAAGCGTCATCTTAAACTCTCGGGCAACTTTTTTTTTTTTAATTTACACACAAATGTTGCTTATCTTTCAACCGAGACTTCACAACTAGTCAACAACTCTTGTCCCAACAATTCTCATGCACATCTATCACAATCCCCTTTACACCCTCTATTGGTTCAACGCTGCAACATGCAATTATTCAGTCTACTCTACTACATACGTATATATATTTTTTTTATTACCAAAAATAATCACTTGCCCTAAACTTTCCGTGAATGACTTATCCATGAACCTTGTGTAATGTTTTTTTTTTAATCAAAACAACTCGAGCAAAGGCAGGAGATTCAGCGCCTCACCTGCATATTGAAAAATATATCTGTATACAATAGGGGTGTGACCATACACACAAGTCACGGTGCAGTATGTACTTCGATACATGGGTCACGGTTCAGTGCGGGTTCAGTACAACAGAAAAAACAAAAAGAATTTTTTTACTCACAGCATTTGAAAGTTTGTATACCATTACACTGTTATAGGTGAAATTAAAAGAAAAATTAAAAGTGTGACCTGTTTGTTTTTTTGGAAGGGAATGAAAAAAACTGTTCCATTCAATCAGTTAACATAAAACATATTTGATGTGAAAGGCGTTATAGAATGGATTAGGGCTGCAGCTATCGAATATTTTAGTAATCGAGTATTCAGCTGAAAATTCTATCGATAATCAGTTTTTAAGTAAAGAGCAATTATAAATATACATGAGAAAAACAAGACATTTAATCTAATATTGAACCATTTTTAGTCAATCAATGACTTAATTTTCGATGTACATTGTTGAAAACAGCCAACAATGTAATCTCAGATGTGACTAGGAAAAAAAAAAAACTTTCACTGCTTTCACTCAAAAAACTTATTATTTATTAAAAAAAAACTTATTTCTTACCTGAAAATGTCATTACACTTGATAACACACATCACTTAAAAGTTAGGTGTCTTCCCCACGTGTTTCAATTAAATTTCCATTTGTGTCAAGCTATTTTTAAGTTTTAGTTAAGTTTTAAGTTAGTCTAAACTGTAAGTCCTGATAGTTTTTTGAGTTTTTGCAGGGTTCATCATAAATGTATACCTGTTGGTGTTTTATCCAGCAATGACTACTGAGGTAAAATTGACAGTTAGCTTTATTATGTTTTTATTTTACACCCTCATCACTCTACAGCACTTTGTTTTTACAGATTAAATAAAGCCTGTATGTAAGACATGTTAGCAACGCATTGACAGTAGTCATAATTAATAAAAACCTAGCCCTCCGCAGGGCTAACGTTACGTGAGCAAGTGACAGTAACGTTAATCTTTATGAGCGCTGAGAAGTCTACTGCTTTAAGATGGCGGTTGTTTGCTAACGCTGCCGAGTCTGTCATTTCACATCTCGTTCGATATACAGGTGATATTTATGAGACACATCAGACTCTACCTGCTACCACCGTAGCATCATGTGGCCGTAGTTTTTAGCAATGTTGGTATAGTTTGTAGCGGCTGTAGGCTGCTGCTGCTTCCTCTACTCATGTGACGTCAGCGCATTGTCCAGCATTCAAATTAGTTTGGGCAAAACGTGACGCTTAGAGCTGGCAAAATTTAACTATTCCTAGAGGCAAATAAAATCACTCGGATCAGTTTTTAAACTGGAGTTACTCGAGTTGGTCGAGTATTCGTTTCAGCTCTAGAATGGATCATGTAATAACTTGCAGAACATGAAAAATAACGCCAGTTACTTTGCCAAGTACCTAATTACTCTTACTTTGAGGTAACTGAGTTACTAACTCATTACTTTTTGGGAGAAGTAATTTGTAACTGTAACTCATTACTTTTTAGGTACTTTTTAAGTAAGATTAACAACACTGGTTGCGACCAAAATATTCCATTAGAATAGTGTTAGTTCACTGGCTGCCGTTGACGGTGCTAGACATCCAATTCATTTTGACATGTCGTGGGGAACTAAAACATAACAGGATGGATGCCAATTGTCACCTGACAACACAGGAACGAGCTAAAACGTTTCCATAGTTTCCGTCATAAATTCACACTGTGGGATATTTTCTTTTTGTATGTGTAGTTAGAGCGCATTAGCAGTGTTTGGTCATGTTTTGGTCGTGTCACTCATGTGCCATATTGCTTTAGCCCTTAAAGGTCTGTGCTGAGTGATCATCACACACGAAACTAACTTGTAGCATTAGTATAGCGTTCGCGTTAGCATTTAGCATGGTGACTCTGTGTCTTCTTAAACGCTTGGAAAACATTTTACATAAAGTTCGTGGCGTCTAGGTGAGTTTAATTAATTGCAAATAATGTGCTGTTTTCCTGATGAGTGTGTATTATCATCATGAAAATGGTAATATCCTTGCAGACTCTAAAGTTATGTGCTCATGGAGACCTTTATTTATTCATGGACTAAAACTTTGAAGTTTATAGACGAAAACATTTTGAGAATTGTCGACTAAAACTAGACGAAATTTGTTTGATTTTTTGTTGACTAAAACTAGACGAAGGCGAACTCATTTTGAAATGACTAAAATATGACTAAGACTAATTAGTATTTTCGTCCAAAAGACTAAGATGAAAATTAAAATGGCTACCAAAAACAACACTGGTTCTGACATGTTTTGGTCTTAAATTTTATTCTTGGTGTCCTAAAAATGTCATTTAAAGCACTTAATCTGACTTTTGAAACAGTGCAAAAACCCTTAAAGACATATTGTTTTTGAAAGTTCCATCTCTGGTGGATTTAATAGTATTTTCCTTCGCAGGTTCTCGGTTGGATCCGTAATGGCGAGTCGATGCTAAACGCTGGTCTCATCACCGCCAGCTCCCTGCAGGAAGCTGAGCAGCTGCAAAGGGAACATGAACAGTTTCAGCACGCCATTGAGGTTCTTTTTGCTTACTTCTCGACCTTTATCGAGCCAACACACACATTTTACAGTAAAAAAGAATGGTTGCTCATTCATTGTGTCTGTTCCACTTTCCACCCGCAGAAGACCCACCAGAGTGCCCTGCAGGTTCAGCAGAAGGCCGAGGCACTGCTTCAGGCCAACCATTACGACATGGACCTGATCAGAGACTGTGCTGAAAGCGTGGCGTCCCACTGGCAGCAGCTTATGCTCAAAATGGAGGACAGACTCAAGCTGGTTAACGCCTCTGTGGCCTTTTACAAAACTTCAGAACAAGTAGGACATGCAACTGGCTTTTAATTGTGCATCATTTTGAATTATCCCACGTTGATGGCTATTTTTAACACACTCTTGTCAAAATGTTCTCATTTAAACGACAATCACTAACAGACTTAATATCTTTTTTGCAGGTGTGCAGTGTTTTAGAAAGCCTGGAGCAGGAATATAAAAGAGAGGAGGACTGGTGTGGAGGAGTGGACAAACTCGGCCCCAACTGTGAAACGGACCACGTAACCCCCATGATCAGTAAACATCTGGAGCAGAAGGAAGCCTTCCTTAAGGTTGAAATGACAACATTGAAGATTAAAAACAGGGTTTGTTTTACACCTCTAAGCCTCAAGCATTTGTCATTTTTGTCATCAGGCGTGCACGCTGGCGAGGAGAAACGCGGACGTCTTCCTCAAGTACATGCACAGAAACAGCGTCAACATGCCGGGAATGCTGAGTCACGTCAAAGCACCAGAGCAGCAAGTTAAAAGTCAGTTTGTCTTTCAAAAAATTGGCAAATAATCCCCCGTATCAATAGTATAATGTATTGTATTGGTAAATTAGTACAATATGAATAATACATGAATTGTTTTAGACATCCTCAATGAGTTGCTGCAGAGAGAAAACCGTGTCCTCCACTTTTGGACCATGAGGAAGCGACGTCTGGACCAGTGTCAGCAGTATGTGGTGTTTGAACGCAGTGCTAAACAGGTGAAAATTAGAAAAGTCTCTTACAGCCTGGTGGAGGAGACTCGAGAAAGGCCATCTCACCGTTGTTTATTTGTTTTCAGGCCCTGGAGTGGATTCACGACACAGGGGAGTTTTACCTGTCCACACACACCTCCACTGGCTCGAGCATCCACCACACGCAGGAGCTGTTGAAGGAACATGAGGACTTCCACATCACCGCTAAGGTGGGTTGAGTGTCACTCCCTCGTCTAAGCGTGGGAGCGCACACATTTCAATGATCTCATTCGGTCCTCCAAAGCAAACCAAAGAGCGCGTGAAGCTACTCATTCAGTTGGCGGACGGATTTTGCGACAAAGGTCACAGTCATGCCGGCGAGATAAAAAAATGGGTGACGGCAGTGGATAAACGTTACCGGGACTTCTCCCTGCGAATGGACAAGTACCGCTGCAGCCTGGAGAAAGCCTTGGGTATCTCGTCAGACTCCAATAAAGCTGTAAGTTGATACGAGCGCCATCACCCGGTGGGAACATGCACACATAATATCATCATCATCGTGCAGTGACATCACTTTTCTCTCATTTGTCAGAGTAAGGATCTCCAACTGGACATCATTCCTGCCACAGCTCCGGGCTCAGATGTCAAGTTGAGGGATGCCGCCCATGAGCTCAACGAGGAGAAACGCAAGTCTGCACGCAGAAAAGAGTATGTGACTAAATTACACCATTCATGCAGTTCCAAACACAATTTATGCCTTTTTAGGGCAGAAACTATTTTTAGTAATTTAAATATATAGATCTCAAACCCCACGTAGACCTGGCGTCCACATATGTGACCATTATATTTTGAGTCATATAGGCAACAATATTAACATTCGGTATACAAGTGTGCCCTACATTAGTGATCCCCAACCACCAGGCCGGGGACCGGTGCCAGCCCGTGGCGCATTTGCTACCAGGCCGCAGAAAAATGATTGATTATTTGTTATTGACCGCAATCTGGCCTGTACCTTTTGACTAGGCATGTGCCGGTACAAGATTCTGACGGTATGATAACCTTAAGCCAAAATATCATGGTTTCTTGGTATTGCAATTACAGCCCTAAAATGTGTCAGAGATATCTGGGTATAAAAAAATAAAATTAAAACATTTTTTTTTTTCCATTAAACTGGGTTTTTATGTTTCAAAACATATTAGCATAAGTATATTGTTATGTTAAAATAAAAAAATTACAAAATATTCAAAATAAAATAAATGAAGTCCTTTTGCTAAGTCTAAACCCACAGCCACAGCTCAACATCATTAGCATCAGAACAAAAATAATTGAATCACTTTACATAAAAAGCACGTGTGTATGACTCGTATCATGTTTACATTGTACACATACTCTCTTTCTCAACACAGACAGCTGCTAGAGAGAGAAAAACACCACGTTTTACCACCATTAGACACACTAAACACGCTGGAAATTCTCGTTGCTGGTGGGAAACGTTCATGACAGTTATTACTACCGTATATTTCGTACTATAAGTCGCAGTTTCTTTCATAGTTTGGCTGGGACTTATACTCAGGAGCGACTTATGTGTGAAATTATTAACATTATTATATCATTTCACATGTTATTTTGGTGTTTTGGAGGGACACTGATGGTTTTGTAAACTTGTTAGCGTGTTCTTTATGCTATAGTTATCTGAATAACTCTTAATAGCTATGTTACATTAACATACCGGCTACATTCACATTTCATTGTTCATGCATCATGTAACATTATCATACTGTACACTTATTCAGCATGTTGTTCTCTATTGTATTTTTATTTTTAATTGCCTTTTAAGATGACATATCTATTCTATGTGTTGGATTTTATCAAGTAATTTTCCCCCTAAAATGCGACTTATACTCCAGTGCGACTTAAATGGTTTTTTTTTCCTCTTCGTTATGCATTTTTGGGCTGGTGCAACTTATACTCAGGTGCGACTTATAGTCCGAAAAATACGCTAACCTTTAATTTTGTATGAATGCGAAATCGTATTGGAGGTATTGCCTCTTTGGCAGCAACCCTCCGCAAACCTGTTTTACATGTCAGTTGGCCCTCCTCCTCTAAGCCGCGGCCGTCTGTAACTTTTCTGTAGCCGAAGTATTCCCGTACCAGCGATTTCGTTTTCTTCCATGGAGGGGAAAAAGTTCAGTATTTTCACCTCCTCCAGTCATCTTGTAGCACAGTTGACTCGCTGACAACAACCGGTGGGGGTTTAGCATTACACCTGCAAGCGAGGGATTTCTCCATGACTTTTTGGGGCACAAAAAATAGGTAATACCTTAAGGACGGTGTAATGGAAGATTTTTGCGGTTTTGAAACCTTTACGTTTTCACACCACGATATACCTTGAAACCGGTAATCGGCACATGTCTACTCTTCACACATAAATATGCCTGTCTACTGTATTGACTAAGTAAGTAAGTAAGATCACTATCTCGTGGTTGGCCGACATTACTGGGGTGTTTGCACACCTACTGTATAGCAGCCCAGGGTCAGTCAATGTAAACAGTAACGTTAGCTGCTGTTGGATGTGTGCTGAGGGCGGCGACGTCTTTGGACAGCTTTTTTTTATGGGGAAAAGGCAATTTTTCTGAGCTAAAAGAGCAGCCTACAACCAAGTCCATTCTGCATAATTTGGGGCTAAAAGCTAGCAAATGAGGCAACAAAAGAGAATGCACTGAGAGGCATCGTAGCTTGTGGCGAACCGTATTTCTAAAGCCAAGAAACCTTTCACGATTGGAGAAGGATATTTGTCGTCAAGTTTAAGGAGAGGCCGCTTTTTAAAAAAGGTGGATTCGGCGTATGGTGAGTTACATTTTCACTCCATTTAATGTTCGTCTTTATCCCCGTCGTGTTGTTTTATATTTTCTGTAATTTTCTGCCACACATTGCCGGTCCCTGAAAAAAAATAATAAAAAATAGCAACATTACACCAAGAAAAGGTTGGGGACCACTGCCCTACATGACCCAAGATGGGATGTCCACATATGTGGATGCCAGTTCTAAATTATATACATATATATATATATTTTTTTTATTTTATTTTTTTTCTTAATTATGAATCGTTATTATATTATACATTTTTAATATATTTTTCAAAAGTAATCTCTTTCTCTGAGAGAGTACGGTGTACTGCTATTCGAAAGTTGCTTTCTCCTACGTGAATGTAATAAATGCATTCAAGAGAGAAAAATATAAATAATCATGGTTGAAAGGGTTAAAATGAAAATGAATTACATTAATAATGTATAGGGTGCCATCAGGGGGATGTCACTTCCTGTGAGCAGGTAGCGCAGCCTCGCGGCTCATCTCCATTTGTTTTATCTTTTTGTGTTTATTTACTTATTGATGATTTTGTTATATTGATATGCATGCACAGTTTTGAATTATATGGAGGTACGTCTTTTGTATAAAATTCATTGTATTTTGAATGTGTAGGGGTGGGGACCCTATAAGCTATGCTTCTTAACTCCTTTTCAGATGTTTTTGTCATTTCAAATAATAATTGTTGTGTGGATTATTTTGTCTTAACACCTGAAATCAATCAATCAATCAATAAATACAAACAAACGCACTCAAGTTAGGGCCCTAAATAACACTCAAAAGTTGTACAGGGTGACCCCAAAAATGTTTTAACAGTCCAATAATCCCAAGAGTGATGGAAGGAAAAATATTTTATTTATTGTCATTTAAACCTTAAAACATTTAAGAAACAATGATGGAATTTTATTTTTAAAAATGACCTTCTTTATATGTTGTCCTCCTGTACGAATGGATTCTTAAACTCTGCTTTTGACATTCCTCATCGATTCCTCATTTGAGCTGGGATACTGTAAATTTCATCCTGAATTCACCATGGTTACTTAAATGGCACATTGTTTACTTGCTTTAAGTCACTGTCTCGCAGTTCTGCCACTTGCCCATGTCTGCTGATACGAAAAAAATTGCTGTTTTTCCAACAGTGGCCAACAGCAGATTTCAAGAATGCATTCATGCAGGAGTACGCCAATTAAAAAATTTGTATTTCAAAAAATACATGGAAAATGCAAAAAGCTGCACTAAAGGCAAAAAACCCGACAAAACATCAGAAGGGGGAAAAACACAACTGCAGGAAAAATTGTTGCAAAACCGCGACAAACTGCAAAAACACAAAAAATGCAACCAAAAAAAAATTGCAAATCTGCAAAGAATACAAAAGAAAAGGGAAAAAAATCGCAATTTATTTAATATTTTAGTTTAAGTTGTTATATATACTAGGCAGCCATTGACAGTGCTAGGTGTCCAATCAATGTTAAGTGGGAGGGGCGAATGAATACAGGTGTTCACATTCTTGTTTTTGAAATACATTGAGACTGAAAACGTTATTATCGAGAGTTACTTCTGTAACTAAGGTTCTATGAATTCCGGATGACCGCCAGAGGGCGGTGCTTAGCACCTGGATATCTACGTGTGCGCAGCACAAAGGTCGAGAATAAAATACCAACAAAGTCACGCCATTGGACGTGACCTGGGTGACGTCAGAGGTCGATAAGAGCCCCGCTCACCCAGCACTAGTTCCTTTTCGGAATGTACTCGCAGGGAGTCTGAGTGACAGGCAGCTCTGGCGGTCATCCGGAATTCATAGAACCTTAGTTACAGAAGTAACTCTCGTTCTATTTCATTCCTTCTGACCGCCAGAGGGCGGTGCTTAGCACCTGGATGACTTTATACCAACAATGTCACGAAGACACCACACATACCGAGGATCAGTCACGGTGAGAGGAAGCCGACAGCACTACTGAAGCTACCGGGTGAGGAGCTGCCACATTCACTCTGTAGAAGCGGGCAAACGTACAAGACGATGCCCACGTTGCTGCGGAACAGATGTCATTCAGAGGAACACCTCTCAGTGCCGCCCAGGAAGTTGCCATCTTCCTTGTGGAATGGCACGTGACTTTAGGAGGCTGAAGACCTTTGGATTCATAGGCCTGAAGAATAGCTTCGACAACCCAATGTGACAAGCGTTGCTTCGAGACTGTGCAGCCTTTATTTTTGTCACCAAAACATACAAAAAGAGCATCTGTTTTACGAGTGCTTGCAGTCACGCTAATATAGTGCTTCAGCATACGAACAGGACATAGCAAACTTTGCAAATGTCCGTCAGGATCACTCACATCGTTAAACACAGCCAGGGTAACTGGCTGGTTAATGTGAAAGGCTGAAAGTCTCTTCGGTAGAAAACTCGGATTGGGCCATAATGTAACCCCAGAACAGTCAGGATTCCACTCTAAACAGTTCGGAGAAATCGATAAAGCATGTAATTCACTCACTCGCTTCGCTGAAGTAATTGCGAGGAGGAACGCAGTTTTTATTGTGACCCACTTAAGGTCAGCCCCATCCAAAGGCTCAAAAGGGGTTGAACACAAACCCTCCAGGACTAACGGAAGGTCCCACGTGGGGACGCGTGGTAATCTTGGAGGCCGTCGACGAAGGGCACCCTTCAAAAACCGACACACCAGGGAATGAGAGCCCACTGATCGGCCATCCACCAAAACATGGTGGGTGGCTATCGCAGCCACGTACACTTTTAAGGTTGATACAGAAAGTCCCTTATCAAGAAGTTCTTGTAAATAGCTAAGTAATATTGGCACAGAGCAGCGCACAGGATCCACATCGTGATCCTTACACCATTTATTGAACAGTCTCCGCCTGTTACTGTAAAGCGCCCTCGTGGACGTAGCACGAGCATCAAGTACAGTTTGTACAACCGCCTCTGTACAGGACTCTAACAGAGAGTCCGGCCCTTCAGAGGCCACAGGTACAGGTGAAGACGCTCCGGGTGGGGGTGCCAGATGCTCCCCTCCAACTGGGACAACAGGTCCATTCTCTGGGGCAGAGGCCAAGGATCCCCATTGAGATGTTTGAGAATCAACGGAAACCACATTCTTCCTGGCCAGAACGGAGCGACCAACAACACCCTGTGATTGCTCTGGCTGATTCTGTGCAGAGTCACCATTAAGAGAGGAAGAGGCGGAAACGCATACAGGAGAGAGTCTGGCCATGAGTGTGCTAGGGCATCCTGACCTAGTGGACTGTTCAGTTCCGCAAGGGAAAACCACAGTTGACAATGAGTGGTTGCTTCTGAAGCGAAGAGGTCCACCTCTGCAACACCGAACCTCCCCCATATCTCCTGAACCACAGCAGGGTTCAACCTCCACTCCCCAGGCGGTGGTTTCTGCCTGGAGAGTAAGTCTGCTGCACAGTTCCGCACCCCCGGAAGATGGACTGCCCTGAGACTCAGAAGGTGTGGAAAAGCCCACAGGAGAAGTTTTTGAGCCTCCACCAGTGAGAGAGGAGATCTGGTCCCCCCTTGGTGGTTTATATGGTAGACAGTGGACGTATTGTCCGACCGAACCAGAACATGCTTTCCACTCAGCGCAGGGAGAAAATGCTTGAGACCAAGTCGAACAGCACGAAGCTCCAATACATTTATGTGACAAAGTCTCTCCAGTGGGGACCAAACACCCCTGATCGTCCTGTGGTTCCACACTGCTCCCCAGCCTGAAAGCGACGCATCCGTTACAACCACTTCTCGGCGTGAGGGAAGAGAACCTAACGTGACCCCTTTGCATATGAACTGCCTGTCCATCCAGGGCCTTAGAAGTCGATGACAACGCCCTGAGAGAGTCACAAGTCTGCGTTGATGTCGGGTGGGATCCAATCCCAAACCGTTCATCCAAATCTGTAACGGGCGCAAAAACAAAAGCCCCAATGGCACCACAACTGATAGTGCAGTCAGTTTCCCCAACAACTGGAGGACGGTCCCGTATGACAGACTCGCACTGTGTCTGACACGCGTGACCGTCCGGAGAACGTCGTCCACCCTTTGTGGCGACGGAGAGGCGGTCATAGTTAAGGAGCTTAAGCTCATGCCGATGAAAATCACATGTTGGCTGGGAATCAAATGACTTTTTGAAAGGTTTACCTTGAGACCTAGTTGCTTCACATGGTCCAACAGCAGCGTGGTGTGGCTGAGAGCTTGTTCCCGAGTCTGTGAACACACAAGCCAATCGTCCAAGTAAGGAAGAATTCTGAGGCCGCGGCTCTGCAGGGGGGCCAGCGCCGCAGCCATGCATCTTGTAAATGTCCGGGGAGCAAGAGAGAGGCCGAATGGCAGCACTCTGTATTGGTATGCTTTTCCTTCGAAGGCAAAGCGAAGGAAAGGCCTGTGGTGTGGTACCACTGGCACGTGAAAATAGGCGTCCTTTAAATCCACACTTGTAAACCAGTCTCCTTGAGTGATTGATTGGAGAACGTCCGTCGTGCGAAGCATGTGAAATTTTAGACGCTTGAGGTAACAATTTAGTGATCTCAGGTCGAGGATAGGGCGAAATCCGCCGTCCTTCTTCGGAACAAGAAAATAAATTGAATAAAACCCTTTCAACAGGTTTGAACTGGGAACCAACTCTATAGCATCCTTCTGTAAGAGTTCTACGATCTCTTTTCTGAGGGCCATACGTTTCCCTGGATCTGACACAACTGTTGTCTTCACCCCATTGAACTTTGGGGGACGACGCTTGAACTGAATAGTGTAACCTCTGAACAGAGTTGAAATGACCCATGGGTCTGGAACAAGGGCGACCCAGCGTCTGAGATGGAGTTCGGTAAAATGGCTGAGGCCCTGGCAATGGTAGTCAAACTCTACCGTTCCTGCCCCTACTAGCGGTAGAGTGCTTGGAGGGGCGAGTGTGTTGAAGTCTGTGAAATCGGTCGGCTCTTGGAGGTCTTCCTGTCGGCTCCCGAAAAACAGGCCGTAGAGAGGAATGTCCATCCGCAGAAACTGGACGTGCAGTTCTCGGCGCAGGTGGAGCCCTGGTAGCAGAGTGATAGGTAGGAGCACGTCTGTGGGGGGGCCTGGAAGCTCGTTGCAGGTCAACAAACTGTTGCCGGGACCTGTTGGCTTCCACAGCTCTCTCAAGGGTTTGTTGGGCTGCTGGGCCAAACACTTGACCCGGAACAACAGGTAGAGTGCGAAGCGCACCCCTACACGACTCAGTCAGAGGAGACTGTGCCAACCATACTTGGCGTCTGGTCACAGTAAGTGTCGACATGAGTCTGCCAAGTTCTCTGGACATATATGCAAATGTCTGGAGGGAAGCATCGCTCAGGTTCTGTAAACTTTCATTGACACCTGCAACCCTCAATGACTGTGAAAGGGCCAGGGCAAGGTGGGAAAACGTATTACCCAAGCGGCCAATCCGAGCCGCAACATCATAGGCCTTGGTAAGGAGATCATCAGTCACCCGGCACTGTGGGCGCGGGCATCGTGCCTCTGCGCGGGCAGCATCTGCTGGGTCCACTATCAGGCTCGCGACAATGCTGTCCACCGACGGCATCTTGTTTAACCCATATTGAGCAGCATCATGCATAGAGCTGAGTGCCCTACAGTCTTGGGACAAGTGGGTGGACGACTTAGGATCCGTCCAGCAAAGCTGAAGCTCATTGATATAGGGTTGTGATGCTGGCACACAGAATTGTGGTTTTTGAGCGGTCTTAAAGAAGGCATTAGAAACCGAATTCTCAGCTGGTAATGTCTCAATACCCAGTTGTGAAAGGGCTAATTGGACAGTTTGCTTTATGAAAGACAAACCAGGACTAGAGTCTGGGGGTAGGGACTCGGAAGTGTCAGAGTCCGCTACCGAGGGGCATGGAGAAGGCCCGATGTCAAGGTCACCACCATAGGTAACATCTCCGGTCCTAAACAGCGAGTCACTCGCTGCTATGGACACAACGTCCTCTTCCAGGTGGCCAACTACACTGCAGTGCTCCTGCTCAGGCACGCTATCAATGACACCTGTGTTTGCACACATATCCCCCCCTGGCTGTAAATTCAGGAGTAATGATTTAATCTGAGCGAACTCAGAGGCCAAAGTGTCAACCTTAGCAGATAGCATGTGGTCGGTATCACAAGCCTTCTTTGATGAGGTGGCCCCAACATGCTGCTTCTTATGGCGCTTGGTCGTCTTTTTTGGGCTCGACGCCAACGCGCCGTGAGAAATTTCATTTTCCACCAAAGCCAGTCTAGCGGACCTTTCCGACAACGGGATGCAGACACAATTAAGACACGCTTCCTCGGTGAGCGCCTTTCTTAAATGCCCAACACCTAAACACGACGGGCATAAAGTGTGTCCGTCTTCTGGGCTCAGGTGGGCTAAACAGCGAGCACACGCGTTCACGAGCGGTCCCGACATGCCTACACACAGTGCGAGCCCTACTCACGAACTCCGGAGTGAGTCAGCAAAGTACGAGGCTCCCCGAGCGAATAACACTCGAGGACCAGTCCACAGTATTGAGGCTCGAAGCAAACAAGCCACTCGGTTACAGCTGGAGGAGGCGCGGAGCGAAAATACACTCACACACTCCCGTTGTAGAAATGCAAAGAGTGAGCAAAAACACTCCCGTTGTATAAATGCAAAGAGCGAGGAAACACTCACTGCACACCAAACAAAAATGGCGCGGAGCGGGAAACACTCACAGCCTAATCAATAACCCGGTTCGGAAGAAACCGCCGCGGTGACACATTAGCCAGTGCGGGCCCGCATGATTGGTGGAAATAGCCGCGGTGCTACATTAGCGTATCAGAGCGAAATATACTCACAACAATACAATCAATAGAGTCCGGAGCGGAAAACACTCACAGAAAATATGCAACTGAAGAAAATCCAGAACGTGAAGAAATCGATAGTCCAGCCGCAGCTCGCAGCCTCTGGAGGACGTAATCCACGTAGCTCCAACCAAGCCGGTTTCGAGGCTTCCGGCGAGCGCGGTAATACGACCTTCGCCGATGCGAGAATGTAGAAAAGGAACTAGTGCTGGGTGAGCGGGGCTCTTATCGACCTCTGACGTCACCCAGGTCACGTCCAATGGCGTGACTTTGTTGGTATTTTATTCTCGACCTTTGTGCTGCGCACACGTAGATATCCAGGTGCTAAGCACCGCCCTCTGGCGGTCAGAAGGAATGAAATAGAAACACTGTATATCCATTTAATGAAAATACCCCCCCCCCCCCCCCCCCCCCATTTTAATCCATGCATTCGTGAAAGCCAGTGAGTTATACGAGTGCTTGAAAGGTTTAACAGACAAGGAACCGCCTAAATGATACAAAGTAAAACTGCTCTAAAATTATGCATTTTCATGATTTATTGAGTTTTCCTTGGTCAGCTCAATAACACCAAACATGCCAGTCAAGCGATGTACACACAAAACACACACACACACAAAGGGAGGAAGCTGTCATTTTACGAGCCTTACAAATCACATCACCATGTCCATCATCTTCAGCTGCTTTATTACCACGCTTAATAACCTCTGAATGTATTTTATTCTACTAAAATATTCGCTGTTCATTAGCGCAAATGGGCCAAGCGGATGGGAATCCGCAGTAAAAGGCTGAGGTCATTACCATCAGTCATGCCTTGTTTATGTTTTTTGTTTAGTTTCATCATGGCTGAGCTGATCCAGACTGAAAAGGCATATGTGCGAGACCTGCGGGAGTGCATGGATGTAAGTATCACTTTGTTTTGTTTCGGGTTTTTTTATTTCTACAACGAACCCAAGTGAACCTTTTTTATTTTTCGGGGCCTTGTGCAGACTTACCTGTGGGAGATGACCAGCGGCGTGGAGGAGATTCCTCCAGGAATTCTCAATAAGGAGCACATCATTTTCGGGAACATGCAGGATCTTTATGAATTCCACCATAAGTAAGCATAAGCAGTGAATAATGTAACTACTTAGTTTTTACTGTATGTCCTCAGAGGAAAAAGTAGAAGAAAATTCAGCCAGTTCTTGTTGCTCTAGCGCCTCCCAGTGTTCAATTAGATCTTAACACACAGAGCGGCTACACATTACTAGATAGATTTGACGGTGAAAGACGTCCAATGTCCTTGCTTACTTGGACTAGTAGACGTAGACGAGGGTGCATGCATTTGAAGCGTTTAACATTGTGTTTTGTGTTATTTCTTTTTCAGCATTTTTCTTAAAGAGCTGGAAAAATACGAACAGTTGCCTGAAGATGTTGGCCATTGCTTTGTAACATGGGTATGCAGCACTTTATTTATAACCATAGTTATACTGTTAATGCTACTTAAAGAACCTTAAAATCTTTTTTTTTTTGTAGGCTGATAAGTTTCAGATGTACGTGAACTACTGCAAGAACAAGCCAGACTCGACTCAGCTCATCCTAGAGCATGCTGGGAACTATTTTGATGTAAGTTAAATACAGAGGTGGGGAGAGTAGCCAAAGATTTTACTCAAGTAAGAGTGGTGTTACGTCTAAATAATTTTACTAAAGTAAAAGTAGTCATCCAAAAATGTACTCAAGTACAAGTAAAAAAAAAAATACTCAACTAGCGAGTAACATTGTGAGTGGCTGCTTACAGTGTCAGATTTTCTCAGCACAACTTCATCTATATGAGCTGTTAAGTGGTACCTCTACATATGAAGTTAATTCGTTCCAGGACCTTGTTTGTAAGTCGAAATGGTTGTATGTCCAGCAGGATTTTCCCATAAAAACACATTATAATTCAATTAATTCGTTCCACAGCCAGAAAACCTACACTAAATCCTTAATAAATACTGCTGATGCTATTGTAAATAGCAATTACACAAAGCAAAACAAATAAATCATGAATAAATAACAATGATGATGTAACCACATGTCACCTTAACTTAAAATGACTGGCAAACGAGGGGGACCGCCGAGATCATAGACTATCTATGGCCGTATTGTTGAGCCATATCACGGATGCGCACCCCACCCACGCTCACATTTTTCTGTCATTTGCATCTTCATTTCAATGGTATGTGTAACCTGCACTTACCTTCTTGGAACCGTGTTGATTTCTCTCACAAGAAACTCTGCCGTACGTCCATCTTGCGTCAAGACAAAGAAACTGTGGTGTTGTCAAAAATCGTCCTATTACGAGCATGTCGTCGGATGTAGAAACAAATGGCGAGTCAAATTTTACGTAGGGTGTCGAAAAGATTGTATGTCGAGGTACCACCATATTATTATGCTGTACTATAGCCTATTACATGACCATAATATGCCAAAAACATAACACAAAAATCATCAAATTCAGACCAGAACAACACTATGACTCATTACCCGTCCAAAGAGCATGAGTGCCCTCTAGTGGAGAAATCATTGTTACCTCCGAATAGGGTTGGGCATCTTTTGAAAGTGAACGAATCCGGTTCTGATTCCACGTTTCGATTCCTTTTCCGAACGATTCTCGATTCTGATTCTTTTAAGAGGCAGTGTAAAAAAAAATTGCATAGTTCATATTAAAATCTTAAATTCTCGCTGATTTTTTAAAATTATATGAACTTCTCACAGGGCTATTTTAACTTGTATACAAATATCAGTCTTTGAACTTCAATGTGATTAAGTTTCTTTACGTAGGAGTGCACTTTCACAAAGATGTTTATTTTTCAAAAGCTCACGGAGAAAGCATTTACACATACTGTATTCTTTTGCCATACATGTACCTTAGATGGAAGCTACAACGAAGCATGAGTATAAATTCTTCTGTTGTTTTCTTTCTATTGTATTCTTATTGGCGTTGCCAAGATGAGAAAAGTAATTCATTAGATTACTTACTACTGAAGAAAATAACGCTGTTAGTAACGCTGTTCAATTCTAACGCCGTTATGAACAACACTGGTTACTACCCACCTCTGGTTAAATGTCATGGTAAACGTAATGAAACTGTACTTAGAAATCTCTTTCTTTCTGGGCGAACAGGAAATTCAGCAGAGACACCGACTGGCCAACTCAATCTCCTCTTATCTGATTAAGCCTGTGCAAAGAATCACAAAATATCAGCTCTTGCTCAAGGTAACCTAAAAAAAAAAAAACATCACTAGGGTGCCTATTTTTTACCCACACTGTTATTATGTTGTCCTACTTAAGTGTAATTGTGCTGTTTTAGGAACTGCTGACATGCTGTGAAGAAGGCAAAGGAGAAATCAAGGACGGCTTGGAGGTGATGCTTAGCGTTCCCAAGAGAGCCAACGACGCTATGCATCTCTCCATGCTGGAAGGTGATTTAATCCGCCCACGACCGGTCGTTAAATCATTGCAGTGGTGTCATTTGCTTACTTTGCCACCGTTCACCTCCCACAGGTTTCGATGAGAACATTGAGTCACAGGGCGAGCTGATCCTACAGGAGTCCTTCCAGGTGTGGGATCCAAAGACGCTAATCCGCAAGGGCCGAGAGAGACATCTCTTCCTCTTTGAAATGTCCCTCGTCTTCAGCAAGGAGGTCAAGGACTCCAATGGCAGGAGCAAATACATCTACAAGAGCAAACTCTTTGTGAGTTTTCCTTAACAAATTGCTTGTCTGCAACATTAGCAGTGACACTGTTTCTCCGTAGACCTCCGAGTTAGGGGTGACAGAGCATGTTGAAGGAGACCCTTGTAAGTTTGCTCTTTGGGTGGGACGCACACCGACGTCAGACAACAAGATTGTTCTTAAGGTAAGACGCTATTTCCTTATATCACCGAGTTTTTAGCTCGCTGCACTAACAATCAAAGATATTTTTGGCGACTGCATCATCATGTGGCTTTTAATAATTGGTCAGTTTTAATTTTCATCTTTATATCTCATGAAATTCCATGTTGTCAACGGGATGAAATTGTACAATTTTGGCAAAATGGGTTTTGTTCAAGTCTAGGCATGTGCCGGTTTGAGATTTTGACGGCATGATCATCTTAAGCAAAAATACCACGGTATCACAGTATTGTAATTTTAGCTAAAAAATGTGTTATTTTGAGATCTATGGCTTAAAAATACCCCCAAAAATACTGTTTTCTTGAGTGAACTCTCATAGCTGGTGGGAAACGTTGACAGCGTTTACTTACTTCAAATTTTGTGTAAAGTGACGGGTGATGATCACGTAAATGTGAAATCATGTTGGAGGTGTTACCTGCACATCAGCTGTCCTTCCTCCTCTAAGCCGTGGCCGCCTGTTTCTTTTCGAGAGCCAAAGTACTCCCATACTAGCGACTTTATTTTTGAGCGGGGAAAAAGCTCACGCGTAGTGTCACTGACAGACGCAGAACAAAGCAACAACTGGAAGGGGATTGGTAAGCACTGCCGTTCCAAGCCACGGATTTCTCGCTACATTTTGGGGATCTCAAAAATAGCTAATACCGTGACTATGGTATGACAGAAAATTTTTGTGGTTTTGAAACCGTGACCTTTTCATACCACCTTGAAACCGGTAATCGGCACATGCCTATTCGAGTCTCAAAATTCATCGTGTGTTCTTTGTTTCCGAAAAAGGTGTTAAGTGGTTTAGGCTCTCCAAATCGACCAAGTGTATATTTTTTAAACACAATTTAGCTTTTTCTGGAACATTATTTTTGACTTATTATATTGGAATTTGTATAAACTGTAAACGAAGCCCAAAACATTAATTGTAAAATTTGCCAGTGGTGGATGAAGTACTCACTTCAAGTACAAGTACAGATACAGGTGCACAAATTACTTAAGTAAAAGTACAAGTATCTAAGAAAAAAAATAATAAATTAAAAGTACAAAAGTACTTGCTTTAAAATTTAAATTACAAGTAAAAAGTAAAAGTATTTTCTCCCGATGCCAAAATGTAATATACGTATACACATAATGTATTGACGGGGCACAGGGCCTATAAATAGAGGGCCTGCATTGTTGGCGAGGCCATCAAAGCTGACTGAGTGGAATCACAGACAAATAACTTTTTTCGTTGAAAATTCTTGTGAATAAATGCTTAAATCCCTGAATTCTTTCTAGGTATGGACGTAAAACAGTCTCGATTCTTGGTTAGAAGCAAAAAAAAACGTGCAGTTAGCATTTATTATACGTCAATATGTCGAAGTACAATGCTAGTCTGTTAGTGGATGTAGATAGCGTCTGCCTTATGTAAACAGAGCTTTTCCGGTGAAAATTCCGGTTAAAATTCTAGTGAATACATGCTTAAATCCCCGAATTCTTTATAGATATTTATGTAAAACAGTCTCGATTCTCTGTTAAAGTAAAAAAAAAAGTGCAGTTAGCATTTATTTTACGTAAATATGTCGAAGTACAATGTTAGTCTGTTAGTGAATGTAGCTAGGGAACGCCTAAATGTAAACAGAGCTTTTCCGGTGAAAATTCTTGTGAATAAATGCTTAAATCCCCCAATTTTTTATAGATATGGATGTAAAACAGAAAGCCGGCTTTAGATTTCTGCGTGCGTGTCTTTGTGAATAGCTCCTCTTGATGTGGGCGGCCCACTACTTGAAGCTGAGGCGCAGTTCATGACCGATCTGACCCGTCAATACAGAGATCTGAGTCAATATTCAAAGAAAGAACCAGAAAAATCATTGAGTGCTCGGCTTTATTTAAAACTGTGCATAATGGAAAAAAACAAGCAAAAAAATTGACTGCACAGAAGCTTAACAAGCTCAAAAACTCCAACACTTAGCTTAATGGCGGATTGCAAGCAACTATCAGGTGCATACCGCCACCTACTGTCCAAGAGTGTGGCGTTTTTTATTGGTCAATATCTTGTTCACCAGCCTAATCTTGCTTGTACTCGTGTTGCTGCCACTAGTACTCAGTTACTGTATAGTTGCACGGGGCTTATGTAGTGAAATAAAAGTAAACAGTACCACTTCATATTTGTACTCAAGTAAAGAACAGATACACAAAAATGTACTTAAGTACAGTAACTAAGAACTTTTACTTTGTTACATTCCACCAGTGAAAATAACAGGCTGTTTTTGAACATGGCCCAAAACCTGCTGAAACTGTAGAAAAATCCAAAAAGGCTCAGGGTTAATAAACAAAAGTTTGCTGGACAAAGTAGCGCTGTCGTAAACATTTACTTATAGATGTGTTATAAACACAAAGGAGCTTTGAGGTCTGGTATTTTATACTTAAAACGTTCTCAAAACATAAAAGCAGCTTCATATAAACATTGCGTTAACTAAAAATTTCTGATGTACATCTAATTAAATTGCAATGAGGATTTCTTTTATTTGTTAAGAACCATCATTGCTGTGTCCTTGGCTTGGTCTTTTTTCCTTCTCCTTTTGCTGTCCTCTTTCCTGCCACTCTAAGATGTCAGCTTTATTTGCATGAGCAGCTTCAAGGTCACTGCCAACTAAAGTCACGATGCCCACCTCAGTCTCCCTTTTCACTTTTTTAAACAACTCTGCCGATCCTCTGCTTTGATTGTGCTTGGGTGGCGCGCGCGTCCGTATATCTGGGGCTGTTTTTTCTGTGAAAGCTTGTCTCCTAAGTTTCTCTGTGGGCTGACATGCTTCCACCAACGCCGCTGACACTTGTTCAACTTCTCGACGCCCACAACCTGGCTGCACGTCGTTGTTTCGAAGCAACAACTCAACTTTTTATTGATTTGACCACCGCTTTCTGTATCGTTTTCTTAAATACCCCTCCTGCTTCCCTAAGTGGCATAAAGGTTGATACTGTATTTCTGTCAGTGTTTGAAAGAGCATGAAACTAAAATCAACTTTTCACTGAATAAAATAACAATTGCCTAACCGGTAACTATCAAATTTTACTAAATGGGTCTCATCACTAACTACTGCTCACATTCACCACCATTAGTCTGCCACACTCATAACTGGGCTTGTGAAAGCAGGTTGTTGGTGTTGTGCGTTTTTGATCATATCAGTCCATTTTGTGAGCAAAAAAATGCACCTTTTGTACGACAAACCCAGTGAAATTGTCTATCTCATATTTCAAATTTAAAGCTAAGTCAGGGATCCAAACACGGAGCGATGGTGAGTACAAAATATCCCGCAACACAGCCCTTCAACTCCTCACGAGTCTGAAACAACAACTCAAAAGCAACTCTTATATGATACCTATATTATATACCTGACTGGGAAGTATTTTATAAAGAATCAGTGCAATTGAAGCATAACTAATATGTAGCATCACAATGCAGTTTGTAAAAAGATCATGTACTTTAACACCTCGCTCAAACTCCAGCGGATAAGAGATGCCAATGTGGTTTATTCAGACTTGTGGGGAAAAACTGAGTGAAACAGCAATTCTCAAAAGAAGTTGATTTCCAAATGGCCATAACCTTTGACTATCCCCTGAACGAATAGGCATCCAACATTGAGAACAAGCAGGACTGGATCAAGCACATCAGGGAGGTGATCCAGGAGCGCACCATTCACTTGAGGGGGGCGCTTAAAGAACCCATACATATTCCCAAAGCGAGTGCTGCTAAGCACCACAAGGGCCGAAGGTAACCAAGGAAATTTTAATGCTCACTTGAATGAATATTTGTAAACGTGTAACACTGTCGTAAAAAAAACCAAACAAAAAAAAAAAACAATGTGAGCGAGAGTATGTTCTTGTGGTTTAGGGACGGAGAAGATCTTGACAGTCAAGGTGAAGGCAGCAGTCAACCAGACACAATCTCTCTGGCCTCACGCACCTCCCAGAACACACTAGACAGTGACAAGGTGAGACACTATCTCCTAACATGCTAACGTGACATATGACCACTAGTGCTTCAACGATTAATCGATTAACTCGAGTAATTTGATGAGAGCTTTGAATTAAATTTTACTGTTTCGAGGATTCGTTTTAGTGACGTTGTAATGTTGTTGTTTTTTTAAGTGGTGCATTTAGGAAAGGCAAGGCAAATTAATGTAGCACAATTCAACTCCACAAATTTAGTATTATTGATTTTTGTGGATACACTGCCCTCTAGTGGCAACAGTGAATATGCAATAACTTTTCTAACATGGCTGAATCCAGCTACTCCCTGTTAAGACCAACATAAGGTATGTTTTTGTTTGAGCTAATATGTTTGTTAATGCATTCGTCATTTAGTTCATTTAGCCATTTTTTTGTGTTTGAAGGATTTGTTAAGTTTTGTTTAAAAAACAAAACAAACAAAAAAACAGCATTTTATAGCATTTAAGCTAGTGGACTTTTGATATTCAAGTTCGCCAATTGTTTTGTTGTACTTAGATCTTCACTTTTTTTTTTTTTTTTAATACCATTTGAGGTAAAGATATGGAAAATTTCCGATTCTTAGATTATTCGCGTTTCGGCCGTGGAAGATTTGAGAACAATTCACAAACATCCAAATTCCGATTATTGAAATATGCCAAGTAAAGCAGAACTGAAACACAGTCAGCGCAGTCCTCGGGACGCAATGAAGAACAGACCGAGAGTAAACATCATGCTCAACTCATGCTGTTAGATAAAACAACAATAATACCTGACTACGGCCAACAACTGCTACGAACTACGCCCACATAATGCAACGGTAGATATCACATGAATATAGAACTAGATGCGAAATGACAGACTCAGCGGCGTTATCACATGTATGGAAAACTAGATGCTAAATCACAGACTTGCTGGCCTTGGTAAACAGCCACCATCCTAAAGCAGTAGATTTCTCTGGAAGGCTGTTGTAGCGAACCTTCCGAGCGAACCTAATTAACTTTTTATCTAAAATAGTCTTAAATCGGCAAATTCTTGACTTGAATCTATCTTTAAATTATGAAATAACGGGAGCAATTTTTACAACTTTAACGGTTGATTCATAACATTTAATCAATTGAATGTAGTTTAAGGCTGCTGATACAGAATGGGGACCTGAGTCATTTATTTACTGTTTTGAAGTGTTAACTTGGTACTGAAATAATAGTTTATTTAAGCCTGAGAGGATTTTTGTACAATTTTTGTAACTAATGTACGAAACCTGAAAAGCAACTAATAGCTGGAGGGTGCATCAATAATCAATTTATAATCGAATTGCAATCTCTGAATCCTAATCGTAATTGAATTGATAGGTGCCCCAAGATTCCCACCTCTAGTTTGAGGCTAAGCTCAGGTATTTTAATTTATTTTTATATGCATTTATTGCTCTTGTAAAATGAGTCCCCATAGTTTGAATAAACACTCAGGAATTTTATTTCGTGTTGCATTTATTGCTCTTTAGTAAGTGCAATCTTAGCAAGCCAAAATAAATGTTATTGCAGGCGTCAACACTTGTTTCTTTGTTTTACATCTCTTAAAATTTATTACAGCTGCAGCTATCGATTATTTTAGTTGTCTATTAATCGAATAACTAGTTAGTTCGAATAATCGAGTAATCAGATAAGGAACATGAAAACTTAAAATACCTGAGCCTCAAATGGAAAAAAAAAAAAAGTAAGGCTCCATGTACAACAAAAGGACAATTGGCTAACTTACATAGCAAAATTCCGCTAGCTTAATGCTATAAAACGCTAACGTTTTTTTTTTTTTTTTTTTTTTTTTTTTTTTTTTAATACAATGCTCTTAACGAATGGTTCAGACACATATTCCCACAAAAAACGTCAAAATGTACCTATAAATTACGAATGCATATAAAAACATATGAGCTCAGACAAAAACTTAGCTTATGTTGGTCTCAACATGGAGCAGCTGGATTCAGCCATGTGAAATGAGGCAGACTAGAGGACAGTGTATCCGCCCAAATCAATAAAACTACATGCAAATACTTTCAAAATAAACCATTACAACGCAACTTTAATTAAACAAATACTCAAAGTAGCAAAATTCAATTCAAATCTTTTTTTCTAATCGAATACTCAAGTTAATCGATTAATCGTTGCAGCACTAAAATTTATTCTCTTAAATTTTCGTAATCCGATTACAGTGGTACCTCTACTTATGACATTAATTGGAATTTGAAAATTTCGTAAATAGAGACACGTTTTACATGTAAATGCCCTAATCCATTCCAAGCACTACTGACACGCCACATTAAATTTTATAGTTGGGATAAAACCGGAATAAAACAACATCCAAACACATTTGAAACATTCTAGATACCTAATCTAACCGTTCATACCTGTAATGAAGCATATAATAGAACAAAATGCAAAAAATATATCCTACCTTTCGAGTGAGGCAGTGTCCTCTTTCAAGAGATAAATGGTGCCTTTCGCCTATCTCCCTCTTCGTGACACAAAAACACGAGGAGACCTATGCTCTAATGTGCTACTAATGTAATGAACCGTCTGTGGGCTTTAAAAAAAAAACTCTTCATGAGATAAAAACACGAGGAGCCTTGTGCTCATTTGGCTTAGACTTCCCCGCAATATCAACAATAACACAGTCGCCCTAATGTCAATGCTCTGTCTCACGCAAAGTGGTCATTCTTCTCTCCTTAACGCTTTCCCGTAGCTCTCCGGTGGTTGCGAGCTGACGGTAGTGATTCATGACTTCATGGCGAGTAACAGCAACGAGCTGACGGTGCGTCGCGGCCAGACGGTGGAGGTTCTGGAGCGTTGCCATGACAAGCCCGACTGGTGCCTGGTGAGGACCACTGACCGCTCCCCGGCCTTAGAGGGCTTGGTGCCCTGTTCCATGCTGTGCATCGCGCACTCTCGCTCTTCCATGGAGATGGAGGGCATCTTCAACCACAAAGGTTAGTAATTTTTTTAGACTGCAACTGCACAACAGTTGAACCTCTGAACTGAACTATCGACTTTAAAGCATTTATTCAATATCCTTAATATGAAGTTAGTGTCCATGTACTAGTGGGCAATTTGTCCTCATTTTATGCACCATTACATGCCTAAAAGGCTGAGTCGGGACCGTATTTTTCCACACTATGAGTTGCACTTTTTCTTTTCTTTTCTTTTTCATAGTTTGTCTGTGCCTGAGACTTATACTAAGGCACGACTTGTTCAGAAGTTACTACAGTATAGTAGTAGATGGATTTTTTTGTGATTTGGAGTTAGATCAAGACTTTGATAAACATGTTATGATGTGCTGTTTAGGCTACAGTTATCTTATTAACTGTTAATATTAGCTTTCTGAATTTTATCGTTATTACCACGAGGGGTGGGTACCATACGATACGATTTGCAATATAAGGCTGATGATCTCACTATATTGTGATAAAACAATTATTGATACATGGGTCAAGAAATCCATCAAAAGTAATAAACAGAAAAACAAGCTCTTTTCATCCTACTGTTGTGAATTGGAATGAGTTTATCACTAGTAAACGTCCAATCCGTTGGCAGCAAATAAACAATTGTTCATTCCCACTTTAAATGGAATGGAAGTCTATGGCCATCAGTTCGTTTCGGGGAAATTGACGCCATTTCCTGATGATTTTCGGTCACTTCCATTTATTTTTGGGGCATTTACAGTTCACTTGCTGTTGATTTTGGGTTAACTATGAAGGAAATGACTGAAGAATGTCCCCAATTGAATAGGAGGTGACTCAAAATCAACAGGAAGTGACCTGTAAATGCCCACAAAAGACTGGCTGTGAATGCTCTGGTTTCAGTGCTATTGACGGTGCTAAACGTCCAATCCAGTCAAAATAAATTGGCTGTCTAGCGCAGCCAGCGCGCTAATGTAGACACCACTGTAATGCAACGTTTTGTAGCAACCTGTCGGTTTTCTTTTTTAAACAGAGACACATTTTAAAACGATATATCAATTCTTGGTGAACGCATATGGATAACCTTTTAGGCTACAAAGTATCGCGATATATCACCTTTTTGTCACACCGCTTATAAAGATTACTTTAATAAGAAAAGATCATATTTCAATTTTAGTTTTACCTGCGATTTGGCTCGACACATTACATTTTGGCTCTTAAGGGAAGGATCCATCTCTAGAACACACACACAAGATGAAAATTAGCACAAATATATATTGTCACACCCTTAATTACCACACTGTCTAGTCTTTTTTTTTCTGAGTCTCTGAAAGTCCCCCAGAGATTTATACTCCAATGCAATATAAATTTCGTTTTATAATATACAGTCTTTGGCCTGTGCGACTTATAGCCTGAAAAATACGCTATACTTAATGTTGTAATCCTTGTCTCATGTTACAGACACATTGTCAGTGTGCAGCAACGACTCCATCATGCCAGGATCTTCTGCTACACTTCAGCCTGGTCATGTAATGGGCTCCCACTCTTCACCCGGACCTAAACGACCAGGTACACAGCCACACCACCAAAATCCAAGACAAACCAAATTGGGATGTCCTGATCTGATCACGTCATTGTTCAGACGATCGTGATCATATTTTTAATTTTAAGAAAATATATATATAGTGATACCTCTACATACGAAGTTAAAGGACCTTGTTGTTAGTCGAAATGGTCGTATGTCGAGCAGGATTTTCCCATAAGAATACATTATAATCATTAATTCGTTCCACAGCCTGAAAACCTACACTACATCCTTAATAAATGCTACTGGTACTATTGCAAATATCAATTACACAGAGCAGAACAAATAAATTCTGACTAAAAATCGGAATAATAATATAATAATAATACCTGTAATAATGTAACGAATCATGTTCTAATGTGGCGGATGTGTTTTGCGTGGTGTACCTGAACGCACCGCGTCGCTGACTTGACCGAGTGAGGGAGGACTTATATTTTCACTTTGTTCAGCTGGAACGGACAGTAGGCATGTTGTTTAGCACAAGTTCTGAAATAAATGATTAAAAACCTGACAAAGCTGACCATTTTTGGTCGTTGTTGCAACAATAATAATTGTCACCTTAACTTATAAAGACTTATAGACTATTAAAGACTTATAAAGAGGTTGGAGGAGGACCGTCGAGATTCGAGACCAAGGGTCGGGAACCTTTTTGGCTGAGAGAGCCATGAACACCACATATTTTTAAATGTAATTCTTTGAGAGCCATACAATATGTGTAAAACTAAAAATACAAGTAATGTGTGCAGTTTATGTAATTTCAACACTTTTAAAGTACAATAAGGCCTTATAATACGCGCCTACATTTTGCTTACATTTTTAAAAATGTTTTAAAGGCTAAAAAGTAACAAAGTAATTTTGGAAATACAATGGCATTTCCAAAAGGTACAGAAATATATACGTTTTATACTCGGCAATACTCCTGGAAAAAGCGGAAGTACTCTAAAAAGTACAGTACTGTAACTTGTATGGAATTTTTTGTCAAATAAAAACAAAAACAATTTTTTTTTTTTTTTTTTTTTTTTTTTTTTTTGGTATTGGATCGGGACTGTGTCAGCAGATTCTCAAAATCAGTTGACTCTGACTCCGGTGCAAAAATATGAAGTTGGGACATCCCTACACGAAATAGCATCAGAATAGATTGGACACTGTCAACATGCTTTTCCCGTATTTTGCAGGCAACACATTACGGAAGTGGCTGACCAGCCCCGTGCGGCGTCTGAGCAGCGGCAAAGCAGACGGTCACGTTAAGAAACTAGCCCACAAACATAAGAAGAGCCGCGAAGTGAGGAAGAGCGGCGAGATGACGATGGGCTCCCAGAAGGACTCTGACGACAGCGCCGCCACGCCTCAGGACGAGACCGTGGAGGAGGTGAGGGGGACATCACTGTGTTCTGTTTAATGCTACTCTGGACAACACTAGAACTTCAATGGTCATTCAATGTGTGCAGAGGGTCCGAAACGAAGGGCTTTCGAGTGGCACCTTGTCCAAATCAAGTTCTTCGGGCATGCAGAGTTGCGGCGAAGAGGAAGGCGAGGAGGGTCCCGACTCGGTGCCCCTACCTCCACCAATGGCCATTCAGCAGCATAGCTTGCTACAGGCAGACTCGCAGGATGATAAGGTAAAAGGGATAGTCGGGTTACACTTGCAGAACACTTCATTGTTCTTCATATTTTTAATTTGTCCAGGTTTTAATCTTCTTCACGACAGAATATTTTCTGATATAGTTTGAGTTTTATCTTCCTGTGATGCATCCTATTCTTTCCTCTCGGAAAGGTTTTTAAAGCAGCAGAGACTTTGTTCTGACACTAATTTGTGTTTCTCTTTTGTTTTGTTTCCTGGTTGTATTGTTTGCCATAATGTAGCATTACCTTGATTTATGTCCTGTCTTTGCTTTGTCTCAGTTTCCATACCTCTCCATCTGAAAAGCCCCTTTTTCCTCCCTCTTTCTTCCCTCACTTCTCCTCTTCCCCTTCTCGGCACTCTTCAGCTGTAAATGCTCTTTTCCTATTTCTCCTTTTCCTTTGCTTTTTCTAACAATGTACCGCCAATTAAGCCTATTAAGCCTTTCCGATGTAAGTTTTTTTAACTTTTCTTTTTTGGGATTTTTTTTTTAGCAATATTAATTTTTTTCAAGTATGTTCTTGCCGGTTCATGTACTAATTGTTATTATTTTTTATTTTTTTTACTTTTAATTTCACACGTTCAGACTTCATGAAGCCTTACGTGCGCCAAAGTGCTAGCTAGTTCTCCTCCAGCCTGTTGAAATGTAAGAAAATGACAGCTTTTTCTGCATGTTGAAAAGCTTGAGAAGCTTTAAATAGAGGCAAAGTACAGTTCGCCCGGGGCCGAGCCCGACGCTGAGGTGAAAAAATTAAAACGTTCCCTCCTGTTGCCATCACCACCCTTCCCTCACCCCGCTCGTCCTCATCTCCCTTTTTACCCTCTGTGCGTTTAATCTCATAATTGGCATCTGTATAAATGCTGGCGAGGCCACAAGAGCACACAGGCTCACCCAGAAAACCTAATTGGGGAAGCACAGCAGAGCAAGGGTGAGACTCTCCTGGAATATATATATTTAAGTCCTCCATCTCCCTCTTTCCATTTTTAAAGACTGTTCATCCCCTCATTAAGGAATACAACATTTTGAACTGACACTCTTCGTGACTTCTCCCTCTCATTAGCCCCTTTCCTTTTTCGTTTACCAATTTTCACTCACAAACTTTCAACATTTTACTGGCACATCTTTCATTTTTTTTTTCTTTTTAACCTTTCTCTACTTTATCAATTGGTTCCAAATATTATGATTTGACCCAAGCTATGCCCAAACTTATAAAGCCATGTCACTAACAAATAACAAATCTAATTACCAAATTAAACAACAAAACTTAAAAGTGGCTCACTCAACCTTAGGCATTAAAGCTTGCATTCCATTTAAATGCTACTGGTTCAAGTTTGTTTATAAAATTTGTATCAAACCATTCATATGAGAAAGGGCTTTAGGGTCTTTGTTCACCGCGTGTTGCTATTGTCAACACTAAGACATTGTCAAAATCTATCAATGTTAACTAAACATATTTGGTGGACTTAGGCCCTAAAGAAGCAGCTTTGTTGTTAAGCGGTGCTTATTTTCATTTTTCTCTATATATCTACAGAACTCCTCTCGTCTGTCCGTCCGGCCGTCCAGCTCAGAAACTCCGAGCGCTGCCGAGTTAGTGAGCGCTATCGAGGAGCTGGTCAAAAGCAAAATGGTAGGAAATTTAAGGATGGGCCAGCCTGTGTGACCACCACTGTACAAAATTGAGTCAGAAGATTGTTTATAGTAGCCAGGGATCCGTGGCAAAATAGCGTTGATTCTGAAGAAGACGATCCTGATTCTGAACGAAACCTAAAATAATGAAATTACAGTGGGGCAAATAAGTATTTAGTCAACCACCAATTGTGCAAGTTCTCCTACTTGAAAAGAATACAGAGGCCTGTAATTGTCAACATGGGTAAACCTCAACCATGAGTGACAGAATGGGGGGAAAAAAAACAGAAAATCACATTGTTTGATTTTTAAAGAATTTTTTTGCAAATCATGGTGGAAAATAAGTATTTGGTCAATACTAAAAGTTCATCTCAATACTTTGTTATGTACCCTTTGTTGGCAATAACGGAGGGCAAACGTTTTCTGTAACTCTGCACAAGCCTTTCACACACTGTTGCTGGTATTTTGGTATAAAAATATATTTTTTAGTTTCTTTTAGAAACACCATTGTTTTTCTGGATTATTTTATTTTTAACCCATATATGTGGCGGAAAACACTTAGGTGACTTGGAAGTTCCGCTCTGAGACCCTCAATTTGGCCAACTTTCAAAATTGTCCGAAATGCATGTGTGATACATCATTGGAAAGCTTAAAATCTCAATATTATGGGGGAACAAAAAATTTGAACAGGAAGGCACTTTTTAAAAAAATATATTTTTTTAAACAGTAAAACCCTAATTTGAGGCGAGAGCACATGAGAGCAGAATTAAAGACGCCACGATTTTAACGAGATATTATCGTGTACTTACCTTGTTTCGATCCAAAAACTTCATGTAGCATGTATCACCGAGTGTCAAGATAGAGCTGTGAATTGCCACAGCTGGATTTTTTTTATTTTTTATTTTATGGGTGAAACATGGTGATATAACAAAGGTCGCGATGCAGAAATCGCAGACAACACGGAGTGGTTGAGATTTTATTTTCATATAGTTACCCTTTTAAATTTTATTTTTCAATATTTTTTTGTTTGGATCGATTATCATCTAACATATCGGGGAAAATGCGAACAGAACAGAAAACAGAACAGAAAAAATACAATCAAGCGATAGTTATGAGGTAGATATCCATTACTTTTTGACAGACGCCAAATTTTTCATTGTGACATAATTCATTTAAAAGTTTAAAATAGGCGAGTGAACAATTTTTTAAAGTTTTTTTTTTTAACCAAAATTTAGACATCAATTAATGATTCTAAGCTAAAAATGACAGACATTTTGAATAATAAATATAATTACTTACCTTCTTTTAATGGCTAGGTTGAAATAAAAGCGGTTGCGTGACGTCTGTAAACGGGGGTTTTCGGGGTAAAACGGATAGATTAAAAATAGTTCGGAGGCTTAGTGCGCCATGAATCTGCTACAGCAGCATATAGACATATTGTTCTATCAAACACAACAGTTCTTTTGGTTTAAAATACAGCAGTTTATTTTAAAGAGGGGTGCAAGAGCAGAAACGGCTTTTTCAGTCTTGTCCGTTTTCCGCCATATATATATATATATATATATATATATATATATATATATTTTTTTTTTTTTTTTTTTTTTTTTTAATTAAAAACCAGATCCTTTTCACCCGATTCGAATCCTCTGAAAATGGCCCAATCGGCCCGATTTCCGATCACGTCATTGGAACGGAGACATCTTTAGTCTTTGCCCATCAGATTTATTTGCATTATAAAGTGCAAAACATTTAATCAAACAATGGGTTCTAGGCATAACTGATAGTGAAAAAAGGATTTAACTAAAGTGGAACCAATACTTTTGACTTGTTTATTGTAAAAAGGCCAACAGCATGCAGCAGAAAAAATAAAGAGCAACATTGACTAAATGAAATAGGTAAAACTAAGTGTAAATTATTCACTTGTTTTATTAATGTGGAAAAAATGTAAATACAAAAAATATATTTAAAATATATATACATTCATATAATATTCTGCACTTCGTCCTGTATTCCGCGTACTGTTTTGATTTCCGCAGAGACAAATTTGCGGATTCCTGAAAGGACTAGTTCTATGTAAAGAATGCATGTTACAAATGAAATCAAATTGTTTCTTAACATTCAACTTGCCATTGCAGGCTCTGGAGGACCGGCCCAGCTCACTGTCAGTAGAACAAGGAGACAGCAGCTCTACCTCTTTTAACCCCTCAGACAACTCCCTTCTTTCCTCATCGTCCCCCATGGAAGAAATGGACGAGCGGCGGGCAAGCATCCTCAAGAAAAGACAGTATGTCACGAACATTAAAAAAACATTTTTTTTGCTTTTTTTTTTTTTTCATTTTCAACTTGACAATATCCCTTTATGTCATTCATTTGCTTAAGTTTCATTTTGCTGGACTTGGTGGAAACTGAGAGGGATTACGTAAAAGATCTCAGCCAGGTGGTGGAGGTGAGTGCTGTTTCACTCAGTCTAAATCGTAGTTACATTCGTAACATTCGTTGTAACTGTTTGTGTCTTGTGTTCAGGGTTATATGAGTAGAATGAAAGAGGAAGGCGTCCCTGATGACATGAAGGGCAAAGACAAAATTGTGTTTGGCAACATCCATCAAATCTTTGACTGGCACAAAGAGTAAGGAGCAAAACAATCACTGTCACATTTAAGTGATCGATTAATCTATTGATTAGTTAGTTCGATAAATCGCGTAATCGGAAAATGTTATTCAGAATAAAATTTAGGTAATTCAAAACAAGTGTTTATGCTTGCAATAATATTTATTTTGGCTTGCTAAGAGAGCATTATATGTGAATACAAAATGAAATACCTGAGTGTTTCTTCAATCAATGTAGAATTGCACCTTAATTTCACAAGAGCAATAAGTGCATTTGAAACTAAATTAAAATATCTGCGCTGAGCTTCAAATCTAAAATAAAATAAGTGAGGAATCTGAGGATATAAGTACAACAAAAGAACAATTGGGTAACTTGCATAGCAAAAGTCCGCTAGCTTAAATGCTATAAAATGCAAACTTTTTTTTTTTTTTACCAAAGTCTTAACAAATTGTTCAAACACATATTCCAACCAAAGACCGCTAAATATACTTCTAAACTAAATATTATAAACATTAGCTCAAACAAAAAGTTACCCTTTGTTGGTTTTAACAGGGAGCAGCTGGATTCAGCTATGTTAGATGAGTTATGTCCTATTCAGTGTTGCCACTAGAGAGCAGTATTTCCATCTAAATCAATAAAACTAAATGCAAACACTTTCAAAATAAACCATTACAACGCCACTTTAAACAAATCCTCGAAACAGCAACATTTGATTCGAAGCTTTTTTCTAATCGGATTACTCAAGTTAATATTTGCAGCACTAGTCACATTGCGTTTTCTGACTAAGTACTTTTTCTTGTATGTGCTCACAATCTTCTCTCTGTTAAGTTTCTTCCTCGGTGAGTTGGAGAAATGTTTGGAGGATCCAGAAAGACTGGGACCTCTCTTTCTCAAACAGGTTTGTTGTCAACATTGTTTCATGTGTGGTTGTTGTTTTTTTCTACTCCTCATCAACTCTTGTCTTTTTGTTCTGTTTGTTTTGTTTTTTTTTTGTTTCTTTATGCGTAGGAGCGAAGACTAAACATGTACGTGGTGTATTGTCAAAACAAGCCCAAGTCTGAGCACGTTGTGGCAGAATACATCGATACTTATTTTGAGGTAATGTCGAAAATAAGAGCGTAGTTGAGACAAAAAGGAGAGAGCTTACATGGAACTTTATTGTCTGTGCAGGACATGAAGCAACGGCTTGGCCACAGACTGCAGATAACAGACTTGCTCATCAAGCCGGTCCAGAGGATTATGAAGTATCAGCTCTTGCTCAAGGTATCACACACTAGAAGATGCCAGATGTTAAGATGGATAATTGTTAGGGGTGTAACGGTACACAAAAATCTCGGTTCGGTACGTACCTCGGTTTTGAGGTCACGGTTCGGTTCATTTTCGGTACAGTAAAAAAAAAACAAAATGCAAAATATAAATGTGCTAGTTGTTTATGACACACTTTTGTGCTTTAAACAATAGGAATATTAGCCTATACAAAGCTAGAATTCTGCTCAAAAAGTAGCGGGTTTTTACAGATAAACCAACAACAATTTGCCTGTCAGACCCCGCGTATTGGTCAGCTTTCTTTTTGAAAGAAGAAAAAGAAGTCCTGTGCTAAAGAGAAAAGCAATCCCAATGACAAACATTTTAACATGTATTTTACAAATGAAATGCCTCAATGAAAATTTTTTTTTCTTATGAATGGTTTTCAAAAGCTTTATTGGTGGATTTTCTCAAGTTAAAGCGCCACACTGAAATTCATAAATTGTGTAAGCAGGATGTTTGTATTATTCTCATTATTTAATTACAGGTGTTTTAGCTCATTTCAATTGATTTTATTTAAATAGGCTATTATTTATTTTATTATGTGTTTATATTTTACAAATGTGATGTAGTATTCATTTATATTGTATATTTTATGTTGTATAACTTCAGTTCATATGTGAATATTAGTTCCTATTTGTTTTGTATTGAACACGGGGCCGTGTTGGTTATTATTATAACAGAGAAGACAGCAGTAAATCAACAAAGACAAGTCAACTGTGCCCCGATTTACCACTCAAGAGATCTGATGGACTCAAAAAGTAGGTTACGACTGCATATTACTTTGAAAATAGACCGGATGCAACGTATTATAACACGAGTGACTTCCGGCCCGATCCTAGCTAGTAGTATTGACGCAGGAGGGCCGCGTCTCGCGTCAAATAATAAACTCTGCCGTTCTTTTAGCGTGCGTCGCGTTGAGCCGCTTCTGGGACGCATCTAACATGCGGCCGCACTGCGACTGGTGTGCATTGGCTAATTGACTCTAACACCCGCGTTTCACTGCGTTCTCGCGGCGGCCACGTTATTGCGCTGTTGACGTTTCTGGACTGTCCTATCGTGTTGGTCCTCATTATAGTAGAGAAGACGGAGTAAATATAATCTACACAAAGAAACTGTAACCCGATCGACTCACAGCCTTGAAAAGTAAGGGTTATTTTCCGTCAGAAACTCGTTCGGTACGCGTCCGTTCCAAACCGATTACCACGTACGGAAACGGTTCAATACTATTACATGTACCGTTACACCCTTAATAATTGTGGTATTGTTTACTGATCGCACATAATACAGTTGTATTTAAATCATTTGTTTGTTTTAGGATTTCCTGAAACACTCAAAAAAGGCAGGGCTCGAGTCTGCGGATCTTGAGGTAAGACTTCACCAATCATTTCCATTTTCAGATGGGTTAACACCATTTATGGTACTTGCAGAAAGCAGTGGAGATCATGTGCATCGTACCAAAAAGGTGCAACGACATGATGAATGTTGGCCGGCTTCAGGGATTTGAAGTAAGAACTTAGATCATGCGTGGATATTTTCGATTTTAATCAAGAGCTTACACGACCTGTCTCGTGGTCTCCAGGGCAAGATCGTGGCCCAGGGACGCCTTCTTCTGCAGGACACGTTCATGGTGACGGACGCAGAGAGCAGCGCGCTTGGCCGAGTAAAGGAGAGGAGAGTTTTCCTTTTTGAGCAGCTGCTTATCTTCAGTGAGCCGTTGGACAAGAAGAAAGGCTTCTCTCTGCCCGGCTTCCTCTATAAGAACAGCATCAAGGTAAAAGGATTGCTTTATTGAAATGCAGATCTCCAAAACATTATCTTTGATATTAAATATTGATTTCTTTGTCTGCCTCTCCAGGTTAACAGTTTAGGTCTGGAAGAGAACGTAGAGGGCGATCCCTGCAAGTTCATGCTAACTTCTCGCTCCACGAACGGCACAGTGGAGTCATTTGTGCTGCACTCCTCCCACCCTGGGGTGCGTGAAGTGTGGACTCTTCAGATCGCCCAAATACTGGAATGCCAGCGCAATTTTCTCAATAGTAAGTGGACATACAGTCAATTGAAACAGGCCGTTTTGTAGATAATGAGTCCATGTGGAACTGCCATACCCTAGTCTTTCCTGTCCTCCCTTTTGTATACTGTCAATGGCATTGAAAGATTTAAAGACCACCCTCTATTTGCATCTCTTTTTGTAGCTCTGACCTCACCAATTGACTATCAGAGGAACCATGTTGCAGCAAGTGGGGGTACTTGTGTGTCCAGCGTTGGCTCTCCTAGTGGGAGTAGTAGTGGCACTAACGCACCGGGAAGTTCCCCAGCAAGCAGCTCCATGCCCTCAGTCTCCCAGGGTGGCTGCCGCCGACCATCCAGGATCCCCCAACCCTCTCGTCTACCCCAACCCCTCCGCCATCACCCCGGGGCCGATCCCGACGGCCCCAACAAGATGTCAGGTATGACTCCACGTGTGACCCGCTCTGTACAATCGAACGTGCAATTGAAGTTTTAGTTGTACTCACTTATGATCCAGGTCCAAGTCCTCGTCCTGTTCCTCCCCCAGTACTCCCCACGGGGGGTAGCCCACAGGGCAAACGCCCAATCCAGACTGTAGAGGAGCAAGCACAGACTCCTACAAGCGTTGTCGCTCCCATGGTCCGTGCCACAGTTGGACCGTTGCCCTCCACTCCTTCTTCTAAAATACGGCCCGTAGCCGTTCCCCCTTTGGTTCCTCCTACCTTTGTCAAGGATTGTCTTCCGCCGCCCCCTCCCAGCCCCAGCCAGAAGTCTTCCTTCTGGAGCTCCATGCCGGGATCACCGGCTAGCCGCCCAAGCTCTTTTACCTTTCCGGGGGAGACTGCTGAGAGTCCGATCCGTCAGAACTCTAACCAGAATCCGAATCAGAGCCACAGACACTCCACGCACAGCAAGGACGCTGACCGAATGAGCACCTGCTCGTCCGCCAGCGAGCAGTCCATCCAGTCCACTCAGAGTAATGGGGTAAGACCATGACTCGCTGCTGATCCAACTAACAAGGAGGCCAAGGAAAGCCTTCGCTCTGTCCCGCCACAGCCGGTGCTACTAATCCGTCCACTACTACACATTTCTGCTCTCTGGCAACCATCCTGTCTTTAACTTTCACCGCCTTTGAAGACTCTAGCAGCACTTTCACTGGTTCCTAACTTCTCTGGTGGACCAAACTCTGAGGCTGCTTCTTGACTTCTGACTTCTAACAACGCTTTACTAACTCTGATCTCCTCTTACCTTAGTCATGATTCAGTACTCAAATTGTCTTCTTTCCTGCAACTAACCTGCGACGTTTGTAGACCCCACTACAAACAAATTCTCTCACTGAACCTAACTTTCTGGCTCATTTTTGCCTGAAGCTGCATAGGCAGTAATCTTCCCCATGCTGCCTTTCTTGTACACTTTGTTCTTTAAGTAATTAAGTGTTTCCAATGTCTTTTACTTGAAACTGACTTGTTAATACAGTGGTACCTTGGCCTAGATTGTATGTTGAAATGGCAAGATGTCCTTTTTTGGTGGTCTTGTAGTTTGCTCACATCTCAAAAAAAGCTGACTTGGGAACTCCCTCAAGTTGAGAGGCATTCTTAAGCCAAGGCATAGACTTCACTATCAGTTGACGGTACGCGGGGCTGCTCTGCAGGGGGCCTAATTTAAAAAACTTAAAATTCAAATATTTTCAAAACTAAAGCCGCTAGCGACCTAAAGACAAAACAGGCGCGTCCCATAGTAGGGGTATTCCATCTAAGGCAGTCCATGATTCGATTCGATTACAATTCAGGGTGCTACAATTCGATCATTGAACGATGATCACATTATTGACGATAATCCCTATTATCAATGCACTATATATATATTTTTTTACAAGAAAGTGCAAAAACATTAACCATCTCAAAGGCAGTACTTATTTTTCAACATGCCTATACAACACAAAGCTCACCTTAAGCTTCTTTTTTTCACAAGAAGGTGCAAAAACATTAGCTGTTTCAAAGACACTATATTTTTCTCTCAACAATACAATAACATTTAAACTGGTGGAATGAATTCCACATTTTCTGGAAACAAACAAAGTGCCTTTAGAAATGAGACATTTAACCAATATACTTTGTTTTCGAAGATTTCTGTACTATTTCGCATCTCTGTAGTGTTACCGCTGTACCTAATCCTGGTTTTACAGGTTCTGCATCCAGGGTAACTTTCGTAAACCGCCAAACAATGCACAAATGGACATGGAAATACATGTTAGCGAATTCGCTAATTAGCATTGTGCTCAGCGCAAACTAGTAACATCCCCAAAAAAACAACAATAAAGGCTAAACAGTACAACAGGGTTTGTGTACTCACCCCTTACAGACGCACGGGGGACTTAGCAACACACTAGAGACATTTTCCAATTAAGATGACTTGAACCTACTGCTAGACAACTGAAAGTTAAGGAGCAACAAACTATCTCTCTTCCACTCTCGCTCAAAAAAAAAACTTGCGTACAGAAGAGGGCTCAAAGCGCAACCGCCCGGTTCTTGCCTGTCTCATACACAAATTTATTTTCGAGTCTTTTAAAATCTCTCGCTCATTAACTTTCGCTGCAGCCATCCTAACCTTGTGTATCTCTTAAGGTGTCCGGGCGGCAGAGGTGTCTTGAGTTTTGTTCCGCTAGCAGTGGCTGTCATTAAGTTTATTAGGGAAACTCGTTTTTGAACATTTATGAATCGTAATCGAATCGTCACTCCGCTATCCCTTAAGCATATATATGTCTCCATGAGCAGCGGCATCAAAACAATTCGAAGTCGTTCCTGAATAAAATCCCCATTAATTATTTTTTATATAAGTGTAAAAAAAAAATTTAAATTTTACACTACATGTACAAAAATCACCAAATCCAGAGACAATCGCCTATATTTACATAACATAATATATGAGTTTTTGTCCGAAATAGCGACTTAATTTTTTTCTTTTTATTCACTGCAATTTTGACATAAGTTTTCAACAGCTAATAAATCACTCAATTTTCACATCAGAAACTTAATACTTAAAGAAAACATCCAGAATCATCTTAATTTTACCCAACCAAAGCAAGTTTTGCATTTTTCTGTATACCGTAATTTTTGGACTATAAGTCGCTACGTTTAAAAGTGAACTCGTTATTTGACAGCAGCGTCATAAAACTGTCATAATTATGACAAGACACTATTATTGGCATTACTGAATGCTTATGACAGATGTCTATAAAAGTGTAATCCGGCAAATTATGTCACTAACTCCATTTATGTCCAGCTCGAATCTTTTCAAACATCTATTCAAAAGTGAGAAAATTTACACGTATGACATCTGTTATAAGCATTCATTAATGCTCATGACAGTATCATGTCATAATTATGATTGTTTAAATACAGTCGTATGACACCACTGTCAAATAAGGGCTTACCAAATACCATAACTTGCAATTAAAGAAACAACTGGAACAGTAACTGAAGAAATAATTAGCACAGAACATGAATTTTGATTGTTATTTACATCTGTAGCACTGCAATGCATGCTAGGAGGCATGTTGGACAACAACAGTGTTGACAGCAGGTGGCAGCAGAGGTTGACTGTGTTCCCTGAGAGAACAGTGATGGCCAAATTGAAGCTTCTTGAAGCAATGAAGCTTTGCAGCCAATTGGTTCATGGTGGTTCATTTGGTTTTATGACAGTCGTATGATGCCTCTGTCAAACCAAGTGTTACCGAGTAATATCGTTTAGTGTAAATATCCCATAATACAGTGAGGACAGCTGCGGCTTATAGTCCATTGTGGCTTATCTATGAAGAAATGTCGTTTTCGTGTCAAATTTTGTGGGTGGTGGCTTATAGTCAAGTGCGCGTTTCATAAAATAAAACACGTAAAACACTTTTTTTTTGTTTGTGTGTATGGACGCAGAAATGTCTAAATTACTAGTTTTTTTTTTTTTTTGCCAAAAAACGGGCAGTTGGCCGAAAATTACCTGATTATTTGAATGTAAAGTTACACTATTGTGTATGGATACAAAATCCAACATGGCGGCCTTCACAAAACAAAGAGCTTTTTAGTTGAAAAATTCCAGGAGTTCTATAGATACTGTATGAACGTAAAACTGTCTAGATTCTAGGCTAAAAGCAAAAAAATAAAAAATAAAACGGACAGTTATCTTCCATTTTACGTAAATATTTCAAGCTAAAGGTAGGCTAATTTTTCCCCATTTTATTTCATTTTCAGTCATTTCATCATTCAGTGCATGCATGGTGCTATTTTATATAATAATTACCTTAAATACTCGACCAAATCAATCTTGAGACACTCATGCCTGCTTGTATGCGCTAAAACATTCATCCTGTTTAAACCTAAATCTGGCGTTCGAACACAGCGTGTGTTTGAGTTTATCACAGTTAAAGCTGCCATGACGCTCTGCCATGGCACAATGTCTATAGGAGCTGTCTCGTCAACTGATAGGGAAGTCTATGGCTACAGTACCACTGTATTTGTCAAGGGCCTTTCCAGATCTTAAACTCTCCACATCCAGTTTTTTTGAGCTGCTACTTAAGCACCTCGTGTCTTTTCTCTGACGCAGAGTGAAAGTAGCAGCAGCAGTAGCGTATCCACCATGTTGGTGACTCAGGACTACATGGCGGTGAAGGAGGATGAGATCAGCGTGTGTCAAGGCGAAGTGGTTCAGATTTTGGCCAGCAACCAGCAAAACATGTTCCTGGTGTTCCGAGCGGCGACCGAGCAAGGCCCCGCCGCCGAAGGCTGGATCCCTGGATTCGTCCTCGGTCACACCTCGGCCGTCGCGCCCGATTGCCCCGAAGGACCAATAAAGTGAGTTGGGATATTACGGTACTGTCAAATTGGGCTGCAGCTTTCGAATATTTTAGTAATCAAGTATTATTCTTAAAATTCCATCGAGTAATTGGATAAAAGGTTTTTTTTTTTTTTTTTTTTTTTTTTTTTTTTTCTGTAAAGAGTAATTATACATATATATTAGAAAAATTTCTTTATCTTACCTAAAAATGTCAATACTCTTGAAAACACATCACTTAAAAGTTAGGTGTTTTTCCCTCGTGTTTCTATTGAATTTCCATTTCTCAAGCTATTTTTAAGTTCTAGTTAAGTTTTAAGTTTAAGTCTAAATTCTGATAGGATTTTGAGTTTTTGCAGTGTTCAAAATAAATGTATGATACCTGCTGTAGTGTGGCACATTAGGAACCAGTGCTACTTGGTGTTTTATCCATTAATGACTACTGAGCTAAAATTGACAGTTAGCTTTATTATATTTTTATTTTACACCCTAATCACTCTACAGTGCTGCGTTTTTACAGATTAAATAAAGCCTGTGTGAAAGATGTTAGCCACGCATCGACAGTAGTCATAATTAATAGAAACCTAGCCCTCCGCAGGGCCCACGTTAAGTTAGCAAGGTACAGTAACGGTGGCGCCCTGCCTCGGTTTCAGGGGCGGTCATCTGTCACGGGCTCCAGCCGGGGGTGCGGAAGCGTCGGCGGGGCCAGGTTTACAGTGAATACTGTGCCCTCCATAATTATTGGATTTATAATAATTGTTTTTTAGCTGCTATTTTTTTCCTTCTAAATAATATGGGACCTTAATGGGAAAAAAGTCCAGCTTTCAATACAAGTGGATTTATTCAGTGGGGGAAAAAATCCCACATAAGGAAATAATTATTTGACATCAAATAATGTGTGTCACAATTATTAGCACCCCTGGTGTTAATACTTTGTACAACCCCCTTTTGCCAACAAAACAGCACCTAATCTTCTCCTATAATGTTTCACAAGATGGGAAAAGACAAAGAGGGATCTTCAGCCATTCCTCTTTGCAGAATCTGTTGAAATCATCCAGAGACCTGGGACCTCTCCTCTGTACTCTCCTCTTCAGCTCACCCCACAGGTTTTCAATAGGGTTGAGGTTTGGGGACTGAGATGGCCATGGGAGGAGCTTGATTTTCTGTCTGTTGAACCATTTCTGTGTAGATTTGGCCATATATTTAGGGTCATTGTCTTGCTGAAAGACCCAGTGACGACCCATCTTCAGCTTTCGGGCAGAGGGCAACAGATTTAGATTTAAAATGTGCTGGTATTTCAAAGCATTCGTGATGCCATGCACCCTAACAAGGTTCCCAGGGCCTTTGGAAGCGAAACAGCCCCACAGCATCACTGACCCACCCCCATACTTCACAGTAGGTATGAGGTGCTTTTCAGCATGCGCATCTTTCGTGGCACACCAGACCCACTTAGAGTGTTTGTTGCCAAAAAGCTCAATCTTGGTCTCATCTGACCAGAGCACACGGTCTCAGTTGAAGCCCCAATACCGCTTGGCGAACTCCAGACGTTTGCGTTTATGATTGTGAGTGAGGAAAGGTTTTCTCCGTGCATGCCTCCCAAACAGCTTGTTGGCGTGTAGACAGCACCTCATACCCACTGTGAAGTATGGGGGTGGGTCAGTGATGCTGTGGGGCTGTTTCGCTTCCAAAGGCCCTGGGAACCTTGTTAGGGTCCATTGCATGATGAATGCTTTGAAATACCAGGACATTTTAAATCAAAATCTTTTGCCCTCTGCCCGAAAATTGAAGATGGGTCGTCACTGGGTCTTTCAGCAAGACAATGACCCTAAACATATGGCCAAATCTACACAGGAATGGTTCACCAGACACAAAATCAAGCTCCTCCCATGGCCATCTCAGTCCCCAGACCTCAACCCCATGGAAAACCTGTGGGGTGGGCTGAAGAGGAGAGTACAGAGAAGAGGACCTAGGTCTCTGTATAATTTAGAAAGATTCTGCAAAGAGGAATGGCTGAAGATCCCTCTTTCTGTCTTTTCCCATCTTGTGAAACATTATTGGAGAAGATTAGGTGCTGTTTTGTTGGCAAAAGGGAGTTGTACAAATTATTAACACCAGGGGTGCTAACAATTGTGACACACATTATTTGATGTCAAATGATTATTTCTTTATGTGGGATTTTTTTCCCCCACTGAATAAATGCACTTGTATTGAAGGTTGGATTTTTCTCTTTTTTTCCCATTAAGGTCCCATATTATTTAGAAAAAAATAAATACTAGAAGCTAAAAAACATAATTACTATAAATCAAATAATTATGGCGGGCACTGTATATGAAACAGTGTTCGCCTTGGTCTCCAGCTTGAAATGCTCCCACACTTTTGACATTTTCTGCTTTTTCTTGGTGCCTTTCGCGTCGCTTTCGTCGGCTTTTTCGTCGCTGCCATTATAGTCATGTGTGATTGAAATTAAAATATCCGCCGCCTCTTCCTTCTTCCTCAACGCACGTGACGTCAGCGCGTTGTGCCGCATCAAATGTAGTCCGGGCAAAACGTCATGCTTAGAGCTTGCAAAATTAAACAATTCCTCGAGGCAAGAAAATGCCTCAATCAATTTTTGAAATCGAGTTTCTCAAATTACTCGAGTAATCGTTTCAGCTCTACTAGCGCAGTTAGAAGTCATCATTTTCTTTCCCAGTAGGAAGTCTTCTTCGTGGCAAACGACCCTGCGCATCCGAAAGAAATCGGAGAAAAAGGAGAAGGAGTCGAAGAAAGACAACAAGCTAGAAAATGGTTACAGGAAGTCCAGAGATGGCAATAAAGTTTCTGTAAAGGTAAGTTCATCTTAGGAAACTCTTCAGCTCAACTCAATCACCCACTGACTTTCTCACATTTTTTCTTTTCCAGCTTCTAAATCCAAACTACATCTACGATGGCAAGTCGTTTTTAAATTGCTTTTTCACTCTGCGGCCGTCTTGAATGGTCTTAAAATCTTTTACTGCTCCCACTTCAGTTCCACCCGAGTTCCTGGTGCCTCTGAGCGACGTCACCTGCGACAATGGAGAGAGCGTCACCTTGAGGTGTAAGGTGTGCGGTCGACCCCGCGCCACCATCACCTGGAGAGGACCCAACCAGAGCAACCTCACCAACAATGGCCGTTTCAGTATCGCTTACAGGTAAGGGACCACTCTGAGAACGCGGTTGCCAATATATTTTTGCGTTTAGTCACATTGATTATAGGGCTGCAGCTATCGATTATTTAAGTAATCGATTAATCTATTGATTAGTTAGTTCGAACAATGAAGTAATCCGATTACGAACATATAGTGCGTCGCAGAATAAATTTTTGGAGACTAACTTGCATAGCAAAAGTCCGCAAGCCTAAATGTTAACTTTTTTTTTTACAATGCTCTTAACAAATCGTTCCAACATATATTCCCCCAAAAAACAGCCAAATATACCTCTAAACCTAATTAGGAATACATAAAACAACATATTAGCTCAAACAAAAACTTACAGCTTTATGTTGGTCTTAACAGGGAGCAGCCGGATCCAGCCATGTTAGACGAGTTATGTTATATTCACTGTTGCCACTTGAGGGCAGTGTATTCATCTAAATCAATAAAACGCAACACTTTCAAAACAAGTTATTATAATGCCACTCTAATTAAACGAAACATCGAAGCAGCAAAATTTGTGTTGAAGCATTTTCCGAATCAAATTACTCGATTTAATCGTTGCAGCACTAATTGATTATGATTTTTGGTGCGTGGACTCTTATTCGAATTCTATTGTTCCAGCGACACCGGTGAAGCAACTCTGCGGATCATCGGCGTGGCGTCGGACGACGACGGCGTGTACACGTGCGTCGCCGCCAACGAGCTAGGCAGCGTTATGTCAACGGCCAGCCTCAGAGTGCTTGGTGAGTTGAAGACCTCGCCGGTGACCATGCATGTTCCGCTGTTAAAATGTGACACCATTTGAAACGAAAGTATGTGTACGTTTGTCAGCTGTGTCCACTGATGGATTGCGAGTGAGCTGGAAAGACAACTTTGACTCTCACTACGTCGAGGTGGTTGAACTGGGCAGGTAAAGAGTGTAGTCCTTAAACATCCTATGAATACATTATATGTTCTCAGTGGTTTTTGAAAAAAATTCTGATTACTGCCATGTTTTATGTCCGCCACAGGGGTCGCTTCTCTGTTGTCAAGCGTTGCGACCACCGGGCCACCAAGCGTCCGGTAGCCGTCAAGCTGGTCAACAAGAAGCTGATGAGGCGGGACCGTGTCACGCAGGAAGTCAACCTGCTCCACAGGCTCCAACATCCCAACATCATCAACCTGGTGGACACGTACGAGACCCCCGGCAGCTTTGTCCTAGTGCTGGAGATGTAAGCGGACGCACACACTCGCATATTACTAAGTCAGGGGTTCTTAACCTTGCTAAATAGGAGTGGGAACCTCTTGGTACCTCGCGATACGATTTGCGATACAAAACTCACGATAACGATGATCTGACGATAAGGTGATACGATTTTCGGTACATTGGTCAGGAAAACATTCTAGGATATTCTACAAACAACTAATAAACAGAAAAACAAGCTTCTGCTGTGAATTGGAATGAGTTTATCATTAGTAGACGTCCAATCCGTTTGAGCTGGGAGGGTGGTTGAACCTCTACGGCTGTCTGTGGCAGCCAATGTCAGGCAATGAGGTAATTTACATGTTGATTTTCAGTTACTTCCTGCTGATTTTGGGGTATTTTATGGGTCACTTCCTGTATATTTGGAGTTACAGAACAAGAAGTGACCTGGGAATCACCCAAATCAATAGGCAGGGACTCAAACTCAACAGGAAATGACCTGTAAATGAACAACAAGTGACCTGTATATGCCCCGAAAATCGGACAAAATGTTTCGAATGAACAAACGTTCCCGACCTAAATGGATTGAGCGTCGAGCACCGTCAATGGCAGCCTTAGAGTTAACTGAGACACGATTATGGTGGAAGATTTTGATAGCAACGTGTTGGTTCCTTTTTTTAGAATTTTTTATTAAACGTTGACACCTTTTTAAAATGATATCTCGATTCTTGGCAGGAGCATATCGATAACCTTTTGGGATACAAAGTATCACGATATATCACCATTTCGATATTTTGCCACACCCCTATTGCTAAAGGTACCAAACCCCATGAGTTTCACATTGAGTTTTTGTCATCCGGCAAATTATCTCACTTTTGAATCGGTGCAAAAGATCCGAGCGGGCATAAATGGAGTTAGTGACATACCGTATTGGCCCGAATATAAGACGGTGTTTTTTGCATTGAAATAAGACTGAAAAAGTACATTCGCGGTCAAGACATTATACTCATTCATAACGCTAGATGGCGCCAGATATCATTGAAGCGATGTTCTGTCATGACAGCGCTCAGCTACTCTCAAGTTTACCCAGTTTGCATTATTTTATTGCAATGTTTTTCCTTATTCAGATTTGTTTCAAGACTAGTTACAGTTAGACTTCACTTTGATGGTTAATGCAGTTATTGCAGTTTTGTTGTTTTATCACAATAGATTGGTTTATTTACATTTCAAAAACCAGAAGCCATTCATTTTCGAATGTGATTGCACTTTAGTTTGCATATTTAAATGTTCAGATATTAAGATTTGAATGAGGCTAAATAACATGCTTTTTCTCTCAAATATATTGTTATAATCATTTGTTTCGGATGCACTGTAATTATTGTCTGTATAAAAATTAATTTGGTGTTCAAAAGGTCTTTTTTCAAACTTGAGTCTTGAAAAAGAGGGGGTCATCTTATAATAAGGGCCGTTTTATTTTCGGGCCAATACGGTAATTTGCCACTGAATGACACTTAATGACATCGGTCATAAGCATTCATTAATGCCCATCATAGTGTCATGTCATAATTAAGACTAAGATTAAGTTTTATGACAGATTTATGACACCACTGTCAAATAAAGTGTTGCCAAATATTAATAGCTAACAATTAACGAAACAACTGGAACAGTAACTGAAGAAATAATTAGCACAGAACATGAATTTTAATTGATATTTCTACCTGTATCGCTGCAATGCATGCTAGGAGGTATGTCGGATGACAACAGTGTTTACAGCACGTGGCAGCAGAGGATGACTGTTTCCTTAACCTAATAAATCAACAAATAAGCCGCAGGTTTTAAAATGAGGGGAAAACGTTGCGGCTTATAGTCTGAAAGTTAGGGTATATTTTTATCTTTATGCTTGCAGCAGCATCAGACCACTAAACCAAGAATGGCTCATTGCACATGTCTTAGAATTTTTCATTCAAATTTGGAGGAATATACATATCTTATATTGTTCAACATTAAACCTGCTTGGTTGCATTAACCTTGACTGTGCAGTTACAGTCATGTTTCCATCTCAAATAATATCAAATTTAATGAAAAATCCAGCACAAATTGATCGGCAAATTTGTACACAAAGCCATTATGTTTAAAAAAAAAAAAAAAAAAAAAAAAAACATCTTTTTACAAATCCAATTAACAGTGTGAATTTACAACAAATAATTTTAACTTTAGATTTGCTTTTCACATTGAAAAATGAAATTACAGTAAACTCATTCATTTCACACCGTTTCTATTTTTGTTTTCATGTCGACATTCTCATTCATCCTTGACTCACATAATATTTCCATGGCGTAAAACGTGACGTAAATGTTTTTTTTTTTTTTTTTTAATGTAAACGCAATGCACCAAATGAGCAGTGGCGCCACCAGTGGGTGGCCAGGGGTGGCCACGGCCACCCCTATAAATTGGTTGGCCACCCGCCAGTATATTGTTAGATTGTTGTAGCATCAGTTATGCATTTCAACCCAAATGAATGAATTTATTTTGTTTTGTTAAATGTAGGGCTGTCAAATTTATCGCGTTAACGGGCGGTAATTAATTTTTTAAAAATTAATCACGTGAAAATATTTATCGCAATTAACGCATTTGCGGTACGACTCATTCACGCATTGCCGCAAACAGCCTACAATGGCTCCGTTTTACTTATATACAGAGATAAGAGGCAGAGTGGAGCAGATACAAGCATTCATTGGGGCCGTGCTTTTAATTGGCAAAAGCTTTGTCATCTGTCCCACAACAACTATAAATATTGTGGGAAGCGATGTGGGGAAGAATGACAGGAGTTGATCTTTTTCTTAAAACAATGTAGTGTACCCAATGCAGAGAAGATAAAGCAATTACAGCCACCACACACAGTCATGGTTGCACCACTTCCCATCATGCATTTGGGCAGAACAGTTAAGTCACTACAGTATCATTTACTGAAAGCTCAACAAATGCACTAGATGGCAATATTTTGTCACAATATACAAACTCACATTTATCCTTTAAGAGTTTTAAGTATTTCTATCCGTCGATCCCTTTCACAGAAATAATGTTAATAATATTAATGTCATCTTGTGGATTTATTGTTATAATAAACAAATACAGTACTTATGTACAGTATGTTGAATGTATATATCCGTCTTGTCTTTCCATTCCAACACTAATTTACAGAAAAATATGGCATATTTTAGAGATGGTTTGAATTGCAATTGATTACGATTAATTAATTTTTAAGCTGTGATTAACTCGATTAAAATTTTTAATCGTTTGACAGCCCTCGTTGTATACCTTATGCCTAATATATACATAACACAATAAAACAGAATTGTTGTGGAACTCAAAATGTTGACTGGACAGTTTATGGACTATGCACATTAAATCATTAGTAACATGAAATATTACACAATACACCTAAGTATATAGGTAGCCGTGTCCTTAAGTCTTTCTGATAGTTTGCCCCTGACCTTTTTACTGCAATAATATAATGAAAACCTGAAATTATGGTTTTTAGTTTTGGCCACCCCAAGATTTTAAGTGGCCCCATCTGGCCACCCCTATGAAAAACTTCTGGAGGCGCCACTGCAAATGAGAGTCAACCTTCCACTAGGCAAACCAGTTTCTCTAGGACTAGCAGTTGAAAGAACTGGAATAAACCCTGTAAATTGTGGACTAACCTGTCCAAATCCTGGTCCAAAACGCCACTTTGCCTGGATTTAGTCAGCATCCAAAAATAGGGCCCTGCATGTCTTGACCTTCACCAAACATCTTAGACTGATTCACCCTGGGGTTCGATCTGACCCAAGTTAAGAACCACTGTACTAAGTGTTACTTAGGGATGTCCCGATCCAGGTTTTTGCACTTCCGATCCGATACCGACATTGATTTGCACTTTCGATCCGATACCGATACTAGCCGATATCGACCTATCTGAGCATGTGTTAAAGTTTAAAGTTATTTAGCCTCCTTACTTAGTTGTCAGACTCATGTTGAAAAAGGTTTTAGTACTCTTGATAACAACTAGCCAGCTGAATTAGGTGAGTTTGAATAACACACAACGGTTGGTAACAATAAACTGACCTGTTTATTCAGTGACAAACACAAAACATTGTAAATAACAGAAACTGCATAGTCAGTCAGTAAAACATGCAAATAATATTGTAAACTGTCTTAAAAAAAAAAAAAAGCAAAACGCACGAACAACCTCAGTGGAAAATCCCACAAATCCCCCAAGCTATTAGATGCTTTTAATGTTTCGTGCATTAGTTACAAAAATTGTATAAAAAGCCTCTCAGGTTTAAATAAAGGACTATTTCAGTATCAAGTTAACATTTTAAAACAGTAAATAAAATACTCAAGTCCTCATTCTGTATCAGCAGCTTTAAACTACATTCAATTCATTTAATTTTGCGAATCAACTGTTAAATTTGTTAAAATTGCTCCCATTATTCCATAATTTCCCTTCTGTCTACTTTCAACATGTGAAAGTTTTAAAACTGTTTTGAAGATGGATTCAAGTCAAGATTTTGCCGATTTAGGAGTATTTTAGATAAAAAGTTAATTAGGTTCGCTTCGAAGGTTCACAACAGCCTACTAGGGAAGTCTTCTGCTTTAAGATGGCGGCTGTTTACTAACGCATTTGGTTTTCAATACTTCAATGTTGCTAATGCAGTCGAGTCTGTCGTGTAGCATCTGGTTCTATATACATATGATATCTATTATCTCCAGTAAAATGACGTTGACGTAGTTTGTAGCAGCTGTCAGCAGCAGTCAGGTATTCTTGTGTTTTTTATCCAGCGGCATGAATTGAGCTAAAGCCATGAGTTGAGCATTGGCATTACCCGGGTCTAAGACGAGTTACGTTTACTTTCGGGAGGCAATGCCATCAGTTTCTCATTGCGTCCCGAAGACCGCGCCGTGTATTAGTTCCGCTTTACTTGACATATTTCAATAATCGGAATTTGGATGTTTGTGAATCGTTCTCGAATCTTTCACGGCCGAATCGCGTGTTGGATGGTGCGTCTTTACTCACGTGAGATAATGGCTCGTCATCCAGAATGAATTCTTTGGCGATGACTCTTGTTATTCCCTGGGCTTTGGGACTGTCGAGTGCCAGTTTGTCACGCATAGCAAAAGTTTCTGCCAGTGTTAGTTGCGTAGGACCTTTGTTTTTGTCTTCGGTTTTCTTGACATACTCCTCATATTGTTTGTGGTGGTATTTCGCTAAATGCTTGATTAGGTTGGTTGTATTAAAACTAAAGTTGCACCGATACCGATACCAGTATCGGCAGGGGGCGCCGATCCGGCCCGAATTGATGGTATCGGTATCGACGAGTACCAACATTTAGGGCGCCGATACCATCTACTGGCATCACATGAACGCAAATGTACTGTCCTCCCCACGTAAAATAACTTCCCAAATCCCGATGCATGACATCTGTATGTCTTTATCTCAAAATTACTACACGAAATTAACTCCTCCGTCGTCCATTTTAAGGAAGTTAACTACAACGCATACCAGCGATGTTACGCTGCTCATCTAACATGGCATTCACAAACGAATAGCATGCGTAAGCTACCGCCTGTTATCATAGCGCCGATGGAATCAGAAAGCTTAAAACCGTTGGAGACTAAACAAACTCATGGTTTCATGATGAACAATGAGTGGCAAATTAAGAGCGCCATACTTCAAACTCGTCCTGTTTATGAAAGTCGATTGTCATATGTGTTGTGCAGTAATGAGCAGAAGTGACTTATGTGGCCAGAAAACACTCAAGCGGCGCAGCGCGCACACTAGATATCATCAAATAGCAACCTAGATGTCCTGGTTAGATCCCATGCTAACTCTCGCGCGCGCACACTAGATATCATCAAATAGCAACCTAGATGTGCTACATTAGATGGAAGTTAAGCAGGCGAAATCAATCCATACCAGTAACTATAGATAATGCTGCAAATACTGTTAATTCAGTACATGTTACAGATGGACTCGGACCACAAATAGGATGTTTTGTTTATATGGTAAATATAGCTGCTAAGAGAGCTGCAGCAATCAACTGTGTGCCCCACTTTATAAACAGTAAAGATTGTTCTCAGCACTTTTATACAAAATATCTTCAGATCAGTATAAAGTAAGCACATAAATATTATGCACTAAAATGCTTGTTTATATGATGGCACTGTTATTTTTGCTTGTTAGCAAATAAAAATAAATAAATAAATAAATAACAATTGTAGTTGTTAGTAGTAGTAGCAGTTGTAGTTTCCGTTTCAGAGAATTAAATGTATTGAATTGTATCGAAAATCGTACTGAACCATGACTTAACTGTATCTTTGCATCCTTTGTTTACATATATACATACATATATATATATATATATATATATATATATATTTTTTTTTTTTAATAACCAAAAATAGGCACTTGCCCTAAACTTTTCTTGAATGACGTATATATATACAGTGCCTTGCAAAAGTATTCGGCCCCCTTGAATCTTGCAACCTTTCGCCACATTTCAGGCTTCAAACATAAAGATATCAAATTTGATTTTTTTGTCAAGAATCAACAACATGTGGGACACAATCGTGAAGTGGAACAACATTTATTGGATAATTTAAACTTTTTTAACAAATAAAAAACTGAAAAGTGGGGCGTGCAATATTATTCGGCCCCTTTACTTTCAGTGCAGCAAACTCACTCCAGAAGTTCAGTGAGGATCTCTGAATGATCCAATGTTGTCCTAAATGACCGATGATGATAAATAGAATCCACCTGTGTGTAATCAAGTCTCCGTATAAATGCACCTGCTCTGTGATAGTCTCAGGGTTCTTTTTAAAGTGCAGAGAGCATTATGAAAACCAAGGAACACACCAGGCAGGTCCGAGATACTGTTGTGGAGAAGTTTAAAGCCGGATTTGGATACAAAAAGATTTCCCAAGCTTTAAACATCTCAAGGAGCACTGTGCAAGCCATCATATTGAAATGGAAGGAGCATCAGACCACTGCAAATCTACCAAGACCCGGCCGTCCTTCCAAACTTTCTTCTCAAACAAGGAGAAAACTGATCAGAGATGCAGCCAAGAGGCCCATGATCACTCTGGATGAACTGCAGAGATCTACAGCTGAGGTGGGAGAGTCTGTCCATAGGAGAACAATCAGTCGTACACTGCACAAATCTGGCCTTTATGGAAGAGTGGCAAGAAGAAAGCCATTTCTCAAAGATTTCCATAAAAAGTCTCGTTTAAAGTTTGCCACAAGCCACCTGGGAGACACACCAAACATGTGGCAGAAGGTGCTCTGGTCAGATGAAACCAAAATTGAACTTTTTGGCCACAATGCAAAACGATATGTTTGGCGTAAAAGCAACACAGCTCATCACCCTGAACACACCATCCCCACTGTCAAACATGGTGGTGGCAGCATCATGGTTTGGGCCTGCTTTTCTTCAGCAGGGACAGGGAAGATGGTTAAAATTGACGGGAGACTGGGACGGAGATTTATCTTCCAACAGGACAATGATCCAAAGCATAAAGCCAAATCTACAATGGAATGGTTCAAAAATAAACGTATCCAGGTGTTAGAATGGCCAAGTCAAAGTCCAGACCTGAATCCAATGGAGAATCTGTGGAAAGAGCTGAAGACTGCTGTTCACAAACACTCTCCATCCAACCTCACTGAGCTCGAGCTGTTTTGCAAGGAAGAATGGGCAAGAATGTCAGTCTCTCGATGCGCAAAACTGATAGAAACATACCCTAAGCGACTTGCAGCTGTAATTGGAGCAAAAGGTGGCGCTACAAAGTATTAACGCAAGGGGGCCGAATAATATTGCACGCCCCACTTTTCAGTTTTTTATTTGTTAAAAAAGTTTAAATTATCCAATAAATTTTGTTCCACTTCACGATTGTGTCCCACTTGTTGTTGATTCTTGACAAAAAAATTAAAATTTTATATATTTATGTTTGAAGCCTGAAATGTGGCGAAAGGTTGCAAGGTTCAAGGGGGCCGAATACTTTTGCAAGGCACTGTATATATATATATATATATATATATATTTTTTTTTTTTTTGCTAACAGAGTGGTATCGGAATGGTATCGGTATCGGCCGATACTGCACAGCCAGGTATCTGTATCGGTATCGGGCCAAAAAAATGGTATCGGTGCAACACTAATTAAAACTTCTTACAGCTTTACCACTACACTTGACTTGTGTTGCTCTCTGCCTCTTCGTCTTTGTCGTCCTTTAAGGTGAAATGATTCCACACAGCTGACATTTTTACCGATAGTCTCTCGGTAAATTGGGAGACGGTAATGTAAATGTAGTGTGTTGAAGGTGTGCCGTAAAATGCGGACTGGATGTTAGGGAAACCGAAGCAAAAACTGGAATGGATTATGTAAATCGGTGCGCTGGAAAACCCGGACCGGACGTTCAAAAAAACTGGATCGGAATTTTGCCCTGTGTTCCGATCCGATACCGATGCGCATTTTTTTGCCCATATCGGCGTCCGATCGGGACATATCTAGTGTTACTACTGCAGAGTGAACTCTTGTTTTGCCGACATCCTCAGGGCCGACCAAGGTCGTCTCCTTGATTACATCATCAGCTGGGGCAATCTTACAGAGGAAAAGGTGGCCTGCTACCTCCGAGACCTTTTGGATGCTTTACATTACTTGCACAACAGCAGAATTGCTCATCTGGACGTCAAAGTAAGAAGTGATGAAAAAGAGCATTGCTACCACTAGTATGGAGTTTGTATAATAGCTGCTATGTTTTGCTTGTTCAGCCCGAAAACCTGCTGGTGGTCCACGGTCCTGGCGGTCAACCGTCTGTCAAATTGACTGACCTAGGCGACGCCGTGCAGCTGGGCGGCGCCCCCTACGTGCATCCGCTGCTGGGCAGCCCCGAGTTCGCGTCTCCTGAGCTGGTGCTGGGCGAGCCGGTTTCGCTGACGTCGGATGTATGGAGTGTCGGCGTGGTGGCCTACGTGCTGTTGAGCGGTGCCTCGCCCTTCCTGGACGAGAGCGCCGAGGAGACCTGCCTCAACATTTGCCGCCGGGACTTCAGCTTCCCCGAGGATTACTTCCACGCCGTCAGTCAGGCGGCGCGCGACTTCGTCCGTCTGCTGCTTAGGACCGACCCCGCCGGGAGGCCGCCTTCGGGGCTGTGCTTGCAGGAAGCGTGGCTACGGGGCTCCGCCGCCGTCGACGATGACGGACGCCCCGCTAGCGAGCGCTGCCTGGACACTTCGCGCCTCGTCTCTTTCATCGACCGCAGGAAGCACCAGACTGACGCGCGGCCCATCGGTGCGGTGCGCGGCTTCATACGGAGCCGCCTGCAGAATCGGGTCTGAACTCGGGTTGCCGAGGGCCGGGATAGTTGCCATAACGTACAATCAAGTAAAATGAGGCGATAAAGGTACCCGTCAAGCGCGAATGTCACTTCCGCCACGCCAAAAGAAATGCCGAGCTGGTCCTTCTTCACAAAACGATGATTCACACAAAGTTCGTGGATGCCCTCGTCTACTGCTGCTTGCTGCTTTACACTCACATTTACAGAAAAACATGTAAAAAGACAAAAAAATTATATAAAAATATATATAGTACCGTACAAGTAATTTATTTTCCTTAGCAGGGGTCCAAAGGTGGCCCGATTGAGAAAGTGATGCCATCCAGTGCGATTTGGTTGGCTCTTTTACACTCAAAACTTTCGTACGCCTTCAAGAAAGGACATGCCGTGCCGAGATCCCACAACAACAGACATTGTCTGTCAATGGAACAATAGCTGTTTAATTAAGCCTTACTTGTCTATACATGACTTACAAAAAGTTACAGTGGTATGAAAAAGTATTTGAACCTTTTGGAATTTCTCATATCTCTGCATAAAATCACAATCCAATGTGATCTGATCTTGTCAAAATCACACAGATGAAAAAACAGTATCTGCTTTAACTAAAAGCAACCAAACATTTGTAGGTTTTCCTATTTTAATGAGGATAGCATGCAAAAAATGACAAAAAGATGGAAAATATGTAAGTGCACCATCACATTTAATATTTTGTGGCCACATCTTTGGCAGCAATAACTTCGACTAGACGCTTGTTGTAGCTGCAGATCAGTCTGGCACATCGATCAGGATTAATCTTGGCCCATTCTTCCCTACATAACTGCTGTAGTTCAGTCAGATTCCTGGGAAGTCTGGCATGAATCGCTGTCTTTAGGTCACGCCACAGCATCTCAATGGGGTTCAAGTCTGGACTTTGACTTATCTCCAGAGTGTGTATTCTAAAACCATTATGAAGTTGACTTACTTCTGTGTTTTGGATCATTGTCTTGTTACAGCATCCATCCTTATTTTAGCTTCAACTGACAGACGGCCTCAGGTTTTCCTACCAAACATTCTGATAATTTTTTTAATTCATTCTTCCATTAATGATTGCAAGTTGTCCAGGCCCCCAGGTAGCAAAACAGCCCCAAATCATGATGCTCCCTCCACCATGCTTCACGGTGGGGATGAGGTGTTGATGTTGGTGAGCTTTTCTATTTTTCCTCCACACATGACATTTTGTGTTACTCCCAAACAAATCAATTTTTTTTTTTTTTTTTGCCAAAACCTCTGTGGAATGCCCAAGTGCCTTTTTGCGAACATTAAATGAGCAACAATGTTTTTTTTAGACAGCAGTGGAGTCCTCCCATGAACTGAATTTCTTGGCCATAGTTTTACATATAGTTGATGTGAGCACAGAGATTTAGCAGACGCTCTAGGGTTCTTTTTTTACCTCTCTGAGTATTCTGCGCTGAACTGTTGGCGTCATCTTTGGTGGACAGCCACTTCTTGGGACAGAAGGCACAGTGCCAAACTCTCCATTTGTAGACAACTTCTCTGACTGTCGGTGATGAACATCCAGACTTTTAGAGAGGTCTTCAGACGGCTCTTTTGACCGAGCCATGATGCACATCAGACAGTTCTTACCAGGTGTGTGTTTTATAGTGGGCAGGGAAGGTTTAAGCCACTCATTAAGTGATTGGGAACACACCTGACTTAAATTGTTGGGTAAAATTTGGTTTCAATTGCTTTTTAAGTCTGCTTAGACTGATGGTTCACTTACTTATTTTTCCCCCCTTCTGTCAATGATTGCATGCTCTCATTAAAATATGAAAACCTAGAAATGTTTGGGTGGTTTTAGTTCAAGCAGACACTGTTTTTTCATCTGTGTGATTTTGGCAAAGATCACATTTGATGGTGATTTTATGCAGATAGATGAGAAATTCCAAAAGTTAGAAATTTTTTCATCCCACTGAAGGGGTGTGCTGCGCTTTCTGCTGAAATCCAGCGTGAATCGAACTGATGCCTTTTTGTAACTCCTCTAGTGTTGAGGAGTCACAGAAAGTTTTTTTTGTTTAAGGTCAAACTTAAAATAACTGTACTGAGATCCCGAACTTTTCGTGAGTGGCGTATACGACGTCGACGCCTGAAGAAAACAAAACGTGTAAAACACACTCATCGTACCTTCTGTTTCTCATGTGCAATGTTGCAGCTTTAATGTTTTATGCAACTATTTATGAAGACATTCGTCATGTGTAATAAGAATAACGAGTACGGAGGACTGCACGTACTCGGTACTGCCGGCCCTGCTGGTAGTTTTCATCAACTGCAATCATCAGTCGGTTTGATCAAATTTTTATTTGTACTGTCTGTCCTGTGTAGTATGGGTACACCAAAGTTGCTAGCGGTATTGTATTTTTTTTAAAGGGTTTCTCGGTATGTTTCACAGAGTCGGCTTTGTGAAATGATTGTTTACAAATGTCAAAAAGCGATGTTTAAAAAAAAAAAAAAAAACGAACAAAATGCAGAAGTGAAGTTGAATCTGAGGAGCTGTTTTGTACATCATTTTGTTCAACTTGTTTGTGTACAGATACCCCTTTTTTGCCAAATTCAGCAAGTTTAAAACGTCCCCGTGTGACATTTTATTTATTTTGAAAAGGTGTACAAACTTGAACTGGATACCTCCGTTTAAGGTTTGTTTTGTTTTCTTTTTTTATCGGTTACCTGTCTACATTTCACTCTTGTCATAAAGTACATGTTTGCTATTTGTTTTTATTTTGTACCTTTGCATGTATATTTCTTTGTACAGATCATATTTTCTTGTAAATATTTTAATTTTGCCATCAATTATTTGAAGATTAAACATAACGGACACGAGCCCTTTTTAAGATTGTTTTGATTCACCGTTGGGTTTTTAAATCAACAACCATTAAAAGGGTTTAATTGTAGTTTATAAGCACAAACAAAATCTCAATTCATAGACTTCGTAAACTATTGACGTGACATGGCAAACGGGGCGTTTTTTCAAAAACTTCAAATATTTACAAAACAAAAACTGCTACCGACCTATAACAAAAACAGGCACCTACCTTAGCCATATATGAGTCTCCATGAGCAGCGGCATTAAAAAAAATTCAGTTGTTTCCTTATAAAATCCCGATTATTTTTTCACGTTTTTGGCCAAAATAGCTACTTTTTTTTATTAACTGCAAGTTTTCAACAGCTAATAAATCAATTTATTATCAGAAACTTTTATTTTTTTCAATCAAAATCTATTTTTCGCAATAGTAGTGCATGGATTTCCAGTTCAAAAAAAGACAAAATGAGATGAAATATTGGACTGACATCCAACACTCACAAAAAGAAAAAAAAACAAAAAAAAACAATCAGAAACTTAATACTTGAGGAAAACCTGCAGAATCAGTTATAAATAATATGTAAATAGATTATTAATTCTATATACAATCACAATTTATAGAATGGAATAGCCCCTTCTTGTCATTATACACTATATATTGTTAGCGAATGAGGCTAGCGTCCGCCTGGCGTAAAAGGAGCTTTTTCTGGCAAAAACTTTTGTGAATAAATGCTTATATCCTCGAATTCTTCATAAATATGGATGTTAAACAATTTCGATTCTTGGCTAAAAGCAAAAAAAGCCGTTCAATTAGCATTTATTTTACGGATATTTACAAAGGACAATGGTAGTATGTTTGCAAATGAGGCTAGCGGCCACCTGGCGAAAACAGAGCTTTCGTGTAGAAAATTATTTTAAATGCTTAAATCCCTGAATTCTTTATAGATATGGACGTAAAACAGTCTCAATTCTTGGTTAAAAGCAAAGAAACCGTGCAGTTAGCGTTTATTTTACGTCTATTGACAAAGTATAATGCTTCAGCAAATGAGGCTAGCAGCCGCCTGGCGTAAACAGCTTTTGTGGTGAATATCCTTGTGAATAAATGCTTAAATCCCTGAATTCTTTATAGATATGGACGTAAAACAGTCTCAATTCTTGGTTAAAAGCAAAGAAACCGTGCAGTTAGCGTTTATTTTATGTATATTGACGAAGTACAATGCCTTAGCGAATGAGGCTAGCGTTACAGGAGGCTTTCTGGCAAAACGTCTTGTGAATAAATGCTTAAATCCCCGAATTCTTCATAGACGTAAAACAGTCTCGATTCTTGGTTAAAAGCAAAGAAACCGTGCAGTTAGCGTTTATTTTACGTATATTGACGAATTACAATGGTACTATGCTCGCGAATGAGGCTAGCGGTCGCCTGGCGTAATCAGAGCTTTTGTGGCGAATATTCTTGTGAATAAATGCTAAATCCCTGAATTCTTCATACATATAGGACGTAAAACAGTCTCAATTCTTGGTTAAAAGCAAAGAAACCGCGCAGTTAGCATTTATCTTACATATATTGACGAAGTACAATGCTTTAGCAAATGAGGCTAGCGGCCGCCTAGCGTAAAAGGAGCTTTTCTGGCAAAAATTCTTGTGAATAAATCTCTGAATTCTTTATAGATATGGACGTAAAGAAGTCTCGATTGTTGGTTAAAAGCAAAGAAACCGTGCAGTTAGCGTTTATTTTACGTGTATTGACAAAGTATAATGCTTCAGCAAATGAGGCTAGCAGCCGCCTGGCGTAAACAGCTTTTGTGGTGAATATCCTTGTGAATAAATGCTTAAATCCCTGAATTCTTCATTGATATGGACGTAAAACAGTCTTGATTCTTGGTTAAAAAGCAAACAAACCCTGCAGTGAGCGTTTATTTTACGTATATTGACAAAGTACAATGCTACTATGTTAGCGAATGAGGCTAGCGGCCGCCTGGCGTAAACAGAGCTTTTATGGGGAATATTCTCGTGACTAAATGCTTAAATCCCTGAATTCTTTATAAATATGGACGTAAAACAGTCTCGATTCTTGGTTAAAAGTACAACTATGAGGCTAGTCAGTTACGAAAATTAGCTACCTCCATGTGTAAACAAAGAAGAAAATTCCTGCGAATAAATGCTTCAATCACACATGCATGGTACAAAAAATATAATATTTACCTTGAATCCTCGAACAAATCCCTCCTGAGACAATCCTTCCTGTTTGTATGCGGTACAGTTTTCGTAGTTAAATCCAATCGTAAGCAAAGCTTAAATGCCTGATAAGGCGTCGCGTAAAGAATGATGAAGTGACAATTCAATAGTTATGATGTCTATGATCCATTTGAAAATATGAGGCATTCGTTTTTTCTAATTTAAGCTTGAATCAGTTTTTAACATGAGTCTATGGAGCAGAAGTCTATAACAAATTTGTGCTGCAACGAGAAAACTTGACCATCTTCCCACTTTACAAAATGGAGGAGGACGGTTAACATCGTTGAACAGTCGATTGATTTAATACCATGTCACAATCATCACGAGTAGTGCTGCAACGAATAATCGATTAACTTGAGTAATTTGATTCGAAAAAAAGCTTCCAATCAAATTTTGCTGCTTCGAGGATTCGTTTAATTAGAGTGGCTTAATGGTTTGTTTTGAAAGTGTTTGCATTTCGTTTTATTCATCTGGCCCTCTAGTGGCAACAGCGAATATGACCACCAAACTCATTTAACATGGCTGAATCATAGACTTCACAATCAGCTGACAGGACACGAGGCTCAGGGTCAATCCGTAGGGGGCTTTTTTTCAAAAACTTAAAATATTTTCAAAACCAAAGTCGCTAGAGACCTAAAACCAAAACAGGCACCTCCCTCAGGCATATATGCGTCTCCATGAGCAGCGACATAAAAAAATTTGAAGTCGTTCCCGAATGAAATCCCGATTCTTTTTTTTTTTTTTTATACAAGTATAAGAAAACTTAAAATGGCTATAAAAATCTCAAATTGTATGCTAGATGCACATAAATCACCAAATGCAGAGATCATCAATATGTTCAGGATGAATAGCAATATTTAACATGTTTTTGCCCAAAATAGCAACTTTTTTTTTTGTGCAAGTTTTCAACAGCTAATAATTCAGTTATAACATCAGAAATTTCATACTTGAGGAAAGCATGCAGAATCACCCCTGGTGGCGCCACTGGCCATAAAATATTTAAAAAACTGATACGATTATGAACTGATAACTAATTGCTGATTTCTGGGAGGACGGATCATGGGATCATGTAGCACCTAATATTACCACCAGGTGGCGGTGCTGCTTGCACTTACATGATTTGGTAAACACCAGTTTTCAGCTATTGAACATAAAATGGTTATCCTTTTGTAAATATGCTGGGTTAAATTCATCTGTAGGGTAAGGATTAGGCCTAAAATTAGGATTTGAGTATCCGTCAATTCTGATGACGGAAATATCCGTCAATTCCAATGATATACACCTGTCAAGTGAAGTCCATGAATTCCAGTGGTGGATGAAGTACTTACTTTTTTTTACTCAAGTAAAAGTACAGATACAGATGCATAAAAATACTTAAGTAAAAGTACAAGTATGTAAGAAAAAATTTACTTGAGTAAAAGTACAAAAGTACTTGCTTTAAAATTTGCAAGTAAAAGGTATTTCCTCCTGATGCACAAATGTAATATATATATATATATTATATATATATTAGGGCTGTCAAACGATTAAAATTTTAATCGAGTTAATTACAGCTTAAAAATTAATTAATCGTAATTAATCGCAATTAATCGCACTTCAAACCATCTAGAAAATATGCCATATTTTTCTGCAAATTATATATATATTCTGTAAAATAAATTGTTGGAATGGAAAGATAAGACACAAGATGGATATATACATTCAACATACGGTACATAAGGATTGTAGTGGGCATTTCACTCTACTGTCATTTAAATCTGTCTATGCTGTCCTCACTCCGAAGCGTCTACTTTTTCCAAAGCTAGACAGCTAGTGAATGACGCCTTAGTAATCAGACTTCTTCCTTTTTCATCTGATTTATTAATAAAATAGCCTCAAACCATTGTCCTCTTTAGACCGTCGTAAAACTACAAAAAAAAAAAAGTACACAAGCATTGCATTAGCAACAACATTAGCTTAGCACGCTATACAGGTTCACTAAACATAAACAAAAAGCGTCTCATACAAAAAATATAACATTTCGCTTACTAACATAATACGTACATTCTTTACAACAACCATACTTACGGACAAATCTTTTCCAAGGATCATATAAGCACAACATTACAACGTATGCGTCAGCCCGAGACGTCGTGCAGCCATATTGAACTGGCAAGTAAACAATAAACCATTTCGCAAAGCGACCACAAGAGTTCGCTGTTAGACAGCACAAAAAGCCTTGCTGTAAAACTTACCAAAAGGCAGAATACTGTCTGAGCGGGACATGTGCGTTAATTGCGTCAAATATTTTAACGTGATTAATTTAAAAAATTAATTACCGCGCGTTAACGCGATAATTTTGACAGCCCTAATATATACGTACATACATATATATATGGTGGAAAACACAGGCAATGCTGAAAAAGCAGTTTCTGCTCTTGAACCCCTCTTTAAAATAAACTGCTGTATTTTAAGCCAAAAGAACTGCTGTGTTTGATAGAACAATATGTCTATATGCTGCCATAGCAGATTCATGGCACATTAAGCCCCCAAACTATTTTTAATTTGTCCGTTTTACCCTGGAGACCCCCGTTTACAGACGTCGCGCAACCGCTTTTGTTTCAACCTAGCCATATAAAGAAGGTAAGTAATCGTATTTACCATTTGAAATGTCTGTCATTTCTAGCTTAGAATCATTAATCGATGCTTTATATTTAGTTTTTTAAAAAAAATACTAAAAAATTATTCACTCGCATATTTTAAACTTTTTAACAAATTACGTCACAATAAAAAAATTAGCGTCTGTAAATAAGTCACGGATGTCTACCTCATAACTATCGCTTAATTGTATTTTTTTCGTTACAGTCACATTTTCCCCAATATTTTTAATGATAAATAATTGATCCAAACAAAGAAAAGTTGATTTAAAAAAAAAAAGACGTTTAAAAGTGTGAATATATGAAAATCTCGACCACTCCTTGATATCTGTGATTTCTGCATCTTGACCCTTGTTATATTACCATGTTTCACCCATAAAATCCCCCCAAAAATCTGGCTGTGGCCTTTCACATCTGTGTCTTGACACTCGGTGATACATGCAACATGGAGTTTTTGGATCAAAAAGAGGTACGTATGCGATTATATCTCATTAAAATCATGGCGTCTTTAATTATGCTCTCGCGTGCTCTCACCTTTTAGCTGTTTAAAAAAATGTTATTTTATTTTTTTAAATGCCCTCCGGTTCAAAAATTTTCTTCCCCCAGAAAATTGAGATTTGAAGCTTTCCAATGATGTATCACACATGTATATAGGACAATTTTGAAATTTGGCCAAATTGGGGTTCTCAGAGCAGAACTTCAAGTCACCTTTGTGTTTTCCGCCATATGTACAGTACATATAAATACAGTGGGGCAAATAAGTATTTAGTCAACCACCAATTGTGCAAGTTCTCCTACTTGAAAAGATTAGTGAGGCCTGTAATTGTCAACATGGGTAAACCTCAACCATGAGAGACAGAATGTGGAAAAAAAAAACTGAAAATCACATTGTTTGATTTTTAAAGAATTTATTTCCAAATTAGAATGGAAAATAAGTATTTGGTCACCTACAAACAAGCAAGATTTCTGGCTGTCAAAGAGGTCTAACTTCTAACGAGGTCTAACAAGGCTCCACTCGTTACTTGTATTAATGGCACCTGTTTTAACTCCTTATCGGTATAAAAGACACCTGTCCACAACCTCAGTCAGTCACACTCCAAACTCCACTATGGCCAAGACCAAAGAGCTGTCGAAGGACACCACAGACAAAATTGTAGACCTGCACCAGGCTGGGAAGACTGAATCTGCAATAGGTAAAACGCTTGGTGTAAAGTAATCAACTGTGGGAGCAATTATTAGAAAATGGAAGACATACAAGACCACTGATAATCTCCCTCGAACTGGGGCTCCATGCAATATCTCCCCCCGTGGCGTCAAAATGATAAGAACGGTGAGCAAAAATCCCAGAACCACAAGGGGGGACCTAGTGAATGACCTACAGAGAGCTGGGACCACAGTAACAAAGGCTACTATCAGTAACACAATCCGCCGCCAGGGACTCATATCCTGCACTGCCAGACGTGTCCCCCTGCTGAAGCCAGTACACGTCCAGGCCCGTCTGCGGTTCGCTTGAGAGCATTTGGATGATCCAGAAGAGGACTGGGAGAATATGTTATGGTCAGATGAAACCAAAATAGAACTTTTTGGTAGAAACACAGGTTCTCGTGTTTGGAGGAGAAAGAATACTGAATAGCATCCAGTTGATTTCTTTACACCAAGCGTTTTACCCATTGCAGATTCAATCTTCCCAGCCTGGTGCAGGTCTACAATTTTGTCTCTGGTGTCCTTCGACAGCTCTTTGGTCTTGGCCATAGTGGAGTTTGGAGTGTGACTGACTGAGCTTGTGGACAGGTGTCTTTTATACCGATAATGAGTTAAAACAGGTACCATTAATACAGGTAATGAGTGGAGCCTCGTTAGAAGAAGTTAGACTTCTTTGACAGCCAGAAATCTTGCTTGTTATTAGGTGACCAAATACATATTATCCACTCTAATCTGGAAATAAATTCTTTAAAAATCAAACAATGTGATTTTCTGTTTTTTATTTTCACATTCTGTCCCTCATGGTTGAGTTTTACCCATGTTGACAATTACAGGCCTCTCTAATCTCTTCAAGTAGGAGAACTTGCACAATTGGTGGTTGACTAAATACTTATTTGCCCCACTGTAACAAGGGAAACGGGGCTGATTCGTAGGAGGCCTATTTTCAAAAACTTCAAATTCAAATATTTTCAAAACCAAAGCTGCAACCGACCTAAAACCAAAACAGGCACCAACCTTAGCCATATACGAGTCTCCATGAGCAGCGGCATCAAAAAAGTGAGTCGTTCCCTCATAAAATCCTGATTAATTATTTTTATATAAGTATAACTAGGGCTGTCAAACGATTAAAATTTTTAATCGAGTTAATCACAGCTTAAAAATTGATTAATCGTAATTAATCGCAATTCAAACCATCTCTATGATATGCCATATTTTTCTGTATATTATTGTTGGAATGAAAAGATAAAGACACAAGATAGGTATATGCATTCAACATACTGTACATAAGTACTGTATTTGTTTATTATAACAATAAATCCACAAGATGGCATTAACATTATTAACATTCTTTCTGTTAAAGGGATCCACGGATAAAAGGACTTGTAGTTCTTAAAAGATAAACGTGAGTACAAGTTAAAGTAGTTTTATATAAAAACCCCTCTTAATGTTTTCGTTTTAATAAAATTTGTAAAATTTTCAATCAAAAAAGAAACTAATAGCTCGCCATTGTTGACGTCGCCAAGCGGGACGTCACATGGGCTCCCTGCCGTTCTTCCACAGTACGTAAGGTGGTGATTGAAATACACCACAAGGTAAATATTGCCATATAGTGTATTTATTGAGCTAAACGAAATGTTTGAATAGAGTTTGACCAAAGTCTGAGTAGGTTTTATGTGTATTTTGCATAGGTATTTTGATTGGAAATGACAGTTCTCTTTGCATTGAGCGCTTTTCTTTTTGTGCACTTTTTTTTTTTTGTGAGAGATAGAAATATTATTTTTGTTGTGCTTTCACTAAATGATACTGTAGCGACTTAACTGTTCCACCCAAATGCATGATGGGAAGTTGGGCAACCATGACTGTCAGTGGTGGCAGCAAATGGTATATGTTCTGCGTTGTGCTCAATGAAGTATGTTAAGACTAAGTTCATCTCCTATCATTCTTCCCCACGTCGCTCACCACAACCGTTATGATTGTTGTGAAAGAGTTGCCAAAGCTTATGCCAATAAACGGCACAATCCAATGTACGCCTGTGTCCACTCGCATTTCTCTGGCCTTAGGTCTCAATGTGCAAAAAAATGGCATCATTGTAATCTGTTTGAGGCAATGCATGAGCGGGTCATTCTGTGCATGCGTTAAATGTGTCAAATATTTTAACGGGATTAATTTAAAAAATTAATTACCGCCCGTTAACGCAATACATTTGACAGCACTAAGTATAAAACAACTTAAATTGGCTATAAAAGTTGCTAATCTCTAATTTGTCAAAATCACACAGATAAAAATACAGTGTGTGCTTTAACTAAACCACACAAACATTTGTAGGTTTTCATATTTTAATGAGGATAGCATGCAAGCGAAAAAATAAGTAAGTGAACCCTCTGCCTAAGGAGACTTAAAGCGCAATGGAAACCTATTTTTACCAAACATTTTAAGTCAGGCATGTGCCCAATCACTGATGAGTGGTTTAAAGCTGCACTACCCACTATAAAACACACACCAGGTAAAAATTGTCTTGATGAGAAGGATTGTCTGATGTGCATCATGGCTCGGTCAAAAGAGCTGTCTGAAAACCTGCGATCAAGGATTGTTGATTTGTATAAAGCTAGTGAAAGGATACAAAACCATCTCAAAAAGTCTGAATGTTCATCAATCGACAGTCAGAGAAGTTGTCTACAAATGGATAGAGTTTGGCACTGTTGCTTCTCTCTCAAGGAGTGGCCAAGAGTTCAGTGCAGACTACTCAGAGAGGTAAAAAAAAAAGAACCCTAGAGTGTCTGCTACAGACTTACAGAAATCACTGCACACATCAACACCTCATCCCCAGCGTGAAGCATCAGGATTTGGGGCTGTTTTGCTGCCTCTGGGCCTGGACAACTTGCAATCATTAATGGAAGAATGAATTCAAAAGTTTATCAGGATGTTTTGCAAGAAAACTTGTGGATGTCTGTTAGACATTTGAAGCTACAAAGAGGATAGATGCTACAACAAGTCAATGATCCAAAACACAGAAGTAAATCAACTTCAGAATGGTTTCAGAAAACCAAAATACACGTTCTGGAGTGGCCAAGTCAAAGTCCAGACTTGAACCTCATTGAGATGCTGTGGCATGACTTAAAGACAGCAATTCATGCCAAACATCCCAGGATGTTCACCTACATATTCCCCCCCCCCCCCATCTGTCATTGTTTGCATACTATCCTCATTACAATATGAAAACCTATAAATGTTTGGCCGCTTTTAGTTAAAGCACACACTGTTTCTTCATCTGTGTGATTTTGACAAAGAACAGATTTTTTTTTTTTTTTACATTTGATGGTGATTTTATGCAGAAATGTGAGAAATTCCAAAAGGTTCAGATACTTTCCAATGCTAAATCTGAATGAATACATTGAACACACACACACAATTTTTTTTTTTGCTACTTGACGGTTTTTCACTTGGGTTCTGGTCCCCATTAACCGCGAAAAACGAAGGATCACTGTATACTCCTTTGTCTATTTTTATCTTTCTGCAATAATAAGAAATGACTGATCAGCACGCCAGGCCATTTGGTTTATAGCAACGTTGTATTTTATTCTAATTTCCAATAAACAGAGAGTATATCAGTCCCTTATTTGTACAAAAAATACCTGAACAGGATACAATGTCGATCCAGGAGCTTGTATTGACGCTTGCAGAATATGAAGCAAAAAGCACAAAAAGAACATGATGAAACACAATTCACGTGTGGACTTTTTTTTTTCCGGTTTCCTTTCCCTGACGCATTTGTTGTTTGACTTGAGCTTATGAAGACTGAGCTTATGAACATATTGTGGACAATAGGATTTGTTTGGTTTGATGACAACTGAGTGGAAAATCCAGAGCAAGTGGACGGACTACAAAGAAACCCGAGGCACCACTACGTCCACTCCGTCGAAAACATTGCTGCTACCAGTATCCCAATACAATGTGCATCCATGAAAAGAAAAAAACGCTATGACTTGTGTGTTTAACGTGAATGAGCTTTTTTTTTCTTCATGAAAATATGAAATGGATAAGTGACATCCAATGCAACACTGTCAGCGAGGTGTTAACATAAAACCAGATTAAACAGAATCAAGTATGAGTATTAGGGCCGCACTAACTAGGGGGAAATATGAAATATTTAATAGTCACAATATTACTTGAAATGTTTGCTTAAATTCATGTGGGTTTTTTATTATTATAGATTTATCATTATAGAGATTATTAGTGAGTCCTCATGAAAATTTCAGACATTTTTATTGGGAAAAATGATGTTTAATTCACAAAAAATAGCTTTATTCATGTAAAATGTTTACTACTTTAAACATTTGATGTTTTTACCAACTAATATTGTTTTTCTTCTCCGAAGATTTTTTTTATTTTTTTTAGATGGAATTTTTGTCCCAAGAAAGTTTTGGACTTTTCATAGTTTTGCCTTTTTTCCTCATTAATGTGCCAATTTTTAAATGAATTTTCCCTCCAAAAAAATACAAATGTTTTTGCAATAAATTTGACTTTTCCTATATTTGCAACTTGTCTTTTTCTCTCTAAAACATGACCTTTCCATTGAAATTTATGACTTTTCACCAAACATTTGCCACTTCTTTTACATGAAAAATAACACATTTCTCAAGCATCTTTTCTTGGATAACTGTGTTACAACTAGTGCTGCGACGACTAATCGATTAACTCGAGCAATTCGATTAGAAAAAAAGATTCGAATTAAATTTTGCTACTTCGAGTATTCGTTTAATTAAAGTGGTGTTATAATAAGTTTTGAAAGTGTTTGCATTTAGTTCTATTGTTTTGGGTGGATACACTGCCTTCTAGTGGCAATAGTGAATATGACATACCTCATTTCCCATGGCTGAATTCAGCTGCTCCCTGTTAAGACCAACATAAGCTTTTTTTGATTGAGCTAATGTTTTTTAAATGCTTTCGTAAATTAGTTTATAGGTATATTTAGCCATTTTTTGTGGGAATATGTGTTTGAACCATTGGTTAAAAGCATTGTTAAAAAACGTTAGCAATTTATAGCATTTAAGCTAGCGGATTTTCGCTATGTAGTTAGCCAATTGTCCTTTTGCTGAACTTAGGTCCTCATTTAGGTATTCAGGTATTTAAATTTTTCATGTTCCTTATTGGATTACTCGATTATTCGAACTACTTCATCAATTAATCGACTACTACAATAATTGATAACTGCAGCCCTAGTTACAACATTATAACAATTTCTTAACTTGACTCTTAATTTTTTTTTTTTCAGTGTGGCCCCAGTATAAAAGTTGGACCTCCCCCAAAAAATCCAGTTTAAAAATGAAATTTTAAAGTTTAATTTAATACTGTATATAGTGTGGTGTATTCTTTTTATAGATATTTATAAGGTCATTTTGTGACAAAAACCGATAAGAAAATACACAATAATGTCAATAATGTACACATCATCAACAAAAAGGAATTCAGGACAAAATAGCATTCTTCATTTTTACACAGCGTTATGGGCAAAGCATAACGGCCGTACATAGTGATCTGTGACCTAAGGTACAGTGTTCGATCGCCGCCATAGTCTTCACATACTCATTCATTCAGAAACCAAGGATGCACTCGACCTACGGAAGCATTCGTTTGAATTTCTAACAGTTTTTTTTTTTGTTTGTTTTTGCAGCATCAAAATTCAGCCACAAAATAAATTTCACAAAAAAATCAGCAACGGAGGTATGAAAAAGTATCTGAACCTTTTGGAAATTCTCACATTTCTGCATAAAATCACCATCAAATGCAACCTGATCTTTGTCAAAATCACACAGATGAAAAAACAGTGTCTGCTTTAACTAAAACCCCCCAAACATTTGTAGTTTTTCATATTTTAATGAGGATAGTACGCAAACAATGACAGAAGGAGGAAAAATAAGTGTGACCATCACCCTTTTGGCAGCAATAACTTCAACCACAACTTAAATCAGTCTGGCACATCGATCAGGACTAATCTTGGCCCATTCCTCGCTCTAAAACTTCTGGAGTTCAGTCAGATTCCTGGGATATTAATATTAAATGTGATTGTTCACTTACTTATTTTCCCTTCTTCTGTCATTGTTTGCATACTATCCTCATTAAAATATGAAAACCTATAAATGTTTGGGGTAGTTTTAGTTAAAGCAAACAGTTTTTTCATCTGTGTGATTTTGACAAAGATCAGATCGCATTTGATGGTGATCTTATGCAGAAATGTGAGAAATTCCAAAAGGTTCAGATACTTGTTCATACATCTGTACAAAAACGACTCAGTAAAAAATAAATCACAAAAAAAAAAAAAAAAAAAAAAAACAGATCGGTAGCCAAAATTCAGTCGCAAAAAATGAAGGAAACAATCGATCCGTTGAAAACGTTGCCGAGCAAACGTCTTGATTAGGGTTAGGCATCGTTTGAATTTGAACGGTTCCGATTTTGATTCCATGTTTCGATTCAGATTCCAAACGATTCCCGATTTCAATTATTCTAATAGAAAGGGTAAAAAAAAATTGCATAATTAATTTCTTAACTTCTCGATTATTTTTTAAATTATATGAACTTTCAATTAACTACAAATTTCTCACAGGGTAATTTTTAACTTAAATATCAGTCTTTGAACTTGAATATGATGAAGTTTCTTTCCACAGGAGTGCACTTTCACAAAGAGAAAACATTTACACATATTCTTTTGCCTATGTTTTAGAGTGTCTTATGCTGCAGGCATTTATTGTATTGCATCGTTTGTTTTAGGAGCGATTTATACAAGTTAGTTAAGGGCTGGTCAGCCGGGGAGTGTTCTGTTCCTTGATCTTAAGTCAACTACTTTTTAAGTTTGATTTCTTTCTAAACTGATATATTGTTCATCCGTCCATAAGATGTCACTATTGTAACTCCGGACTCTACTAAAGGGTGTGCCAAAAAAAATCGATTATTAGATGCATCGCGATTCGACACGTGATGATTCGATTACGGTTCATAAATGTTCAACAACAATTTTCCCTAATAACTTTATGACAGCTGTTAGTAGATGGGCATCTATCTATCTATCTAGAAAATTCAAGACACGTCTGGCACCCAGACACCTTTAACGGACGCACGCACAACGATAAGATGGTTGCAGCTGGTTACTGAGCGAGAGATTCACTTTTTTTTCCAAAAGACTCGAAAATAAATTTGTGTATGAGACAGGTAGGGACCCGCCGGTCGCGCTTTGGGTTCTCTTCTGTGCGCAAGTTATTTTTTTACAGCGAGAGGGGAAGAGAGATAGTTCATTGCTCTTGTCTTTCAGTTGTCCAGCAGTAGGTTCAAGTCGTGTTAATTGGAGAAAGATGATAATGAAAAATTGATAATTAGCGACTTCGGTAAAATGTATTTTCGTGTCAAATTGTGCGTTGTTTGGTGGTGTACAAAAGTTATTCCTTATGTAGAACATTTAAAACCAGGATTAAGTATTATTATTAGAGGTGTGCAAAATTTCCGATTTTTAGATTATTCGCGATTCGGCCGTGGAAGATTCGAGAACGGTTCACAAACATCCAAATTCCGATTATTGAAATATGCCAAGTAAAGCAGAAGTACGACACACTCAGCGCGCCACGCGGTCTTTGGTACGCAATTAGGGACGGAGCGAGAGTAGCTAAACATCATGCTTCTCATTACCCGGCCCCTCGGGTAACGCCAATGCTCAACTCACGGCTCTAGCTCAACTCATGCCACGAGATAAAAAAAAAAAACAACAACATACCTGACTGCTGCCGAAAAGCTGCTACAAGCCACATTATGTTACGGTAGATATCATTTATATAGGACTAGATGCATTATAGCTTTGGTATCGTTACCAGCACATCTACAAAAAACTAGATGCGGGCGTTAGTAACGGCCGCCATCTTAAAGCAGTACACTTCCCTGCAAGGCTGTTGTTGCGAACCTTCCAAGCGAACCTAATTAACTTTTTATCTAAAATACTCCTAAATCGGTAAAATATTGACTTGAATCTATCTTTAAAATAGTTTTAAAACTTTTACATGTTGAAAGTAGACAAAAGAGAAATTATGGAATAACAGGAGCAATTTTAACAACTTTAACGGTTGATTCACAACATTAAATTAATTGAAAGTAGTTTAAAGCTGCTGATATAGAATGGGGACTGGAGTTTTTTATTTACTGTTATTTTTGTATATTTGTTTACTGCTACATGTTAACTTGATACTGAAATAGTAGTTTGGTTTAGTCTGAGAGGATTTTTGAACAATTTTGGAACTAATGTACAAAACAAATTAAAAAAAAAAAAAAAAAAAGGAGTGGGGTGCATCAATAATCGTTTTATAATCGAATCGGAGCCTCTGAATCGTAATCGAATCGTTAGGTGCCCAAAGATTCCCAGCTCTAATTATTATTATTCGTTTAATTAAAGTGGTGTTGTAATGGTTTGTTTTGAAAGTGTTTCCATTTAGTTTTATTGATTTGGGTGGATACACTGCCCTCTAGTCTGCCTCATTTCACATGGCTGAATCCAGCTGCTCCCTGTTAAGACCAACATAAGCTTTTTGTTTGACATAATATTTTTCTTAACGCATTTGTAATTTAGTTTGAAGGTATAATTAGGTTAGGTTAGTTTTTTGAGGGAATATGTGTTTAAACTATTTGTTAAGAGTATTGTAAATTTTTATAGCATTTAAACTTGCAGACTTTTGCTATGTAAGTTAGTCAATATTTCTTTTGTTGCACACATATCCTCATTTATTAATTTTTTTATGCCGTTTGAGGCTCAAGTCAGCTATTTTAATTTTTTTGTGTTCCTTATCCGATTACTCGATTATTCCAACTAACTAGTTCATCAATTAATCGACTACTAAAATAATCGATAGCTGCAGGCCTAATGTTTATATTTGTCCGAGTTTTATTCATTTTTTTCTTAATGCATTGCCAAAATGTATATGATCGGGAAAAATTATCGGTAATGATTGGAATTGAATCGGGAGCAAAAAAAAAAAAAAGCAATCGGATTGGGAAATATCGGGATCGGCAGATACTCAAACTAAAACGATCGGGATCGGATCGGGAGCAAAAAAACATGATCGGAACAACCCTACTCGTAACGGAGCTCGTCTTCATGTGGCTTCTTCTTGTTTTTTCCTGTCGTCAGTCAGGGCATCGAAAGTTGGAATCGAAATTTTTAAAAATCGGACGCTTCTGGGAGTGTTAGTCTCGGATCCCATCGATGCTTGACACCCAACCCTAGTCTTGATGAAATTAAACTGGGATCGATTAGTTCTCCCTGGTTACAGGGATGTTGCAACTGAATTTTTTGCTTCAAAATTTTTGGCGACTGAATTTTCACTACTGATTTTTGTCGCAGAAAATATTCCGTGTTAAAATGTTTATCCCGAATTTGGGGGGAAAAAATCAGGGTTAGAAATTCAAATTCCGGTAGTACACATTTCCTTTCATGCGCGATGGCTCTTTCATGTTGAACACAGTGATTTCAAATTAATCGGGGGTAAGGAATCGTGCCCACTGATGTCTAGTGATGTGGTTCAGCTCCCCCCTCTCCTTATAACACGTGAATCTAAGGCATCGCTTGACTTTCCTGACCTTCCTTTTCCATCTCTACAAGGCAAGTCGGATGACCAGCAGTTTACAATAACAGTCGAGCCGTACAAACCACACGCTCTCTCATGCGCACACGCAATTATTCACCACAGGCTCATAGCTTACAGGCTGGACACAGGTGGGCAAGGGTGGGGGGTTCAAGCATTATCCATTCCCGGGACAGAGTCCGCCCCGGTTGGTCACATGGGGCAAAGTGACACGTCTCCGTGCCTTTGTGCTAAACTCTGGTACGAGATGGATTTGAGGGGGGCGGAATTAAAGCGTGGGGGGGTACACAAGAACTGATAAAACTACAAAATTTGGATTGCTTCTTTAAAAAGAAAAAAAATGACGGAATCAGCACAATGACATTTATCAAATAAGTAGAACCTTCTTTCACTTCCATTTCCCAGAAAATGAATCAAATGTTGGTCCATTGTTGAAATACTGATGCGAGCCTATCAACAGATTTGGGTATGATTAGGCATGTGCCGGTTACCGGTTTAGGTTAACCGTGGTATGAAAATGTCACGGTTTCAAAACCACTAAAAGTTTCCGTCATACCGTAGTACGATATTAGCAATTTTTATGTCCCGTCGTTGCTAACGAAGCAGATAACATGGCTACTGGCTAGTTAGCATGCCAAGATGGCTAACTAGTTTCCTCGCTACTATTAGCCAACTTTTGTAAAGTTTTCCACCATTGTAAACATCTGTTCAAATTAAATAACATTTTCATAATACAGCCTGTGGTGTTTTTTTCTCTCTGCCGACTTTCTGTGTTCGGAGAGGGTGGCTGAGTGTAGTGCTGCAACGATTAATCGATTAACTCGAGTATTCGATTAGAAAAAAAGATTCGAATTACATTTTGCTGTTTCGAGTATTCGTTTAAGTTGTAATGGTTTGTTTTTGAAAGTGTTTGCATTTCGTTTCATTGATTTGGGTGGATACACTGCTCTCTATTCTGCTTCATTTTACATGGCCAAATCCAGCTGCTCGCTGTTAAGACCAACAGAAGCTAGGTGTTTGTTTGAGCTAATGTTTTTTAATGCATTCGTCATTTAGTTTAAAGGTATATTTAGCCAATTTTTGTGGGAATATATGTCTGAACCTTTTATGAGCAATGTAAAAAAAAAAATTTTTTTAAAGTTACTATTTTATAGCATTTAAGCTAGTTGACTTTTGCTATGTAAGTTAGCCAATTGTTCTTTTGTTGTACATATGCAGACCCTTATTATTTTTATTTCTTTATATTGTTTGAGGCCCAGCTCAGGTATTTAAATTTTTTTCATGTTCATCCGATTACTCGATTATTCGATCTAACTAGTTCATCGATTAATCGACTACTAAAATAATCGATAGCTGCAGCCCTAGTTGAGTGTGTGTATAATGTGTAAATAATGATACGAGTCATACACACGCGCTGTCTCTTGCTTTCCAACTAATTACCGTATTGGCCCGAATATAAGACGATGTTTTTTGCATTGAAATAAGACTGAAAAAGAGGGGGTCGTCTTATATTTGCGTTCTATGATGTTCTGTCATGACAGATCTCAGCTACTCTCCCCATTCACGACGCTAGATGGCGCCAGATATCATTGAAGCGATGTTCTGTCATGAAAGATCTCAGCTACTGTCAAGTTTAACCAGTTTGCATTGCTTTATTGCAATGTTTTTCCTTATTCAGATTTGTTTCAAGACTAAAGTTACAGTTAGACTTCTTTGATGTTAATGCAGTAATTGCAATTTTGTTGTTTTATCACAATAGATTGGTTTAATTACATTTAAAAAACCAGAAGCCATTCATTTACGAATGTGATTGCACTTTGGTTTACATATTTAAATTAGGGCTGTCAAAATTATCACGTTAACGGGCGTTAATTTTTTAAATTAATCACGTTAAAATATTTGACCCAATTAACGCAGATGCCCCGCTCGGACAGATTTAAATGACAGTACAGTGAAACACTCACTTGTTGTGTTTTATGGAGTTTTGCCGCCCTCTGCTGGCGCTTGGGTAAGACTGATTTTATAGGCTTCAGCACCTATGAGCATTGTGTAAGTAATTATTGACATCAACAATGGCGGGTTACTAGTTTATTTTCTGATTGAAAATTTTACAAATTTTATTAAAACGAAAACATTAAAAGGGGTTTTAATATAAAATTTCTATAACTTTCATCAAACATTCTTCTTTTAAGAACTACAAGTCTTTCTATCCATGGATCGCTTTAACAGAATGTTAATGTTAATGCCATCTTGTTGATTTATTGTTATAATAAACAAATACAGTCCTTATGTACCGTATGTTTAAATGTATATATCCATCTTGTGTCTTATGTTTCCATTCCAACAATAATTTACAGAAAAATATGGCATATTTTATAGATGTTTGAATTGCGATTAATTACGATTAATTTTTAAGCTGTAATTAACTCGATTAAAAATTTTAATCGTTTGACAGCCCTAATTTAAATGTTCAGATATTATATTAGATATTATATTATTGAAAGGAAGTAAAATAACATGCTTTTTTTCTCAAATATATTGTTATCATCATTTGTTTTGGATGTACTGTAAATATTTTCTGTATAAAAATTAATTTGGTGTTCAAAAAGTCTTTTTTCAAACTTGAGTCTTGAAAAAGAGGGGGTCGTCTTATATTCGGGCCTATACGGTAATTAATATCAATAGTCGTAGTGGTATGTGTTTTTACACAAAATCAATTCAATCATATACTGTTTAAGTTCAGTTACTTTTTTTGAGCTGTGGATGTGGGTTTAGTCTGTAAGTTCTAGTCATTTAAATTTTATTTTGTTATTTAACATTATGTTCATGTTGATATTCCAATTTTTAAATATGTTGTGTAAAATCCTGTTCAATAGACATTGTTTTTAAACCCATACATCTCAAAATAACACATTTTAGATCTATAATTGCAATAGTGTGATTGAAACTGCGGTATTTTTGCTTAAGGTTATCATACCGTCAAAATCTCATACCGGCACATGCCTAGGTATGATTAGCATATAGTCGCGACAGTGGCATCCATTTCCCCCCGAAAATGTTTGTTAACTCATTCCCTGCCATTGACGACGATGCACGTCCAATTCATTTTTGACTCTCACAGTCTCAACAAATTGGACGCCCATCGCCGTCAATGGGATGTGTGTGCATCTTCATACGTTTCAATTATATACAAGGCTCATTATTTTCACTTAAGGCAAGTGAAGCTCATTTGATTGTGTGTTTGATGCGCATCAGCTGAGTTTCACACTTCAAGTCTATTTTTGTTCATTTCCACACTTTCAAAAAAAAAAAAAAAAATGGGAGTGCTTTTCTTTGATTTGTCTCTTCTAAGCGGGGCGGGGGGCCGCGGGGATGCTTCCCGACCTTTCGCTATCAATGTGCAAGCTCCGGCTAAGAACAGACATTCACAAAGCCCAAAAATGAAGCCGTTTTCATTTCAAAAAGTTGTCGGCGGATTTCGGACGTTCCTCCTCTCTAGCGCAGTCGAATACAGTAGTGTGGCCACCGCTCTATGATGTTCCCAAACCTTTCGGAAAAGGCACTGCATCATCACGTGACTATTTCTGTCCCCCTCACCAATATATATATTTTTTAAAGGGAAAGACAACTTTATCATGTCCAAGTCCATCCCCAATAGAAATTTCTGATTTATGTCTAAATCCAGAATTTTTGACATTATGCTTAATCTTCAAGTTAGCGGGGTTTTAATTAGTCAGTGAGTTTGATCTCAACAAATTCCGTGCAGTTAGTTAGTTATTTATTAGTTTCAGGGCTATGGAGTGGCTAAGCTAGCGCGAGTCAATGAGCCTGTCCTGGCATGCCAATAAAAAACAACATATGCACGCATGAAAATCACTGATGACCCATGCAATCAATAGTGTTGGCTATTTTTTCAGGATGAAGTTATTAAAACTTACAATCGCATGTCAATAATTGCAGGATGAACAACATTTTGTACCATAATTTTCGGACTATAAGCCGCACCTGACTAAAAGCCGCCACCCACCAAATTTGACTTGAAAATAGCATTTGTTCATAGATAAGCCGTACTGGACTATAAGCCGCAGCTGTCCTCACTGTATTACGGGATATTTACACCAAAAGATATTAACCGGTAAAACTTTATTTGACAGTGGCACCATAAGACTGTCTAAGACCAAATGAACCACCATGAAGCTTTGCAGCCAATTGGTTCAAAGCTTCATTGCTTCATGAGGCTTCATTTGGCCATCACTGCTCCGTTGTTGGAGACAGTCAACCTCTGCTGCCAACACTATTGTCATCCAACATGCCTCCTAGCATGCACTGCAGTGCTACAGATGTAAATAACAATCAAAAATCATGTTCTGTGCTAATTATTTCTTCAGTTACTGTTCCAGTTGTTTCATATATTGCAAGCTATGGTACTCGGTAACACTTTATTTGACAGTGGTGCCATAAAGCTGTCATAAGACCATCATAATTATGACATGACACTGCCATGGTCATTAATAAAAGCTTATAACAGATGTCTTTTTGTGTCATCCGGCAAATTGTCTCACTTTTAAATGGATGTAAAAGATCCGAGCTGGACATAAATGGAGGTAGTGACATAATTTGCCGCATAATATCTGTAATAAGCAATAATCAGGCCCCAGAGCGGAGTGATATTTTTTTTGCACCGGTGTGTTTGTCGTAGCTGGCAGCAAGTATCCACACTTTGTATTGTTCCTCGTTCTTCGTAGAGAATTTGTGGAAACTAATTTGCCCATTTCTTCTGTTTCCACAGCCTCTAAATGCACGTTTCACTAGGTTGTCAGTCAAGACTGTGGACTGACGCTGAATTCGAGGAAAGTGGAAAATCGGGAGATTTACAACCTCAGACCAGGATAAATATCATTGGAACGCCACTCAAACTGGTCACGAAATCAGAAAAAAAGTACCCCAAATTCACGAGTTGCTTCAATCAGACGTCATTCGACAAAATGCGCTGCTAGTAGTAGTTTAACAACAATAGGAAAACAAATGAAGGCAGTTTACAGTGTCTATTTACCTTAGCTGTAGTTTTTCCTCTGCTATTTGGTCACTTACGAGAAACCATGTTTGCTGGAGGTCAACATGTCTTGATGGTCAAAATAAACGCTTGGAACGCCTTGAGGTCGCAACTGGTACCATCCAAGGATGGATAAGTCCGACTTCCCACCTTCCTCGAAAGCAGCATTGGTACAAGTGGCCGAAGCACTCCTCTTTATTGTGGTCGCATTACACGTCTAAAAAAATAGTCCCGTAGAAATAATTGAATTACAGCAGTTGGGTGCGACATTGTTTTAACCACATGGGTATTTTGAACAACGGTCAGCATTGTGAATTTATTTGACTATGTTAGATCTGTTCGTATCGTTATTTTATTGGCATGCTAGGAAGGGACCATTGACTCGCGCTAGCTTAGCCACTCCGAAGCACTGAAATTAATAATTAACATACTGCACGGAATTTGTTGAAATCAACTCCACAGACTAATTAAACCCCGCTAACTTGAAGATAAGGCCTAATGTCAAAAATTCTCAACTTCCGCTTTAACTCATTGGCTGCCATGGATTGGTTTCGCACCATCAGTGGCATTGAAAGATGAGCATTCACAGGCAGTCATCCCAATTTCAATGAATTGGACGTCCATCGCAAAAAATAAAAGGAAATATTTTTTTCTTGATACCGTAGTTTTTGGACTATAAGCAGCTACTTTTTTGCCCTCATTTTGAATCCTGCCGTTTATAGTCCAGTGTGGCTTGTTTGTTCGTTTATTTGGGATAATAGCTTTGAACCAATTGGCTGAAAAAGCTTCATTTGGCCATTATTGCTTCCTTGGAGGAGACAACCTCTGCTGTCAACACTGTTGTCGTCCAACATGCTTCCTAGCATGCATTGCAGCGCTACAGATGTAAATTACACTCAAAACTTATGTTCTTTGCTAAATTATTCTCACTAACTCCATTTATGTCCAGCTGGGATCTTTTACATTCATTCAAAAGCGAGACAAATTGTCGGATGACACAAAATGACATCTGTCATGAGCATTCAGTAATGCTCATGGCATAATTATCATGGTCTTATGACAGTCTTATGGCGCCACTGTCAAACAAAGTGTTACCAAATTCCATAACTAGCAATGAATGAAACAACTAGAACAGTAACTGAAGAAATAATTAACACAGAACATGAATTCTGACTGTAATTTACATCTGTAGCATTGCAGTGCATTTTAGGAGGCATGATGGATGACAACAGTGTTAACAGCAGAGGTTTGCCGTCTCCCCCATGGGAGCAATGATGGCCAAATAAAGATTTGCAGCCAATTGGTCAGCCAATTTCAATAAATTGGACGTCTATTGCAAACAATGAAAGGAAATATTTTGTCTTTTTACCCCTCATTTTGAATCCTGCAGCTTATATTCCAGTGTGGCTTGTTTGCTCGATTATTTGGGATAATAGCTTTGAACCAATTGGCTGCAAAGCTTCATTTGGCCATCACTGTTACCTTGGGGGAGACAACATCTGCTATCAACACTGTTGTCGTCCAACATGCTTCATAGCATGCATTGCAGCGCTACAGATGTAAATTACACTCAAAATTGATGTTCTTTGCTAAATTATGTCACTAACTCCATTTATGTCCAGCTGGGATTCTTTTACATTCATTCAAAAGCGAGACCATTTGTCGGATGACACAAAATGACATCTGTCATGAGCATTCAGTAATGCTCACGGCATAATTATCATGGTCTTATGACAGTCTTGTGGCACCACTGTAAATAAAGTGTTACCAAATTCCATAACTAGCAATGAATGAAACAACTAGAACAGTAACTGAAGAAATCATTTTCACAGAACATGAATTTTGACTGTATGGTAAATGGTGTTATACTTATATAGCGCTTTTCCACCTTTCAAGGCGCTCAAAGCGCTTTACACTATCTCACCATCCACCTACTGGTGACGCAGCACCAGGAGCAACGTGGGGTTCAGTATCTTGCTCAAGGACATTTAGACGAGTTCATCAGGGCGGAGAATCGAACCTACAACCTCCGGGTTGGGGGACAACTACTCTACCACTGAGCCGCGCCACCCCGACTGTAATTTACATCTGTAGCATTGCGGTGCATTTTAGGAGGCATGATGGATGACAACAGTGTTAACAGCAGAGGTTGACTGTCTCCCCCAAGGGAGCAATGATGGCCAAGTGAAGCTCTGCAGCCAATTGGTTCAAAGCTTCTTGGGGTTTATTTGGCCTTATGATGCCACTGTCAAATAAATTGTTACTGTTACTGTTGCTGTAAATAACCCAGTGAGGACATGTTTATGCGGCTTATAGTCCAGTGCGGCTTATCTTTGAAAAAATGCCATTTTCGTGTCAAATTCGGTGGGTGGCGGCTTATGATCAGGTGCTCCTTAAAACAGAAAATTACGGTAATCAATTTTATTTCTATTATAATAATGAGACATAGCGTTTGCATGTGCGGACATCAGATTGTGAGTGTCTGCCTAAAATGATTATCAATGCGGTACGATTTTAGCCAATTAAATATGAGTATCTCAAATTACCCGCTTTTCCTCATGAATACCCATTATCACACGCACCTGTGCTCGAGAATCAGTGTGTATGTGCTTGGGTATAACCAACCTCCAAAACGGCTGTGCTCATCATTAACAGAGGTCTAAGAAATATGCAATTTATATCCTTGCAACGTGTTGTCTTTCCCTTTAATCCCATCAACGTAGATGGATGGAGATTGAAATGTATGTTTCTCCCATTTAGAAGAGGAGGAGGATGATGATGATGATGATTGACTGGTGCCAGCCCCCTCCCCCCGCGCGCAAGTGCAAACTAGTTCTGCATTGAATCAACAGTAATAAAACAGCATCAAAATGACATCAAGTAATCAAGTCTAAAAGAGGCTCGTCACGGCCTTCCTGATAAACATTCCTTTGTCCTTTCTGATAAATCTCCGCTTGTTTAGATCCTTCTCCTCACGCTCGACTTGATCCTTGACACAGCAGTAGAGCCACACACGTAGGGCGGGCGGGTTACGGTGGGAACGGGGTTGGTTTTGGTGGAGCGGGCGGTGTCACGGTGTCAGCTTATCCAGACTGGACTGCACAGGTTGAGAAAACCTCTCGGATCCAAAGTTCGCTCCGGATCCGGAGGGATTCCCCTCCATCCCTGATGATCAATGAAGAAGACGTATGGTGGCGCTTCCTGCACCACAGCTTATCAGGCCTGGGGTATAAGGGGCAGGTTACGGAGAAGGAGAGTTGTCGTCGGCGAGCTTCCGTGGCAAAGGAGTCGGCGATTCGCGACATTTGACGCCCGTTGGAATCTCCGAAAAAAGCAATAAGGCGGAGAAAAGCTGGGCTCGCTTCTTCACCGGGGCGGATAGGTGGTTTGGGAAGGAGGGAGGTGTGCAAACACAAAAATTGAAAGGGGTGCAGAGAAGGAGGACTGTCACAAGGCCACGGCGGTGCACGGGTGTTTGAGCTTGCAGGGCAGCACTCCTCTGTTGAGCTGGTAGAACTCCACCAAGTGGATCAGGTCGGTGAACTTGGTGGCGCCGTCGTCCAGGCTGAAGAAAACTTGGCCATCTTCTTCCCACTTTACAAAATGGAGGAGGACGGTTAACATTGTTGAACAGTCGATTGATTTAATACCATGTTATGCACATATTTAACAGTCACGAGTGTGCTCCAACGATTAATCGATTAACTCAAGTAATTCCATTAGAAAAAAGTAAATTTTGCAGCTTCGTTTAATTAGAGTGGCATTGTAATGGTTTCTTCTGAACGTCTTTGCAATTAGTTTTATTGATTTGGGTGGATACATTGCCCTCTAGTGGAAACAGTGAATATGACATAATTCATCTTACATGGCTGGAACCAGTGTTGTTAATAATGGCGTTACAATATAACGGCGTTACTAACGGCGTTATTTTTTTCAGTAGTGGGTAATCTAATTAATTACTTTTCTCATCTTGGCAACGCCGTTACCGTTACTGAGGACGGAAAGGCATGCGTTACTATGCGTTACTATATTGGTCGAAAAGTCTGAGGGAGACGGGCTCACCGAGACGACAGAGCAGAGCAGGAGTGGGGAGGAGGCAATAAAGTTGTGACGCCGAGCAAACGCGATGCTAGGTAGCTCCAATAATACATGTTGTAGCCGATAGCCTCCAAACGACGCCCGCATGTTATGGTAGATATGGTAGACATGGTAGATATCACATGTACTGTATATAGATATAACTAGATGCTAAATGACAGACATGGCACTAAATGCGTTAGTAGACAGCCGCCATCTTAAAGCAGTACACTTTTTAGGACGGCTCTGTTGTAGAGAACCTTCCTAGCGAACCTAAGTAACTTTTTATCTAAAATACTTCTAAATCGGCAAAATCTTGACTTGAATCTATCTTTAAATGATGAAACAGTTTTAAAACGTTCATATGTCGAAAGTAGAGAGAAGGGAACTAATGCAATAATGGGAGCAATTTTAACAACTTTTAACAGTTGATTCAGGGTAAAGGGTAAATTAGGGTAAAGAATTGGGGTCGGGCCAATTGTACCAAAAACCTTCACAAAAAACTTCACATAGTGTGGCCAATGTTTTTTTATTTTTATTTTATTTTATTTGTTTATTTATTTATTTATTTTTTTTTTTTTGAGGGGGAAAAAAAAAAAAAAAGTAATTATCACCAATTACTTTGCCAAGTAACTAATTACTCCTACATTCAGGTAATTGAGTTACTAAGCAATTACTTTTTGGGAGAAGTAATTTGTAACCAATATTAATTACTTTTTTTCAGTAAGATTAACAACACTGGCTGGAACCAGCTGCTCCCTGTTAAGACCAACATAAGGTTGTCAGTTTTTGTTTGAGCTAGTATGATTGTTTATGCATTCGCAATTGAGTTTAGCAGTTTTTGTGGGAATATGAGTTTGAACGATTAGTTAAGACCATTGTAATAAAAAAGTTAACATTTTATAGCATTTAAGATAGCGGACGTTTGCAATGCAAGTCAGCCAATTGGTCTTTTGTTGTACTTCGATCCTTATTTATGAACTTTTTTATACCGTTTGAGGCTAAGCTTAGGTATTTAAATTTTATTTTTAAATCCATTTATTGCTTTTGTGAAACGAAAGTGCGATTCTCCATAGTTTGAAAAAAACACTCAGGAATTTTATTTTGTATTCGCCTTTAATGCTCTTTTGAAAGGGCAAGCTTAGCAAGCCTTTGTTTTACATCTCCTAAATTTATTCTGCATCGCATTAAATGTTCCTAATCAGATTACTCGATTGTTCGAAGTAACTAAATGATAGATTAATCGTTTACCTAAATAATCAATAGCTGCAGCTTTACTCACAAGTACGTTTCATTTCTAGCACTGATGAACTCAAAGCCCGGGGGCCAGATGCGGCCCGCCACACCATTTTGACACGTCTGACATAAAGTTATCAAAAATACAAAGCAATTTTAACATTTTTTTTTCGATTATGTTGCTGGAACATTTCAGACATTAAAATGAAAAGCTTTTTTTTTTTTTTTTATGTAAAAGATGACATAACACGAAATTTTGGATTCTGATTGATTTGCTTGGATTGTTGCTTAACAGATCAATGCATCCCAAACCACCAATTTCATGACAATAAGATCATAGACTCCACCATCAGTTGACAAGACAGCTCCCACAGACATTGCGCACACATCTTCCCGTAGGGGGCCAACCCAGGCAGAACATTGAGTTGGCTTTCAATGCTTTCACTGTGATAAACTAACACACACTGTGTTGTAATGCCGGATTTAGGTGGAAACAGGACAAAGGTTTTACTGCATACAAGAAGGCAGGACTGTCTCAAGAGTGATTTGGTCGAGGATTCAGGGTAATTATTATATTAAATAGCACCAAGCATGCACTTTGAAACATGATTATTTATTTATTTATTTATTTTTTAAAAATCAATGGATATAATAAGTTTTAACTTTTGCTTGAAACATTTACGTAAAATGAACGATAACTGCCCGTTTTTTGCTTTTAATCAAGAATCTAGACTGTTTTGCGTTTATATCTATAGAAATTCTGCGATTTAAGCATTCATTTACAAGAATTTTCAACTTAAAAAGCTGTTTTGTGACGGTCGCCATGTTGGATTACGCAATACCGTACCTTTTGCTTGAAATATTTACATAAAATGAACGGTAACTGCCCGTTTTTTGCTTTTAACCAAGAATCTAGACTGTTTTACGTTCATATCTTTAGAGATTTAAGCATTTATTTACAAGAATTTTCAACTTAAAAAGCTCTTAGTTTTGTGACGGCTGCTATGTTGGATTTTGTATCGCTACACAATAGTGGAATTCAACCTAAATAAGTTGTGATTGTATATAGAATAATGCAAATTTTGCTTTTGTTGAGTAAAATTAAGATTATTCTGCATTCTTTCCTCAGGTATTAAGTTTAAATTAAGTTGTATTAGCTGTTGAAAACATGCAATACATAAAAAAAAAATAATAATAAGTTTCTATTTTGGGCAAAAACTATATGTAAAATATTGCTATTTATCCTAAAAATATAGGTGATTATATGTGCATTTGGTGATTTTTGTGCATCTAGCGTAAAGTTTGAGAATTTCATAGCCATTTTATGTTTTAAAAATATATATATTTAATCGGGATTTTATTAGGGAACGACTTTGAATTTTTTTTTTTGTCGCTGCTCATGGAGACTCGAATATGCCTAAGGAAGATGACTGCTTTGGTTTTAGGTTGGTAGCAGCTTTGGTTTAGAAAATATTTGAATTTTGAGTTTTTGAAAATAGGCCCTGAGCCCTGTGTCCCGTCAACTGATAGTGAAGTCTATGATAAGATACTATATCAATTCTTTGTCGATTTGCCGTCATTATAAAATCTGACAGACTTCAATCCCCTACAAGCTTTCGATCTAAGTACAGATCCAAATCAATGAATCGTTACATCCCTTTTCAATGGCAGTGAATGAGTTCATATCAACTACACTGTATTGGCCAATGTCTAGCAAAGAAAATAACTGAGGAGAGAAGCTGAAAAAAATAATGTGATTGTGTTGAGAACGGTCCAACACATAGCTAAACTCATGAAGGAAGAGGAATGTGCTTGTGTATGGAACCATATTTGGTAACCAGTCAATGGATGGATGCCACATTGCTCACTATAGCGCAAGAGAAAAGATACGAGATCATCAAAAATGGTTATGATAATCACAAAATCAAATTTTTGACAAGAAAATATCAAAAGGCTCAGTATAAAGTTCAAAAATAGCTGTGTAGCCTCAAGAAAACCACTATAATTGGTGCAAACTCCTACTTCAATTTGCTAGGCAGCGTAACATTGTGCTCTGGAGCAATGGAAAAAAGATCATGTGATCTAATGAGTCCAGATGGACAATGTTCCAGAATCACGGGCAGTGTATAAGAAGAGCGTCCAGTCCAGACTTTAATCCCATAGGAATTTTTGGGCTATGTCAGAGAAGATTTGTACCCAGTGGTCCGACGCTCTTATCTTTCATAGAAAAATGAATGCAGCTCTGGATGGAAATGAATGTTGTGTGATTGCATAAGATTAGCCAGATGATGCCAAAAGGAAATGCTTGCTGTAATCAAAGCTAAAGGCGGACCATTGGCTGGCTTTTTGGCCGGCTTGAGCTTTTTCCACATTACGCAACACTGCTATGTCCATTTAGGAGCATTTACAAAAAAATGAAACCTGCTTGCCAATTCAAACACAAATTATGTTTCTTTCACTGATGATAGTGACCAGCCACGACTTGCTTCACTTCTGAATGTACTAACCAGCGCTGTAGTGAGAACAAACTTGAAATGTACAGTGGTATGAAAAAGTATCTGAAGCTTTTGGAATTTCTCACATCCCTGCATAAAATCACCATCAAATGTGATTAGATCTCTGTCAAAATCACACAGATAAAAAAAACAGTGTCCGCTTTAACTAAAACCACCCAAACATTTATAGGTTTTCATATTTTAACGAGGATAGTATGCAAATAATGACAGAAGGGGGAAAAATAAGTAAGTGAACCATCACATTTAATATTTTGTGGCCCCGCCTTTAGCAGCAACAACTTCAACCAGACGCGTCCTGTAGCCGTAGATCAGTTTGGCACATCGATCAGGACTAATCTTAGCCCATACTTTTCTAAAAAAAAAAAACTGCTGTTGTTTAGTCAGATTCCTGGGATGTCTGGCATGAATCACTGTCTTGAGGTCATGCCACAGCATCTGAATGGGGTTCAAGCCTGGACTTTGACTTGGCCACTCCAGAAAGTGTATTTTGGTCTTCTGAAGTTAATTTACTTCTGTGTTTTGAAACATTGTCTTATTGCAGCATCCATCCTCTTTTAAGCTTCAACTGTCTGACAGACGGCCACGAGTTTTGTTGCAAAAAATCCTGATAAATGTTTGAATTCATTCTTTTATTAATGACTGCAAGTTGTCCAGGCCCTGAGGCATCAAAACAGCCCCAAATAATGATGATCCCCCAACCATGCTTCACGGTGGGGATGAGGTGTTGATGTTGGTGAGCTGTTCCATGTTTTCTCCACACATGACGTTGTGTTTTACTACCAAACAATTCAACTTCGGTTCCATCAGTCCGCAAAATATTTTGCCAAAACTTCTGTGGAGTGTCCAAGTGCCTTTTAGCGAACATTAAACGCCCAACAATGTTTTTTTTTTTTAGACAGCAGTGGCTTCCTCTGTGGATTCCTCCGTGGATTCCTCCCATGAACACCATTCTTGGCCATAGCTTTGGACTGTGCCAGTGATTTCTGCAAGTCTTTAGCAGACACTCTAGGGTTCTTTTTTACCTCTCCAAGTATTTTGCGCTGAACTCTTGGCATTATCTTTGGTGGACGTCCACTCCATGGGAGAGAAGCAACAGTGCCAAACTCTCTCCATTTGTAGACAACTTCTCTGACTGTCAATTGATGAACATCCAGACTTTTAGAGATGGTTTTGTATCCTTTACCAGCTTTATACAAATCAACTATCGTTGATCAAAGGTCTTCAGATAGCTCTTTTGACCGAGGCATGATGCACCTCAGACAATTCTTACCAGGTGTGTGTTTTATAGTTGGCAGGGCAGCTTTAAACCACTCATCAGTGATTGGGCACAAACCTGACTTAAAATGTTTGGTAAAAATTGGTTTCGATAGCTCCAAAAAAAGTCTCCTTAGGTAGAGGGTTCACTTACGTATTTTTCCCCCTTCTGTCATTTTTTGCAGACTGTCGTCATTAAAATATGAAAACCTATAAATGTTTGGGTGGTTTTAGTTAAAGCAGACACTGTATTTTTATCTGTGTGATTTTGACAAAGATCGGATCATATTTGATGGTGCAGAAATGTGAGAAATTCCAAAAAGTTCAGATATTTTTTCTTACCACTGTATGCAATTCACTTTCTGTTATGCACTGACCGGTAGAATTTGGAAGTGCTTGATCTTCTGGTGGTGGCACATGGTGAGCACAAAGGCCTTAGGGTTACTTTGACTGTCCCGCAACAGGAATAACCTGACGGGAAAAAAAGAGGGAAGGGGAAGAAGTTATGGAGGTTGAAATTGCAAGCAGCCACATGTGTTGACTGTGTGCTGACTGAACAATTATCTGTGGATGATTAGCCCTGAAGCAATCTTGACACGTTGTAAAACCTAAACTGAATATAACATACTTTTTATTTTTATTTTCAGGCACTTACATCTGGATCTAATACAGAACTTAGAACCTAGCACCTTTTTTTTAGGCCACCCATTTTTCATAGAACATGTGAATGACAGGTGTTTTTTCCCCCTATTACTAATACATGAATTATTCAAATAATAAACATGCTCATTTTCTGCATTTACAATTAGAGGTGTAACCAAGATGAAGGCCAGAGAGCCGTCTATGGGTTTGTTTAGTTTGGAAGGTGTTGGGCAAGCTGAGAAAAGGCAGAATATCAATCATAGCCCTAGCAAAAACATTGGCCAAGCCAATATGACCATTTCAGATGCCCTGAAGTAACAGTCATCAAAATGTCAACCAGGTAAAGGAATAGCAGCTGACAATAGAAAAATGTAAAGCTGCAAGGAAACACTAAACAAATCTTAATGACATCAGCAACAACCTCCAGAGGCGGAGGAGAGAAGACATTGAAGATAGCAATATCTTTTTTGTCTCCAGATGGAGATAAAGATAACGACCGTAATTTTCGGCTCATAGTCCAGTGCGGGTTATTTGTTGATTTTTTTGGGGGTTAATAGGTAACACTTTATTTGACGACGGAGCCGCTGCCGTAAGACAGTTATAATTATGACGTGACATTATCATAGGCATTAATGAATGCTTATGACAGATATCATTATATGGCAAATTATGTCAGCAACTCCATTTATGTCCAGCTCGGATCTTTTACATCCATTCAAAAGTGAGATAATTTGCCGGATGTCACAAAATGACATCTGTCATAAGCATTCATTAATACTCATGGCAGTGTCATGTCATAATTATGAAGGTCTTATAACAGTTTTATGGTGCCACTGTCAAATAAAGTGTTACCGAATACCATAACCAGCAATTAATGAAAAAGCTGGAACAGTAACTGAAGAAATAATAGTACAGATCATGAATTTTGATTGTTATTTACATCTGTAGCACTGCAATGCATGCTAGGGGGCATGTTGGATTACAATAGTGTTGACAGCAGGTGGCAGCAGAGGTTGACAGTCTCCACCAAGGGAGCAGTAAAGCTTCTTGAAGCAATTCAATTCAATTGGTTCTTGAAGCAATGAAGCTTTGAACCAATTGGTTGCAAAGTTCAATGAAGCTTTGAACCAATTGGTTGCAAAGCTTCATGATGGTTCATTTGGTCTTAAACAGTCTTATGATGCCACTGTCAAATAAAGTTTTACTGGTTAATATCTTTTGGTGTACATATCACATAATACAGCGAGGAAAGCTGCGGCTTCTAGTCCAGTCATATCTATGAACAAATGCCATTTTCATGTCAAATTTGGTGGGTGGCGGCTTATAATCAGGTGCACCTTATAGTCTGAAAATTACGGTAAATAGAACATTTGCGATTTGGGTCGTCATTCAATTGTGCCGGTGTACATAATGTTGTGAATAACAGAGCGACAAAATTGCCAATTCACAACAACGTGGTCTTACCCGTCTACTTGGCCTTGTTGTATGATCATTTTGTGGGCTTCTTCTCTCATGATGCGACCGTGAAACCAAACCTGCGTCCTGTGGATGACTAGAAAAACACATGCAAACAGACACATTAGGGGCACACTAGGCGACGTCGTTCGCGTTCAATGCATTTTCTATGGAAAGAGCACACCGAGGCGAAAATCAGCAACCCTCCTGCGGCGATGCGACACGCGACATTCGTGCACGTGATGTTTCGCGCTCATACACGTGCAAACGCAGACCAGCGATGCAATATGAGAAAATAGTAAATGGTTCCATTTCTGTCGCCTGGCACTACAACCAATCAGCAACTGATTTATTAATTGACAAATCCCCTGCGAGGACACTGGCCAAAAAAGCTTTTGTCAACATTAATTTTGATTTGAATTTTTTACCACAACCCGTAAAACTTTCCACGTTTATTTAAGCTCTTTATTTAAGGAGATAACCGGCAAACGGTTTTTAACTTACTGGCTGCCACTGACGGCAATGGACGTCCTATCCAGGCAGCGGCGTCAATGGCAGCTATTCTGATGAATATTTATACGCGCAAAACTAAAAACAATACGGAAATGAGTCCAAATGTAGCTTTTGTTCTCACTGATGTCATGATATATTGTTCGGATGGCATTATTTTGTACATTTTCTGTGTTTTCAAAGTGAAATCCATGACTGAATAAACCTCAGTTTTTTCCTCGTCTATGTCAACATGGAGGAGCGTATCATTTTAGCAGTGTGCGAACAGCACATACTTTATGATACCTCTCGGCATGATTTCCGGGACATAAATAAAATAGCAGTAGTATGGGAAGTTGTTGGCTTTAAAATGCCTTCTAAATTCATAGCCAATCAGAGATGATCAGCTTCCCGTGTTTTGCCCCTTAGCGTGAGCAACATAAAACTTGCATATTGTGGCAGTGGCGTGTACCTGTGCTAAGAGAAGATGGGTGCAAGGGCGACGGGCTGCCCAGGACATTCATACGCTGACTCCGTTTCTAAATGAAACGAACAGAATGTGAGCTTACTGGCATCCAACATAACAAACCAGAGGCTCATTGCCTTTCCACTCCTCCATCTTACCCTCCATGTCTGTCCCTCCTCCAGGGCAGCGCTCTGTGCCTCTACGGGGTTGTCGATGACACGGCCAGTCCGTCCCGAAAAGTCCATCGCCACCAGGGAGTTCTCTGACACGCTCCGCTGTTGGGGGAAGTAGAAGCGGTAGGGTGGGAGGGGAGGTGGTGGTGGTGAGGGTCGGCAGAAGACGATGGAAGGTGGGGGTGTGGAAAAGAACAAAGGTCAGAGGTCTAACAAGCCAGACACACTCACTGGGGCATGACAAATCCTGTCTGCACAGAGACCCACTTCAGTCCACTCCCAAATCACACACGTCCCCCTTGGCTTACTGGCTTTGGTGCTGGAATCATTTTAATCAACGACAACTACTTCAATTTGAAAAGACACAAACTTCCTGCCACATACATTAGCGAGAGAAAACTGTCCAGCATCTCAGTGTCCAAGTAAAATAAGTCAATAAATCTAATTTAATTCAACATGGCAGAAAATGTGGTCCCATTTTCCTGTGAGGGTCCCTTTACAGAAAAGCTTCAGAAGAGGTTACAGTCATAATGATGTTCTAAATTCTATATAGTTCATTCATAAACAGTAAATCATGATAAGCGGCTCACAATTTGGCAAGCTGCTGCCACACTTTTCAGTTGAATCTCTCACCTTGCCAACTCACGATTAGCTTAAATCATTTATAAAGGTGGAAAACACTAAAGTGCATAAAACATTATGTCATTAATCAGGGATTGGGATCCTGGTTTTACAATTGAGTTTCTTTCCAACTGAAAATCTGTTACTGAAGCAGTAAATAAGCATCCCTGCTTGGACAGTTCAGTGACTCATCAACCACCTTGAAGCTTACGCTACCGTTATAACCGATGACAAACTTCTACTAGCAGTAGCATAATATACAACAAAACTATTCACAACAATGGACTAATATCTTCATAACATGTTTTGAAATGTGGGAGGCAGACATACTAATGATTAGTCCAATCAGTCGTGTGTTAGCTTAGAAGCTAGATCGAGAAACGTGAATTTACTTGAATGAAGCCTTGTGCCGATTATCAAGGTATATCGTGGTATTAAAACGTCAAAGTGTCAAAACCGCAAAAATTTTCCGTCATACCGTCCCTAAGGTATTAGCTATTTTTTATGTCCGACAAATGAATGGAGAAATCCCTCACTTGCAGCTGCAAGGCTCAACTCACGCCTACCGGTTGTTGCTCGGTGTCAGTGAGTCAGCTGTGCTACACGTTGGCTGGAGGAAGTGAAACTCCTGAACTTTTTCACCCCATCAAAGAAAACTAAATGGCTGGTATGGGAATACTTCAGTTCCAGAAAAGTTACAGACAGCCGCAGTTTAGAGAAAGAGGGCGAACCGACACGCAAAACATGTTTGAGGGCGGTGGCTGCCGAGGAGGCAAAACCTATAATATGATTTTGCATTTATACAAAATTTAAGGTTGGTAAACACTGTTATAAACATTTCCCACCAGCTACGAGAGTTAACTCCAGCATATTTAGTGTGTCTAACTGTGGTAAAAAGTGGTGCTGTTTTCCCTCTGGCAACTGTTGAGATAGAGTGTGTGTATGTATAATGTAAACATGATACGAGTCATACACACTAGGGCTGCAGCTAACGAATATTTTAGTAATTGAGTATTCGACTGGAAATTCTATCGATTAATCGAGTAGTCGGATAAAACATTTTTTTAAGGTTAAGAGCAATAACAAATATACATTACAAAACAACATTTCACCTAATATTGAACCATTTTTAGACAATTAATGTGGTTATTTTCGATGTACATTGTTAAAAACAGCCAACAATTGCATCTAAGATGTGACTAGAAAAAAAACAGGAACAAATTCACGGCTTTCACTCAAAAAACTTCTAGATCTTATATTTAAAAAAAAAAAAAATCTTACCTAAAAATGTCATTACGCTTGATAACACACATCACTTAAAAGTTTTTCCCACGTGTTTTAATTAATTTCCATTTGTGTCTTTAATATAAGCTATTTTTAAGTTCTAGTTAAGTTTTAAGTTAGTCTAAATTGTAAATCCTGATAGGATTTTAAGTTTTTACCTGCTGTATTGGAGCACATTAGGCACCAGTGCTACTTGGTGTTTTATCCAGCGATGACTACTGAGCTAAAATTCACAGTTAGCTTTATTAAGTTTTTATTTTACACCCTCATCACTTTACAGTGCTGTGTTTTTACAGAATAAATAAAGCCTGTATGTAAGACACGTTGGCCACGCATCGACAGTAGTCATTATTAACAAAAACCTAGCCCTCCGCAGGGGTAACGTTACGTTACAAAGGTACAGTAACTTTAATCTTATTTATTAGCGCTGAGAAGTCTACTGCTGTAAGATGGTGGCTGTTTACTAATGCCGGCATCTGGTTCTATATACATGTGCTAATTCCGTCGAGTCTGTCATTTCGCATCTAGTTCCATATACATATGATATCTATGAGACGCATCAGACGCTAGCACCGTAGCATCACGCATAGTTTGTAGCAACATTGGCATAGTTTGTAGCGGCTGTCTGCTGCAGTCAGGTATTATTTCTTCTTCTTTCTCAGCGCGTTGTCCCGCATTAAAAGTAGTCCGGGCAAAACCCGAACGCTAATGGTAAGAGTAAACGATTCCTCGAGGCGAATAAAATTATTCGGATCAATATTTAAACTCGAGTTACTCGAGTATTCGTTTCAACTCTAATACAGACGTGCTTTTTATGAAAAATTATTAAATTATTTATTATCATATGTTGAGCTGTGGCTATGGGTTTAGGCTCACCTAAATATATTTTTTGACATTTATTTTAACTAAACATTATACTTATGTTCCAGTTTGCTAATATTGTTTGAAAAATAAAATCCTGTTCAATGGAAAAAAGACAGATTTTTAAACCTAGGTATCTCAAAGTAACACATTTTAGTGCTGTAACTGCAATACTGTGAGACTGTGAAACCGTGATATTTTGGCTTAAGGTTATCATACCATCAGAATATCATACCCGCACATGCCTACTTGAATGGCTCTCTCAATACATCAGCTAATCAATAGCTCAGTGTGGACTGGCGCGAGTGAAGCGGGGGTTATTAGATCCTTACCACAGGCGTGGAGAAATGCGAGAGATTTGTCTTCCTCTGTTGTGGGACGCTGTAGCTCTTATACAGGACAAGGCCATACTGTTATGACAAGAGGGGACCGGCATAAATGTGCGCAGGTGGAAGAACAGCGGGTTTAGAAAATGAAATTTACAAAATTACCTTAAGAAGTCTGAAGGCAGTCATCCAACAGGTCCTGCTCTGCTCATCTTCAGCACATAACATCTTCAGCTCCTTACAGTCACTTCTTGCTTTACTGGGCTGTAAGCAACAAACGGCACAAGGCTTGACTTTAACACAGCGGCGCAGTGCTACGGGCTTAATTTAGGACAGAGAAACACCCACATCGTGCTTATGCATTAATTATGAGATTAACATTCATGCATTATTCACTCGGAAGAAAAAATGCTGACAAAAAATGCGTGAATTTTAAGTATTTCTTTTTGCATAGCGCTGCTAACCAAGTTGAAAAAAATATATATGAAAAAAGAAGAAGAAAAATATGTAAATAATTATGTAAAATGATTGCAGTTCTTTTTTTGAAAGTGGACCGAACGCCTTAGCCAGTGGCATTCTTGACCGCGGACAGTAAGAGCTGGGATTGCTCTACTGACATGAACCAGAGCCACCACATACACATATAAATACATGTATAAATATACAATACATAAACATACATTTATGTACTGTATACATATACACATTGTGTATGACTGTAAGTACATACTGTACATCCAAACACACACAGACACACGCACACCCCTACCAAGTACACCCACACATACATTCACATACTAAACAAATGAATTTCCTGCAAGCATCTGCGGGTATACTGCACATCATTGTTGAATTGTCATAAAAAGTGCATTTTGTTTTTTACCCAGCCTTGGCTTTGCATTCTTCACCTCTTAAAGGTTGATTGCAATAAAAAATAAAAATTAAAATAAAAAAAAACCTGCAACTTTCTCAGGCGGTAGTTGTCACCTCATAGAGTTCACTTGGGGAGTGAAGGAGATTTGGTTACACCCTCCTTCATTTATTGTAAGCACACAATGCGGCGTTACACTCTTGTAGCAGACGAGCGTCGCCGTGCAGGCTTTTGTCCTTTTTTTCCCCCGGCAGCGACGAGGACCTGCCAGCCCCTCGCGATGAATTAATTCACGTAACCATGGCAACAATACAGCCACCACCCGTCAAGTAAAATCCCTAACCCAATTCTGCACTGTCACCCCTGCTGACAGCATCTGACATGACAGTCGCCTAGCATGATTGTATGTGTGTTTGTGTGTGTGTGTAAGTGAGCTGAGGGGCTGGGAAGGGGGGTTGGTTAGGCAGATTCTATGTACCATCCTGGCTTATCCCACTGGGCTTATCCCAGATCAGCAGGTGACCCACCACAGATAACTCCTGGAGTGGGGGACACAGTGTGTTCAAACCCCTGCTGGGTGGTTTTAACCCCTGTGTCCTTTGACCCGCGCGCACTAACACACAATACTTGCAAAGGCGACACAGGTGCATCTGTTACAAAGGGGTTTTAAACAATTTCACGAGTGCCAGTCACTCATTTAAGGGCGTGATCAAGTTTCATGCGTTTGGCAGCACCAGCTGCACCCGCATTACTAAGCATTAGTTAACAGTGAATAGAAATGCTGATGTGTGTGTGCGTTACCTTGATTGAGAACTGGTAGTCTGTGGGAGCGTTGTGTAGTTTTCTGCCGGTGATAATAGTGAAGATGTTGCTGTCTTCCAGATCAGACAATAGCTGCAGGTGTCGGGGCTCCTGTTCAGTCAAGAGCAAATGTTACTATCTCAAATAATAAACAAATAATATGTATATATTTTTTCTAACTCTTGTATCCTCATGAATGTTTGTTGTAATGGCAAATGGACAGCCTGGAATCAGTTTTGTTGCCCTTAAAAAATCTTATTTTGAGTGTTAAAGACTAGTTAACAGATTACAGGTAGTCCCCGTGTTACGACGTATCCGACTTACGTGATTTTGACTTTACGACGTGTGTCAGGTTTTTTCTCTAGTCGTTTTTTTTTTTTTTTGGCGTAACAGTGTCTCGTCCGCCATCTCTCAGCACTGATGCATAAACTTCACTATCAGTTGACAGGACACAGGGCAATCCGTAGGGGGGCTAATTTCAAATATTGAAAATTCAAATATTTTCAAAACCAAAGCCGGTAGCGACCAAAAACCAAAACAGGCACCTCACTTCGGCATATGAGTCTCCATGAGCAGCGACATCAAAAGATTCAAAGTCGTTCCCTAATAAAATAAGAAAACAAAATGGCTATAAAATTCTCAAATTTTACGCTAGATGCACAAAAATCACCAAATATAGATATGTAGAAATGTCCTATATTTTCAGGGTAAATAGAAATATTTAATATAAGTTTATATAAGTTTTTGCCCAAAATAACAACTTTTAATTTTTTTTTTTTTTTTTATTGAGTGCAAGTTTTCAACAGCTAATAAATCACTCCGTTTTCACATCAGAAACTTAGTACTTGAGGAGAGCATGCAGAATCATCTTAATTTTACTCAACAAAAGCAAAATTTGCATTTTATATACAGTCACAGCTTATTTAAGTTGAATACCAATGTTACTATTGCCTCAGTACAGAGGCACGGCTTACCGGCTATCTGGCTCTTGTCGTTTTTACATTGAAATGTTACATACAATAAAACACGTAAAATATTTTTTTTTGTATGAATGCAGAAATATCTAAATTACAACTTTTTGGCCAAAAAACGGACAGTTGGCCAAAAATGACCTGATCATTTGAATGTAAACTTACGCTACTGTGTATGGATACAACATGGCAGCTATACCAAAACGAAGAGCTTTTTAAGTTGAAAATTCTTGTAGATAATTGCGTACATCCATGAATTTCTAGAGACATGAACATAAAACAGTCTAGCAAAACACAGGCAGTTATCGTTCATTTCACGCAAATATTTCAAGCTAAAGTAAAGCTAATTTTTTCCATGCATTTTTTTCAAAACGTTTCAAAGTGCATGAATGGGGCAATTTTATATAATAATTACCTTGACTCCTCGACCAAATCACTCTTGACACACTCCTGCTTGCTTGTATGTTGTAAAACTGTTGTCATTTTTCCAGCTAAATCCGGCGTTTGAACGCAGCGTGTTTGAGTTTATCACTATCAAAGCCAAATGCTCTGCAAGGGTCTGCCCCCAACGGGAAGGCGTGGTGCAATGTTTGTGGGAGCTGTCTTGTCAACTGATGGTGAAGTCTAAGACTGATGGTAAATGCAGTATATTATTTGTATTTAATTTTGTTTTTATTAGGTATAATTAATCTAAATGGTTGATCTATGCATATCTGGCATTTCATTATATTACAGTATATGTATGTGGGGTCTGCTTTCCTTTGTTACACTCGGACTTGTTCGACATCACGCCAGTGTGGTTTTCTGTCAGTTTCGAGTGTTGCTTTCACGTCGGGAAGCAGGGGGGTGAACGGCAGTTAACATTTGAAGAAGGCAGAGAAACAGTAAACTCCACCGCGCGGCCTCGGTGATGATCCCCCCCCCATTCCCCCTCCCCCCGTTATCTCGCTATTACCCTACTAGCTTGACTAATTAATAAATGTCAGTTGTGAGAAGAATTATGGAGTGATCGGTGTTACCAGAGGGAAGCAATATCTACCTATCTATCTTATTTTATTAATATGACGTGTAATACATGTTTTGGGATAGTTTTTTTTTGATTTTGGGAGCATATAGTGGTACTTTAAAGGTTAATTCAAATTTATGCGTAAATTCGGGTTACGACGCCAGTGTAGGAACGGAACTCGTTCGTAACCCGGAGACTACCTGTAATGCATCAGATTATTCCACCTATTTTAAGTAAATATTACTATTTGTTCTTATTAAGACCATACATCAAAAAGTTGGTAATTTTTCACCTAAATCAAGAAAACTTTACTTTCAAATAATGTTTTGAACAATATCTATTCTTGGATTTAGAACATTTAAGATTAAATATAATAATTTAGTGCTTAAAATAAGTCTCAAGCCCATTTTCAGCTCGCTATTTTTTATTTCAAGAAATCTAATTGAATAAAATTTAGAAAAAAAATTCAAACACTGGCAGATAGTTTCACTTATTTCTAGTAGATTTCACGTAAACAGGGAATTCAACTAGTTTTGAGAAGCTGGGTTTTTGCAGTGTATGTATAAGGTGTTTTGAAATGTTTTTTTTCGCATTTAAAACATCCCTGAGAAGAAACGGGCAGCAAACCTGCCATGCCTCGGGACAGAATCCAGATCCAGTATCAGCACCTTGGTCAAGAGTACTTACTGGAAACTGACCTTTCTAACCAGAATTTTGCTGCAGTGCGCCAGCAATGCTAACTGCTCTTGCACCATGCCAGTAAAAGTGAATCATGTTTCAAATTAAACTTGGGAGTGGTCGAAGACTATGCATTCCAATGGGATATAATTGTTCTCCATCAGAGCGTCAATCAAAAAATGAGCACGGGCAGACAGCGCTTGTATCAGGTGTTGCGCTATAAAATATAAATTACCTTGGATGTTCCTTTAGTGGAGAAGTAGAGGCCGGAACGTCGCAAGAACATGTAGAGTTTCTTCCAGGATTTGCGTCCAGGTTCCTTCATGTACAGATAGCCCTGAATTTCTGGACAACTGCTTGAGTTCAAGAAGTTCTAAAGCAAAAAAACGCAAAACAAGCTTGAGCGGGAACAGAATGCAACAAAGGCAACACTTTTTTTGTGGGGGGAAAAAAATAATAAAAGATGCTATCATTTTCTATATTCCTAAATGAGTTGCAGTAGCACCAGCAGGCAAATGCAATTACCCGACTGCAATGACTCTGTGTGAATGTTCATGCATATTTTTAGACAACAGATGTCCTTGTCACAGTCTTCAGGAGGAAGGAGACTTTTTTTTTCCTGGTTTCAAGGACAGGATTTTAGGTTTCCCGATTAAAGAATGGGGTTAGATAACGATTTGCTTGCACGTGTGGCACTTTGCGCATGTGTGTGTGTCTTCACAGAGTCATCCCTCCTTACCTGTAAGAGCTGTGATTGAGGGATTGTGCCATCAGACTCCTGACACCAAGCCACCATCTGCTCTGGAAAAAAGTTCTGCATGGAAAAAAAGAGCGAGATTGACAAATGAGTGCTGGAGAGAATATGCACAAGCTGTTAGGGGTCATGCTTCCCTATGAAGAATAAGTCTCTCTCTTGTCGTGTGTGTGACGAGCACAAGGACTCATAGACAAGTGGTCAGGGTGAGATAGGCAATGGAGAGATAGAGAGAAGCGAGAAAAAGAGAGAGAAGGCACTTGAGCCTGAGAGTAGATGCAGTATGATCTCACCCGCTGATGTAATCCCCTTTAGCCAGCAGCACCACTCTTAGTGTGATTGACAGGCTGCGGCCAGCACTCTGGTGTTTTAGTGCGCTCATTACCACAGAGCTGAGGTCACCTGCTGGCTCTGACATACACCTAAATCACCACGCCAATAATGTCACTGTAAAGCTGGCACGTCACGTAGCACCACTACCCCATGCTGAGTCCATATTAGCTAAAGATGCCACACTATAGAGGCCCAGGTTGACATGTGAGCTGTGGATGTTGGAGCTTTAAGACTCTTAAACAACCAAGAGCTCTCACGGGAATTCATAGGAATAAACTAGGAATTCAAAAATTTAAGCTTAGATTCTAATCGGGAACGTGACTATATTTGGGATAAATACATTTCAGCGTAATCCTGACTAAAACACAACTATTTGCCTGAAAGGATTTAGCAGAAATGCAGAGAAGCCTGATGGAAATGTGTGTTTTTATTACAAGACTTTTAAGGAGGGAGTTTATAATATTTATTTCTGAATATGATAACTAGTGCCGCCGTTTCTTGGGTAATTTCAAATTAATTGGATGCTACTTTCAAGGCCAGATTGACTGAACATGTACGAGTAGAGAAACCTTCAAAATAACCCTGAAATAAAATATGGGTTATGTCCTTAGTATTTAGCTTCTATTCTTGTTTAACAAGGCACTAACGAGGTTTCCAAGGTTAAAAGCGCTTACTGCGTTCCCATCTGTTTTACTTTTGGGTGTCCGTTGATTTTGAATATGTAAAATGAGAATGAAATCAGTGAAAATACGCATACTGTAGAAAAAGTTACAACGCTACATACAACAACAATTTGATTGGCATATCTGTTGAGTTGGAAGAAGGACAAACTGCTTTCTTAGGAATTGTTTATTCACTACTACTCATTAACATTTTCATGTCTTGCAATGTGTTATGAAAACATTTAGAATAGTGAAGTATTTTATGTGGAAATGTACAGTCTAAATCAAGGATGTCGAACTATTTTTGTTGCGGGTTAATGCATATTTATGGTTTCCCCTCAAGAGCTTTCATGACTTGGAAAACCATATACAGTAAATGTACCATGCAACCTCATTATATCATTACATTTTGCGGGGCTAATAGCATGGTTACAGAAGTCATAATTAATTGTCACAATATAACTAAAAAAATATATACTACTACTAATGTTTCTGCAAAAAAAAATTTTTTTTTTTCTTAATTTCTGCATATTTTCTCAGCCATAATTTGGTGGGAAACCGCAAAGGTTAGATCAAATCAACTGAACTCATGATCAGTGTTGTCACTAACGCATTACTAAGTAACGCGTTATTGTAATCTGATCATTTTCTTTCAGTAACGAGCAATCTAACGCGTTCATTTTTTCAAACCAGTCACCTGAATAAAGTTGATTTCCTTAGTGTCTGTGCGTTAATATTTTGTTATTGCCTCGCAATTAGGGTTGGGCATCGTTTGAAATTGAACGATTCCGATTCCACGTTTCGATTCCGGTTCTGAACGATTCTCAATTCAGATTCTTTTAAGGGGCAGCGTCAAAAAATTGCATAGTTTATATTAATGTCTTAACTTCTCGATGATTTTTTAAAATTATATAAACTTTTCACAAGGTTATTTTTTTAACTTGGATATAAATATCAGTCTTTCACCTTGAATGTGATTGTTTCTTTCCACAGGAGTGCATTTTCATAAAGATGTTTATTTTTCAAAAGCTCACCGAGAAAACATTTACACATTCTTTTGCCATACATGTACCTTAGCTAGGAGCTACGACGAAGCATTAGTATAAATTCTTCTATTAATTATATAATTTGATGATTTTTAAATATTGTTGATTTTAACGAAGACGGCAACGTGCTACGTAAAGTACCTAGCTGTTAATATACAGGCTATATAGCCTGAGAAGTTTATTGCTTTAAGATGGCAGCTGTTTACTACCGCCGCGAAGTCTGTCATTTCGCATCTAGTTCTATATACAGTACATATGTGATGTCTACCGTAGCCCGACGTAATAATATGACTTATTCTCATACTATTCCACCCATCCATCATCTACTGCTTGATCCGGGGTCGGATCGCGGGGACATCTGAAGACAGATGTAATTCATTGTTTTACTTATCTAGTTCTGACTGGTTAGAGGATCGGCGTGGCACTCAGCTATGCTAATCGGCACTTGTATTCCATGAAGCCGGAGGTGTTTAATCATATTGGTCGTGCAGCCACCTTTTCAATGATATACTAGTAGTTGTGTTGCAAATGTGGCACTGAACTGACTGGTCTTTTTTTTTTTTGTAAAGTTGAGCCAAACTTTTGAGCGCCGCCGCACCGTGTCAATGGTTGTAATCAAGTTGCAATGCACAAACACGCTTCTTGTGGCTTCATTTTTGTGGTTTTTGGCAGCAATTTTTTTCCGCTCAGCGGCCAGGGCATCGAAATTTTAAAATTCGAACAGTTCCAGGAGCATCAGAGCGTTAGAACCGGATGCCATCGATGCTCGATGCCAAACCCTACTCGTATGTAAAATTAAGAATATTGTAGTCATGTACGAAGAGCATTTCAAATAGAAAATGTTGGAAAGGTTCCAACTACGTGTTAATTTCCATGGTAACCGCTGATAGTTACTTCCAGTTTTGGTCTGGAGTCTCAAGCGCTGTTTTGGGACACGTGAGGATCGCGGGTGATCATTCGAGCCAAGTGCAGCCACCTGTGATGTGCGAGGGAATGTTGATTTATGTCCTTAAGTCTTTTTCCTTCATTCTGGAGGGTTCCAGCGATAGCTTGGGCATTGTTTACATCATATTCATTTTGCACATTTATGCCATGAGGTGACGTGTTCGTTTAGCATATTTGGGATGTGTTGTAAGTCCGACTGAATGTAAAGTGCTTAGTTGCCGCAAGGTTTTGTGGCCAAATTGACCGCATGTGTGTACGGCGTACTACCGGGTTGTGCGCGCGCATTCGCACGCGCACCCACCTTTATGTTCGTTGCACTGTGCATTTTATTTGTGTGATGTTGGTTATTGTGCAGTCAATTTGCATTGTTTTACATTAGCTCTGATATGCTGTTAACCCCTAAACCCTAACCCGAATTCGGTTGCTAAATTTGCACAATTCTTGCACTTAGATGCAAAACTGTCTATGGCATTTAAATTTGTAGTCTGTGTTATTTTATTGTATGTGTATGAGTGGTTGTGTTATCTGTATGCTTACCTGCTGTAAGACAAGTTTCCCCTTCTTAGGGGACAATAAACTTAAACTGAACTGAACTGAAGTTCAGAATTTTGACATTAGGCTTAATCTTCGAGTTAGCGGGGGTTTAATTAGTCGGTGGAGTTGAATTCAACAAATTCCAAGCAGTTTATTAGATAATATTTGTTATTTTCAGGGCTCCGGAGTGGCTAAGCTAGCGTGATTCAATAGTGTTGAAATCAACTCCATCAACTAATTAAACTCCGCTTAATCGAAGATTAAGCCTTATGTGAAATTTTCTAGTCTTTCCCGTTTTAGATTCAATTATCGTAAAGTCAATTACATGTGATGACATTACTCTTATCATTATTCTTATGTTGAGGCAGCAAAGGGAGAAAAATTGGTAAAAAGTAACCGATGAATTACTATAAGTAACATAGTTTCTTTGATGATGAAGTAAGTAAATTAACTAGATTACATTTTGAGGCGTAATCGGTAATCAGTAATGAAATTACTTTTCAAAGTAATCTGTGGCAACACTGCTCATGTTGCTCTATGACTTTGTTGGTTTTTTTTTAATTTTTTTTAAAACATTCAAATATGTTAAAAGTATGTTATTTGTTCAATTTGGTTTGAAATCAGCCATGGTAAAATTGGCAAGCACGCCTGTCGCCGTCAACGGCAGCCAAAGAGTTATTTTAACACGCTTTCAGTATACGGTACTAGCCACAAATAACAACGAGCAAACCTAAAATATTCTAAAATCAGCTGCTCCGTCCAGAAACATCACGGTGAAGTGTGTGTGTGCATGTGCAGGGCTGCGTGCTAAAACGAAGCAGTCACAGAAAGGTCAACACGGGGATGCGAGAAACTCACCAGGGGGTTCCTGAAGAATTCATATTTGGCATAGTTCTTCCTGAAGAGGAATTTACTGTCGCTGCTCATGGAAGCTTGAACCTGAACCACCAGTTCGTGGTCCTCCAGGCATCTCTCTGCCACCGGGAATACACGGACAAACAGACGGCTAGTGTGAGTCACAGAGTTTTGTTTGTATTGTCCTCTGGGAGCTTTTGAGACACACTACGATTCAAAATTGCCTCATTACGACTTTGACAGGGTAGATCTGCTCTTGCTCATTCATACTTGTCTCTTACCTAACACTAAAACATATGGCGCTTTTGTGTGTGACGCTAATAAGATCTTCGCTTCTCACATCATTGTCCTTAAAGAACGATATAATAAGAGCAGAAGAGTTTAACCGAGTAAAAGCAGCGAGAAGAAAAGAGGCACTGTGAGGCAGGGAGGGAGGAAAGCGAAGGTGGAGGGGAGGGAAGAAGTGGCAAGAGATGGTAAGGGGGGGTGAAGGGAGGGAGTGGGGGAGGGGTTGGCAGTGTGGGCATTGCAGGAAGATGATGTCATCTATTTAGGCTGATTGCCGAGAGCAGCGGAGCCATAAGCAAAGTGCACCGAGCCCGCAGACGAGCGCACATTAAGAGCTCACGCAGGCCTAACGTGATCAGTGTAGTGCACATATGTGCGTGTAGCAGCGTGTATGTTAATGTGGAGGCTATATGACCAAAAATTGATAGTGACAGGATGTTCTGTGGACACACGCACAAGCAGGTTTTAGCCCTAACTCTTCTCCCCGCAGTCCTGGCACACGTCTTTTAATGAAACGCACACACAATGTGCTGCATACTAAAAAAGAATGTGGCAGAAACACATGGCTGGAAATGTTTGACCTCCGTTGTGTGTGCGTGTGTGAGCAAGCGGGGGAATTTCCTATGGAGGGTTAAGAGCAGAGTGATTGGCCAGCCGAGCTAGGGGCTCGTCCGACAGAGATCCACGATTGGTTCCTTGCAACTCTGGTATGACGCTAAGTCCAGGCCTCTCCGCATGCAAACCACCCCACCCCGCTCCAGTCCCCCTTTTATCTCTCTGTCGCTCCCTCTTTTTGCTCGCTTTTTTCCTTCCCTCTTTCCCTCCCTCTCTTGGCTCACCTCACATTCCATCTCTCCACTGCACTTTTTTTTCCAGCAACGCAGATGAAGCAGCAACGCACAAAGCGATCCTTTGACACTAAAAATGCAAGTCTGGGAGTGGGAAAGCCTCACCGTGGACAAAGACAGACCCAGAAAAAAAGGAGCTAAGTAAAGCTTCAAAAGGATACGCCTTGAAGTCAAGTTTTTCGAGGTTTCTTTTTTTAACCAATATTGGTAAGGAACAAGTGTGTGTGTGTTGGTTGGGGGGGGGTTGTAATATAGTTAATCCTGCTTGCACGACCACCTCCTCAAGATGTATAGAAAGCATACAAACACTTGTGCCATGCTCAAGTGAACACAAACAGTAAGCGCAACCCCCCATGCAGACAAACACATATGCTCACAAAACCCACGATAACATCGTCATCTTCTGATTAAACACCTTATACATTTTTTGACCGTTTGTGTATTACACCCTGCCAACAGTGTTGCGTTTTATTATACATGCTCAACATTGTTGTGCTTGAAAAAAATTTCATAAAATTGATGGAAAGCAGCACACAGCATCACAAATTGTGTGGGGGGAGTTAAATCATGAAGTAACGCTTCATATATGAATGTAAATGACAAAAAAATTAAATGCATAATTAATATTGTGGTTATATTCATGTAGTGGAGACAAAATGGGCCAAGGCGCACAAAGTAAAATGCTGTTTCATAAATAAAGCACTGTAGGACTCCAAGATTCATATTTGTTGCAAAACACGAATTCAAATTATAACAAGTCAAACTTGTATAGCAATTATGCTAATACGCGAGACCTGTAAAGTACATTTCTCTGCAATAGCTTCACTTAATTTAAGTGAATTTAGTTCCGAGGGATGAACAGCAATTATAATTTGCAAATTATCTTAAAACAACAGCATAACAGGTGCTCACCTAGGCCGAGGATGGGGTGGTGCTCCACCAGCGTCCAAGCGTTGTCGTCCACACAGTGGCTCTTGTAGACCAGGAGCTGGCACACGTCTCTGGCTGTCATGTCCGCCGGGATCTCCACCACTTTCCCGGCCCCATCCTCGCTCCACACCTTCACTATCTGAAAAACACACACGGGCCAAGGTCATATTTGGCACAAGCTAGAAAAAGTCCTGCGACAGTGGGAAGGCGCAGCGCGGCCTAAGCTGCTTTTCACGAAAATGCTAGAGTAAGAAAAAGAAGAACGAATCCGATTCGGAATGTCCGTTTACCTCTATCGCCACGTGCTTTGTCAAGTCCATCCTTAAAGTCCCGCTTAGTTTCCTCTCCAACAGGAGAGTTTCTTTAAAAATCACAGCAAAGTCCCGGAAACTGGCGCCCGCACGCTGGGTTCAGCCCTTTTGTCCACGGTGCAACCAAACTCCCTCACACGCACATCCCCGGATATGCATGTAAACTTGCTTGCGCACATCGCACGGTGACGTGTTTTCTGCCGCGCCAACACCGAGGGCGAGAGGGAAAAAGTAGAAAGTATTCACAGTTGGAGGACATTTTCATTATGTCCTTAAAAATGCCACCACTGGGAGCAGCAAGCGGGCACAGTTCAAAGCCCAAGTACCGCCCATTGTTGCGCCATTTTGAACCATTTCAGACGAGCGCCCAAAGCAACATTTAAACTGGCTGTAATTTTGCCTGAGAGTGTGTTTGCTGCACAGATAACCACAGAGCAGCTGCTTCACACCACTCCATCTGCACATTCACACAAAAAGCCCTCGCTCTCGCATGCAGCGCGGAACACGAACGCATGCAAAAAATATGAGCGCGTGAACGCCAGAAAGTGCTTCAAAACCACAGCGGCGACGCACATTAGGTCAAACGGAAGGTGTTACATGTTTGCATGGTTATGTGTGTGTGCATGCTCGCACACCTACGTACTTCACATCCTTTGCCTAGAGCAGGCGTTCTGCTCGCAAACTCTACTGCCCCGCACTGCACACAAAGCGAGCGGGCGCAACTGTTGAAAATTGCATGAAACAAGAAACAAAAAGAGCTCAAGAATACTCAGGAGATTGAGCCGAGCAACGACACGGCGATTCGGAAACCGAAAATGGCACCGAACGCCAGGAGCACCATCACGGCGACGCCAAGAGAGCCTCCTAACGCAAGCGAGGGAAGAAAAAAAAAAACGTCACAGTGCTCCCTGCCCCTTCTAAAGCTAGAAGACTCCTTCCTCTCCTCCCACCCCTGCCAACCCTTATCCCCCAATAAAAAAGTGATTTCATGACGTGTGACTTTTGTTTAAGAAAAGTTTGTGATACATCCACAGGGGAGGGTAACGGAAAGCCGCGGGGGTCTTGATCGCTGCACTTTACCAACTGCACTAACACACACACACACAAATAGACAGTGTAGAAGGCGCACACACACATCCCCAAAAAAGAATGAAACACAATGTCTCTTACCTCCACAGCCCGAAAGAGGCAACAGTCTGGAGAGCAGGATGGCATTTTCACACTGAGACGCTCTCCAGTGACACAGAGAGAGAGGGAGAGCGAGGAGGGGGGAGGAAAAGAAGTCAGGAAGAGGGAGGGAGGGGCTGACTGGCAAGGAGAACACAGGAGAGGTAAGAGCGAAGGGGGCAAGCGGTGAGGAAGGGAGGAAGTGACAGAGGAAGGACGAGAGACTGGACACGGCTCGACCCGGCTAACATACGGCGGGCAGCACCGAGCTCGGGGTAGCGACGCCGAACGGTATGAGCGCTGTCGCCAAACCGCTACATCCACCGGCCCTTCTCCCCCCGCCCACTTCTCCCCTTCCTCCTCCTAGCACTGGATTAACCCAGTGTGGGATTTTTTAAAATGTTGAGCTGCTACCTGTCACGTACACTACACTCTTATCACCAAGGTTACAGCCAAATCGCCATCTATCCGCCCTTTCCACATTGTCAGCTTCTTTTAATGACACCCCCCGCTCCCAAACACACACAGATATATACGTACAGAGCTTAATGTACTGAAGTACAAAGCCAATCACTGTATACACGCATCGCTCACGCGCTGCCTGCCAGGTTTTAATTTCCACCCCCTCCCTTCCCTCATATCCTCTTCCCTCTCAACAGCTGTGTGTGAAATATTATGCTGGCGAGGTTAGCGGCAGAGCAACATGTGTAACGTGCGCTTGTGTTTCGAGGACGAAGAGGTAGTTGATTTGAAGCGATATGGATCAGGCGCTGCTCTGGTTTTGCTGAGGGGGTCAAGGGAGGGATAGAAGAAGGAGGAGGGGAGGCGGTTGCTCAGCAAATCTGCCCAGCCCGAAGAGAGGCAGTGCGTGGGGGTGAGGGGGGTGGAAAAGACAAGAAGGTAGCGAGGGAGGGCTGAGAGCGAGTACAGAAAGGAGAGCAATGGAGGAATGTCAGTAATGTAATACTGAGTCATAATCAGGCTCATGTGTAGCGTGCGGGCCAACACAGCTGGCCCCTAATACGGTGTGCATGAGAAGTGAGGGCCTAACGAGGAAGAGCAAATGTAAACCAAGATGACTATTTGTTGGGGGGGAGGTTCTTCCTTCTGCCTCTTAGGGCAGGTTTCCAGTCATCAGGGCTGCAGCACTGCTTTATTTTCATGTTTATGTATGCTTGTGTGGGAGGATCATGCATGTTCAAGCATGAGGGGTGCATATAAAGCATAAAGCTTCTAGCTAGCATTATCATTTTGATACAACCTCGACCTTTTAGATACTTAGAAATAGCAATGAAAGGTAAAACCTTATCAAATGAAATAAACTAGCCAAGACACTGTTTTCTTTTTCTCCCCTCCCCCGCTGCCTTATATCATTCAACTAGAGGAGGTCGAGGGTGGGCAACGTTATTGGCCTCCTTGTCAACACACACTCAAAGTGAGCTTGGAGCATATTGGATTGAAGGGTCACGGACAGAGACCTGCAGGCATGAAAACAAAACAACGCACATAAGAAACGAATGTACAGGGGGCAGCGTTCAAACAGAATAATCTTCAGGACTAAATGACCAAAAAGGTTTATGGGCCCCTAAACCAATCAGGCTATTTGCACGCACTAACAAATGCATGCATGCATGCATGCATACAGACTGTAAAGTGGTTGCTTTAAAGCAGAGCAGATCTCATTGATGGTGACAATAAAAGTACAGCTTGTAAAAGAAATCTCAATTCAGTTGCGGCTGAGGGAGGAGGACAAGGCGAGGGCCTTTATCTGAAAATGCAATCGTTTTACGTAACACAAGAACACAATGATGAATTCTCTCCTCTCCGCGTGGCAGTAGAAAATCTACAAAAGCACATCTATGATGGTATTAGAGGGAGATTGTCAGCTGACCGACCGTTAGTTACTGCCCTAAGGTTTATTTCCAATGTACTTAAATTAATTCCAACACTTACAATCATAGACTTATAAACAATCCACTGTTTAGAGTCTAATTCTTTGAGATATTAAATTACAGCACACAGAGAAAAACCTTGTTCTTATCTCTGAGAACAGGACGACTTTAACTCGTCTGTAATGACTTGGGTTTTGGGTCAGAGGCCATGGGTTTGAGTCCTGCAGAGGGCATAAATACATAAACTCCAACCAGTTATTGGAGACCAACAGTACCGTAGTTTTCGCACTATAAGCCCAAATTTGACACGAAAATGGCATTTTTTCATTAGATAAGCCGCACTGGACTATAAGCCACAGCTGTCCTCACTGTATTATGGGACATTTACACCAAAGGTATTATCCGGTAAGACTTCATCTGAAAACGGCATCATACGACTGTCATAAGCCAATTGGCTGCATTGCTTCAAGAAGCTTCATTTGGTCATCCCTACTGCCTTGGGGGGGGGGGGGGGGGGGGGAGATCAACCTCTGCTGCCACCTGCTGTCAACAATGTTGTTGTCCAACATGCCTCCTAGCATGCATCGCAGCGCTACCGTTTTAAGTAACAATCCAAATTAATGTATTAATGTTCTGTGCTAATTATTTCTTCAGTTACTGTTGCAGTTGTTTCATCAATTGCTTGTTATACTATTTGGTAACACTTTTATTGACAGCGGCGCCGTAAGACTGTCATTCGACAATCATAATGATGACATGACACTGTCATGAGCATTAATAAATGCTTATAACAGATGTCATTTAGTGTTATTCAGCAAATTATCTCACTTTCAGATGGATGTAAAAGATCCAAGCTGGACATAAATGGCATTCGTGACATAATTTGCTGGCTGACACTTAATGCCAACTGTCATAAGCATTCAGTAACGCCCAAGATAGTGTCATCTCATAATTATTACGTCTTATGACACTTTCAAATAAAGTGTTACCTATTAACTCAAATCAATCAACCAATAAGCCGCACCGTAAAAAAGTAGCAGCTTATAGTCCAAAAATTACGGTAGTAATTTTCATTATTTAATTTTCTGTTGTTTTTTCCTGTGCTGTTGTCTATTGTATTTCATGTTCTGTGTGTTGAGATTTACTCTAAACGTCAGGGGGCTGCCACACCCCAAGTAATTGTCAGGACTTTTCTCATCAGCACACCACCCAATATCTTTGATGTCTACAAGTTGTCGGGTTTAGAGGCAGACTGAGTTGATTAGCTCTACAGACAGGCCAAACTCAATTTCACCTTGCCAGCGGGCCATCACAAAGCCAGAGTGTCTCACCACCCCTCGACCTGCCACTGACATGGCATACACACAAAAATGTCTAATATGCTAATATATCTGTACCAGAGTAACTTGAACCAATCCCAGCGGAACATTGGAATACAGACATAGAGTGCAAAGAGAAATAAAAGTGGGTGAAATTGGATATCTACAGAATGAAATGAAGCATCTTCCTAATGCAGATAAAAATAAGATCTAAAGTGGTCTGCGTGGCTCGTCTAATACCAAGAAAAGAGTCGTGTAAGCACAAATCCTGTTTAGTCGTACTATAATTAATTTTATCTGTGACTATAACAAATGCAATTCAGTAGGCTACACGTAAACTTCGGGTGTATACTGTCCCTCCAGGCCAACTTAAGTGTAAGAATCCACAATGGTTTAAGTTTGTACCTTTACTCATAAAATACTCCAGATACGAAGATACTTAATACCAGCAAGTCGTACACATACTAAGCAATTCCTTTATCCCTAAGTGTGTCGTATGTACTTTAGCACACGGAGTAGTTCTTAAAAAAAGTCAATGTGTATGCTTGTTTCAAGCTGTTTATTGACACTCCAGTTAAGTGAAATCTATTCCAGCCATCCAGTACGCCATATATCGTCATTCTTTAAAGGGAACCTCGGACGTAAAGACTTGTAGGCTCTAATAAGCCACGATTGTTGTCTTTGACTAAAATATGTCACTTGACATCAAACAGGCTGTAGTCAGACCCCTTCTTAAAAAACCCCATCTCGACTCCTCCGTGCTGTCCAATTTTAGACCCGTCTCCCACTTGTCTTTCCTTTCTAAAGTTTTAGAAAAAGTTGTTTTTATTCAATTGCAAACATTTCTAGAGACAAACTCCACCCTCGACAAGTTTCAATCAGGCTTCAGGTCCAGACATAGCACTGAGTCAGCACTGTTAAAAGTGCACAACGACATTGCCCTTTCTGTAGATAATGGAAACCCAGCAATCCTTGTTTTACTAGATCTCACAGCAGCATTTGATACAGTCGACCACACAGTCCTTGTATCTCGTTTAGAACACTTTATAGGTATCCGTGGTAAAGCTCTACAGTGGTTTAAATCATACCTGGAACATAGGACCTTCTCAGTAATGATTGGGGACTTTTCCTCCTCACAAACCTCTCTGTCTTGTGGGGTGCCACAAGGCTCCATTTTAGGGCCTGTTCTCTTTGCACTCTATCTCCTACCTTTAGGATCAGTTATAAAAAAACATAATATCTCTTTTCATTTTTATGCTGATGACCTGCAGCTGTATCTCCCCCTGAGACCCAACGAACAAACTGCTCTCACTAAATTAATGGAGTGCATATCTGATGTGAAGCAGTGGCTAGCGCAAAACTTTTTACATCTTAACGAAAGCAAAACTGAATATATTACTTTTGGCACACCTTCTATGTTAAATGCCCTTGAGCCCAACCCTGGCACTCTGGCTCCCTTTTTTAAAACACATGTTAAAAATCTCGGAGTGATATTCGATTGCAGGCTCAACTTTGAAAAACAGATTAGTTCTGTTGTAAGAGCAAGTTTTTTCCAGCTCCGTCTCTTGGCCAAAGTGAAGCCTTTTCTTACTCGCCACGACCTGGAAAAAGCAATTCACACTTTTATAAGCTCAAGGCTGGATTACTGCAACGCACTTTATGTTGGTCTTCCCAAATCCTCGGTTTCTCGTCTCCAACTTGTTCAAAATGCTGCTGCTCGATTTTTAACAGATACACCTAGACGTGAACATATTACCCCCGTGCTATCATCGCTCCACTGGCTTCCAGTCCATTTTAGAATTGATTTTAAACTTTTACTGTTTGTTTTTAATTCTATCAATGGCCAGGCTCCTTCTTACTTATCAGAAATTTTAACCATCCATAACTCTGGCAGGAGTCTTCGCTCTACCGGCCAACTTCATTTGCAAGTCCCAAGGTCCAAACTCAAACAGTGGGGAGACCGATCTTTTACGGTTGCTGCACCCAGGTTATGGAATAGTCTTCCCCCTGAAATCCGCACCACTACAAATTTGGGCCTTTTTAAATCTCGTTTAAAGACACACCTTTTTAGACTCGCCTTTCCCCAAGATTAGTTTAGCCTGGTTTTATTTCTTTAGGGTTTTTAATGTTTTCGGATTTTATCTGTTTTATTGTTTTGTTTGCTGTCTGACTAATCGTGATGCGTTGTTTCGTTTCTTTTTTCTTTTCTTTGCTTCCTAATGTCATTGTATAATACTTTCCTGCCTTTTATTTACTATGTGCCATGTTTGTCTTTGTTGTAAAGCACTTTGGGGACCTTTCGGGTTTTGTAAAGGGCTATATAAATAAATTTGATTTGATTTGATTTGACTTGAAACACATAAAATATTGACATTGATTTAAAATTCTATAATGTTTAGGACATACCGTATTGGCCTGAATATAAGACTGTGTTTTTTGCGTTGAAATATGACTGAAAAAGTGGGGGCCGTCTTATATTCGCGGTCTAGACATTATACCCATTCACGACGCTAGATGGCACCAGATATCATTAAAGCGAGGTTCTGTCATGATAGCTCTCGCTACTCTCAAGTTTAACCAGTTTGCATTATTTTATTGCAATGTTTTTCCTTATTCAGATTTGTTTCAAGACTACAGTTAGACTTCACTTTGATGGTTAATTCAGGTATTGTAATTGTGTTCTTTTATCACAATAGATTGGTTTATTTACATTTCAAAAACCAGAAGCTATTCATTTACGAATGTGATTGCACTTTAGTTTACGTATTTAAATGTTCAGATATTAAGATTTGAACGAGACAAAATAACATGCTTTTTCTCTCAAATATGTTGTTATAATCATTTGTTTCAGATGTACTGTAATTATTTTCTGTATAAAAATGAATTTGGTGTTCAAAAAGTCTTTTTTCAGACTTGATTCTTGAAAAAGAGGGGGTCGTCTTATAATCAGGGCCGTCTTATATATGGGCCAATACGGTATTTTGAGCTACGGAGGGCACAATGTTTTATGGGCTGAATGGACACTCGGGGTGATGACGTAGTTGGACTGGACTGGAAGAATAGCTGTGCTAGCTAGCAAGCGAAGCAAGTACGACGACTGGCATGATTTTGTCACATTCTGTTGCTGGTCAGATTGTATTATTAGAAAGCTGTGGGATGAGTTCCCGACGTCGTACCTACATCCAATTCCAGTTCATCAGAAGTGCCTTTAAACCGATCCTAGACAGGTTGCCGAGATATTGACTTGCTGCCATTTGACAGTTTGTATATCCCTTTGTTGCTAGTTGAATCATAGCCGTGTTTTGTTCATTTGTCTGCCTCTCACTGCGGTTTTCCCTCGTTTTTTTTTTTTTTGATCCCGACAAACTGTCACTGACCCGTTTATTGTCTCCCTTTTCACGATCACATGTTTTTTGTGTGTTCAATTAACCCTTGTACGCAATCCCTCTGTTAATGTTGTCTGCTATTTGGGGTCCTACCTTGCTTCCGCATTCGTGGACCGTAACAGATTTGTTGGTTTTCATCTTAGGACTTGAGTTGCTGATTGCAGCTATTGGATCGATGAACAATACACATAATATCTATTTAGAAAACAATAATATGGTGCTTGTGGTGTTACTTAATGTTACAAACAGTGTGCTCTTGAACGCTTCCTTTTTTTTGTTTTGTTTTTCTCCTGCATCTAGAATTGCAGAGTCCGCAGCTGTCACTGCAAATAGACGAACACTACTGGTGTTCTGCAATTCCTTCTTACGCAGCGAGACGTCCAACACATGCGCACATCGGTTAAAAGCGGCGAGTACTCACTCCTGGTGTTTTTATTGCGTCTTTTGTTACCATTTCGTTGCCTCAAAATACTTTTTGCATGTATTTCACTCTCATACTTTTAAGCATTGTGTTTAATTGTGGTAGCTTTAAAGCAGTTTGTTGATCTGTTGACCACATTAGTCACGTAGCGTATTTAAATCATATTACTATGTCTAAATTCTTAAGGTATCTTTAATATGTTCTGCCTCTATGCATCTAAACAAAACAAGCTGAAAGTTTTAGGTGCCAAATTCACCTCTTCTAGGACGTTTCGCCGGTGAAGCACATTTTTCCAGAACACCAGTTTTGGCCTACTCTCGTCTTGTCCCGTCTGTCCTGTTTATTTTGCTTTGTTGCTCGTTTTGTGAAATATTAACAGTGCTGTCAGGCAAATTAATGTTTGTCTCGGGTTCAAACTAAAAGGCCTGAACAGATGACATGTCATAGAGTCATACTCTGGAAGCCCGGCAGCGTAGTCCAGTGATGTCACCGCCCTGCGATGTCAACAACAATGGTGAGCTACTAATTAAACAATTTTACAAATCGTATAAAAACCAAAACATCAAGAGGGGTTTTAATTTTAACTCATACTAACGTTTATCTTTTAAGAACTACTAGTCTTTCTATCCGTGGTTCCCTAGCAATGTAGGTAAATGGATTGATGTAATTTTGTGTAAAAAGGAGTGCTATATAATTCCAAAAACATTGATGAAAAAGCCAAGAATCAGATGTGACAAGCGGTCAATCATCCTAACAGACACCCAAGCCCGTTGAAGAAATAAACCCATGCACTATAAACAGGTAGGTGACTGAATTCCCATTTGCGGTAATCCGCATTAGAATCGACAGTGACGTTGTATCTACCTAACAATAGAGCTTATACATCAATGTCATTATGAGCTTATGCTGTAGAACAGGCTCTCACTGCCATCATTGCACGCACACAACACATACACTTTTGCACCTGATCTGATTGCAACGGGTCAGCAGACCTTTGCGTGCAGGGAACATCAGCTGACCGCAGACAAAAGCAGGGGAAGAAGTCCTCACCGCAAGGAGAGAATGACTCAGCGTTCTTAGTTCAAATCAGATGCCATGACATTGCTGCAATAAATACTGACATCATATAGCGTTTTGGGGTTTCATTGCATTTGTCTGTAGGTCTTCGCAACTTTTGCATGCGACATGGCTTCAACAAGAAACACTTATGGGAGTTTTCTTATGAAAGACAAAGTTTAAATTAACAGTAAATTACATGAAGGCTTTGTGATTTGTTTTCACATGATTGGCTTGGAGTTGCTTCAACTAAGTCCAACTCGCCTCTGCTATTCACTCGCACAACAATGAGGTAAGGAAGATCTAATTTCCTGCCGGAGAAAAAGATTCACCACTCCAATGTGGAGTTGGTGGGCAATATTGGTATCTTGAAAGGGACAGAGCGGTCCACTAAGTACGACAGAAAATGTTTAAACACGATCTGGCTCTCCATTCTGTTAGTGATCCCTCGCAACTTCGCGCTTCAAACTTCACGCCCTCAGTCCATCGCGGATTTTTTTCCCCAATTAAAAAATAAATAAATACAGATGAGCTGTACTGATCTGATAACGTAGGAGCCGTTTACATGGTGACTCTCCGAGAATACGAAAAATTTCAAAATTTGCATTTATATGGGCCCGTCTCCATTCGAACAATGTCGAAATTCTGCATGAAAACGATGTAGTATTCATGCCAGGCCCTAGGGGGCAGTGCAGATTTACAAGGCGACAGCGAATGATGCACTTTGACCCAAACAAGTTCCTTAGCCCGGAATAAAATATGCCCACCCACTCGGAGCAATGGCATTTTTCTTTTATTCAAAAAGGCACAAAAATGGAAACATTCAACATATTTAATTTAAAAATATTATTAAAACTAAATGTACTGTACGAGTGCTGACGTTATTGGCACGGTCTCGCGCCGCGGGAGCTTCTGATATTCATATGGAGCAAGCCCCCCCTCAATCCCCCGCAATCGAATTCTTCCACTTTGGAGGCAGGATTCAGAATTTTTTGTCTTTGCATTCCGTCTTCGCCGACACCGTATGCACGCGAGGCGATTCCGCTATTCAGTCATTGCGTCTTTGTGTCGCAGAGTCGCCATGTAAACTGCCCCGCAGTCTCCCTCTCCCGCCTGCTGCTTTTCTTGGTCTGGCAGTGCACTGGAGTCTCTTATTAAAGTTAACGATGATTGAGAGACATTAAGGTTTGATCTTTCAGAGACGCTTGGAAGCTTAAACTTCATCGTTTAGCTTGTTAAACAGTTGCTGTGGCAACTCGTGTCTATGCACGCAGCTTGAGCGGATTTGAGTGGACTCACTCAATGAAGCATTTAATGAAGACAAGCATTTTTCTACTTTATTCTTGTTTAAAAATATTTCGGTAGGACAGTATAATGTTTAAAATTTATCATAATTATTACATTTGAAGTGCTTGAAAACAATAAAATGTATATAAAAGTTTTTTTTTTAATTACACTTTGGGGAAAAAATGAACAAACAGGTCTTTTATGTATCTCTTTCCAATGTTAAATCTGAATACACATTGAAAACACACACCCGAAAAAATTTGGGGGGTTGGGGGGGCGCTACTTTGCGGTTTTTCACTTATCACCGTGGCCCATTAACCGTGAAAAACGAGGGATTGCTGAAATTTGGTATGAGTGCTCACAAAAGAAAGCATGAATTGTGTTACAGCCTGCAACCTGATGCTGAAGTTGAACCATTCTGCCATATAGTGATTTGTGAATCGTGACCGAGCAAATTACTTTGAAGCTGCTGCAAGCAAATAAAAATTTACAGCGTAGGACTGCCATAAATTAAGAGATGGTTCAGGCAGTAGAGGGTTAAATAACGTCAGGGTATTCCCTGAAGCATATCTCCGAAATCTGTAGGAGTTGTCACGTTAGGTTGTTCATGGTGGGCTGCTCATAATACCCAGAGGACAAATCCATTTATGTTATTAGCAACGATGCAGACCATAAACCTGTCATGTCACGCATATACTTGGTTATACTTATAGCATAATAACATAAGCTGATAATATGAGCTGTGTATCCCAGTGAGAAAGACTGAAGATTAGTGAAGAATGTTCAGATTCCAGTAGAACAGCTGGAGGGAGCAACTGTGAGAGAGATCTTTTGATACAAAAAAACATGCCAATGCAAAAACAATGCAAGTATCTGCAGACCAACGCACTGCACATCTATGATTGTCATCTGCACCGTTGCATGAAATGTACGGATCATAGCCTGAATCTCATACGTGAATACTTTTGCAACTTAAACACAACTAACTAGGCTTCGTGAACAAAGATGGCATGCGAGCAGCAGTTCTGACGTCTGGAGTTTTTGCTGCGACGCCTTGTCGAAATTGAGTGATTTGATCTGTTTAGACCGTTATTCAAAGTATGCGCATGGTTCATTTTAGGCATTAGCTATGATTGGAACACATGATGGTTCCAGAAAAAGAGGTCAGTGGGGTAGTGTATTGCCTTCACCGCACGAAAAACAACCCGTGATACACAAGTGGGTTGTTGGGTGCCCTCAAAGGCTGGATTTATACTTTGTGGCCAAAGTTCCTCAATTTCCTAATTTGGGGGGAAAAATCAGATCAATATCACTGCAGTCCTAAGAACCAAATGCTTGAATGTAGACATAGCAGACAAATTGGAATCAGGCATCTTCTAAAGATGAAAACTAAAATGAATTGGCCATCTTAAAATTAGGCATGTGCCGGTTACCGGTTTACCGTGGTATGAAAACACTGCCGTCGCTGTCAAAATTACACCTGAGCTTTTTTTAAACCCCTCAAAAAAGTCTAGTCTAGTATGGGAGTATTTCAGCAACCAAAAAGAAACAGACGGCCGCAGCTTAGAGGAGGAAGGACAGCCGATGTGCACGCAACACCTCCAACATGATTTCACATTCAAATGACCATCATCCTACACTTTACACAAATTTAAGGTAAGTAAACGCTGTCATGAACGTTTCCAACCAGCTACGAGAGTTCACTCCAGCGTGTTTCATGTGTCTAGCGATGGTAAAACAAATACTATAACATAAGCTTGTTAACGAGGATTTCAACGTGGTTAGTTAGCATGCCAAGACGGCTAACTAGTTTTCGCTCTATTAGCGTGCTTTTGTAAAGTCTTCCGCCATTGTAAACATCTGTTCGAAATAACACTTTCATAATAGAGCGGTGTGTGTTTTTTCCCCTCTGGTGACTTTTTGTGTTGAGAGAGGGTGGGTGTGTGTCTATATTGTGTAAATAATGATACAAATCATACACACTCGCTGTCTATTGCGCTCACTCTCCATTAATATTCAACTAATTAATATTGTTAGTAGCAGTGGTATATTAACCCAGAAAAGGTGAACATACTTACATTCCTGCATCATAACTTGGACTGAGCGAGAAATATGTAGAAAATTAGCAAGTCTTTAAAAATGTGGTGGGGCTTTAAAGTCAGTGAAGTCCCTGCACTCCATATACATGTATACATATGGCGGAAAGCACAGACAAGACTGAAAAAGCAGTTTCTGCTCTTGCACTCCTCTGTAAAAGAAACTGCTGTATTTTAAGCCAAAACAACTGTTGTGTTTGATAGAACAATATGTCTATATGCTGCCATAGCAGATTCATGGCGCATTAAGCCCCCCAAACTATTTTTAATTCGTCCATTTTACCCTGGAAACCCCCGTTTACAGACGTCACGCAACCGCTTTTGTTTCAACCCAGCCATAAAACGAAGGTAAATAATTATATTATTCAAAATGTGTCATTTTTAGCTTAGAATCATAAATTGATGTCTAATATTTCGTTTTAAAAAAAAAAACCTTGTAAAAAATTATTCACGCTCATATTTTATTTTAAACTTTTAAACGAATTACGTCACAATGAAAAAAAAATGGCGTCTGTAAAAGTCATGGATATGTACCTCATAACTACCGCTTAATTGTATTTTTTTTGTTACTGTCGCATTTTCTCCGATATGTTAGATGATAATCGATCCAAAGGAAAAAAAAAAAAAATTTAAAGGGTAAATATGTGAAAAAGAAAATCTAGACCACTCCTTGATGTCTGCGATTTCTGCATCGCGACCCTTGTTATATTACCATGTTTCACCCATAAAATCCCCCAAAAATGCAGCAGTGGCCATTCACAGCTGTGTCTTGACACTCAGCGATACATGCTACATGGAGTTTTTGGATCAAAACAAGGTAAGCACGCAATAATATCTCGTTTAAGTCATGGCGTCTTTAATTCTGCTCTTTCATGCTCTCACCTCCAAATAGGGTTTCACTGTTTAAAAAAAATAAATAAATAAATGTCCTCCTGTTCAAAATGTTTCTTCCCCCAGAAAATTGAGATTTTAAACCTTCCAATGATGTATCACACATGCATATCGGACAATTTTGAAAGTTGGCCAAATTGGGGGTCTCAGAGCGGAACTTCAAGTCACCTGAGTGTTTTCCGCCATATATATATTAAAAGTATTTATAAGCGTTTTCACTTTTTTTATGGTAACTATTTTTGTTCTAATGTTTAGAAACTTGAGCTGTGGGTTTAGCCTATACAGTATGTTATTATTTATTTCAAATTTTAATATAAAATATTAAAAACATTTAGTTATTTTAAATATTAAAATATTTTAGTTATTCATTTTTATTTCATTTATTTTAACATATTCATGTTGATGTTACAATTTGCAAATATGTTGTGAAAAATAATAAAAATCCTGTTCAATGGAAAAAAAATTTTGACCCATACATCTCAAAATAACACAGTTTAGAGCTATAATTGTAATACCGTGATACTGTGAAACCGCGGTATTTTTGCTTAAGGTTATCATAAATCACATGCCTACTTAAAATGCAACTGCACTTTCCAGCATTTAGGATAGATGGCATTTACCCAGTATGCAATCACTGATACACAGTACCAGAGGCGTGCGAAATTTCCGATTTTTGAAAAGATTCGAGAACGATTCACAAACATCCAAATTCCGATTATTGTATTATACCAGGTAAAGCAGAACTAAAACACAGTCAGCACGGTCTTCAGGACGCAATGAGGAGCGGACCGAGAGTAAATAACACGTACAACTCATGCCGCTAGATAAAGAAACCAATAATACCTGACTGCGGCCGACAACTGCTTCAAACAACGCCCAGTTGCTAGTTGCTAAAAACATATGGGCACATACGGCTATAATAGATATCACATATATGTAGAACTAGATGCGAAATGACAGACTTGCCGTTTAGTAGTTGCCGCGTTGTAAACACCCGCCATATTAAAGCAGTAGACTTTTCTAGAAGGCTCTGTTGCAGCGAACCTAAATAATGTTTTATCTAAAATACTCCTAAATCGACAAAATCTTGACTTGAATCTATCTTTAAATGAAGAAACAGTTTTAAACATTGACATGTCGAAAGTAGACAGAAGGGAAATTATGGAATAACGTTAGCAATTTTACCAACTTTAACGGTTGATTCACATCATTAAATTAATTGAATGTAATTTAAAGCTGCTGATACAGAATGGGGACTTGAGTATTTTATTTACTGTTTCTAACTGTTAACTTGATAATGAAATATTAGTTTGGTTTAGCCTGAGAGGCTTTTTGAACAATTTTGGAACTAATGTACAACACATTAAAGGCGGGGGGGTCGGGGGTAAAATCAATCATCAATTTATAATCGAACCGGAGCCTCTGGATCGTAATCGGAATCGAATCGTTATGTGCCCAAAGATTCCCACCTCTACACAGTACACACAGGTGTACACTCAGAGTAAATAAAAAAACTATGGAGAAGAAAAAAAAAAAAAACAACAACAACCATTAAATAAGACTTGGTTTAAATTGCATCTCATCAAAAGATTATTCAGGTAAATTATAGCAAACTGGGTATAATATCCACCAGTATTTCTAGGTGTCAATACACACAGAACCTCAGACTTCATTATGCACATTGTGTACTAGGGCTGGGTGATGCGGCCTAAAAACAATTTTATTTATTTATTTATTTTCACCTAAAATTTGATTTACGACCCCCCCCACTCTCCCCTACTTATTTAGGGTGACCATAAGAACAAAAGACAAAAGCTCCAAACAAGTTTTTAAAAATGTTAAGCAAAAATAATGTAAATAAAGTGCAAAGCTGTCTTAAATAATTTTCTTTCTCCCTATTTGTGCTGTGAGGCCCCAAATACAATGTAATAACTACACAAATAAACAAACTGTCATGGAATAATCTATTGAATATTTGGTTGCTACAGTTCCTTTTTGGCAAAACCAGAACAAAAAACTTTATTAAATCTCACAAAACCCTCACAATAATTGATTAAAAAAATGATTTATCACCTAGGCCTATTGAGTACAAAGACATACAAAAGTTGAAAAAAACTAAACTGCAAATACTAAAAGTTTAATATGAACGCGAATGTGCCATTTTCATGCAGTTGAATGAGCTGAACTGCACAAAATGAAGATGTTTGTTGAAAAGTCACACAACAGGCCCTTTGTGCAAAGTGCAAGCTTGCTCGCTGACAGCACATCTTGTGAGATGATGTCAGGGAATCTGAATGTGTATATATAATGCACCTGTGACTTGAACAAAACGTCCAAACAAAATCCACTGTCAAAGTGTGCGAGCAAGAAAGCATTTAGAATAATTTTCATTATTCAGGGAGGGAACCCTGAAAAGGATGGAAAATATGTGAGACAGGAGGCTCTGCCGGGAGAAGGAAGGGCAAGGCTATGACACACACACATACACACGCAGGCACGCTTTCACACACTCACACTGTGACGCCAAGAGCCATCTTGAAAGCGTGTGAACCGGAAACGGACGCCTGTCTTGCCGGAGCCAGCAGATGGATTCTCAAGGTTCAGAGAGAGCCAACCTGCAGACATTCCCAGCAGTGTTCCCGCCGCTACTACGGAAAACTGCGCAACATCCTGGAGACATTGCTCACCTCCTTCCGCAGCAAAACATGCCTGTCACCGTGGGTGTATGTTTTTTGATAATATTACAGCAACTGTACTCACAAAAAGCAGCATAGTGTAAGATAACCCGGGGTAACCTGTGATGGAAGGGAAGGCTGGGCGCATGCAAAGTCAACACAAGCTGCTCTGACCTGAACAAAACAGGCCAGTCAGCTGATCTCAAATACACACACAGCTAGATGCATTCTCATGACTCAAAATAATATCTAGTGCAGGCAAGATTCAGCATTGTATTAGTCATCTAGCCTTTTAGGGACGAGCTAAATACCTAAGTATATAGTATAGTAGCTTTTGTAAACCTACGTGTTGGTCAGAGGCCTCGGTGGGGCTGAGAACTGGCGAGCCAGTCGGGCTGCAAAGCTCAGGGAAAGGATTGGGAATAGCAGGCAGCGAAGCAGGACGCAGATGCTGCTCATCCCGCAGGCACCTGCAGGGGGAGACAAACACATACACTCAGGTCTATGGCTGAGGAAAAAAACGCAAGGTCATGGGACCTACCAGTTACCTTTGATTATATTCTTCATACCTTCAAAAGCAGTCTTGTACTTCTGTTGTTCATGAACACATTTACTTTAAATTACCTTCAAAAACCATCTTGTACTTCTGTTGTTCATGAAAACACATTTACCTTGATTTAGTGCACTTTTTTTTTAGATTATATTAGAAAACAACACAGGGGTACGTTGACTTACAAGTTTCATTCACCCATGACAACATTATAACTAATTTCACTCATGTATCGAGTCAATTTTTCCATTTGAAATATGGCTGAATGATATTGGAAAAAACGGGCATTGCGACTTATAGGGGGTTTGCAAAATATTGCTTTTAGAGCTATCCCGACTAGTCAACGTAGGCGACGTCATCGATGACGTAAAAGCGTCAACGAGCACAATATCCCGTCGACAGCTAATGAAGGGTTAAAAAAAATATAAGCGTGGAAAGTCGAGAATGCCGGACGCTCGGTATGCAAGCGGGGAGAGAGGCACAAAGCCAAAAAAGCGTACCAGAGTGGCCAAAACATTGAATTATTTCAACAAAACAAATGAGGGTACACCGTTGTGTCCTGTCTCTTCAATGCCAAGCTGGCATACCAGGCTGCACGTGGGCTGTGAATGAACACCTAAAGCGCCGTCACCCAGTTGTAATTTTGGAAGATGACAGGAAACAACAAGCTGGCAGATCGTAAGTCCATCTAACTAACTAACAACACCTTTTATTGAAGTTGCTAAGCCTGGTGCGATATGCAATGAGTCCATTTATCGCACGGTAAATAGAAATGAGGGCGGTCATTTTTACGGCTGCATTTTATCGCCGCGTGCGTGCATACATTTGTGCGTGCGTGCTGATGGCATATGAAACTCCAGTTCCTTTCACAGATGTTTATTGGTCATTAACACGCCGTAGAATTAAAGTTTTGAAATACAAAATAAGGAAACACATCTATATTAAACACATTGCATTGCAATATTGAGGCTAATGGGGAAAAAAAACAACCTACTTCAGCCTGCTATAAAACATTGGCAGTCTTCCCCAAAACGCAAACTTGCGGTTAAAAGGTGACACTTCTAACATGAAAAATTGCTGCTTAACAGCATTTGCAAACACAAAAATGAAAAAAAAAATCTATTACTGACACCACATGCAATGACGAAAAGTGCTTTCTTTGCGGAGTGTAAAGCTTACGGTTAGCGGTTTAGCGAACGTACTTCCGGTGAACAACTCAAAATAAAAGCACGTCATGTTCGTCATATAAATAACGATTCTGGAGTTAATCCCACATACTTCAGAATTCAGATTCTACACTAAGAATAGGTTTAAAATGACACCCTTTATGAAAAATCTGATTGGCAATGAATAATTATTATAATTAATACTATTATATATAGTAGTATACTATAATAGTATTGCCTTTTTTTTTTTTTTAGTATTGTTTTGAATCATGTTGGAAAAGCGACGTCAGTGTTCTGAATCTGTTTACATTTCATTCTTTTGCACTAGTTAATGCTATCAACATTTGACCTCATTGTTTATTTGTGATTTATTATTATTTTTGTGTTTATTTGTACTTCAGTAAAGAATAAGTGCTCCAAAATGTTTTGTGAATTAATAATTGTCACCAAAAATGTCATTGCTAAATTAGTGTATTAAAAAAAAAGAAAAAAATTTTTTTTGATTAGTCGGCTAATCGTAAAAATTAGTCGGCTGACTAATATTGAGAAAATTAGCAATTTCTATCGCAATTTGCGATATATATTGCAATATTAAAATTCGTTGAATTTTCACCAAATGACTTGAATAGCTGTTTGGAAAGACTTTGGTTGACTCACTATGACCACATTGTATTCATCAGAGATGTCCCAGTCCGATCAGGTGATCGGAAATCGGGCCGATCGCCCCATTTTTCAGAGGATCGGAATCGGGTGAAAAGGATCGGGGTTTATGTTTTTCTGTTCCATGCTCGTACAGCCTCTCAGTTTCCATCCTGCTAAGCAGTGCGACCAAACTGTTTTTCTTGGTCACCAGTGCAGCTGGTGGTTTGTAGGTTTTTAGCTTTAATCTGGACAGAGATGCCTTGGTAACTCTACGATCTAAGTTACAAATGTGTTAATCATCGTTAAGCTTGGTACACAGTCTGAAGTGTGTTGTGGCAACTCATTCATTTTGTACGTGAGAGGCTGTTCTCGGCAGCGTGCGCGTCAAAGCAAAAAAAAAACAAACAACTTTTTTTTCGGTATTTGATCGAGACTATCAGCAGATTCTCAGAATCAGGTGACTTGGGTGCAAAAAGATGCGATCGGGACATCTCTAGTATTCATATAACACCGTTTAATCCAGGCTAAGGGGGGTTATCTGTGAATGATTGGTGTACAATATATGTAAAAGGGATCCAGAAGCAACGTCTCTACACAATTGCTTAAAAAAACAACAATCGCACGTCCTGTGATGAGACTATCATGCATGTGAAAATTGCGATGACGATGTTCAAACGATATATTGTGCAAGCCTAATTTAAAATTTATCGAAAAGCTTTCAATCCGCTCCTGCACCTCAGAAAAACCATCTTGGAACATCTTATAATCTTCTTGGAACATCTTATAATTGTACTCCTCTATCAACTGTTGAAAAGATTTATTGATATCATTTATCATATCATTCTCATGTAATTTTATTCAGTCGGTATTTTCCTTCCAGCAATCACAATGTTTGTTGATGTTAAGCAAAGAATCTGCAAGAAGAATGTTGTGTGTCTCTACCTGACAGCCTGAATGTGCATTGGCTGAGAGTGCCGCAACCTTTCCCTGGCGGGTATGGAGGGGGGCGTGTGACGTCGTGCAGCTGGGCCGTGTCTGACAAAGGGAACATGCATCAGGTGGTGCTGGTGGTGGGGGGCCGCGTGTCCGTTGTTGAGGATGAGTGCCGTGTCTGCCTGTGTTGAGTAAACGCTCTCCATGGAGGAGTTCATCTCGTTGACGAGCTTCTCCAAATCCACATCGTCATCTGTGAGAGAAGGGGAAAACGGTTTGGAACTGTGAAAATTGGATTCAAATCAAAGTTTTGTTAAATAACGTAATTTTTGGACTGTAAGTCGCGCCTGACTATAAGCCGCCACCCACCAAACTTGACACAAAAATGGCATTTGTTCATAGATAAGCTGCACTGAAATAGAAGCCCCAGCTGGACTCACTGTATCATGGGATATTTAAACCAAAAAATATTAACCCGTAACACTTTATTTGACAGCGGCATTATAACACCAAATGCACCCCAAGAAGCTTTAAACCAACTGGCTGCAAAGCTTCATTCGGCCATCATTGCTCCCTAGGGGGAGGCAGTCAACCTCTGCTGTAAGCACTGTTGTTGTACAACATGCTTCCTAGCATGCATTACAGCGCTACAGATGTAAATTACAGTCAAAATTCATGTTCTATGCTAATTATTTCTTCAATTACTGTTCTAGTTGTTTCATTCATTGCTAGTTATGGTATTTGGTAACACTTTATTTGACAGTGGTGCCATAAGCCCAATAACTATGACATGACACTGGCATGAGCATTACTGAATGCTCATGACAATTGTCATTTTGTGTCATCAGCAAATTATCTCACTTTTGAATGGATGTATAAGATCCCAGCTGGACATAAATGGAGTTAGTGACATAATTTGCCGGATGACACTAAATGACCACTGTCATAAGCATTCATTAATGCCCATGATAGCGTCATGTCATAATCATGACAGTCTTATAGCAGTATTGTGACGCCGCTGTCAAATAAAGTGTTATCTATTACCATATTGGCCCGAATATAAGACGGTGCATTCAAATAAGTATGAAAAAGTGGGAGTCGTCTCATATTCGGGGTCTAGACATTATACCCATTCACGACGCTAGATGGCGCCAGATATCATTGAAGCGAATGCTGAATTTCAGGAGTAATGTTCTGTCATGAAAGATCTCAGCTACTCTCTTTAACCAGTTTGCATTATTTTATTGCAATGTTTTTCCTTATTCAGATTTGTTTCAAGACTACAGTTACAGTTAGACCTCACTTTGATGGTTAATGCAGTTTTTGCAATTTTGCTGTTTTATCACAACAGATTGGTTTATTTACATTTCAAAAACCAGAAGCCATTCAATTACGAATGTGATTGCACTTTAGTTTACATATTTGAATTGAAGATTTGAATGAGGCAAAATAGCATGCTTTTTCTCAAAGATATATTATCATCATCATTTGTTTCAGATGTACTGTAATCATTTTCTGTATAAAAATTAAGTTGGTGTTCAAAAAGTCTTTTTTCAAACTTCAGTCTTGAAAAAGAGGGGGTCGTCTTATAATCAGGGCCGTCTTATATTTGGGCCAATACCATAAGCGGAGTTTGACTTTTGGGGCAGGGGGTCACAACATGTCGATGACCCCAAAACGCAGTGTCAGTAATAAAATTAACCTCTAAGAATATTTATAATAATAAGTTGACAATTAGCGTTTCTTGTTTCCCATCATTCTTGAAGGGAATTCTATATCAGGCTGCTTAGGCAATACTTCTCACCAACATCGTCATCCATTGAATTTGGAACGCCTGTTGGTGTCGTGCCAATGTAGTTACCCCAGTCAAAAGTTGTATCCCCTTGGCGGAGCTATAGACCCTACCCACCGACGTCACAAAACCACGTGCTCGCTGTATGGTTCCGCCCACTTGTCCGTCATTTTGTCTCTGTATTAGCATTGGTTTCAATTGATCGAGGAATTTAAAATGCATTTCATGGAAGACCCGGTGCTTTCTCATGCCGTAAACTCACTGGATGTGTTGCATAAAAGGCGTTATGTGGAAAAGCTTCGTTCTATACAGTCGCCAGACCCATATTTGATGCCCAAATCGATGTTTTTCGACCCACTGTCTTCGCCCTGTCTGCCTGACATCTGCTACGCTGATATTTACAATTATCTTGTCCACACAAAATCAGCCTATTCTCACGAAAATTTGAAAAACTTCAAGAGCTTGGAGGCTTATAAATACTTCGTTGCTGGTTGGGTGAAACAGGTCCTCGTCCACGAAAATTCGGCAGGAATCTATCTTGTGCTTGGAAAGGTGAGTTACGAAATTTTCAACTCAAAATCTTTTGTTATTGCTAACATCCACTGTCAAGTCTAATGTATTTCATGTCGTTTGTCAATGGAGTTAAGGCTTTTAATGTTTATATGGTTTAGCGATAGCACTCTCACTACATACATACGTGTATGTTGTCGGCGATTAGCCTAGCAATGATCTTAATTGTGGTTATTTGTCAGCCCAAAACCCTCTAAGTATATCTTAAATGCATCTTACCGGATATAAAATGACTACTACATAGTCTGTGGTGATTTTTTGGTGCCCAGTTTTCACGTCGAATTGCAGCCGTCCATTTCGCTCTCCTCTTTGGATCCCTCGGAATACGGTAAAACTTCAAGCCTCTCCCTCCATCTTCTCCGTTAGTGCAACCAACAGCCACACACGCCTTCACCATTTTGATTATTAATGTTAAGGAGCAGAAAAACACGCCGTAAATAGGAGGAATGTACGTAGCCGTAACAGGTTAACACTATGTTTTGACGGACAATTGGGCGGTACCATTCAGGAGAGCGGAGTTGTGACGTCACGTGGGTAGGGTCTATATGGAGGTAGATTTGTATCTTTATTATTCAATCAAAAAAGTTGCTTCAATAAGAAAAAAAAAGTTGCTTCAATTAAAATATATATTTTCAACCAAAAAAAAAGTCACTTCAATCACAAAAAATGTGTTTGAATGCAAAAATAATTTTGAAACTAAAAAAAAATGCATGTGAAAGCTATTTTACTTTAATTTTTTATTTCAACTTTTTGATTGAAGAAATGTTGATTTTGTTTGGGTCACATTTTGGCTAGAACATTTTTCTATATTATTCAATCAAAAAATAAATTGCTTAAAAAATACATAGATTTCCAAAAAGAAAAATCACTTCAATCAAAAAAGAACATTTTCAATCATAGAAAAAAAAATTTAAATGCGAAAAAATATTTGAGATTGAAAAATTAGCTTTTGAACACTTAATTTTTCATTGAAAAAGTTTTCTTTGATTGAATAAATCCTTTTTGTGTTTGGGCCATATTTTATTAGGACATTTGTGTCTAAATTATTCAATCCCCCAAAAAGAAAAAAAATATTTTCAATCAAAAACAAAAAAAAATTCGACCCATTAAAATGTTTTTTTTTTGTTCATTTCATTCATTTTTGTTTGGTTTTATTGCTTTACAACTTATATATATACATATATAGGAAAGTCAATGACATGCAATGACACTTTTCGGCCACCAGGGGGATCTGACCCTCCTGAACCCCCCCCACCCCCCCTTAAAATCTGCTTATGGCCAATACGGTATCTAAAATAAATCAAGATATAAGGCGCACCGGACTATAAGCCGTAGGATTCAAAATGAAGGGAAAAAGTAGCAATTTATAGTCTGAAAATTACAGAACTTTTTAGATACAGATACACGATTCATAGCTATAAACAGAAGCGGAATTGTTAAATCGCTCATATTCATCTTTTACTGTAAAGGCAAAATAAAGAAACTTGACTTATTCTTCCACTAATCCTTGAGTGAAGCAGTGTCATAACTCTCTATAATAATGGACGTCTTATTTTCTGGCTAAAATTAAAGCCAACTTGAAGAATGGTGTTATCCAATATTTTCCAATGTCCGAAGCCCTTTTGACCGATGGGTGTCCCAAACCAACACCGCACAGAATTCCTTACATTCCTTTTGGCGAAAAAAAATTACAGCAATCTGGGAGTGCTCACCAGCCTGAGTGTACCAAGTGTCCACAGCAAAATAAAACACAACACACTTGTGCACATACACACAGGGCAGCCGAGGACACGGTGTACAATATGCAGCACTGATGTGCATGTAATTATACAGGAGAATCAAAAATGTACAACATCTGCAGTCCGAGTGAGGCCGAAGAGTGAGGCGGGGGGGAGCTGCTCTGTACTCAAAACAGCAGGGAGTCAGCTCAGCTCGGATCACAAAGTAGTATGCATGACAAACAGGGAGGGTAAGTAGAGGACACAAGGTCATGTGATGTTCAAGAGTGGGACATGGGTTATGAGGTGAAGGGATGAAGAAGACTAAGGGATGGATGGCTGTTATGTAAAGCTTTGGATAGATGGTTTGTTATATTATCCCCTGCTGACAGTTTAGTACACAAGTCACTTGCCTACAAAGTGCCATTTTGCAGACGTGAGTTTAGTCAAAGAAGTTGTTTTTTTACATATAAAAAGTAAAGGAATGAATGTGTTGCTGATCTGTTTGAAATAGTAACCCTGGAAGATTACGTAAAAGTGCTGTAATTAAAAATTGGGGGGATGACAGCTGTTCCAGTTGTATCATCACTTTTAGATTTGGCCCGATAAGACGGATGCAATTTTAAATTCAATCTAGCCCATCACATAGCTTTAGGAGGATAATGTTAATATCGTTGGCATTCATCTCCCTCCTCCCATTGCTGGTTTGGCCCACACTAGGGTCTTGGCTTCAGTCAGGGAACATATAGCAGAGAGAATGTCTTCTCTAACCTTTTTCTTCGATGTTTAGGAATTGCAGCCTCGGTCTGGCCGGCATCTGGCTACAAAAGCTCCTGTGCAAGCGTGGCCAAGACATTCAAGTGAAATCCCAGTATACAGGGTGACCCAAAAAAACGTTTTCACTGCCATAATACAACTTAAATGCCATGTTTATTCAACTTAGAATTAGAATTTAATCACAAATTATACATTATTGTAAAGAACATGTACAGTACACTCTATTTTTCAATGTGTCCTCCCTTAAGTGTCACAACAGCCTCCAGGCGCCTGCGGAACGCTTGACAGGTCTTCTTTATGTAGGATGCTGTCATCTTTTCCCAAGATCTAACAATGGACCTCTCCAAGGCTGCCACAGAAGTTTGTGGCTTCTTACAGGCACTGTCCTCCACAGTTGCCCATATGCTATAATCCAGGGGATTGAGATCTGGACTCTGGGTGGCCACATATCACCTTGTCAATCAACTTTTTGGTCCCCACAGATCGGGCACTTCCAGACCCAGATTTTCGTGAGGCTGTTCCAGTATCTTTCAGCTTCTTTTTAACTTTGTAGACTGCACATCCGGATATTCTCAGATTTGCTGCAATCTCAGTAGGTGTCAGACCGGCACACAGCAATTCAGGTACAGCAATAGTTTTCTTCATTTTCAGCAGAAGCACAGGAATTATAGAGACGAGAGATTACCAGCTGCATTGAGTGACCTTAATGAATCACTTAAGCATGACAACCTATTTAGATATGTTTCAATGGCTTTTAAACAAGCAGTCAACTGAGTGTAAACTTTTTTTTGGGTCACCCTGTATACTGAATGAATGCTCCATGTCCCTGGCATAGACACCCTACAATCATTTAAGGGCAAATCAAGAGGTCAGAGAAGCACTGATATGAGCATTCACTTCAGCTACCTTGGCTGGATAACGTTGAATGGTTCACGCACTCCATCTGATGAAGTTAGTGTTACTCTTGAGTAACTGACCCAGTGACTAAACGACAGCAGCATGTGATCTTTATAATCTTATCTCCAATTATTAGCACCTCTCTCCCCCTGCCCTCTGTTCTACTTTCTCCACTTTCCCCTTTTAATGACTTGACCTACAGGCCTACATAAACATACAATCCTAATCATGGTCCTCTCTCAGGGCCATGTTTACAACACACTTGCACAAGCATGACGAGCACACATAGCTGAACACAAGGAGATCGTAAAGCGAAAGATTTAAAACATCTTCTCTCCTTCCAGGCATTTCCACGATGACTGAAGAGATTTCTGAGAATGCGCGCATGTGTTCAAGAGGTCATCAGTTGTGGGGGAAAATCGTGAACAAGGGAGATGGAATTTAATATTGGTCTTAAAGTTCTGCATCTGGTTAGCAGAACTTGCAATGATGGAGGAAGACAAGGTCCTAGATGGAGACAAAGATAGAAAAGACGGAGGAGGGGGTTGTAGGAAGGTGGGAAGAGCCTTTGTCAGCAAGAAGGTATGGCAGCAGAAAGATTCCACAAATTAACGTATAGAGGAAATGGAAGGGGCAACGGTGAGAAAGAGAAACGTATCATCCATCATCTACAGCATAAAGAGTGCGATGGACAATTACTGGTCATACTTGCTGTGCAATTTCATTCTTGAATAGACAGGGCAGAAGAGTTACCATGGTGATGTGGCAAGTTTGGATGGGCTGAACGCTGAAAGCCTGGAACAATCAGCTCCTCAGGCCTGCGAGAGGAACTGCGGTCCATGCCCTCCTGCCAAATAAACAAAACAGGCAGAACAAAAAAAAGAAAGATGTTTTTAAACTAAGCGTGTGACAAAAGGCCATGCAATGGTGTTGGATGTCAGATATTTAAGTCACGCCAGACGTAGTGGGTTATTTTGACAGCGCTGTGACAATGGATGAGTTCACGCCTCTGCTCTGCTCTCGAGGAACACTGAGTGACACACAGGCAATACTCTGACCCTGTAGCACTGTGACTTTGTGACCCCCTGACCTTTTTTTCTCTCTCAGTCTGCCCGTCCCACACACACGCATGCACGCACACACTTGCTTCAACCATCACATATGATGCTCACTTCAAGCTGATCAATCACTCACGGAGCACACTTCAACCATCACTCACAGTCAAGTTCCTCGTGCATTGGGTAATTCAGTGCAGCTTCCAGCCTTGAAAGATGCGAAGTGAACAGAGGGAAAAAGGCCAAAACAAAAAAATTACATCTCTACTTTTCCTGGAAAATGCAGAACGCAGGAGAATTGTTCCCAGGAATTGCTCGTGGCCAGATGTCCTGCTGCGAATGCACGCACACGAGCGTGCATGTGGGATGCTTCGAAAACATCCATAAATGCCCAAAGCACGATTTATAGCTCTGAGAAGCTCCGGCCAAAAGCTTTCCAAGGAAGGCAACTTGACTAGGCTGCTTGTTGGATGCAGGATGTCGGCAGGCTTCAGCAAACGCTATCAGAGCCAGATCAAGACATCTGAAGTTGTATTTCACTGACTATTTAACCGTGCGTGTGCACACGTACGGCATGGAGGCCATTTTAAAGAGCTGGACATAAGTATAAACTCCCAATGATACATTAATACAATGTGGCTAAAATATGTACATAAAAGAAGTTGCATTCTGATATAAATCCAAAATGCAGATGGGACAGCTTAGAACAGTGATCTCCAACCACCGGGCCGGGGACCGGTGCTGGTCCATGGCGCATTTGCTACCGGGCCGCCTAGAAATGGTCGAAATTTTGGTATCGATCACAATCTGGCCTGTCCCTCTTGACACATCAAGATGCCTGTCTCCTCTATTGACTAATCCGAGTACAGATTTGTGTATGTCGTCCTATAGTGGTTGGCCGCCATTACCGGGGTGTTTGCACACCCCAGGTCAGCGTCGGTCAATGTAAACAGTAACGTTAGCTGCTGTTGGCTGTATGCTGCGGGCAACAACGTCTTTGGAAAGCTTTTATATTACGTAGCTAAAAGCTAGCAAACGAGGCAACAAATGCGAATGCACTGAGAGCAGCATACCTCGTGGCGAACCGTATTGCTAAAGCCAAGAAACCATTCACGATTGGAGAACAACTCATTATGAATGCGATCAGGGATATTCAACATCAAGTATAAGGAGAAGGGGATGTTGAAAAAGGTGGATTCAGCATAGTGAGGTGAGTTACATTTTCCCTCCACTTAATGTTTGTATTTTATGTTGTAATTTCCTGCCACACATTGCCGGTCCGTGAAAAAAAGGCCCATATCACACTGGTCCTTGGTGCAAAAAAGGTTGGGGACCACTGGCTTAGAACATAGACTGGAAATTGTAAGATCAATGGCAAAAATACCAGAATTGTTGAAATTCCTACAAGACCCCCTCAGTTTTAGTGACATGAACATTGACATATGCGAGCAGACGACTCACAAATGAAATGTCTCAATATCAATTTAAAGACAATTTGCACTACAAAATGACTGTCGTTCAGTCTCACGTGAGGAAATTAACTCCACAAGCAGGAGTATATCAATTATTGATGGGGTACACACTGTACTAGTCGCCAGGGGCACATGACCATCCATTCCTAGAAATGGAATGGTTTTTTTTTTGCTTTTGTGTTTTTAGTGTAGCTTTGGGAGCAGTACAGGTCCCAGGTGTTAATAAATGTCTTCTCTTTAACAGCCTCTATGCCAAGAGTCCACAGAGGAGCTGCATTGTCCAGTAAAATGCCATTGTAAATGTTATGTCACACAATTTGCATTTAGAATCAGCTCTAAAATTGCTCTATGCTGGTCTAAAAAGGAATACAATGTTTAAATCGATACAACTAGAAGAATTTTTTTAGTCCATCTGTTCTTAACCTTGCTAGTTGTACCGAACCCTTCTGGTTTCACGGGTGCATTCACCGAACCCTTCAGAATTTCATGATAAAGTTATTTTTTTACGAATTCAAAACCTAGCAAGCTAACATCTAAGTGAATTCCTGTTCAAATTTCTTCCAGATTTCTAATTTACTACAAATAATTTTGCCTTTTGCTGTTGATTTATTCATTGGTAAATTAAATGAAACTCACTTCATTTTACACTGTTCTTTTTGCTTTCATATCTACATTCTCATATTATTTTTGCATCGTTGCATCACATACCATTTTCATGACATAAAATGACGCAAATGTCTTTTTAGTTATCTACCCAGTTCGCGCTGCCTGTAGGTCTGTTATATTTCCTCATACCAAGTGCGAGTCAACCTTCCACTGTGCAAACTGATTTCTCCTCCCATTAGAGGCCTAGCAGTTGAAAGAAATGGAATAAAACCTGTAAATTGGGGCCAAACTAGTCCAAAACCTGGTCTGAAATGGCACTTTGCCTAGATTTAGTCAGTGTACAAAATGGGGCTCTGTATTTCTTAACCCTCACCGAACCCCTGAGGCTTACTCACCGAACCCCTGGGGTTTGATCGAGTTAAGAACCACTGTTTTAGTATGTGATAAAAATACAGATACTTTTCAGTCCTTCCTTTAAATGTTTTAAACTATTTTCATCAGTGTCTAATCCTACCTGGTACAGTGCAGTGGTGGCTGAGTTAAGCGTGCCCCAAATTTGTTGCGTTATGAGCAAAGATTTTTAATTACAAGCAAATTTTAGTTAGTATAGGTATTATGCTGTTTATATTTTGCATAGTGGTCATAGTTTCCATTCAAATGTAACAAAAAATTGCTGACGTTCTATTGGGTCACAAAACTGATTCAGGGATTGGCATTTCACTTCATTTCAATAAGGAAAACTGATTGGATACACAAGTAGTAATGAAACAAATTAAATTTGAGTAATGTTATTTCTGTATTACGGCCGTGTGGTAAAATGACAACAGCTCCAACTGCTCCAACACACAGCTTCCAACCAGTTCTACTGTTACACTTACTTGGAAGCCCAACCACACGACCGAGAGCTAAGTGTTGCCTGGGTAACCAATGCACACAGCCGCTAACCTTTGACCTCGGAGGAGAGTAAGAAAGCAGGAATTGTAGTCCGAGCTCTAAGACAGATCACACATGTTTGGCACTGCTGTCACACGGGAAGACTTTTGAGAGAGGCGACGTGCTGCTGGGCCCGTTCATTTGTCCGTTCTTTCCGCCCTTCGGACCCTGTTCAGGCCATAACTCAACCGAGCTTCCAGAGCAAGGGCTGTGGTTTTGCGTGCACTTTTATCAACACACTTGCACACAAAGACAGCAGTTGATTGACGCTTCCACTGCCTTGATCCAAAGTTCTCACTATGACAGACAAGACACTCATCGTTGAGGAAGACATATCTGGAATGCAGCCCAGACAAATAAAACATGCCTGCAATAATTTTCTTCACGCTGTTACGCAAGTATGACAAAAAAACAAAACTTATCAGCACAGACTAACGCTGCGGTCACAACCTACACTGAGACTCCACGGGGTGGAATGAATGTGTACCATGCTGTGTCATGTCAGCCTTTACATAAAAACACACACGCACACACAGCAATGTTACTGCCCACTTCTCTAACTCAGACTACCAAACTGTTTTTCCCCACTAGATGCAGGCTGGAGGAATGTTGCTCTCGATGGGGATTCAATTGACTATTCACTTCAGTCCTACTGGTGCAGAACTGGAACTTTCCTGGAAGCTACAGTGAACCAATCTAATTTAATGACCCCTAAAACAGGCTCAGCTGTTACCAGTGACCTTCCATTTATGAAAGGGAAAAAATAGCAAGCCACCATAGCCAGTGCTGTTAATACCGACAATCGCGCGCTTTCTGGCCCATCGCATGACAAAGCTGCAAGCTTGTTATTGTTGTTTTACCCTCTATTTATAGACTCACGCCGTGCTCCTCAGAGAAATTCCTTGCATTACTGGTGGCTGAAGGGGAGAAAATCCTACAGCCGATAAACAAAAGGCTCATTCTGCGAGAATCGGGCATTGGAGATGGGTGTGATTGGTTGGTAGTACAGTGATCCCTCGCTACTTTGTGCTTCGAATTTCACGGTTTCAGTCTATCGCGGATTTTTTTTTTTCCCATTCAAAAATTATAGTCATATACGCTCACTGGCCACATAATTAGGTACACCTGTCCAACTGCTCGTTAACACTTAATTTCTAATCAGCCAATCACATGGCGGCAACTCAGGGTATTAAGGCATGTAGACACGGTTTAAGACAATCTCCTGCAGTTAAAACCGAGCATCAGTATGGGGAAGAAAGGTGATTTGAGTGACTTTGAACGTGGCATGGTTTTTGGAGCCAGAAGGGCTGGTCTGAGTATTTCAGAAACTGCTGATCTACTGGGATTTTCACACACAACCATCTCTAGGGTTTACAGAGAATGGTCCAAAAAAGAAAAAATATCCAGTGAGCGGCAGTTCTGTGGGCGAAAAATGCCTTGTTGCTGCCAGAGGTCAGAGGAGAATGGCCAGACGGGTCCGAGCTGATAGAAAGGCAACAGTGACTCAAATAACCACCCGTTACAACCAAGGTAGGCAGAAGAGCATCTCTGAACGCACAGTACGTCAAACTTTGAGCTGATGGGCTACAGCAGCAGAAGACCACACCGGGTGCCACTCCTTTCAGCTAAGAACAGGAAACTGAGGCTACAATTTGCACAAGCTCATCGAAATTGGAGAATAGAAGATTGGAAAAACGTTGCCTGGTCTGATGAGTCTCGATTTCTGCTGCGACATTCTGATGGTAGGGTCGGAATTTGGCGTCAACAACATGAAAGCATTGATCCATCCTGCCTTGTATCAACGGTTCAGGCTGGTGGTGGTGGTGTAATGGTGTGGGGAATATTTTCTTCGCACTCTTTGGGCCCCTTGGTACCAATTGAGCATCGTTGGAACGCCACAGCCTACCTGAGTATTGTTGCTGACCATGTCCATCCCTTTATGACCACAATGTACCCAACTTCTGATGGCTACTTTCAGCACGATAATGCACCATGTAATAAAGCTGGAATCATCTCAGACTGGTTTCTTGAACATGACAGTGAGTTCACTGTACTCAAATGGCCTCCACAGTCACCAGATCTCAATCCAATGGAGCATCTTTGGGATGTGGTGGAACGGGAGATTCGCATCATGGATGTGCAGCCGACAAATCTGCACCTACTGTGTGATGCCATCATGTCAATATGGACCAAACTCTCTGATGAATGCTTCCAGCACCTTGTTGAATCTATACCATGAAGAATTGAAGCAGTTCTGAAGGCAAAAGGGGGTCCAACCCGTTACTCGCATGGCGTACCTAATAAAGTGGCGGGTCTGTGTTTATATATATATATATATATATATATATATATATATATATATACTGTGGCGAGAACAAGTATTTGATACACTGTCAATGGGTTTTCCCATTGGCAGTGTATCAAATACTTGTTCTCCCCACTGTATATACATATATATATATATATATATATATATATATACATACATGCATAAAAAAATTAAAATTATGGCGAAAATATGGTGTAAAATCTGCCCGTTCGCTAAAGAAGGCAAGGAGTGCCCGCCCAACTGCAAGGAGAGCCCGCCCAACTCATATTCCACCGCTCTGATTCGCTGGCCAGCATCACTCGGGAATATCGCGAGCTGATTGGCCGAAATGTTTAACCTTGCTGCTCTCGAAGGAAAATGGCTCCAAAACGTCCTCCGCCTGCTCAATCCTCTAGCAAACCCATGAAGAAAAGAAAAATGATGACGGTGCACGAGAAAGTTAAATTATTGGTAAAGCTTAAAGTTGGCCACAGCTATGTATCTGTTGTACGCCATTACATACTAAACGAATCAGCCGTTCATTACATAAAAAAAGACGAGGCGAAAATTCGAACGACTGCCTCAATGTCGTTTTCCAGGGACACTAAGCGAGTCGTGACTCCTCGCAAAAAGACGACTGTAAAAATGGAAAATGCACTACAAACATGATTGGGGCAAAAGCCAAAGCGCTGTATGATAGCCTCATTCCTGAAGGAGAGTTGAATGAAGGTGGTGGTGATGCCGACTACGACGAAGATGAACCACAGCCTAGTACAAGAGAAGAAAATTGTGGTTTTGTTGCCAGCAAGGGCTGTTTTGAAAATTCAAAAAGAGGTTTGGACTTCGCAGCGTTACGTTGCATGGGGAGGCCTCCTCGGCAGACCATGACGCAGCTGTTCGTTACGTTGAGGACCAATTTACCAAAATAATTGAAGATGGTGGCTATCTCCCGGAGCAGGTGTTTTACATGGATGAGACTAGCCTTTTTTGGAAGAGGATGCCATCCAGAAAAATAACGGTCACTCCCCATCACGATGTTCCTTGTGCTCAGTCATATATCAAATTTATCAAGCTCATCACTGTGGTGAGTACATTTTATTCATCTTATGCATGTTATTGTATATTAATATTGCATTTGCGTTTCAAACTAGTGTGCTGTATACACAAAAAATATATAAAGAATGTAATATACATAAAATAAAATTCTCCTGTATCCAAGCAGCTGAACAGGACAGGTTTAAAAAAAAAAGAAAAAAAATTGGGGGTGGCGGGGGTCGCTACTTCTCGGTTTTTCACTTATCGGGTTCTGGTCCCCATTAACCGCGAAAAACGAGGGATAACTGTACTGCAAATTCTTGTGTATACAGTGATCCCTTCGCTACTTCGCGCTTCAAACTTCGCGCCCTCAGTTCATCGCAGATTTTTTTCAATTAAAAAAATAGATAAATAAATACAGATGAGCTGTCCCTATTCGATCACGTAGTCGCCCTCTCCCTCCTGCTGCTTTTCTTGGTCTGGCAGTGCGCTGGAGTTGCTTATTAAAGTTAACAATGATTGACAGACGTTAAGGTTCGATCTTGCCATAGTTGCTTGGAAGCCAAAACTTCAAAGCGCAGCATATGTCAATCATCATTTAGCTTGTTAAACAGTTGCTGTGGCAATTCAGTGTGTGTAAGTGAGCAGCTTGAGCGAATTTGAGCATTTTTCTTTTTTATTCTTGTTTAAAAATAATTTGGTGGAGCAGTAACACGTTTAAAACCTATCATAATTATTACATTTGAAGTGCTCAAAAAAAAAAAACATTTATTAAAATATATATACATATTATTTTTTGAATTATACTTTAGGGGGCGAAAAAAGTGAAAAACATGTCTTATACTGTATGTATCTCTTTCCGATGCTAAATCTGAATAAATACATGGCGGGGCTGCTACTTTGCGGTTTTCCACTTATCGTGACGGGTTCTGGTTCCTATTAACCACAAAAAACTAGGGATCACTGTAACCTGCATTTTTTGCTGAACAAAATCTTTGCAAATTGTTTGTGTCTTCGTATGAGTGGCATATGAGTACCGAGGAAAAAATGCTTTCGAAAGGTAATTTGGGGCTATACTATATATGAGAGCATCTTTTTTTTAATGAATTTATGGTAACCAGTGTTGTTAATAACGGCGTTACAATATAACGGCGTTACTAACGGCGTTATTTTTTTCAGTAGTGGGTAATCTAATTAATTACTTTTCTCATCTTGGCAACGCCGTTACCGTAACTGAGGACGGAAAGGCATGCGTTACTATGCGTTACTATATTGGTCGAAAAGTCTGAGGGAGACTGACTCACCGAGACGACAGAGCAGAGCAGGAGTAGGGAGGAGGCAAGAAAGTTGTGACGCCGAGCAAACGCGATGCTAGGTAGCTCCAATAATACATGTTGTAATGGTAAAGCCGATAGCCTACAAACTATGCCCGCATGTTATGGTAGATATGGTAGACATGGTAGATATCACATGTACTGTACATAGATATAACTAGATGCAAAATGACAGGCATGGCACTAAATGAGTTAGTAGACAGCCGCCATCTTAAAGCAGTACACTTTTTAGGACGGCTCTGTTGTAGAGAACCTTCCTAGCGAACCTAAGTAACTTTTTATCTAAAATACTTTTAAATCGGCAAAATCTTGACTTGACTCTATCTTTAAATGTTGAAACAGTTTTAAAACTTTCATATGTCAAAAGTAGAGAGAAGGGAACTAATGCAATAATGGGAGCAATTTTAACAACTTTTAACAGTTGATTCAGGGTAAAGGGTAAGGGTAAAGAATTGGGCTCGGGCCAATTGTACCAAAAACCTTCACAGAAAAATTCACATAGTGTGGCCAATGTTTTTTTTTTTTTTTTTTTTTTTTTTTTGAGGGGAAAAAAAAAAAAAAAAGTAATTATCACCAATTACTTTGCCAAGTAACTAATTACTCTTACATTCAGGTAATTGAATTAATAACGCAATTACTTTTTGGGAGAAGTAATTTGTAACTATAATTAATTAATTTTTTTCAGTAAGATTAACAACACTGATGGTAACTCATTGGGTAGTAATAGTATTTTCCCAACCATGGGCAGGCACACCTACACAACACTAATATAATATCATCCACGATAACCCAGTAATCAAAATTTAAAGTATTAAAGTTGTCCCAATCCAACAATACACTTTGGCGTTGTTTTAATAGCCCCCAATCCCATTATGCAATGTAATCTCACGTGTTGCGACTCTTGCACTCTAGCTAGCTCTACTGTCTTTTGTCCTGCTAATGCAACTATTTAGTAATAGTAAGAAAATGGCTATTGATTTTACAATGCAGGTACATTCATGATACTCATTGTTTCCTTCCTCTTGATACACTCACCTGATAGTTTGAGTGGCACAGGAAGTAGTCAGGGCCTCCCGCTAAGGCCATAATGTTGGTTCAGCACCCCCTTGGAAGGGAACGACTGGTGTCGTCAGCACCCTGCACACACCCAGGGAAATGCATTAAATGGGAGGGAAAGGAAATCAAACTCACAGAAAGCAGTGAAAAGAAGGAGTGATCCATTGAGGGACAATGTGAGAAAGAGGCGACTTTAAATAGCCTCGTCTTTCCAGGTGAGGGATTTGTCCTTAACACCGAGAAGAGTGCTGTGTGTTTGGCATTTGCTTAAAGAAAGACGACGGGAACCAAACCCGACACCCCGCTCGCTCCCAAACAGAAAACAAAGTCTGCATGTGCAAGTGAAGGCGCATGCATGGATGAACATGTGCAAACCAAATCCAAAGTAAACACCACCATTGTGCGCGACGCACACACAAGTCAGTTCTTGAACAATGGCCAAGGTTTAAGACTAAATAAGAACCAACCTCCCCCCTTCACCCCTTGACCCACCCACCTCCATAGCAACACATGACCACTCACCACCTGCAGACCGCATGGTAAGGCAAAGGGGGAAGGGGGAGAGAGGATGGGTGTAGAAAGAGGGGGGTTGGATGGAACTTGAAATCGGAGTGGGCTATTTTAACTGCACTGTGTAGCATTATCTGTTGTGAGTAAGCAGGGGGCAAGTTTTCAATTCGTGAGAGGTTGTGCTAGGAATGGTGATATACACACATGCATGAACTACATATCTTAAAATGGTGTAGGATTTTTTGGGGTTCATATAAAACCACTCATTTGTTAAAACTGGTGGTCTGACCTGACAGAAGTACATTTATAAAATGATCTGTGAACACAAAATAGGCCTCCATGGCCCCTATTTTGCATGTTTAATGATTGTTAGGAAACAAACGTACCTGAGCAATAACAAAGTAGCAAACACAGTTTACTGTAGTCATATTATAAATGAAGTGAAAAAAAAAGAAATTACTGGAATATGTCATAACAAACACTAAGAAAACATTTGTTAGAATAAATTACATAAAATTGCAATATTCTAACAAAAAGATTTTTATTTTATGAGAAAAAAATGTGAGTAATGTTGCCGTTTTAAAAGAATTTTTTTTACTATGACAAGGAATTTTTTAAAAATCATTGTTATGAATCTAATTATGCAAGAAAAAATGTCATTTACAGAATATACAAAATATTTCTTGTAAGTTACATTATCAAGGAGCACATGCTCTAAATTCTAAACAATTTATAGAGGTTTCTAGCTAGACATCAATAGCCTGTTTCGAATTGCGTGTTAATTTTTGGCATTCTCTCATTCGAATTACGACTCCATTACGGAGAATTTTCACAAGATGACTTGAATAAATCTGTTTTGGAAGGCTAAGGTTGTTCATCCGTGAATAACAGATTTCTGTATAAAAAAGGGATCCAGTGGGCAATGTCTCTGTACACTTGCTGCTTTTGTGAAGCAAAACAAGAGTTTATATGTTCAAAAAAAAACGCATGTCCTGCAATGGGGCCATTGCGCATGTGCACTTTGCGATGGCAATGATGATCAAATGATATATTATGCAGAGCTAAGACATAGTCATTTTTTTTCTTTTCAGTGTGGTCCTAACTCTCTGATGTCTCTATAACGCTATAACGGTAGCCGGGGGGGAATGTGTTCCATTCCACACGTCCGATCTGGCCTCCAAATTTAACGGAAAATTGGCATACTTTAAGGGCATCCACCCCATGAATAAGAATTTCTCTGAATTCAAGAAAGCCCAAGTTTTAAAATGGATACTTCTCCAGCAAACACAACAAATATCTGGGAGGAAACAGGCATCCGCAGATTCGGCGAATGTGAGTCTGCACGCAGACACATACTCACACTGAACTCTCACTAGCTCCTCTCACTTGCTTGGCGCTGCTTCTTGCTCTCTCCCAGTGGGTCTCCATTGTACATATCATTATATAACAGATATCAGATGGTTCAATATCACCTCCTTCTCCTCAGCCTCTCTGTGCACCCCACCAATTACTGTTTCCACTAGGGCTCGGCTGCTATGTTTAGGTTGCTCTTTGCTCACTGGGAATATGTGTGTGATTTGCACGTAGCAAGCTGATAATTGCACACTTAATTTTTCTCTCTCGCTTACGCAGTGGAATGTCAAAATTGCTCCTTGAGTTGAACAATTCAAAAACTGATGACGTTTATCAGGAAACAAAAACCTAGTATGCATGGTAGCGTGTACGTCAGTATGTGATTCTTTGACAAATCTGACTTCTTCACTGTTAACGTGAAGTAGACGTGCCAATTATCGGTTTCAAGGTATACCGTGAATAGGTATGAAAACGTCAAGGTTTCAAAGTCGCAAAATTTTTTTTGTCATAACGTCCCTAAGGCAATGGCTATTTTTTATGTCCCAAAAATGCATGGCGAATCCCTCGCTTGCAGCTGTAAGGCTCAGCCCTACCCCTCGGTTTTGCTCAGTGTTAGTAAGTCAGCTGTGCTACATGATGGATGGGGGAGGTGAAACTCCTGAACTACTGGTATGGGGAACTTTGACTACAGAAAAGTTACAGACGGCCGCGGCTTAGAGGAGGAGGGCCAACCGGCACGTAAAACATGTTTGCGGTGGGTGGCTGCCGAGGAGGCAATACCTACAATATGATTTTGCATTTATACAAAATTAAAGGTTAGTAAACGCTGTCATGAACGTTTCCTAGCTACGAGAGTTAACTCCAGTGTGTTTAGTGTGTCTAGCGGTGGTAAAACATGGTGTATTTATTATTATGTATGTATTATGTATTTTCCTTCTGGTAACTGTCTGTGTTGAGAAACAGAGTGTGTGTGTGTGTAATGTAAACATGATACGAGTCATACACACGTGCTTTTTATGGAAAATAATTCAATTATTTTTGTTCTGATGGTAATAATGTTGAGTTGTGGCTGGGGGTTTAGTTGTATTTAAAATCATACATATATTTATCTATTTTATTTTGACTTAACATTATGCTTATGTTCCAATTTGCTAATATGTTCTGAAAAATAAAAATCCTTTATCAATGGAAAAAAGTTTCTCAAAGTAACACATTTTAGAGCTGTAATTGCAATACCGTGAAACCGTGATATTTTGGCTTAAGGTTATCATACCGTCAGAATATCATACCGGCACATGCCTAATGTGAAGTGACATGCCTAATAGCTACATGTTACTATTGTTCAGGGTTGCTATGGTGCAATTGGTAGAGCTGATCTTCCAATTAAAGGTCAGCGGTTCGATCCTGACTCCAACTCTCCTAAATCGAGATGTCCTTGGGCAAGATGCAAAAATCATGGCAGTGCCTTGCACGGCAGCAGCACAGCCTACAAGTGCATTAATAGAGGGAATGTGTGAACAAGACCCTAAAGCACTTTGGGTTTTTAAGGGTATAGATAAAAGTACTGCTTAAGTCCTGTCCATTTATCATTTCACATCATCGTGCAGAATTTTTATATCTCCAAAACTGCCTCTTTTCAGGAAAATAAAAACAGACACCACAGGCACCACATTATCAAGAGGGAACTATGTCTTGTATTACTGTCGTGTACTATTGTGCAACATCAACAAGGCACCTCCTCATAATCATGTTTAATAACTAACATCCCTAAAAAATGCTTAATATATTAGACTTTCAGTAATTGGAATGTTACATATTGCAGCTGTCAGCCGCTCCCATAAAAGTTTGTGCTAACGCTGAGCCCCTGACAAAAGAAAACGCTTAAAAGCTTAACAATCGAATGTCATTACATCATTTTCCAAAACTTTTTTTTTCCCAAAGGCCTAAGAGCCATGAGTTATGCACTGATAAAAATGATGATCTGACAAGACAGTGCAATATGCTGAAAGCAATCTAGACGCAAACTTACCTTTGGGCTACTGGCTTCTTTCTGTATTGAACCATTACACCTATCATATTTTTTGATAAAAGGACTTCTGAGGTCAGGTAACATAACAATTTTTGCTCTTTTAGGCAACGTTCAGACTGCAGCCTATAGTGGCCCAAATGGAATCATTTTGCCTTCAACTGACTTAAGTGCTAAATTGACAGAGGTGAAAGATTCCAATCAATTGCCACGTTTACATGGAGCCAAATATTCCAATTACAATCGGAATATTTGTTCAAACCGAATAAATGTGTTCCATATAAACACCTCATTCGGAATGAACAGGCCCAAACCGAATGGAATTTCATTCCGATTCACAGGGGTGGAATATTCCTTTTCCCAAACCGATTAGAAGTAAAATTATATCATGTAAACAGGGAAGCGGAATGGTGTCTGGTTGCGTTCTTTCTGCGCATGCTCCGTACTGACGTGGTGACATCACTTGGTGACGTAAGTAACGTCACTTGCAACATGGCTTCCAAGCACACGCACAGCGCACCCACACAACTTTTTAAATGAACGGCGTATCATTCTGAAGTTTTGTTTCCACTCGAAAAGTTAAAACAGCAGCTGATCTGACGATCGAGCTCCATGTTTTGCAACGTGACGCTTTGTTTTGATTAATCTGCGCATGTCAGACGGCAGTTGTCAAACGTCCTTTCGGAATAAAGGCAGACACATGTAAACGCTGGATCGGAATAGATGAAGTGACATGTAAACAGCTGATGTGAAATTTCCATTCGGAATGATTTGAATTGGTATGAATAAAAGTCAGCATGTAAACGTGGCTATTGAAGCAGTTGGGGACGGATAATATGTTCGTATTAATATGGGCTGATTTCCATTGGTTATTATGTGGATCTCAGTTTCAGAAATTGAACATACCACAAGCATCTCTGGAGGGATTGTATTCAACTGTTACGGCTCCAGTGTATATCTCACATGTTGCAGCGAAGGCTTATGAGTCTGTTGACACCAATCAAGCGGCTGGCCAAAAGGGCAAGCTGCACCGCTAATAGGCTTTGAAAGTGAAGCCAAAGCTCAGAGTGCTTGACATTTGCTGACATTTGTGGTTCCCTGTGCAGAGAATGGGACTAATTCAGCTTTACTGGGCAGAAAGGGGGATAACCTGAGCATTAAAGGGGCTGTGGGGGCACTTACTAATGCCACACGTGTGGCTCCCAGATCAAGTGTGCCGAGCAAGGCTGTTATCGTTTCACCTGTTGGTTGATTTGTAATCAAGATGACAAAGGAATACGATTGTTAATGAAAGAAAGCGCTGTCTAGTTTGTCAATATCTGTATTTTTAGTATGGAATGCTTATAACTAGTAGAACAGAGGCTCCCTCTAAAGGTACGTGAAAGAACCACTTAAAAATTCAAATTGAGCATAATGTAATTGTGACTTCCACTTTCCACGAGGCTACTGTATTTTGATGTTGGTCAAGATGGTGGTACTTGAATAGCAGATGTATTTATTTTACCTTTTAATTCTTTTAGATTTCAATGGCGTAAACAGTCAGACAACCACTTCTAGCCCCTACAAAATTTCGCGCAACTTAAGTGAACCATTCAGAGCCTCACGTTAAGTCTAAATGTCACCTGATCTTGAACATATCTTAATGGCAAGACGGTTATGTAAGTATTGTGCAGAGATTAGCCTACATTGCATACTTAGAAAAATATGTGTGTTTAGAGTTTCAATTCAATAAAATTACACAACAGGATGTTCAATTAAGTCACTAGTGGTGCAGTTGTACATTCACCTGGCTGCAGTGCAGACGGCATGGCTTCATTTACCTTTAGTGACACTGTAAACATGTGTGGTAATGGTTGTCTGTTTCTATATCTTCCCTGCATTGAATATTGACCATTTCAGGGTATAGTCCACTTTACGCCTTAAGTCAGCTGAGACTGACTTCAGCAGTCGTGACCCTGACAGAATATGCAGTATTGAATGTTTGGATGGTTCAATTATGTAAACTAATGGAACCTACTGAAAGACTTCCGATCCAGATTGACAGCACTTGAGACAGCCTATTTAAACCTGTAGATGTTTAAACTAATATGAATGTCATTTCAAATGTGTTGAAATGGTAACTATATGTCGCCATGTTATTTTAACTGTGTTGTAATTATAACTCTTTACTGCCTTTTGGACACCTTGAAAAATAAGTTTATAATCTAAATAGGGACACATAAAAATTAAATGTAAAAAATGGAACGGTTATACACTCGTTTGAAGATTAATGTGTAAAAGTGTCCAATAATAAGCCTTAAAGAGTATTCAACCCCAGAAATTCCAAACCACTATGCTGTCGAAAATGCACTCGAAAATCTTTGCTCATCTATCTATGCCAGTGACGTATACTGGCAATCAGAATAGCATTATGCACTTCCACTGAACACAAAGAAGGTACAATTAGCTTGGTTTCACCTGTTGCTATTCATCCAACTTAAGAGTAGTTTGGTGTTTAAGTACATGTTTCAGCAAAATGTGAATAGATCATTATCATTTCAGTAAATATACGTTTTGCTTGGTGTTTTGCTGGCTGTGATATTTTCTAATGTAAAATGTGTGTCTTTGCCCACTTCACTGGCCACAAAAAGACATGTACTCTGGCCGTATGTCTATTTTTGACAGCAGCTTAATGACATACCATTATTGTGCACTCAGTGCTGTTACCGAAGTGCCCTGTATATTAATCAATGCTACTCTTAAAAATGAAAATTGACATAACTATAAGTACTTACCTTCCAGTGTTGTCAAATTCTTAATGTTATTGGATTCAATTCACCCTCAGACTAGCTAGACTGTGGTCCATCGGGCTAAGTGAAACAATGTAAACAACAGATCCATAATATTTCTCTGCATTAATGGAACGCTTGATGTCATTTTAAACATAACCACGTCGTTCGTGTTACACGCAGCTATCTTCTCGCTTGCTAACATTTCACGTTTTTGCACCTCTTGAAGTTAAGACGCCCCGTCAACGGAAGCTTTAGCTAAGTTGCTCGACGGGAAATAAGTTCTTACGGTTGGGGAATGCGTCGTGAATCGTTGCAGCAAGGTCCGGAAAGAACGTCGAAGGAGCCGGCGAGCCTCGAATGTCTTCCTATGGATTTCTTCACGGTTTGCCCCCTTCTCTTCCTCCTCCTCCTTCCCACCCCAGAAAACACAAACTCTTCACCTTGTCCGCCTTCTTCCCTCTCCTGCCCTCCCCAACGCCACCCCGCCCAGTGGCGCTCTCCTCCTCGGACGCACGAACGCGCGTGCTCTCGCCTTCACGCCAACGCGCACGCGCATTGACCTCACAACCAGCTGACGGAGTTGGGGCAACGCGCGTGCACGTCAATTCTCCCACTGTCAACTTTCACTACACGTTGCACGCGCTTCCAAACAAACACAAAAACGTACATGATGAGTCCTGACGATTAAACATGATTTGGAATTATTACTTTAGCCTCACTAGTAACTTGGAGTTGTCATACTACAAATCAGGAGTGGAAAAAGCTTTACTTTTATCTCTTTCCCTAACATTGACCATAGACTTCATAATGATATTAACGGGACGTGGGCAGACCTGTTAAGTTTCACGATTTGGTCGGGAGACTCCCGATTTTGACCCCAATGCTCACGCCTCACGATTAGAAAGCCAAATCTCCCGATTTTCCAAAAATGTCAATTTTTTTTTTTTTTTTTTTTACGTTTTTGTTTGTCACCGTTTTGTAACGATACCATTCGGCCCGATTCGGAAAGTGACCAACAACGAATAGCCTGGCCGTCTCCGACTTCCCTGCCCTCCCTCCCCTTCAGAGCTGGAAAAGCCCAACCAAACATCTGACAGGGAGGGAAGAGGCGAAGCACCACCGACTTCCCAAGATGCTGGCACTAATAAACCGGCTTTTAGACTGGTTCAAGTCTTTATTTTGGAAGGAAGAGATGGAGCTGACCCTGGTCGGCCTCCAGTATTCGGGAAAAACGACGTTCGTCAACGTAATTGCCGTAAGTCTTACCTGCCAGCGATAGCTAACTACCCTAATGCTAATAGCATTAGAGCTAATGATGGGAGAACGATGACGAGGAAGAAGTCGCTGCTTTACTCTGTGTTTTCGTGGATCAAACATCATGGAATATTAAACCACTGCGGTCCTACCCCCACAATATATGAATTTAAGTGAGAAAGCGTACCGTTACTTACTTGAAGTTTAATCAGTTAGATTCGCTATTATGCTAAAGCTAAAGTGTATACTATACACTTTATTACATTATATCATTATTACTGTGCTGAAACAAAAAATATAAAGTTTCAATTCTAGGTTACAATTCCATTAAAAAACTGCCATGACAAAGATACTTTTAAAAACAAATATGATTAATTTTCTAAATGATGTAATTAATGTTTTTAATCTTGCTGATTTAGTCTGACGAAACCCTAATTGGAGTGATGGTTGATGAGATGAAGAGGCTGCTGAGGAAGCTGATGTCCAAATTTGTGCAAATGGATGTGATCAGGAAAGCTGAGGATATCCTAGATGTTGATTACAGGAACAAGGAGAACTGGCATGACACAGGCAACATAGCAGTATCACATGATGCCAGACAATACATGGAGCAAGTTGAAGACTATCTCTGATGCCACCAAAAAGAGGTTCTTTGACAGTGTAGTTAATTTTTACACAAGTGTTGTGACCAAAATGAACTTGAAAAAAATGGTTGCATATTGTCTTAGCGATTGTCGCGCGCGCGCGCGTCATCGGGGTTGGCAAACAGAAATCTCCCTATTTGCAATTTCTACAACTTAACAGGTATGCGTGGGGCGCGGGGCCGATTAATAGGGGGCCTGCATTGTTGGCGTGGCCGTCAAAGCTGACCGAGTGGAATCAGAGACAAAAAGCTTTTTTTGTTGAAAATTCTTGTGAATAAAACGTGCATTTAGCATTTATTTTACTCAAATATGTCGAAGTACGATGCTAGTCTGTTAGTCAATGTGGCGGCCGCCATATGTAAACAGAGCTTTTCCGGTGAAAATTCTGGTGAATAAATGCTTAAATTTAATCCCTGAATTCTTTATAGATATAGATGTAAAACAGTCTTGATTCTTGGTTAAAAGCAAAAAAAAAAACCAAATATGTGTAGTTAGCATTATTTTACGAAAATATGTTGAAGTACGATGCTAGTCTGTTAGTCAATGTCGTGGCCGCCTTATGTAAACAGATCTTTTCCGAGGAAAATTCTTGTGAATAAATATTCAAATTCCTGAATTCTTTATACATATGGTCGTAAAACAGTGTCGATTCTTGGTTAAAAGAAAAAACAAACCAAAAAAACTGCAGTTAGCATTTATTTTATGTAAATATGTCCAAGTACGATGCTCGTCTGTTAGTCAATATGGTGACCACCATATGTAAACAGAGCTTTTTCGGTGAAAATTCTTGTGAATAAATACTTAAATCCCTGAATTCTTTATCGAAATGGACGTAAAACATTCTCGAGTCTTGGTTAAAAGCAAAAAAAAACGTGCCGCTAGCATTTATTTTACGTAAATATGTCAAAGTACGATGCTAGTCTTTTAGTCAATGTGGTGGCAGCCTTACAACAAAGAACTCTTTACGTTGAAAATTCTTGTGAAAAAACGAAAAACATAACAATTACATTGAATCCTTGAATAAATTACACCTGAGACAATCCTTCCTGTTTGTATGCGGTACAGCTTTCATACTTTTTCAACCTAAATCCGGCTTTGGATCGCTGTATATGTCGCTACGGATTGTGGGATGGCCCCCTACTTGAAGGCTTGGTGCAGTGAAGGTCGAATCTGACCCAACAATGTCAATATGAAGTCGATGCATTGACTTTTGATAGAGAACTGTGATGGCTGAGTGATCATGTTTTATTGCCTTTGACATGGCTAGAGGGTGACCAAACGTCCTCTTTTGCCCGGACATGTCCACTTTTTACATCCTGTCCAGGGCGTACGGTGAAGTTTTATAAATTCATTAAAATGTCAGGTTTTCATTATTTTTCACGGGACCATTACGCGTGTGTTGAGAGTGACCGAAACTTTGCACAGAATACTACGGTACTGTGCTGCCTATGACATTGTTCCAGTGCGACTGCCCAGTTGTTAAGACTTTTATTATGATCAATACGTAAATAATCAAATGCTCATCGACGCAAAAGAGTAATTACATCGAAAATACATTTATTCTACTTGGGATACAAATGCGTGCGCAGTCACACACTGGCTTTATCATGGCGTGATTCCCAAACAAACCTTCGTCACGCCAGGAGCTAATAGGCTATCGGTATGTACACTTGCTAAATTTATCTTTTGGCAGTTGTTGACTTCTGTTGGACCTTTGTACTGGTGTGATCTCTAAAATCTCATTTGGTGTCGCATGGTTGCGCTGATGATTGTAAACTTTTATTGCAATGTTTGATTTTTGCCTCTGCTAGCACTGCTCGCTAAAAAGGTAGCTGCCAGTGAGCTGAGCCTCGCTAGGCATTATGGGAAATGGAGTTTTGAACTGCTGTGTTTGGAAACATGCTGGTTGAATTGTTTGTCAGTTTATTTCGGTTATTGTTTTTGTGCAATCTAGAACATTGAATAAGATATTTAGCTATTAGTTTTTGAACAACTTCTGTGTAATGATGACTTAATGATGACGCTGCTGACTATAATTATATGGAGGTAGATTTGTGTCTTATGAGTCAATACAAAAAAAAAGTAGCTTCAATCAAAAATAAAAATGTTCAGTCAAAGAAAAAAAAGTGTTTGAATGCAAAAATAAAGCTGAATTTTCCTATCCAGATGGAGGATGCACACTTTTAAATATATTAACGTGATAAGGCATCTTTGAGTGAACTTTGAACAAAATTTAAGTATCTCGAGGCCGGGCCGAGTGTCCTCTTTTTTGGAAATAAAAATATGATCACCCTACGAAACGTCCGATCCAATTTGACTGGCAGTCAAAATCGATTGGACGTCTAGCGCTGTCAATGGCAGCCAAATACGCAAGACACAATCTTCTACATGCGCTTAACTCAATTACTGCTAGTGACGGCAATAGACATCTAATCCATTAAAACTGGGAGGGAATGGCAGGGAACAGGATCATACACTCCCAGCTCAAAAGGATTGGATATCTATCGTCATCAATGGCAGCAATTTAGGGTTCGGTGTCTCGCCCAAGGAGATTTGTCAGGAGACAGTCGGAACCAGGAATTAACCCAGCAACCGTTTGCAACCAACTGGCCAAACTGTATTCGCATGAAAAATAATTGGAAATAGTTTATTGAACCACTCAATCTATACCAGCATGAAAATGGGTCAGGGGTTAGAAAGGTGAGATGAGTGTGGAAGAAATATGTTTCGGTACACTGTAAAACTAGGGCTGTCCCAAACCACTAATTTTCTCCCGATTACTTTTACGATTTGTCGACTAATGTAATAATTTTTTCCCCTTTTTTTTTTTTACTAATTTAGAGCAATGTAATTTTTGATGACGCTTATTAATTCACAAAAACATTTTGGAACACTTAAATTCATTATTAAAGTACGAATAAACACATAAATAGCAACTATAAATCACAAATAAACAATGAGGTCAAATGCTGATAGCATTAACTAGTGCAAAAGAATGGAATGTAAACAGATTCAGAACTCTGACTTCACCTTTCCAACATGATTCAAAACAATTCTTAAAAAAATATCTAGCATTAATATTATAGCATACTACTATATATAAAAGTACCATATCAGATTTCTTCATTCATTTTAAAGCTATTCACAGTGTAGAATCTAAATTCTTAAATATGTGGGATTAACTACAGAAATCATTATTTATATGGAATCGTTATTTATACGACGAACATGACGTGCTTTTATTTGGAAATGTTCACCGGAAGTACATTCGCTAAACTGCTAACTTTAAGCTTTACACTACGCAAAAAACGTTTTTTTTTTTGTCATTGCAAGTGGTGCCAGTAATCAAAATTTTTCCCCATTTTTTTCATTTGCAAATGCTCTTAACCAGTGATTTTTCATGTTTGAAGTGTCACCTTTTAACCGCGAGTTTGCATTTTGGAGAAGACTGCCAATGTTTTATAGCAGGCTAAAGTAGGTTGTCTTTTTCCGTCATTAGCCTCAATGTAGCAATGCTAACGTTTACAGTATTTTATATAGATGTGTTTCCTTATTTTGTCTTTCTGAACTTTAATTCTACGGCGTGTTAGTGATCAATAAACATCTGTTAAAGGAACTGGATTCTGCGTGGAGCACGCACGCACAAATGTATGCACGCACGCGAGCGCGACCACAGGAGCAGCCGTGAAAATTACCGCCCTCATTTTTATTTACCAGTGCAATAAATGGACTCATTGCATATCGCGACAGGCTTAGCAACTTCAATAAAACATGTCGTTAGTTAGTTAGTTAGATGGACTTACGATCTGCCAGCTTGTATTTATCTCCTGTCGTCTTCCAAAATTAAAACTGGGTGACGGCGCTTTAGGTGTTCATTCAAGGCCGATGTTCAGCCAAGCTTGGCATTGAAGAAACAGGACACAACAGTGTACCCTCCTTTGTTTCGTTGAAAACTAACATGTTTTGGCCACTCTGGTGCGCTTTTTTGGCTTTGTGCCGCTTTCCCCACTTGCATACCAAGCGTCCGATATTTTAACCCCCCCCCCCCCCCCCCCCCTTTAGAAATGTTCTCCTCGGATCTACACAATTCACTAGGTCACCCTTTTTGACTTCAAAACCGGGAATTTCACCGAAAGGTGAGAGATTTTCATGCCTGTCTATAACACAACATCTACTATATTTACCTCTATGCTTGACTAATCTACACTATTGCACAATAATTGCTGTAGCCGTGTTTTCTGGCATAACAATCTGCACATGCTGTAATCGAGAAGGCCCCGTGTTGAGCCTTCACTCTATGACATAATATTGCATTACACATCATGTTCTAGAGGAAGTATGTCACTATGTTAGTTCACTGTGCTTTGGTGCATATATCATAAGGCACCATTGAAGTGCAGAAGTGCAAAAAAAAACATTGATACCCTTAAAAGTTCCCAGCTCTAACCCATAATATGTATGCCACTGATGTGGTCCCATATCTTTTGCAGGCCTTCAATTGTTTGGACATAACTATGATAGATAATCCCCGACATCTACTCCCCTTTCAGCTATCCATCAGCCAGTAGTCACACATGAACTGAGCTCTGGGCCAATCACAAGTCTTCTTGAACCTCCACCCAAGACTAGCCGTGTGGGAACACGTGCTGGGCTGGCCCTCAGATAATGTTGCGTCGAGAGTGGTTACGAAGCTAATGATTTTCTAATGTCTATAATGGAATAAGTGAGGTTAGAGTGAGCGCTTAGAACTATGATATCATAAAGTGAAAAAAATAAAACACCGAGACCACTTTAAAGCACTGTGCCTTCCAGGAAACCCTGCACACTTTGAAGTTGCCCCCCTAACCTCATCCCACCTCCCCAGACTTAGTCAGATGACTGCAGCATCCCACTGCTCTGTTTGTTTGCATTCATAGGTCGTGTGTCATCAAGTTACGCAATAACAGAAGCAGCTTGATCATTCCCACCAAAATGGGTCAGTTCACAAACACATGGACCCGTGTTGTGTTTTCAAAACAGAGAAGAAGCGTGACTGCATAAAAAAAATTCCACAGACCCTTGGTGGGAAATAGATAAGCGGCCCAGATGTGTTGTGGGCTTAGTCAAGGCCGCGGGAGGTTCAATAGGCACATGACTTAATCTGAGCATATGTTTTGGATGTGTGATACAATGAAAATGCCATAAATGGTTGGGTAGGAATCTCACCACGTTGCGACCAGTAAGTCAAGCCATATGCAACTGGGTCATATTGACATTTTGCATATCAATTCCAGGAACGTTACTCTTTGCGAGAGCTGTTATGTAGCGAGCAGAAATTGGGTAAATTGGGACCTGACTTTGGCGAGAAGCGGGAAACACCCTGGAACGTTCGCCACCCAATAGCAGGGTAAACATATTGTAGACAAACAACCATTCACATTCACAAACATACAAAACTTAGCCTCCAGTTGATCTAACATGCGTGTTTTTGTGATCGTTTAGGAAACCAAAATGCATGCAAGCATAGGGAAAACATGTACTAGTATAATATACCATGTCATGGAAATTCCACACAGAGGAAACTGGGACAAGAACCGAACCAACTGTTAAGCAGATATACAAATGCACTGTGCGATTTTGAAATTTTAATTTCATTAAGAATCGACTTTATATTTAGTAAAGGTTAGTAATAGGGAAAGTAGAGCTGAAACGATTACTCAAATAATTCGAGTATCTTGATTTTAAAAATTGTTCCGAGCAATTTTCTCCGCCTCGAGGAATCGTTTAATTTTGCCAGCTCTAAGCATGACGTTTTGCCTGGACTTCTTTTAATGCGGCACAACGTGTTGACGTCCAGGTGTACAGGAAAAAGAGAGAGGCGGCGGATGTATTTGATTACCACGCATGAATGTAGAGGTAACGACGAAGAAGCCGGCGAAGGCACAAAGAAAAAGCAGAAAATGTCAAAATTGTGTGAGCTTTTCAAGCTGGAGACCAAGGCGAACACTTTTTCATGTGTTCGCTGTAAGACAGCGCTTGCATAAAACTAGCGCCGCCCAGCCCTGATGACGCTTCCGCACCCCCGGCTGGACCCCGCGACCGATGACCTCCCCCGAAACACGGGCCGGGCGCGAACGAACAAAGTTCAAAGGGTTTTTGGGACAGTCCCCCTAGCCTAATTCTTTACCCTAAACTTAAGTAGACACAGAAATATTGTGGATATTGCAACAACTCGATAGTAACCTTTGCTATGTCTGGAAGTCATTTAATGTTGTGAATCAACCGTTAAAGTTGTTAAAATTGCTCCCGTATTGCATTAGTTCCCTTCTGTCTACTTTCTACACGTGAAAGTTTTCAAACTGTTTCATCATTTAAAGATAGCATTCAAATCAAGTTTTGCCGATTTAGGAGGACAGTATTTTAGATTGAAAAAATTACTTAGGTTCGCTAGGAAGGTTGTCTACAGCAGAGCCTTTCTGAGAAGTCTACTGCTTTAAGATGGCGGCTGTTTACTAACACCGACAAGTGTATCATTTCGCGTCTACTTCTCTTTACATTTGCTAACACCGCCGAGTCTGTCATTTCGCATGTAGTACATATACATGTGATATCTAGCGTAGCATCATGTGGGTGTAGTTTGTAGGCTGTCGGCTACAGTCAGGTATTATTTGAGCCACCTAGCCTAGCATCGCGTTTTCAACGGCATCACAACTCCCTCTTTCCCACTCCCGCTCCTCTCTCCTTGTTTCGCAGACTTTTCTCGCGTCATTCAACCAAAAAGTCATGCAAAGTAACGCACACCTTTACATCCTCAGTAACGGTAACGGCGTTGCAAAAATGAGAAAAGTAATTAATTAGATTACTCACAACTGTAAAAATTAACGCCGATAGTAACGCCGTTATACTCTAACGCTGTTATTAGCAACACTGCTCGGGACATGGTAAAATTAAGTTAACGTAGCGCTAATAAATAAGATTAACGTTACTGTACCTTGCTAACGTAACGTTAGCCCTGTGGAGGGCTAGGTTTCTATTAATTATGACTACTGTCGATGCGTGGCTGTGTCTTTCATACAGGCTTTATTTAATCTGTAAAAACACAGCGCTGTAGAGTGATGAGGGTGTAATATAAAAATACAGCAGGTATCATACTTTTATTTTGAACATAAACTCAAAATCCTATCAGGACTTACAATTTAGACTTAAAACCTCACTAGAACTTAGCTTGACACATAGCTTGACACAAATGGAAATTGGACTGAAACACATGGGAAAAACACCTTTTAAGTGATGTGTGTTATCAAGTGTAATGACATTTTTGGGTAAAAAATAAGAACTTTTTTTTTTTTTAATAAGATCTTAAGTTTTTTGAGTGACATCAGTGAATTTTTTTTCTAGTCACATCTGAGATGCAATTGTTGGCTGTTTTCAACAATGTACATCTAAAATAAATACATTAATTGTCTATAAATTGTTCAATATTAGGTGAAATGTCTTGTTTTCGCATGTATATTTATAATTGCTCTTTACCTAAAAAAATGTTTTATCCGATTACTTGATTAATCGATGGAAGCTTCAGTAGAATACTCGATTACTAAAGTATTCAATAGCTGCAGCCCTAAAGGAAACCCTGAACAACTTTTCTAAAATGCATTTTCTGTTTTGATGAGCCACAACTGGGTCATGAGCCATAATTTTCTTTTTTTTCTTTCTTTTTTTTAAATCGAACATACTACGTGTTGGGGTGGCCTGTAAATCTTTAAGGGTAAAAATGGCTTCATTGTGTATTTTTTTCTGGAAATGGCAATGCATTAGGAGGAATAAAGATGTTTAAATTAAAAAAAAAAATTTTTGAATGAAGCATCTCCTCCCTTAACCGCTACCCTGAAGTAGTAGTTGAAGTCATGTCTTTTTTATTTGGGCGAGTCAAATGAGGTCTTTATTAAACAAGTGTGAGGCAGCTTTTTCCAGATCAAACACAGAAATTATTAATAAGACGTAGTATATTTCACCGCAGGCTTGGCTGTTGCCAGGTAGATATTTGGCTTGGCTGGACAAATAGGATGGAACACCACCCTTCCATCTGGCACGGATGCCCGGACTGAGTTTTGAGGAAAGCATGAGCAATGTTCCACCAGCACCTGCAAGTCTTTTCTTTTATGAGTGTACAGGAAATGGGAAAAGAAATGAGCAATAATCATTTGAGGAATTTAATTTGTTCTCAGCTTAATCACTCACTGTGCACATAAATAAATCCCCAGTGATCTGGAATCCAACTGGCTTTGCCAACTAAGGAGAAAAAAGGCAAAGGAGGGATTACTTATTTCAGAATCGCTCTTATCAGCATGTATTTGTAACTTAATTCTACAAGGAGGAACTGTATGTTACAATACACTTCACCAAAATGAAGTATTTTGTCCTTTTCAATAAACGTCAGCAAAAGATCATCTGTTGTCTGTGTGCAAAAGCAACACTTGTTGCACTCTTTGGTTTCTTGAAGCTTCTCTTTTGTCTTTTTACAAATTTCTGACAAATCCAGCTCCAGACTCAAGGTTTTGTGAGGGAGGAAGCCGGACAGTACCCTCCCATAATGCCCGTGGACCTCTTTGGATATCAGTTATCTCCTGCCAAAAGACGAGCCTATTTATAGCACCCCTCCGAGGATCCAAACCACATTTGTTTAGGTCAAGGCTGAGCTCACCGTCCATTAAAACAATCTGGGGAATCTCGAATGACTCTTGCCGCATGAGGAGGAGGAATTTGAGATAAAGCAAACAGATCTCTAGCGACCCTCCTGATGGAAACAAAATAACGAGCCCAGCTGACAGAGGAGGATACTCATTTGAAGTTGATAAAGTGTGTGCATGCAGCAATTTGGAGCCTCGTTGTATAATACCAGCCAAGCAGGAGCTAAAGTGATTAATGGAAATGTCAACTTTAAGAACGAGAAGCCAAAATCCCTTTTAGCTATTTCATGTCCAACTTAATAGACTTTGATCAGTCTGTTATTGTGGTTATTAAAAAAAAAAAAAAAAGCAAACCCCTTGACCATGAAGCATTCGGGATTTAGTGCATAGTGATGGAACTCCCACCTTTGCATGGACGCAGTGGGACTTTCCCTCATGGCATGGAAAGGTCAAAATGGATTTAACCTGGGCAGCATGGAGTGTGTAAGACTTTGGCCCAACTGTGGATGCTTGATTGGTCCCAAACCCTGCTGACAAGGTCCAGAACATTCCATTTCCAAAGTCATGACTCGCTTTTCTGAGAACAGCGAGAACAAAATCCAACAGGAAGTGGGGGAAAGGAGGAGATGTGTGTGTGTGTGCGTTTTGAAGGCTGTGTCTTAAACTTTAGTATCTCCAGGACTGGCTTTGACCCAAGACATGATGTATCTGGTCATTATTTGAAGATAAAGTCAGAGAAAGAACAACAATCTATAATTGCTAGTATAAGCCTCAAAATGAAAGATTTTGCCCAGGACCGTTATTAATATAGAGGACCCTTGAAAGTACAATGTAACAAAAATGGTACATTTTGGGAGTTCCATCAAAATGTTCCAGAAAATACTGCCTTAAAAGTCAGCTCAATGTTCAAATGATACTTAAACTGAGTTAACATTGACACATGACGAACTAAGGCTAGGTTCATACTACAGGTCTCAAAGCACGAATCCGATTTTTTTGTGATTTTCTGACTTGAGTGAGGCATTAACTCGACGGTCTGAATGGGAAAAGTCGCATAAAAGTGGACTATTTCAAATCTGATCTTTCAGTTTCGCATGTGGTTAAAATCCGATCTGTGCCACATTTTTCCAGAATGTGGCTGCGGTCTGAACTATCAAGTCCCCCAGATCGGAATTTAAGCAGCAATTACATCAGCAAAGAGCGAGAGAGACAGGGCGCTATGGTAGAGATGGATCTGTCCATTAGCGTTAGCGCCTAGCTTGAACGCGGCTTTTATGGAAGAGGCGGGCTTGACAACAGTCATAAAAAAATCAAATGGGGGGGGTCTCTTTCTGTGCTCCAAATGAGCACTATTTCAAGACTGCTTGCACGGCCGAGTCGGGGCAAACTGTCCATATGTGTGTGTGTGTCATGCATGTACAGTCCATGCATGCTGTTAATCCATATAAACTTTGAATATAAGACAAAACAGGGATTATTTACAGTATGTCTGTTATTAGTGTCCTCTTTTTTTAAATCAAAATATGATCCCCTTAGAATTTTCCGACTCGAGTGGGGCATTAACTCGACGGTGTGACCGGGAAAAGTCACATAAATGTGGACCATTTCAAATCCGATCTTTGTCACTTTTGTATGTGTTTAAAATCTGATCCGTGCCACATTTTTCCAGAATGTGGCTGCGGTCTGAACTATCAAGTCCCCCACATCGGAATTTAAGCAGCAATTACATCAGCAAAGAGCGAGAGAGACAGGGCGCTATGGTAGAGATGGATCTGTCCATTAGCGTTAGCGCCTAGCTTGAACGCGGCTTTTATGGAAGAGGCGGGCTTGACAACAGTCATAAAGAAATCAAATGGGGGGGGGTTTCTTTCTGTGCTCCAAATGAGCAATATTCCAAGATTGCTTGCACGGCCGAGAGTCGGGGCAAACTGTCCATATGTGTGTGTGTCATGCACGTAAAGTGCATGCATGCTATTAATCCATATAAACTTTGAATATAAGACAAAACAGGGATTATTTACAGTATGTCTGTTATTAGTGTCCTCTTTTTTGAAATCAAAATATGATCCCCCTAAAATGACATCGAGCCAGCATTTGTTTTGATGCTTCTGCGCATTCGGGTCAGTTTCCTGAGCACATCTCTGACTCTGAATTAGTGTGCATGCATGATACTTGAACAGGCTCAAAGGACAACGGCAATATGAACGGGCTCGGCAAAAAAACAAATATGACAAAAAATTGGAATTGTGCATTAAGACCTGCGGTATGAACCTAGCCAAACTGTGTGTTTTGCTGTAGCTTGTTTTGCTAAAGCATGCCTGGATGAGTTTTCTCTGGGTACTCTGGATTTCACCCAGATTCCCAAAACATGCATGGTGGGGAGGGTAATTGAAGTCCAATTTGTCAGTAGATGCAAAACTGTCCATAGTTGGTTGTCTTTATGTGGCCTGTAATTGGCTGGCGACATGTTCTGGGTGTACCACCTCACATCCAAAGTCAGCTGGGGTCGGCTCCCACCACCCGAGTGAGTACAAGTGGTACATACCGTGGTACTAAAAAGTATCTGAACTTTTTGGAATTCCTCACATTTCTGCATAAAAACACCATCAAATGTGATCCGATCTTTGTCAAAATCACACAGATGTAAAAACTGTCTGCTTTAACTAAAACCACCCAAACATTTAAAGGTTTTCATTTTTAATGAGGAAATCATGCAAACAATGACAAAAGGGGGAAAATAAGTAAGTGAACCCTCTGCCTAAGGAGATTTAAAGAGCAATTGAAACCAATTTTTACCAAACAATTTAAGTCAGGTGTGTCCCCAATCACTGATGAGTGGTTTAAAGCTGCCCTGCCTACTATAAAACACACACCTGGTAAGAATTGTCTTGATGAGAAGCATTGTCTGATGTGCATCATGGCTAGGTCAAAAGAGCTGTCTGACCTGCGATCAAAGATTGTTGATTTGTACAAAGCTGGGAAAGGATACAAAACCATCTCTAAAAGTTAAGATGTTCATCAATCGACAGTCAGAGAAGTTGGCTACAAATGGAGAGAGTTTGGCACTGTTGCTTTTCTCCCAAGGAGTGGCCGTCCACCAAAGATGACACCATCATGATTTGGGGCTGTTTTGCTACCTCAGGGCCTGGACAACGTTCAATCATTAAAGGAAGAATGAATTAAAAAAATTATCAGGATGTTTTGCAGGAAAACCTGAGGCCGTTTGTCATACAATTGAAGCTAAAAAGAGGATGGATGCTGCAACAAGACAATGTTCCAAAACACAGAAGTAAATCAACTTCAGAATGGTTCCTGAAGAACAAAATACACGTTCTGGAGTGGCCAAGTCAAAGTTCAGATGCTGTGGTATGACCTAAAGACAGTAATTCATGCCAGACATCCCAGGAATATGACTGAACTACAGCAGTTTTGTAGAGAACAATGGGCCAAGATTAATCCTGATCGATGTGCCAGACTGATCTGCTGCTACAGGAAGCGTCTGGTTGAAGTTATTGCTGCCAAAGGGGGGCACAAAATATTAAATGTGATGGTTCACTAACTTATCCCCCCCCTTCTGTCATTGTTTGCATACTATCCTCATTAAAATATGAAAACCTATAAATGTTTGGGTGGTTTTAGTTAAAGCAGATACTGTTTTTTCATCTGTGTGATTTTGTCAAAGATCAGATCACATTTTATGCAGAACGGTGATACTTTTTAATACCACTACATGTCTGTCATTTGTGTCCTCTTTTTGGAAATCAAAATATGATCACCCTAGAATGGCGTTGAGCCAGCATTTGTTTTGATGCTCCTGTACACGTGGGTCAGTTTGCTCAGCGCATCTCGGACTGCGAATTAGTGTGCATGCGGGATACTTGAACAGGCCCAATGAACAAAGGTAGTATGAACGAGCACGCTAAAAAACAGATATGACAAAAAAATCGGAATTCTGCCTTAAGACTTGCGGTATGAACCTAGCCTAACTGTGTGTTTTGCTGTAGCTTGTTTTGCTAGAGCATGGCTGGATGAGTTTTCTCTGGGTAATCTGGATTCCACCCCGATTCCAAAAATATGCATGGTGGGTAGGGTAATTGAAGTCCAATTTGTCAGTAGACGCAAAAGTGTCCATAGTTGGTTGTCTATATCATGTGGCCTGTAGGCGACCAGTTCTTGGTGTAAACCACCTCACGCCCAAAGTCAGCTGGGATCGGCACCCACCACCTAAGTCAGGACAAAATGGATGGAAAGTGATATTTTTCATTCATCTGTGCCAACAATTCTGGTGCGTAAAGCTAAACAAGACAGCATGCTAATGCACAAGAAGCAATCATCAGTAGGCTGGTTTGTGTTAGATCACGTGATCAACATGCGGCCAAATGCAGTTGTGGGTTTTCACACAGATCTCAAACTGGAGAGATTTGAAATGCTGCGTCACACTTCTACATTGACATCTGTAGCAGTTAAAAGAAAAAAACAATGTGGAGCTATTGCATCCACAGTTTCCACTCTTCTGGGAAGACACTTTACAAGATATTAGAGTGCAATTGTGGGAGATTTTTGTCCAATCAAGTAGATATTTTAGATGATCCGTTATGATGTTCAACAATAGAGTCTGGCTATGCTTCAATCTCTTTTGTAGTTCATTTTATAGGTGTTTGATAGGAGGGATTTCAGGGAGCTGAAGATTTTCCACACAAAGCTTTTTTCACAAAGCGTGGAAATAGCCAAATAGTCTTGGCAAGATGAACAATTATTTGGGTCCAGTGGGTCCAACAATGGTTGAAAGGTTAATACTTCTTTCCATAAAATGTACATTTTTATTACCGTACCACAGTCCCTGTAAACAGTATTTCACAGAGGTTTTAAACGCTTGGCTGGTGCTTTTATTTGACCCATTCATCCAGCTAAACCACTCCCCAAATGGACTTTGTCACTTGGCTTTCTGGTAAGCTCCTTTAGGACAAAATATTCACAGTAACCACCACATACTCTATATAACTCAGCTCCTGTGGCGTTTCTTTTTTTTTTTTTGTCACACAGCAAATAAAGCAAACATGCCAACTCAGCACTAAATGCAAGTTTTAACTTGCATCAGCATCTACATGCACTGCGAACTACAACTAAAAATGAAACGCACTATTAAAGTCATACTGTGGTGCCTTGACGTATGAGTTAATTTTTTTCTATGACCACGCACATAACTCAAAATGCTTTATTTAAAATGTACCTTGACATCAGTAACATACACAAAAATGAGCTCCAAAACTGACTATTTCAACTACAGTAATATTCACTGGCGCTGCCAGGGATTTTGGGCCCCATGAAAAGATATCACTTTGGGCCCCACCACCAGTGCCGGGACACACACACACATTTAGAGTATCAACTACATAATTTCCTGCATTCTGGTGAATCTTTACACACTAATTTGTGCATTTTCTGCATTAATTTAAGATGAAAATATATTTAAGTAAACATACAGCATATAGAGCAATAATGAATAGACTGATATCATCTATAAGAAATGTACTGAAGGCCATCTTTTACAATGTAAATGAATGACTTAGAATAAATGTTTTGTTTAAACTTAACTATACTACAGTATACAGTATACAACTGTTTTAGTATGAAGTGATTGCTAAGGATTTGCCTGCTGTACTGATTAAATGTAAGCTAAAAGTGGAGCAATCACTAGCTAGCAAACAATTACAGTATTTCATTATGGAGTATTCTTAGCCTCATCTGGAAATTTGCGATCTCCACTATAGGCTACAGCTCCGAAGCGAGGTCCCTTGTTAACAAACTAAAATCAATTGATGAAAAACTAAATTCAATAAATTCTTGACGAACTGGATTCAAGCCGATTTCAAAAAAGAACATTTCCACACCAACTTTCAACATCTGTAGGATACCAAAAAATGCCGTCATTATTTGGAATTCATGTTTTTGAATAGGTGCATGTCGCTCATTGAGGCAGGGAAAATCCCGTATTTCTTACAGAGTGAGCTGTTAATTTTCAGCACTACACTGACACAAGACACCAACCTTCCTTTGTGAAGTACTTTGTCACATCCTGTTGGCCTTTTCTACCCATCTCCAGTTTTACTTTCTTTTCTTTCCTCTTTTGAAAACCCGATTTTTGTTTTGAAAACATTTCTGCAGTACCGTTTGCACTTCAAGTCATTGAGTGGTGTAAATGCGCACCGCTCTGCTCCGGGTCTGATTGAAGGAAGGGCGGACCAAACCATTTAATGACAATACGGGGGGGGGGGGGGGGGGGGGGGCTGGCAATACCTATGGTAAATGGTGTTATACTTATATAGCGCTTTTTCCACCTTTCAAGGCGCTCAAAGCGCTTTACATGTTCTCTGGGTGTTTATTTTTTGCCAAAAAACAAAACAAGAAAACGAAACCCTTCGTTTTATTCCTGTTAAAATGATAATGTTTAATATTTAAATTTGCAAACGATTACGTAATGTTGTAATTTTCTTTGTGGGCCCCCATCAGGGCATGGGCCCTTAGAATCAGTCTCACTTTTGACCCCTATACGGCGCCCCTGGTAATATTACTTATATTTTGGCGGAGGATAAATATTTGCAATATTGTCTGTCTACGTGTGTCATTCTGGCATTTGTGTTCATATATCAATTGCTTATATCGTTATAACACTGCAACATTGAGACTATTCGTTAGCCTTCTTGGATGTTTTTGGTTGTGTATTTAAGATTACACACTTTCTGAAAGTAAAGTTCTGTACCATAATTTTTGGACTATAAACTGCTACTTTTCCCCCTCATTTTGAATCCTGCGGCTTATAGTCCAGTGCGGCTTTTTTGTTGATTTATTTGGGTTAATGGTTAAATCTTTACTTGACGGCAGCGTCATAACACTGCCATAAGAGTCATAATTATGACGTGACACTATCATGGACATTAATGAATGCTTATGACAGATGTCATTAAGTATCATCCGACAAATTATGTCACGAATGCCATTTATGTCCAGCTCGGATCTTTTACATCCATTCAAAAGTGAGATAATTTGCCTAATGAGTAATGACATCTGTCATAAGTATTCATTAATGCTCATGACAGTGTCATGTCATAATTATGATGGTCTTATGACAGTTTTATGGCACTACTGTCAAATAAAGTGTTACCAAATACAAAGCTCGCAATTAATGAAACAACTGGAATAGTAACTGAAGAAATATTTAGCACAGAACATCAATTTTGATTGTTATTTACATCTGTAGCACTGCAATGCATGCTAGGAGGCATCTTGTATGACAATAGTGTTGACAGCAGGTGGCAGCAGAGGTTGACTGTCTCCACCAAGGGAGCAGTGATGGCCAAATGAGGCTTCATGAAGCAGCCAATTGGTTCAAAGCTTCATGTGGTTCATTTGGTCTTAGACAGTCTTATGATGTCACTGTCAGATAAAGCTTTACCGGTTAATATCTTTTGGTGTAAATATCCCATAATTCCAGTGTGGCTTATCTATGAACAAATGCCATTTTCATTTCAAATTTGGTGGGTGGCGTCTTATAGTGAGGTGCACCTTACAGTCCGAAAATTGCGGTAAATCAAATAAACTGAACTCATGTTCAGTGTTGTCACTAACATGTTACTAAGTAACGCGATAGTGTAATCTAATTACTTTCTTTCAGTAACGAGCAATCTAACGTGTTCATTTTTCCAGACCAGTAATCTGGTTAAACTTAGTTTCGTTAGTGTCTGTGTGTTACTATTTTGTTATTGCCTCATAATGTATGTAGAATTATGAACATTGTAGTCATGTACGAAGGGCATTTTGAATAGAAAATGTCAAAAAGGTTCCAACGACGCGTTTTTTTGTCCAATGTAACAGCTCATAATTACTTCTTGAATGAAGAAATGCTATTTTCATGTCAAATTTGGTGGTTAGCGGCTTATAGTCAGCTGCGCCTTATGGTCCGAAAATTACGGTAGTTGTTTTCAATATTCTCTTTGTATTATGTTGAGTTTGACTGTAAACTTCAACTTGGATTGGCAATTTACAGCTTGAAGCCTGACTAAATTCAAACTGCAGCTTGTTGCTAAGTGAGTTACTAGTAATCGGCATCTAATGCTTGTTTGTGAAGCACAAAAAAAATCATACCTGAAAAAAAAATATACAGTAACTTGAAGTACCTGCCTCTGTGCCTCTCTGATGGTGCTTATCGAACAGTGTTGAATAGAAAAGAACACTTTTATTGATGTAGATGAAGACCATTTCAGGTATTTCACTGTCCAGGGACTATAAATTGAGAACATGTGTTGACCAGGGTTGGGTAAACAATGGCGCTGATAACCCTGAGGGCAACTTGGCCAAGTTGATGGGCTTATCTCCTCATGATTGGATAGGAGCCAATAAAAACAGGATATGTAATAATCCAAAAGCTTCTTTGTGATTTTCTTTTCTGCAGTTTGCGGGTAAGAAGTAGAACTGAAAGAAGTATAACCAAGGAAGGTTTTCTCTAATGTAGAAAATTTAAGTGACATGAACATTAAAATGTCCTTCATTATCATGTTATGTAAACTACAACAAGGATGGACTATAATTTCGTTTAGCTATATGGTTGTTTGAAAGAAGAACTCTTATAAAGGTCAGTTCCAATGAAAATAAAAACCTAAAAAAACCCCATATTCAAATGCCGTAAATCAATTCAAAACGTTTGCCACCATTAAAGTGGCCTATGAACTGAAAAACTCAATTGGAAAAGACAAAAAACTTTTTGTCAAAAGTAAAAATAAATACCTGGAATGATATGGTTTCACATGTCTCCAAAAACTGGGATGTGGTGTGTTCAGAATCAACCAATCAAATTCAAACTATGAACCATGCCACTATGAAGCATAGAGATTTGGTGCCAACACTGACTCATATTTCAAACTAATTTATACACTTTTTTGCCTTCGATCATCGTGCAAGTTTATCCAAGTTTGTCCAAAGTGCGGCCCGGGGGCCAAATGTGGCTCGTGGTCAAATTTCATCCGGCCCCCAGCTTCTGTCATAAGATCAATAACGTCTTGCCCACACACAGACTTAATAAATTGGTCAGCAATACTGCTACCAGCATATGAAGTAGCTTACACACTAAATGCTCCTCCTCATTTACCCACTAAAAGGCGGCAGCACTCTAAGCAACATGTGTGTGTGTGACCCTTTACTTCCAATTTTTTAAAATGGCGACAATCAACAAAAAAAAAAGTTGACTGCAACGGCCGACGCTTCAAGGATAGGTGGAAATTTGACTATTTCTTCACTAAAATATGCAGCAACTGTGTCTTCCTCATTTGCAAAGAGACAGTAGCTGTTTTTAAGGAGTTCAATGTGAACGATATTACCAAACAAGACATGCTGACATGTATGAAAAGATTACAGGGAAGATACGCAGCGAGAAATTTGAAGCAACTTGAAGCTAGTTTAATTTCACAGCAGCAGTATTTCGCAAGAGCCCGAGAGTCAAAAGAGAACGCCACAATGGCTAGTTGCGAGATTGTTGAAATTATCAATTAAAAAAAAAATAATGAAGCAAATGTAACACACAGAATGGCTTGCTAAAATTTGCTTAGATTGTTCTACGTAAAGGACGTTAGCCAAGGTCGGCCCCCCACATTTTTACCACACAAAATCTGGCCCCCTATGCAAAAAGTTTGGACACCCCTGATCTAAGGTAACTGTGTATTTGTTGCTGCACATACAAACACATCTTTGAATGACATCACATTGACGTATGTGTGTGGCTCTTGTGCCTGAACCATCATTACCCATACATTGTCTCCCAAAGGCAGGAGCGTCATGTTAACAATTTATGTCCCCACAAAATGAGTAACGTTACAAGTACGCACACGCACATGCACACCAAGCAAAATGAGCCTCTAAATATAGCTATCTTACACTGTTATTATCACAGTAGAGGCCATGCTGTTATCTCTCACCCTTCACTTCCATTGTTAAACAATTTCAGTGGATGACAGCTACACTAAGCCCAGGACCTATTATATAAGATGTGCGATTGACTGTGGCTGCTTTGCACTGTTTTCCAGGAGCAACACTTTATAAAATATATTTGGGTTGGTTTAATGTGCCAGGTGTGGAACAAGCCTCCACTATTTGCTTGAGTCATGCCTTAAAATTTTCACATGCTCTTTTAAGCACAGGGAAATCTAATTAGAATTGTATAATACTTCTCTTCAGAAGACAAAGAACATCTCTAGTGGACAACAGTATCTGTCTCAACTTCCTTCTTAATAAAGCTGCAACAGCTAATTGATTAAAATCAATTAATAAATTAGTTGCCAACAAATATGATTATCGATACAGTTATAGACTACAATCAAGTCAGTAAGCTGTAATAAAATATTATTTTTGAAGCAAATTGTCATCAAGTTTGTCTTCATTGTTACGTACAACATGCCTAAAACAAATTTAGGCTAAAATGAGAAGGTAATTGAAAAAAAGTGACATTGATACGATTAAGCGATTAATCGTTTAATCGTCTGATTAATCGATTATGAAAATAATCTTTAGTTGGAGCCCTAGTCCCCAGTGGGTGTCATTCAAAATAAAAAATAAAATAAAAAATCAGATTTTGCAGTTTTACGAAGTGCCCCTCAGTGTGGTTGATCATAACATATCCACTCTGTCAAAGTTATACAGTATATCAAATAAACTAATGAATTGAATCATTTCAAAAAGTATATTTGTAAAATTATAGCTTTAACATCAAGTATCTAAAATCATGTTAGCAATTATGCTAGCAAAGCTAGGCTGAGGACTAACTTTAGCACAAAATATCCTTCTGTTAGTGTCTACTCTGTTATGTCCAAATAGCACCCTATTAAAAAAATGACCCTATTTTTTATATTTCAGCTATTTTGGATTTACACTTTCTGTATTTACTTTTTTGTAAGTATTTTTAAGGATTATTTGGTGATCCCTTTACAATTAAACATTGTGTGCGTTTGTGTTGAATAAAACTATTTCTTGAAGCCAGTTTGGAGGTGTGGACCCTGATTTTGTTGTATGCTTATATAATGACAGAATTGTTTACATTTCAATAAACAGTTCAGTTCAGTTAAATGCATTCATACAGAGTTGGCTACATAATTAAGATCCAAACATTCATACACAATGATGCAAAAGTACAATAAATATTTACAACACTCGCAAAACAAATCTTTCTGGACTTGCTTGTCTACCCTATTCAAAGTGCTCACATATACCCCAGTTTGTTTGACTCTACTAAGTTTAAAGGGCCGGGAACACTAAGGATAGATGCGCTGGCCCATCTGTTCCATGTACAGTACAAGCTTGTTTTAATGCATCATAGCTTGATTAAACAAAGCTTACACTACATCAGAGATCATTTGTCAAACAAGCATTACTCAGATTTTCCAGACATGAAAGACCAGTGTCAGTTTCTGTTAAAATATTACCCTCTTAACTGCAACCATCTGTGTGTATATGTGTGTGTTCACAATTGTAACTCATCATCCGCGCACGTTAGCGTGTTCTGAATCACGCCTGAATGTCTTTCCAAAGCAGGTTCCAGGTATGTTCATTGGATCTCTGCTCAAACAAAGATCAGCGATGTGGGTTATGCAACAAGTGCTAAATTTTTTTATTTTTTTTTTAAACCATCACCATCCACCTCCTGGACGTCACCAAGTGCTTGTGTTCTCATCATGGCAGGCTGAAAGGTCAGACAGGATTTCCCTCACCACTAACACTTAGCTACATAAATATCTAACCGGGAACAAACATGTTTTTTTGGGAAAGGGCCACAGGAAACGCTAGACAAAGCGTCTGTAACGAAGCTCAACTGCAATCACGTTTCCCATCGCTCATCAGGCGGGAACGCTTTCTAAAAGAATGCCATTTTGTTGGCCTCCATAGACCTTGGCAATGTAAAAATATAAACACGCTGCACAAGTAGCTAAACACACGTCAGCCACTTCATTAGGTACACAAGCACAACTTCAAGCAAAGGTGAAGAGGTTATAGGTGTGGCGAGACCGTGGGCCGGATACATTCGATCTGGCCTCCCACGCAATTCCAAAACAAATACGACCCGAAGAACATAAAAGGGAGCCCAAAACATGTTTTCCACAAATCCTCACAATACACTGCACGGTGCCGTAGTGGTTAGCATGTCAGCCTCACAGTATCGAGTTTTAGCCCTGATGTGTGGAGTTTGCATGTTCTCCGCGTGCATATCATTAAATACCAAACTGCTTGTATGTATGCGTCTTGGTATCATTCATTCTAAATGTAAAATGTAATAGCTATCAGTCTATGGTGCAATTAAACTTCATTGAAGACATCTAAACTATTCCATAGGTTTGAATGTGAGGGTCAACGAGTGTTGGTATGCCGCAAAAGAGACAGAACATCAATCCAGAAATCGGATTGGATATGTTCCTCTGGATAGCTGCTTTGCATATTTAGATGGGGCTTTGCAAGGCAAAGGCCCAGATAGTAAAATTCTTTTTTTTTGCAATGGCGTGTCTTCTGTGCGCCTCCCAGTCTAAATAGTTTGACCAACCATCACCATTCAAATATCAAAATGACCGGAATTTTCGCGCGACGCAGGGAATTTTCCGAATGACTCCCCCAAATTTTCCATTCATCAGTAAATGTGGATTTTTTAAAAAACTTTTTTTTTTCCAAAATGCTACTTGTCCTACAGTTTTTGACCAAATTCCAGGACGGTAAGGGGCATAAAAGTTGCATACAGAATCTGGCAAAAATGTACGGTTCCCCCCAAATTTGCCCAAAACTGTCCAATTCATTTCTAAGCCATGTACGTCCAAATTTCCCATTCATTTTCGATGGCAGAAAAACATAGGTTCTTGTGAATTTTGACTATTTACCATTACAGCCCATTGTCATTTTGTGACCTGATATCATCAGGACGTGTCCCCAAAATGTCCCCAAATCAACAGGAAGTGGCCTGATATCAGCAGGACTTGTCCACCAAATGTCCCTAAAGTAACAGGAAATGACCTGATATCAACAGGATGTGTCCCCGAAATGTCCCCAAATCAACAGGAAGTGACCTGATATCAAGAGAACGTGTCCCAGAAATGTCCCCAAATCAAGAGGAAGTGACCTGAAATCAACAGGACGTGTCATCGAAATGTCCCCAAATTAACAGGAATTGACCTGAAATCAGCAGGACTTGTCCCTCAAATGTCCCTAAATTAACGGGAAGTTACCTGATGTCAACAGAAGGTGTCCCCGAAATGTTCCCAAATCAACAGGAAGTGACCTGATATCAACAAGACGTGTTCCCCAAGTGGATATCAACAGGACATGTCCCCCAAATGTCCCTAAAATAACAGGAAATGACCTGATATCAACAGGATGTATCCCCGAAATGTCCCCAAATCAACAGGAAGTGACCTGATATCAAGAGAACGTGTCCCAGAAATGTCACCAAATCAAGAGGAAGTGACCTGAAATCAAGAGGACGTGTCATCGAAATGTCCCCAAATTAACAGGAATTGACCTGAAATCAGCAGGACTTGTCCCTCAAATGTCCCTAAATTAACGGGAAGTTACCTGATATCAACAGAAGGTGTCCCCGAAATGTTCCCAAATCAACAGGAAGTGACCTGACATCAACAAGACGTGTTCCCCAAATAGATATCAACAGGACATGTCTCCCAAATGTCCCTAAAGTAACAGGAATTGACCTGATATCAACAGAATGTGTCCCCGAAATGTCCCCAAATCAACAGGAAGTGACCTGATATCAACAATACGTGTCCCAGAAATGTCCCCAAATCAAGAGGAAGTGACCTGAAATCAACAGGACGTGTCAGCGAAATGTCCCCAAATCAACAGAAAGTGACTTGATAAATCTGTATCTACCACAGCAAAGCCCCATTGTAATTTCTCCAGAAATTGCAGTTTCTAGTTTTGATAGCTTCACGCTCCTCATAGTTTCTTACTAGTTCAACTTACTAGTTCAACTTTTCATAATTGTTTGCAAAGGTGTGCGTTTTAAAAATATGTATATACATATAAATATACACTCCCCGGCCACTTTATTAGGTACACCATGCTAGTAACTGGTTGGACCCCCTTTTGCGTTCAGAACTGCCTCAATTCTTGTGGCATAGATTCAACAAGGTGCTGGAAGCATTCCTCAGAGAGTTTGGTCCATATTGACATGATGGCATCACACAGTTGGTGCAGATTTGTCGGCTGCACATCCATGATAGAAAATCCCCCGTTCCACCACATCCCAAAGATGCTCTATTGGATTGAGATCTGGTGACTGTGGAGGCCATTTGAGTACAGTGAACTCATTGTCATGTTCAAGAAACCAGTCTGAGATAATTCCAGCTTTATGACATGGCGCATTATCCCGCTGAAAGTAGCCATCAGAAGTTGGGTACATTGTGGTCATAAAGGGATGGACATGGTCAGCAACAATACTCAGGTAGGCTGTGGCGTTCTAACGATGCTCAATCGGTACCAAGGGGCCCAAAGAGTGCCAATAAAATATTCCCACCATTACACCACCACGACCAGCCTGAACAGTTGATACAAGGCAGGATGGATCCACGGTTTCATGTTGTTGACGCCAAATTCTGACCCTACCATCCGAATGTCGTGGCAGAAATCGAGACTCATCAGACCAGGCAACGTTTTTCCAATCTTCTATTGTCCAATTTCGATGAGCTTGTGCAAATTGTAGCCTCAGTTTCCTGTTCTTAGCTGAAAGGAGTGGCACCCGGCGTGGTCTTCTGTTGCTGTAGCCCATCTGCCTCAAAGTTCGACGTACTGTGCATTCAGAGATGCTCTTCTGCCTTCCTTGGTTGTAATGGGTGGTTATTTGAGTCACTGTTGTCTTTCTATCAGCTCGAACCAGTCTGGCCATTCTCCTCTGACCTCTGGCATCAACAAGGCATTTCCGCCCACAGAACTGCCGCTCACTGGATATTTTTTCTTTTTCGGACCATTCTCTGTAAACCCTAGAGATGGTTGTGCGTGAAAATCCCAGGAGATCAGCTGTTTCTGAAATAGTCAGACCAGCCCTTCTGGCACAAACAACCATGCCACGTTCAAAGTCACTCAAATCACCTTTCTTCCCCATACTGATGCTCGGTTTGAACTAAAGAAGATTGTCTTAAACCATGTCTACATGCCTAAATGCACTGAGTTGCCGCCATGTGATTGGCTGATTAGAAATAAAGTGTTAACAAGCAGTTGGACAGGTGTACCTAATAAAGTGGGCATACACACGTATATAGAATTAATGATTCTAAGCTAAAAACGACAGACATTTTGAATAATAAATATCATTAATCGCCTTAGTTTTATGGCTGGGTTGAAACAAAAGCGGTTGGGCGACGTCTGTAAACAGGGGTTTTCAGGATAAAAAGGACAAATTAAAAATAGTTCGGGGGCTTCATTTGCCATGAATCTGCTATGGCAGCATATAGACATATTGTTCTATCAAACACAACAGTTGTTTTGGCTTACAATACAGCAGTTTTTTTTTTAAAGAGGAGTGCAAGAGCAGAAACTGCTTTTTCAGTCTTGTCTGCGTTTTCCGCCATATATAATGGAATTAAAATTGATATGAAATCTTACGTTTCTGTGCATACTTACATTAAGTTTCATGTTGGTAATCTAAAAGGCAGCCTCGTGTAAAAGTACAGCTGAAGAGTGAATGGAGAACTAGTTGAAATTTTATGACGCCAATATAATCTTGAAGTTAAGAGATGCTGCCATCTTGTGTTCTATCTGTGAATGCAAAAAAGTAATGTTACGGTATTGTTACAAGAGTGTAAACACACTCTAATTAAAGTATTCATTCAATTACGGGGAAAAAAGGATAAATAAATCACCTCCCAAAATGAAAGAAATCCTCCAAGCTTGACTCCGTGATAGCCATAACCGGAAGCTCGACAAAAAGAGAGAATGTAATGATTCCTTCTAATAAAGTCATATAAAATTTCATATTTAAATAAAAAAAAATATTACACCTCTTTAACTCGAGCGCTCAAATACATTTTATGTCAAATTTGCACTGTGGCGAGTACGTTTTTCTAACTGTGAGAATAGTAAAATACTTATTGCGCATGCGCGTCAGCTAAACGGAAGTGATGTTTTCTCCTGCCGGAAGTCATGTCGTTCTTTCTGTTCCGAGGCTGCCATCATGGTAGGTCTGCTGCGACCAAGCTAACATTTTCACTTCGACGTTATTTGTTTCGTATGCAGTCTAGCTACTACATGAATGGCTTTCTGAAAGCGCAAATACACCAATAAACATTTCCTATGAGTATTTGACGCTAGCGTGACTGTTTATTTGACATTAATACTTGTATGTAAAATGTCGCCTCCCAATCGCAACGTGGTCCAGGCGGTAGACGGATTCGTGAGCACGCCTGCTAAGCTAAGGGGTTTTCAACTCTAAAAACTGAACCGTCACCAAACGATGTACGAATGTAACACGTTTTTTTTTTGTGTGGAAAATTAGACGGTCATAACATGACTTTTACACCGGGTGTTTAGAATTGCTACATGTGTTCTAGCGGTCCAATACTCTGAACGAGATTCTGGATTTAATAATTTTGTCATGACATCTTGCCGAAAGATTAAACTAGATCTTATTTCATTTGCATATGTTTTGTCAAGTAACTTATTTGATTTCTTTGTGATCTGCTGCATAGTGTACAGTAACGCTGATCATGCTTTACTGGTTGTTACTGGTATATACAGACTATAGCTCACTTCACTCCTCTTACAGGCTACACTTATATGACTGACGTAATTTTTGTCTTGAAAGCTATATCTAAAAATAAAAAAACGTACTAGCTTGACAAATCTCAACTCTATTCTAGTCTTAAGAGAGTTTGCACACTATAATGCAGATGTGGCAATGTTCCTAATGTATGTGATTTTTCAATTGTCTTGTCAGGTCTACAAGCGCTTCGTCGAGATCGGCCGCGTCGCGTATGTCTCTTTTGGGCCTTACGCTGGCAAGCTGGTGGCCATCGTTGACGTCATTGATCAAAATAGGGTGAGTGTTTACAGAAGTAAATATGGTGATCTTTTTGTGTGGTGGACACAAGATCATTGTTTGTCATATTTGCAGGCTCTTATTGATGGTCCCTGCACAGGCGTGAAGAGGCAGGCCATGCCCTTCAAGTGCATGCAGCTCACAGACTACGTCATCAAAGTGCCTCACAGGTGAGATTGAGCAGGGTTCCATGACAGGCCCCAGTTGCCGTTTTGGCGACTACTAAGCCTGAACGATTGCCATCGTGATGTGCGTGTGCGCGAGAGTCCTATCGCAAGCACGTGCGATAGTTTTTTTTTTTCTTAATCCATATACGCCTTGCTTTCTACTCTGCGCACAACCTCACACCCTCCCTCTCCCAGCCCTTTGTTCCTGTCACTGCAGCACTTGCTTATTAAAGTTAACTGTGGCTTTGATCTGGCCAAAGAAGCAGACTTCACACTGGCATCTGTCAATCATCGTTTAACTTGTTAAACAGTTCCTGCAAGGAAGCCACTCTGGAATGAATGTGTGAGCGTGTGGAGACGTTGGAGACATATGGTAAATGGTGTTATACTTAGATAGCGCTTTTCCACCTTTCAAAGTGCTCAAAGCGCTTTACTCTAGCTCACCATCCACCTACTGGTGACGCAGCACCAGGAGCAACGTGGGGTTCAGTATCTTGCTCAATAAATGCCAGAAGTGATCATGAGTTTGAAATTTCTACATGTCACTCCAACGGTCACAGCTAAGGTAGATAAACAGAAGCATTTAATAAAGCCAACCATTTATCTACCACAGTACTTTATTCTTGTTCAAAAATTATTTGGTTGGACAGTTATGTTTAAACTGATCATAACTTTGACATTTTGCTCTGCTTCGCGGTTTTTCCACTTTTCGCGGCGGGTTCTGGTCCCCCATTAACCGCGAAAAACTAGGGATCACTGTAATCTGTGGTGATGGTGAGTCATCCAAAGTCTTTCCAAACAGCTATTCAGGTCATCAAGTGAAAATTTCTTTTAAAAAAAAAATAATAAAATAAAATGTAATATCGCAATATAATATCGCAATATATTGCAAACCCCCCAAAAATCGCAGCAATAGTTTTTTCCAATATCCTTCAGGCCTACTGACTACTGTAGTACTCTCCTTCAGTCTTTACTAGGCACACCTTCTCTTAATGCGCCCGTACACTGCCTGCTTTCGCACACACATCTTTATGCTGGGGATGAAGACCTAACCAGACCATGGCCAAGTTCACATTCAGCCAATATTTCCGTTTTAGGAATATGCTGTTTAAGTGCGTGAACATTAGAGGCGTGTGAAATTTCCGAATCTTAGTTTATTCGTGATTCAGCCGTGGAAGATTCTAGAACGATACACAAACATCCAAATAACGATTATTGAATTATACCAGGTAAAGCGGAACTAAAACAGCGCGGTCTTCTGGATGCAATGAGGAAGGGACCGAGAGTAGATATCATGTTGAACCCAGTCCGCTAGATAAAAAAACAATACCTGACTGTGTCAGACAGCTGCGACAAGCGACGCCCAGGAGCTAGTTGCTACAAACATACGCCCACATACGGCTACGGTAGATAACACATATATGTAGAACTAGATGCGAAATGACAGACAGCAGTGTTAGAACGTGTATAGAGAACTATATGCGAAATCACAGACTTGCCGTTGTTAGTAAACAGCCATCTTGAAGCAGTAGACTTCTCTAGAAGGCTCTGTTGTAGCGAACCTAATGAACTTTTTATCCAAAATACTCCCTAAATCGGCAAAATCTTGACTTGAATCTATCTCTAAATGGTGAAACAGTTTAAAAACTTTGACATGTCAAAAGTAGACAAGGGAAATTATGGAATAACAGGAGCAATTTTAACAACTTTAACGGTTGATTCACAACATTAAATTAATTGAATGTGGTTTAAAGCTGCTGATCCAGAATGGGGACTTAATTATTTTATTTACGGTTTTTAACTGTTAACTTGATACTGAAATATTAGTTTGGTTTAGCCTGAGAGGATTTTTGAACAATTTTGGAATTATTTACAAAACATTAAAAGTGTGGGGTACATCAATAATCGAATCGGAGCCTCTAAATCGTAATCGAATCGTGAGGTGCCCCAAGATTGCCACCTCTGGTGAACATAATATCTGTAAACATGACATCATCTGTAAGTTGGCGTCGCCGTTAACGCCGCTTCGTCTTTCTGTGTTGTCACAGTGCTCGTCAGAAGTTTGTGAGGAGAGCCTGGGAGAAGGCTGGTGTCAACGAGAAGTGGGCACAGAGCAGCTGGGCAAAGAAAATCGAGGCCAGAGAAAAGGTATAATTGTTTGGAAGGTTTATTGAAATTTCGGTTGAATTTTCTAACGCTATTAAGACATTTGATGAACGTTTTCATCAAGTGACTAAAGTCACTCATTCAGTTTGGCTAACTAGTTGATAAACGCTGTGCAAAACTGTCGTTATCTATGTAACCTTTACTGTAATCACAAGTATTCTTAAGATGTGGACTGCATTTGACTGGTTTTTTGTCTTTGTTCTTACAGAGGGCTAAAATGTCAGACTTTGACCGCTACAAGGTGATGAAAGCCAAGAGGATGGTAAGTGAAAGAGTTTCGCATTGCTTTCAAAAATCAATCTCTTAGACACGTAGAAATTGTGTAGATTTTCAGTCTTCTGGGATATAGTAATCCACTGAAGTCAATGGGAAATGGACAAATAAAGAGAAGAAAATCCAGTTGCCCTTATTTAACCTTTATGGATCATGTATGAAATGTGTTGTGGGCCAATGAAAAGTTTTTTTGTTTTGGTTTTTTTAGCAGTAGCAGTTTTGAAGATTTTTTCCCCCCATTATCGTTATTACCTCATTTGCTCCCAGAAACGTGTAAATGTGTTCTATTTTTAAATGCTTCATTGTCCCAAAAACGTATTTATACGTCTTTTGCGTTTTTTTTTTTTTGTTTTGTTTTTTTAACAAGAAGAATCTATAGCTTGCGATCTGAGAAACAAAAAACAAGGTTCCAAACCCATTTTAAAGCAATAAAACTGACCACTGGAGGGCAGTGGCGCATTTTGTGAAGATCTGCAACCCGATTCAACAGCAATGAAAGGCCGGGCAGCATGGTCGGAGTGCTGGCAGCAGTATGCCAGGCGGCGGACGACCGAACAAAACAACCGAGAGGACGAGTGGAATGCCAGGCGCTGGACGACGGAGCAAAATGACTGAGACGAACTTGCAGTGGGCTCGCCAAGCAGACCCCGCAGAGATTCAAAAGTGATCTGTCTTTGTGAGACAGACAAAAATGAGGGAAAAGTTTACACGGCAGACGCGGCGACAACGGTATTATCTCAGCGATAACAGGCGTCATCTCTCAGTAGTCATGTGTAAACAAATTGTTACTTAGCTATCAAAAGCTCTATTTGTCTTGTTATATTTTGTTAAAGGAAAACATTTCAGATGTTTGGGATATAACTAATGCAAAAAATAGCTGTGTTAAAGTCAGTTATGTTTGAAATGTATGCGTTTACAAAAAGCTCATTTTCTCCGTTTTTTTCATCAGAAATTGGAAAATTGCTCAAACTAAGCTATTTTCTAATGCTAGTTTCTAAAGAACGGAAAAAGATAACTTTTTTTTCCTGCTGAAAGAAGAGGGTAATCTTTCTTTTGGTGGGTTCCATGTTTATATAGCAATAGAACAGAATTTTCTGTGGGCCATGCAAATCAGTCAAAATCCAGAAAAACGGCCGGGAGCGAAGGGCCTTGCTCTGGTGAAAATGGCTGGGAGTGAATGAGTTAAAATGGGGGCTGTAGGGATAGCTTGATGGGTAACTGTATGCTGAAATTTGAGAACTTGACCAAGTTGTAATGAAGTGGCAATTATGCCAAAAGCTTTTGGGTTGAAGGCGTTCAGTCCATATAAAAGTGGTGTAGCGACTTCAACAAATTTCACTCAGTTTAAATGTCGTCAATGGCAGCAAATTAGTGACGTATGATGGTAATTTTCAATTTTCTTTGTACAGAGGAACAAGATCATCAATCGTGAGGTGAAGAAGCTCCAGAAAGCGGCAGTGAAGAAGCCCACAGAAGAGGCTCCGAAGCCCCAGAAAGAGACGAAGAAGCCTCAAAAAGCGGCTAAGAAGCCCCAGAAAGAGCCCGCGAAGAAGTGAAAAGATTTTTTTCCAAAATAAACATTCTGGTTGGTCCCACACTTTTGTCTGATTCATTCTATGCTTCAAATTGAGCTGTTTTAATACAGATTACAACAAGAACCTTTTGATTATTTAGTCTGTCGTTACGACTTTCAGCTATAGCAGTTATACGTAGTTTGGATGCATGGAACTGATGTCACGACTAATACAATGCAGAAATGGCATATTCAAGCTTGTGGAATTTTGTGTCCCAATGCACTATGTTTAAGGGAATAGAAGGTCATCACAAAAGTAGTGCTTTGTTAACTTTAGGCATACTTGTTGGGCTTAACCACAAGCCAGGAATCTCGGTGTAATTATTGACTCATACCTGAACTTCAACTTAAATTCACCACAAAAAATCTTCCTCTATAGTCTATCCCCTAAAGACAAAGGGCTCCTGTCTAAACAAAACATAGAAAAGATTATCAATGCATTTTTAGCCGATTGTATTATTTCAATAGGGTATTTATAAGTTTTAATGAAAGAAAAAAATCAGGATGCTGCAGTAAATCCAGAATGCTGCTGCCAGAGTCCTCACTAACTGAAGGAAAATGGGCCATATTACATGAGTCATGAAATCACTACACTGGCTACCGATGAGTCAAACAATGGACTATAAAATCTAAATGGTCCTCAAAACACCCTGTTTTTTATTTCTACTAATTGATTTTGTTTTAATGGTTTTTTTACTGATTTTAATATGATGTAATTTGCCTTGAATTACCTTGTGTTGAATTTTGCGATCCAAATTGACCTTCACTAAAGACCAAAGTGATTGGTGCAGAGTTTGAATGTGGACCAAGTACCGTAATTTTTGGAGTATAAGGCACACCTGGCTATAAGCTGCCACCCACCAAATTTGACACGAAAATGGCATTTGTTCATAGTTAAGCTGCACTGGACTACCTGTAAAAGCTGTAGCTGTCCAATGCATTATGGGATATTTACACCAAAAGATATTAACCGGTAAAACGTTATTTGACAGTGGTATCATAAGCCTAAGATTAAATGAACCACCATGAATGTCCATCACTTCTTCAAAAAGATTGATTTGACCATCACTGCTCCCATGGGGGAGACGGTCAATCTCTGCTGCCACCTGCTGTCAACACTATTGTCATCCAACATACCTCCTAGCATGCATTGTAGCGCTACAGATGCAAATAACTATGAACATTTGTTCTGTGCTAATATCTTTAGTTACTGTTCCAGTTGTTTCATTAATTACTAGCTATTAGTATTTGGCAACACTTTATTTGACAGTGGTGCCATAAAACTCATAAGACTATCATAATTATGACATGACACTGCCATGAGCATTAATAATGCTTATGACAAATGTCATATTGTGTCATCCGGCAAATTATCTCGCTTTTGAATGGATGTAAAAGATCCAAGCTGGACATAAATTGGTGGTGTCCAAACTATTCCACATAGGGCCACAGTGGGTGCTGGATTTCATTCCTACAAAACAAGATGACATCTTTTCACCAATCTGGTGTCTCACAAGTGTAATCAGTTGATTTCAGTCAGATGCTGCTTGTTTTAGCACAAACTTCATTGGTTGAACTGTCTGTGCTCGATTGGTAGGAACAAAAACCAGACCCACAGCGGCCCTTGCGGACAGGTTTGGACACCCATGACATAAATGGAGTTAGTGACATAATTTGCCAGATGATACTTAATGGCATCTGTCATAAGCATTCATTAAAGCCCATGATAATGTTAGGTCATAATTATGACTAGGGGTGTGACAAAATATCGAAATGGTGATAAATCGTCATACTTTGTATCCCAAAAGGTTATCGATATGCTCCTGTCAAGAATCGAGATATTGTTTTAAAAAGGTGTCAATTAAAAAAAAAATTTGACGGGGCTCGACGCCCAATCTATTTAAACTGGAAACGTTTGTTCATTCAAAACCAGAGCATTCACAGTCATTCGGTCCAATTTTAGGGCATTTACAGGTCATTTCCTTTTGAGTTTGAGTCACTGCCTATTCATTTGGGTGATTCCTAGGTCACGTCCTGTTCTGTAACTCAAACAGCAAGTGACCCATAAAATACCCCAAAATCAACAGGAAGTAACTGAAAATCAACAGATAAATGACCTTAAATGGCCAAAAATTACTCATTGCCTGGCATTGGCTGCCACTGACGGCCATAGACGTTCAATTCGTTTGAGCTGGGAGGGATGGCAGCGAATGTTCATTCGCTGCCACCCTCCCAGTTCAAATGGATTGGACGTCTACTAGTGATAAACTCATTCCAAATCACAGCAGAAGCTTGTTTTTCTGTTTATTAGTTTTTTTGTAGAGTATCCTAAAATGAATTCCTGACCAATGCATCGATAATCGTTATATCGTCAGATCATCATTATCGTGAGCTTTGTATCGCGTATCGTATCGTGAGGTACCAAGAGGTTCCCACTCCTCTAATTATGACGGTCTTATGGCAGTCTTATGACGCCTATTAACCAGGGGTGAAAGTGGGCCAGAACGGTCAGGAACGCAGTTCCGGTATAAGATTCAGGCCCGGAATGCTGTTCTGGTACACGGTGCTTTCATTCCGAAAATATGACGGCAACTGTCAAAACGCTATGAGGGGGAAAAAAATGCTAAACTGCCACACATGCATTTCATCTCCAAGAAGAAAACAATCTACCAACATCAGATTTACATACACAAGTGTTAACAACAAGCATAGTAAAGTGCTTGTGTAGTGTAATCCATTTCCACCGATATTTATTATTGATTTTATTCCACGGACGGCATGGAGGTTTCTCCAGCTGCTGCAGTTATCTGAGTCTGACGATGATGAGTCACGTCAATGTGCAAATGCACGCAGCAAAGCAAAACGCCTGGACTAATTTATCCGTTCAGTTGGCTGACATACTGACATCTAATCTGCAGAGATAGTTAGCTCTGATTGGTTCAAATATGCATGTTTTCTGGAACAGCCAAAAAAAAAAAAAAAAGGTTGTTGAATTGATGTGACAAAAAAGGGCAATGCAACAGAAAATGGATGAAATCTTTAAGGGCAGGGAAAGAGATGAGGAGGCTTATTTATCAGATTTAGTTTTATTTGCTCTGATGGGGAGATTCAGAACATCTTAGCTGTCAATTTGCACTTTGGACTTATATTTGTTCATTTATGTTAGGCTACTTATTCATTTCCTTATGATTTAAAAAAGTCAATGTTTGCGCTATCTTCAAAATATATTCCATTTCACTCTGCATAATAAAAGTCATTTGTATTTATTTTTCTGAATGTATGTTACGTATATCTTAATTATTAAAAAAAAAAAAAAAAAAGTAAATGTATACCTTAACTTCAATTTTAATATACATTATCCATCCTATGTTCTTAAGTAGTTAAAATTAAGATTTGGCATTTAGTATGTGAGGAAATGAGGGAAAATAAAAATTAGGAGATGGTGGTTGGGGTTATTGCTGTGTATGTTATGTTAACTTTTATTTTGCAAATCAATGAAACAATACAATTTTGAATGAAAATCAGTTTTTGTATGTGTTATAGAAATTACTGCCAAAACAGTTTTCTTTGCATTTCAGTAGTTTTAGGAGGTTTGATCAAGAGGGAAAAAATGAATAAATAAATAAATAAACAAAATTTCTGGCTCTGTGGCAACCTTTGCGTCGGGACTTCTGGCAAGAAATTCTAGCGTCTTTCACCCCTGCTATTAACCCAAATAAATCAACAAATAAGTATCACTGGACTATAAACCGCAGGATTCAAAATGAGGGAGAAAAGTAGCGTCTTATAGTCCAGAAATTACGGTATGATAAATGCATTGCCACCATCTAGAACCAATAAAACCTAGGGAAGTGATTATTGGGTGTGTCATGGAAATTTAAATAAGGGTAAGTAAAGAGCTTAGTTTATTTATTTTTTTACTGTGAAGCTAATAATATTTGTGCAGTGAGGAGCAAGGGGCGACATTACACAACAAAGTAGCATTATTCTTTTAGCCAGTTGAGGGCAGCATGCCCATCGTGACTGTTTCTTTGTGTTTACATTCCTCTTTTGCGAACGTCATAAAACTTTGTCTATAAACAAATTAACAAAGATTTTAAAGACAAGTACAACTTATGTTATATTTGAAAGGGAATCTATAAATTTAAAAAGAGAGAGAGAGAGAGAGAGAGAGAGAGAGAGCGATACCAGCTAATTGGCACTTCTATTTTCTGTATTACTTCATTAAATGCCGCGCTCCCTGCAGTCTAAACTAGTGAACTAGCGTTAATCCTTCACTGTGACTGCTCTTCGGCCAAACAGGTCCTACTTGAACTCGAGCAAGAGTATCTCTCCGTTACATAACAGGATTGTACATAGTCCATGTGCCCGGCCAATTGGAACACTACCGCGCTACAAATAGCACATTAACACACAGTGTATGGCTAACACCGACTAGCCTTTTTTCCACATTTCTAATCTATTATCACCCTTTGTGCTTTTTAAATAATATGTTTCCAAGTCCGCGAAACATCTCTTATTATAGACAACGACAGAATAATTTGTGCGTGTGTGTTTTGTTGCATTATGAAAAGAGCTCGGTAAATATTCCAGTCGATTAACGTGGTTGTGACGTCAGAGGTGGCCGACTACTGCGCAGTGACTATCAAGTTGACATTGTGTCTACACGACGTAACCGGAAACTGAGAAATTAGTTTAGAAAATAAAATATTTATTGTTAATGTTTGAATGACGGTACTATAATGTATATAGATTAATTTATAGGTTGTAATGGATTAGATTAGTTAATAGAACACTATCAAACGAGTTTTTCTGTATTAATTTGGATATTGGTTCCCTGTTGTACTTAACGTCATATGTACCACTCGGCAGGGGTAATTTATAACTTACTTTTAGTATTAAAACACTCTAAAACATTTTAAACAGTAAGTACCATTAAATGAATAGTCGTTATTAACAGAACAAGCATATGTCTTGAAAAATTATCACCAGCGCTCGCTTCCTGTGTTAGCGCTAACCACATCCGTCACTTGACACAATCGAACGAGAAGACTAGAGCGAGCGAGTAGCGAGGGAGAGCTACGTTCAAAATTCATTCGGAGGCTGTTTGTGTGTTAAACGCGGTGTTGTTCGACCTTAATCGGTACCGAACATTAATTTAAACTTGGCTGGTTGAATCGTCGTCGAAAGCCGCAGTTCCAGCGGCCGAGCCCCGCGCGGCCTTGCCGTCTGGTTAAAGGGAGCCCGAAGAGGACTCGTAGTGAGTGGCTGGCTTCTTGCTTCTCCTCTCCTTGGTAAGTGGTGCATGCAAGCAAGGCAAATTCTGCTTCTATGGGCCTGGGTGATCTGTTATGTCAAGTTTGGACTAGATTCCACTGCGGGAATTTTCCCCCGCGTCGACCAGATGATTTTTAGTAGGTTTTTTGTTGTTGTCGATCCGCACTAGCTTCCATTCGATGGAGTCTGGGGGAACCTTATGGCCATTAACACCATACAGTGAAACTCTAACAATGGTTTGCTGTTTGTTGACAGTTTTACTATTATTGGACCTAATAGAGTAAGTCATTTTATGATGATTGTTTTTTGTTTTTGTTTTTTAATATAAAATGAATTCGCCAAATGTAACAATAGCCAGCTGATACATAAACAGTAGTACTGTCTGTAATGCAGAGTGGATTAGTGGATTAACAAGGCAAAGGCAAAATTTATATCATTTCCTTTTCTATAGGCACTAGGAAATAGAATAGGGCAGATAGGTGTGGAAGTGTTGGAAGAGAAGGGAAACTTTTTGTTTGCCAACCACGTAATAAGACATTATTATTGTAAAATACTATTTTCCTATTACAGCAGTGGTTCTTGACTGGGGTTCGTTTAGTAAGCCTCAGGGGTTCGTTGAAGGTTAAGAAACGAAGAGCCCTATTTTGTACGGTGAATAAATCTAGGAAACGTGGTGTTTTACACCTGGTTTTGGACTGGTTTGCCCTCAATTTACAGGCTTTATTCTATTTCTTTCAAATGCTAGCACGGTTTGCTCGGTGGAAGGTTGACTGACACCTGGTAAAAGGAAGTATAACAGACCTACAGACAGTGTGAACTGCTTTAATACATTAGGGGTGTCAAACAATTAAAGTTCTTAATCGAGTTAATTACAGCTTAAAAATTAATTCATCGTAATTAATCGCAATTAATCGCAATTCACACCATCTATAAAATATGCCACATTTTTCTGTTAATTAATGTCGGAATGGAGAGATAAGACACAAGATGGATATATACATTCAACATACGGTACATAAGTACTGTATTTGTTTATTATAACAATAAATCAACAAGATGGCATTACCATTATTAACATTCTGTTAAAGCGATCCATGGATAGAAAGACTTGTAGTTCTTAAAAGGTAAATGTTTGTACAAGTTATAGAAATTTTTTATTAAAACCCCTCTTAATGTTTTCATTTTAATAAAATTTGTAAAATTTTCAATCAAAAAATAAAGTAGTAGCCCGCCATTGTTGATGTCAATAATTACTTATACAATGCTCATGGGTGTGCTGAAGCCTATAAAATCAGTCACACCCAAGCGCTAGCAGAGGGCGACAAAACTCCATAAAACACAACAAGTACACATTTCACTGTCCTGTCATTTTAATCTGTTTGAGAGGGGCATTTGTGCGATAATTGCGTCAAATATTTTAATGTGATTAATTTTTTAAAAAAAATAACCGCCCGTTAACGCGATAATTTTGACAGCCCTAATATATATATATATATATATTATATTGCGTCATTTTATGCCATGGAAATAGTATGTGATGCAAGGATGCAACAATAAATTGAGATATGTACACATAAAAACAACAAAAAAAAAAGGAACAGTGTGAAATGAAATGAGTTTAATTTCATTTACCAACGTGAAAATCAACAGCAAAAGGAAAAATTACATGTAGTGAATTTGAAATCTGGAAGAAATTTGAACAAGAATTCACTTTATTTTAGCCTGCTACATTTAGAATTTGTAAAAAAAGGGCTTTATTATGAAATTCCGGAGGGTCGGTGAATGCACCTGTGAAACCCGTGGGGTTCGGTACCTTTAGCAAGGTTAAGAACCACTGTATTACAGTGTTTACTACTTGTGGGAGGCATGGTGGTCTAGTGATGAGCACATTTGCTTTATAGATGAGATCACCATTCACTACTAAAATCTCAAGGGTTGGTGGCTGGCATGTGGCCTGTGTCACAGCAATTATACACATGACCATTGTCATTCATACCCATGGGAAATTCGACAATCAATATAACATTCATGTATTTGGAATGGAATGTGAGAGGAAACATACACAAGCAAGGGGAAGACATGAAAACAAAACAAGGGAAGGCTGGGGCCTTGATTTTTTTTTTTCTTCACAACCACTCAATCCATCATTGCATTTTTGTTCAAATCTGCGGATATTTTAGTGTCTAACTAGAGTCTAGAATATAACTAATGTTTCTGGAATGTGCGTATAAAAAATCCGCAAAAGCATGGGAAGAAAATGCAAACTACACTGAGGGCCTCTTTAATGTCAGGCAGATGTGCTTACCACAAGGCTATAAATAGTAATCTCCAATTCAAATGAAGTTGTGATTTTGTGTAAAACGTAAACAAAACCAGAATGAAATGATGCAAATGACAATTTCGACCTTTATTTAATTTAATACAAAAGAGTACATTACATTACATGGAGGAAATACTTAGTGTTTTAACTGGTCAGGGTTTATTTGGTCATTTTGTTCTTTTTTTTCCCTTCAAGAAAAGTTTATAAATGTTTAAAAGGACAACTCCTATTCACATATTCAAAGGTGAATAGGTCAATTTAACAATTCCTGAAAGACTCAGTTGTATACAAGTAAGGATGAGGCATATTTCACCACTTTGTGAACAACTGCATCAGCCCAGCAACATTTCTCAATGTACAATTGAAGTGCAAATGATATTACACGTGGTCACCGGAACACTTCCGTACTGTTGTGTTCTGCAGGCCAAAGAGTAAAAGGAATGTCCAGATTGTTATCAACGTAGATTTCAAAAGCCATCATTTGTTGATGCTATGGGGGTGTTTGCTTATTGCACGGGTAACTTTCACATCTGTAAAGGCAGCATAAAGAGAGTAGAAAATTAATGTAAAGTAATAGTACTGAATTAGTGGTAGTACAATTGTTTATGTATGCAATTGTTCTTAGTAGTTTAGATGGTTATGGTTTTAAGATTGTGATTACTGTTTGTGTTGCTGCAGTGCACATGTAAAAGTGATGCTCCGCAATAATGGGAATCAAGTAGAGTAGGCTTGCATTAAATATTAATGTGATTCCTGTGTTCGTCGCTACTTCGATAAACTATTATCATAGTAGCATGGGATATAATATTGACATAAAATGCACTAAATGTAATCATAAGTCAATAAATGTGCCTGTTATATGGTCTGACTCTGACAGCCTGAATTAATGTGTTGCTACTAAAATATATTCACTTATAAAATCATTTCTTTATTTTTAGTGTTTCATTGGTCGGAGCGTTTTTAGTTCCAGTTGAGGTGTATGTAATAGGACAGCAATCTTATATTATCGTAATCCTTTTTTTTTTTTTCTTGTCATATTGGTTCAATTACGTAAGGTTCTGTAACTCAATTGAATCCGTTCGGTTATCTCATGCCACAGCTTGTGAAATGTTTGCTCATGTCATTCATTAGTTAAGCCTCAAGTCCTTCACATGGTATGTGTTGTGTGAGCACACCCCTTGTAAAAACACCCCTTGCTTTTCTCTGTGCAATAGGTACATGATGAGAATTTTGAAGATGCAACTAGTTGACTTGTAAATGCATGTAAGCTCTCACATTTTCACCTCATTAGGTAACCTACGCACCGAGCAGAGATTAAGCCAACACAGTTTACACCGATCACACGTACAATGCCATGTGTGTCTCTTCACTTAAAGCAGGGCATAACATGAGGTATACTTTTTCAAATAAATGAGAGCCAAAACAAGAAACAAATCAGTATCATGTCTGGAAACTGCTGTTTGATTAAGAAATAATGCAAATGCAGCCATACCTTATTACAAAGTCTATATATGTTTTGTAATAATTAGTACTGTGTATTATATATATATATATATATATATATATATATATATATATATATATATATATATATATATATACACACACTAGTCCCCGGGGTTCGAACGAGTTACGTTCCTACACTGGCAATGCAACTCGAATTTCCGCGTAAGTCTGAATTAACCCTTTAAGTACTGCTAAATCCCCCCTAAATCTCAAAATAACTATCCAAAACCGCATACTATACGTCATTGTACCGTCCTCACCAAGATGTTGGAGCTAAGTCCTAGCTAGACAGTGTGCAAAACCTCAAAATGGCTATGTCAGACGTCCGTGTGGTTTGCTGACTTTATTCAGCCGCTCATGACATCAACACTTGCAGAATGAAACTAAATTAAAAATGAAATGAAATCAGCTTCATCTTCAATAGCAGCAATTCAAATTTCAGTTTAAAACTAGCTACTGATACAGCAATAACAATCCACACAAACGATTAGCATGCATCAGTTAGCGTCGCACATCATCAAAAACAGTCACGTAAAGTTGTCCCAAGTATTGGAAGCAGTGGAATCCGGATTCGTAAGTGGCACATATTCTAAAGCCAGTGACCCGGAATTGGATCGGGTGCAAAAACGTGATCGTGACTTCCCTCGTTGAACTTGTTCTGTGACCCAGTTGTAATGTATCAGTTTTTTTTTTTTTTCATTGAAATGAATAAATATTGCCTTACCACTAAGAAACAGACAGTTTAAGTAGAATAAGTTTTGCATTGTACAAGTAAAGAGCCCGGTGGAAGGTTATGACAAAATCGCTCATACTAAACATTACCAAAGACAGACATTTTTTTCTTTTCTTTAGTCAATAACCATGCACAGAAAACATTAAACCCAATAGTAGCAAAGCTTGATGTCTGTCACATAATAACGTCGTTATTAGCTCATTGACTGCCATTCACAACTATAAACGTCCAATCCATTTGAAGTGGGAGGGCTGAAAGCCAATGAACTGGGGCGGCAGCTTTCAATTATTTTAGTAGTCGATTAATCGATGAACTAGTTAGTTCGAATAATCGAGTAATAAGTAACATAAAAAAATTAAAATACCTGATCGCAACCTCAAACGATATAAAAAAATGAATAGGAGAACAATTGGCTAACTTACATAGCAAAAGACCGCTAGCCTAAATGCTATAAAAAAAAAAAATATATATATATATATATATATATATATTTTTTTTTTTTACAAAGCTCTTAACAAACTGTTCAAACGCATACTGTATTCCCACAAAAAACGGCTAAATATACCTGTAAACTAAATTACGAATGCATTAAAAAAACATTAGCTCAAACAAAAACTGTTGGTCTAAACAGGGAGCAGCTGGATTTAGCCATGTAAAATTAGTTAAGTCATAATCACTGTTGCCACTAGAAGGCAGGGTTTCCACTGAAATCAATAAAACCAAATGCAAACACTTTCAAAACGAACTGTTACAACTAGAGGTGTGCGAAATTTCCGATTCTTAGATTATTCGCGATTCGGCCGTGGAAGATTCGAGAACGATTCACAAACATCCAAATTCTGATTATTGAAATATGTCAAGTAAAGTGGAAGTAAAACACACTCAGCGCGCCGCGTGGTCTTCGGGACGCAATGAGGAACGGAGCGAGAGTAGCTAAACATCATGCTTGTCAATGCTCAACTCACGGCTCTAGCTCAACTCATGCCGCGAGATAAAAAAAAAACAACAACATACCTGACTGCTGCCGAAAGCTGCTACAAAGTACGTCCACATAATGTTATGCGAGGCTTTTTTTCTTTTTTTTTTTTTTTTTTTTTTACAGTTTCTGTAACTAATGTACAAAACATCAGTAGCTAATAGCGGGGGGGGGGGGTCATCAATAATCGATTTATAACCGAATCGTAGCCTCTGAACCGTAATCGAATCGTTAGGTGCCCAAAGATTCCCACCTCTAGTTACAACGCTACTTTAATTAAACACTGGAAAGAGCAAAATTTATTTCAATTTTTTTTTCTAATCGAATTACTTGAGTTAATCCATTAATCGTTGCAGCACTACGATGAACGAACATTAATTGCAGTTAAAAAAAATTTTTTAAACTCATTTTTTCATGTAACAAGAGTAAAAAAGCAAATTTCCCAAAGGAAAACGCTGAGTCATTTGCTTTCTTTAGATAAGGAAAAGTCAATTGAAATCATATACAGTACAAGACCTACCTACACAGCCTTAATTTCATCATACGAAGAGATGTTTCTAATATTTTATTCTCTTGGCTGGTACAATTGGGCGTTATTTCCTGCCTTTCCGACTAATGTACTATGCTTTTCGAGAAGGTGTGGTCCTTGGCAACAGCTCCTATTTGTCCTATTGTTTCTATGAATTTGGGTGATTGTCGGCACACCTAGGTGTGGATCACCTTGCAGGAATGTTCCGGGCCTGTCCTTAGCGTGCCTGTCCTCTACTCTGTCGGCTAGGCATGCAGGTAGACTCGTGGAAGTCAGGAATGTCAGGCTCCTCCTCCTGCCTCCGGGTGTTGTTAGTCTATCAGGCGAGGAAGTAGCAAGTATGCTGAGAACAGCGTGTCTCACACACTGAGAGTGTGGCGCCTGTTGACATGATTTAGGTTTTGTCAGTTAACGGTCTTGCTTGAGTTGACCTCATTGTTAGAATTTTATGATTCTGTTGAACTGCTTTTATGCTTTATAGATGGTGTCATAAACAACTGGATGATAGCCCACATTTTAGATCATATTGTATGCATGTCCATTCATAGACTTCATAATATATTGACGGGGCGCGGGGCCGATTAATAGGGGGTTTATCTCTGTCAAAGCTGACCGAGAGGAAACCTAAAGAGCTTTTTACGTTGAAAGTTCTTGTGAATAAATGCTTAAATCCCTGAATTCTTTATGGACATGGACTTAAAGCAGTGTCACTTTTTGTTTAAAAGTAGAGCTGAAACGAATACTCGAGCAACTGGAGTAACTCGAGTTTAAAAACTGATCCGAGTAATTTTATTCACCTCGAGTAATCGTTTATTTTGACAGCTCTAAGCATCACGTTTTGCTCGGACTACTTTTAATGCGGGACAACGCGCCGATGTCACGAGCGTAGAGTAAGAAGCAAAAAAAAAAAAAAAAACTTTCTGCAGCCGACAGCCGCTACAAACGACGCCGACGTTGCTAAATACTAGCCCGCACCGTGCTACGTTGGTAGCAGGTAGCGTCTGATGAGTCTCATAGAGATCACATGTATGTTGAACTAGATGCGAAATGACAGACTCGGCCGTGTCTGGGCAGCGTTGGTAAACAGCCGCCATCTTAAAGCAGTAAAGCGCTAAGCGCTAATAAATAAGATTAACATTACTGTTACTAGCTCATGTAACGTTAGCCCTGCGGAGGGCTAGGTTTCTATTAATTATGACCACTTTCGATGCGTGGCTAACGTGTCTTACATACAGGCTTTAACATAACATAACGTTGTGGAGTGATGAGGGTGTAAAAGAAAAACTCAATGATGCTAACTATCAATTTTAGCTCAGTAGTCATTGCTGGATAAAAACACCAAGTAGCACTGGTCCCTAATGTGCTCCAATACAGCCTGTATCATACATTTATTTTGAACACTGAAAAAACTCAAAATCCTATCAGGACTTACAGTTTAGACTAACTTAAAACTTAACTAGAACTTAAAAATGGCTTGACACAAATAGAAATTCAATTGAAACACGTGGGAAAAAATCCTAACTTTTAAGTGATGTGTGTTATCAAGCATAACGGTATTTTTAGGTATATAGATATATATATATATATGTATATACTTTAAATAAGATCTAAAGGTTTTTTGAGTGAAAGCAGTGAATTAGTCTTTTTTTTTTTTTATTCTAGTTACATCTGAGATGCAATTGTTGGCTGTTTTTAACAATATACATCGAAAATAAAGACATTGATTGACTGAAAATGGTTCAAGATTAGATGAAATGTCTTGTTTTCTCATGTATATTTATAATTGCTCTTCACCTAAAAATATATTTGTTTTATCCGATTACTCAATTAATCGATAGAATTTTCAGTCGATTACTCGATTACTAAAATATTCGATAGCTGCAGCCCTAGTTAAAAGCAAAAAAAACCGGGCAGTTAGCATTTATTTTACGTAAATACTGGACTGTCTCAGAAAATTAGAATACACAATATTCTAATTTTCTGAGACAGTCCTGTATATTGTTCTATGTAAAGGACGTCAGCCAAGGTCGGCCCCCCACATTTTTACCACGCCAAATCTGGTCCCCTTTGCAAAAAGTTTGGACACCCCTGCTTTAAATGGTGGATTAATGTACAGGACTGTCTCAGAAAATTAGAATATTGTGTATTCTAATTTTCTGAGACAGTCCAGTATGTCTAATGTGCTGCTAGTCTTTAAGCCACCGTGGCGCCGCCTTATCACCACAAAGAGTTTTTGACCTTGAAAATTCTTGTGAATAAATGCTTAAATCACTGAATTCTTTAAAGATATGGATGTAAAACAGTCTCTATTCTTGGTTAAAAACAACAACAACAAAAAACAGGCAGTTAACATTTATTTTACATAAATATGTCGAATGTGCTGCTAGTCTTCAAGCCACTGTGGCGCCGCCTTATCACCACATGTAAAACAGTCTCTATTCTTGGTTAAAAACAACAAAAACAAAAAACAGGCAGTTAACATTTATTTTACATAAATATGTCGAATGTGCTGCTAGTCTTCAAGCCACTGTGGCGCCGCCTTATCACCACAAAGAGTTTTTGACTTTGAAAATTCTTGTGAATAAATGCTTAAATCCCTGAATTCTTTATAGATATGGATGTAAAACAGTTTCAATTCTTGGTTAAAAGCAAAAAAATTGGGCAGTTAGGATTTATTTTACGTAATATTAGGAATTATGACGCCAATGCCGTAGCGGTTAATTTCTCCCATTGATTTTTACACAACGTTTCAAAATGCATGCATGGGACGAAAAATATGATAATTACCTTGAATCCTCGATCAAATCACTCCTGAGACAATCCTTCCTGTTTGTATGCGGTACAGCGTTCGTACGTTTTCAGCCTAAATCCGGCGTTGGATCGCTGCATGTGTTTGAGAATAACTGCAACCGACCAAAGCGGAGCGTGGGACGGCCCCCTACTTGAAGGCGTGGCGCAATGTTTGGGGAATCTGTCCCGTCAATATCATTATGAAGTCTATGGTCCATTTTAAGGCATGATCAAGGTCATTTAGGACTCCGTGTACACATCTTGGTAAAATAATTCCAATATTCTTATATTTGTAATTGATGCTTCAATTTTTTTTGTTCCACAGAAAATGACAAAATGGGACTAAAGTGAAGAGTTTCCCAATCCTTGCTGAAAGCCACCTCAGCGTTTAGCTGGTTTGAGATCAGTTTCTCGCCTCCTCTTATCTTGCCGTGACGCACCTCAGCCAGCAGTCAAGCTACACGTAAAAGATGGACGTCTGACGGAGGGACCAGAGGGTGACACAAGACTGCTTCCGCCCCTCCTTCCCGCTAACGCCCGCCAGAGGCCATGGCGGGCCTCAAACGTCACCATGACGGGAAGATCGCCGGGCTATACGACCTGGACAAGACGCTAGGCCGCGGACACTTCGCTGTAGTCAAACTGGCCCGGCATGTCTTCACTGGAGAAAAGGTCTGCTTTAACACTACCACTACATACAGTGCTGACCAACAGTATTGGCACCCCTTCAATTCTGTCAGATAATGCTCAATTTCTCCCTGAAAATGATTGCAATTACAAATGCTTTGGTTGTATCGTCATTTATTTTGCTTGCAATGAAAAAACACAAAAGAGAATGAAAAGAAATCATTATCATTTTACACAAAACTCCAAAAATGGGCCGGACAAAAGTATTGGCACCCTCAGCCTAATACTTGGTAGCACAACCTTCAGACAAAATAACTGCAAACAACCGCTTCCGGTATCCATCAGTGAGATTCTTACAATGCTCTGCTGGAGTTTTAGACCGTTTTTCTTTGGCCAACTGCTCTAGGTCTCTGAGATTTAAAGGGTACCTTCTCCAAACTTCCATTTTCAGATTTCTCCACGGGTGTTCTATGGGATTCAGGTCTGGACTCATTGCTGGCCTCTTTAGAAGTCCCCAGTGCTTTCTCTCAAACCATTTTCTATTGCTGTTTGAAGTGTGTTTTGGGTCATTGACCTGCTGGAAGACCCATGACCTCTGAGGGATACCCAGCTTTCTCACATTGGGCCCTGCATTATGCTGCAAAATTTGTTGGTAGTCTTCAGACTTTATAATGCCATGCACACGGTCGAGCTGTCCAGTGCCAGAGGCAGAAAAGCATCCCCAGAACATCAGGGAATCTCCGCCTTGTTTGACTGTGGGGACCATGTTCTTTTCTTTGAAAGCCTTGTTTTTTTTTCCTGTAAACTCTGTTTATTTATTTATTTAATCTTTATTTTATCAGGCAGTCTCATTGAGATTAATATGTCTTTTACAAGAGAGGCCTGAGCACAAAGAAACATTCACAAATATCAGACAACACAAAATACGCTAACGGAAACAGTTACAATTCTCAGTAAAAACATCAGACAAAAGATATTTAAAATCACCAAGATGAATGATTGACTGTAGTCTAAGAGTAGATTGCAATTCGTTCCACTTAAGAGGAGCATAATAGCTAAAGCCAGTTCTGCTAACATTAGTGCGTGTGAGTGGAATGTTTAGGGTTAAGGAGTTAGTTGATCGTTTTTTGTAGTTATTGGATTTGAATGACAGGAGAGATGTGAGGTAGTTAGGAGGTTTGCACAGTAAAGCCTTATAGATGAATAACATGAGGTGGGTATTTCTTCTTGACTCGTAGTGAAGACCATCCAACGTTTTGATAAAGGGTACAATGATGAGTGCAGAAATTGTCATTGGTGATAAAACGTAGTGCACCGTGATAGACCGGGTTTAACTGATGAACAGTTGATGGAGCTGCATGACAATACAGGATGTCCCCATAATCTAGAACAGAAAAGAAGAAAACACAATGGTTTTTCGGTTAGAAGTTGACAGACAGCCTTTGATTCTATACAGGAAGCTAAATTTGTAAGTTTACGGATTATATGATGAATATGGGTTTTGAATGATAAATTACTGTCAATCCAAATTCCTAAGTATTTGTATGAGTCACTGAGAGTAATTTGGGTACCATTTAGGGATTTGATTCTGGATACGTCATTGTCAGTAATGGTGGAAGTGGAGAAAACCATGTATTTAGTTTTTTTCAGCATTTAAAACTAATCTGTGGTTATGAAGAGATATTTGTAAAGAATCAAAAGCAGTCTGTAAATGAGTCAGAGCTAGAGCTGGGGAAGAACCGGGAGCATGTTGATGCCTTTTCTCAAAAAGCTCTAGTTTTGTCTCATCTGACCAGAAAACATTCTTCCAAAACGTTTTTGCCTTTCTCAGGTAAGTTTGGGCAAACTCCAGCCTCGCTTTTTTATATCTCTGGGTCAGAAGTGGGGTCTTCCTGGGTATCCTACCATAGAGTCCCTTTTAATTTAGACGCCGATGGATAGAACGGGTTGACACTGTTGTACCATCGGACTGCAGGACAGCTTGAACTTGTTTGGATGTTAGTCGAGAGGTTCTTTATCCACCATCCGCACAATCTTTCATTGAAATCGCTCGTCAATTTTTCTTTTCCGTCCACATCTAGGGAGGTTGGCCACAGTGCCGTGGGCTTTACATTTATTGATGACACTGCGCACGGTAGACACAGGAACATTCAGGTCTTTGGAGACTTGTAGCCTTGACATTGCCCATGCTTCCTCACAATTTTGCTTCTCAAGTCCAGAGACAGTTCTTTTGTCTTCTCAATGTGGTACACACAAGGACACAGGACAGAGGTTGAGTCAACTTTAATTCATTTTAACTGGCTGCAAGTGTGATTTAGTTATTGTCACTACCTGTTATTTGCCAAAGGTAAGTTACAGGTCCTGTTAATTACACAAATTAGAGAAGCATCACGTGATTTTTCAAATGGTGCCAATACTTTTGTCCGGCCTATTTTTAGAGTTTTGTGTAAAATGATAATGATTTAATTTTTTCTTCTTTGTGATTTTTCGTTGCAAGCAAAATAAATGAAGATATTACTAACAAAGCATTTGTAATTGCAATCTGGGAGAAACTGAGCATTATCTGACGGAATTGCAGTGATGCCAATACTTTTGGCCAGCACTTTATTGAAAAAAAACTAGTTTTTGTGTGCTCCTTTTGACTGACTCCCTGACTTTCCAGGTGGCGGTGAAGGTGATCGATAAGACCAAGCTTGATCCAGTGGCGCGAGGCCACCTTTTCCAAGAGGTGCGATGCATGAAGCTAGTGCAGCACCCTAACGTGGTGCGGTTGTACGAGGTCATCGACACAGCCACCAAGCTCTACCTCATCCTGGAACTGGGGGACGGCGGAGACATGTTCGACTGCATCATGAAGCACGAGGGAGGCCTCAGTGAGGAAGTGAGTTGGCCTATGGCTTAAATGGTGGCTGTAGTAGTAGTGGAACAGCTGTTAAAGTGAATGGAAAAGCAGACATGAGTTCATGTGACTATGACAACAAGGTCTGTTTGTTTTGACTGCCCTTAGCAATAGTACGGCAAAATTGCGTAACAGTGCTGCAACGCTTTCTACAAAACTTTGTGGTCGGGTGGAATGCGAGCCAAGACAGAAATCGTTAAAGTTGACTGTGAATCGGGGATTCACATTGTGTATTGAGACGGATGACTCATATCCTGAGTGGGTGTTTTGATTTTGATAGAAATGATTATCAGTTAGCTTAGATTTGAATTTAGCTAACATAGCAGTCAATTTGTATGTTTGAATGCTGTTTGTTGACAACGCCATTGAGCAATTGTACGCTCTTTAATGTGTTCATACAACAAAAGTCACTGTAGCTCATTGTGGTTTATGTACTATTAGTCCCCAGAGTAATGTAATGTATGAACACTTTGCCAACCTGTGTGTCTCCCCCTCCAGGTTTCCAAGTGTTACTTCGCCCAGATCGTACACGCCATTTCCTACTGCCACCGGCTACACGTGGTGCACAGAGACCTGAAGCCCGAGAACGTGGTGTTCTTCGAGAAGCAGGGCGTCGTCAAGCTTACAGACTTTGGCTTCAGCAACAGGTTTCAGCCAGGAAAGAAGCTCAACACCTCATGTGGCTCGCTGGCGTATTCAGCACCCGAGATCCTGCTGGGGGACGAATATGACGCGCCTGCTGTCGGTGAGTTGGAATTAAATCGTAGTTTCTCAGTATAGACATACTGTATAAGAAATGCTGCATTTATATCTACATGTTGTAGAACTGCACATAAGACTTGTTAAAATCCTGTTTTACAAAGTGTTCTGAACATAAAGACTGTAGATTGTTACTTACTGTTGCCTTTGGCCATCTGGCACTCTGTACTATCCTTCATAAGGACTGTATTACTTTGGCATTCATGCCCATTCTGCTGATATGGCTTGCTGATAGCAATAGATACATTTTATGGCTATTAAATAAGAGCTGAGGTGTGACTGCAAGTCCCCACACTGGCAGCTTTATCAGCCTGCTGATAAGGAGCTCAAGGTTCATATTTCCTGATTGGGCCTGATGCTAAATGGCAATATTAGTGCAGAATCGACCACGTCCACGGAATAGATTTTAAATGGATAAACATTTGCACTCTTTTGTATGTATTCCACACTGCTTCTTTGACAAAGACAGTGATGCTCATTCTCAGTTGACCTTCATTCAACTATATGTTTATCATTGCGACTGTATTTGGATGTAGGATGGAAAAATACTGAAGAGAAATCCTAACTTAATTCATTGCAGAATGCAGATTGACTTCCAAGTACCGTATTGGCCCGAATATAAGACGGCCCTGATTATAAGACTACCCCCTCTTTTTCAAGACTCGTTTGAAAAAAGACTTTTTGAACACCAAATTAATTTTTATACAGCAAATAATTACAGTACATCTGAAACACTTATAACAATATATTTGAGAGAAAAAGCATTTTATTTTGCCTCATTCAAATCTTAATATCTGAACAATTAAATATGTAAACTAAAGTGCAATCACATTCGTAAATGAATGGCTTCTGGTTTTTGAAATGTAAATAAACCAATCTATTGTGATAAAACCACAAAATTGCAATAACTGCATTAACTTATCAATGTGAAGTCTAACGGTAACTGTAGTCTTGAAACAAATCTGAATAAGGAAAAAAATTGCAATAAAATAATGCAAACTGGTTAAACTAGTAGCTGAGAGTTGTCATGACAGAACATTGCTTCAATGATATCTGGCGCCATCTAGCGTCGTGAATGGGGAGATTAGCTGAGATCTGTCACAACAGAACATTGCTTCAATGATATCTGGCGTCATCTAGCGTCGTGAATGGGTATAATGCCTAGACCGCAAGTATAAGACCCCCTCTTTTTCAATCTTATTTCAATGCAAAAAACACACTTATATTCGGGCCAATACGGTAGTTCAAATTCCAAAGTATAATTTCCTTTTGGTAAGAATGTAAAATGCATTAATACGTCCAAGGCTCAAAAGTCCCCTTACTGTTCTGATAAATTGTGCAAATATATCTCATTTGGCAGGAAATCAAAATAGCTGAAATAGTTCCAAAGAAGACTCAGTTGAAACTGCCATTGTTTATTGACTTATCGAGCGGCACACTTCTGCACTTCCATATCACGCATTGAAACAAGCGGTAAAGACTTGTGGCAAATGATATACATTGCCTCAAAACAGTGTTGTTTTTGGCAATAGTCTTTTGGACAATAATACTTATTAGTTTTAGTCATATTTTAGTCATCTCAAAATATGTTTGTCTTTATATATTTTTTGTTGATGAAATGAAGACTAATTTCGTCTAGTTTTAGTCAACGTTTACCAAAAATGTTTTTGTCTGCAAAAAAAAATCACTCAAAAAAAAAAAAAAAAAGGGTTCCACTTTCCATCTATTTCAAATGAACATTGACAGACGAGCACATATATATTGTAGTGTCTACAAGGACAATGCCAACTTGGTGATAATACACACTCGGCAGGAAAACAGTACATTATTTCAATAAATTATACCCACCTGGACGCCACGAACTGTATGTTAAAAAAAAAAAAAGTTGTCCGAGAGTTTAAGAGGACGTCACTGTTAGCATTAGCCTAATGCTAACATTAATGCTATGCTAACACTACGAGTTACATTTAGTGTGTGATAGGCATGTGCCGATATGAAATTCTGACAGTTTGAAAACCTTAAGCCAAAATATCACGGTTTTACGGTATTGCAATTGCGGCTCTAAAATTTGTTACTTTGAGATATCTTTAAAAAAAAAAAAAAATCCATGGAACAGGATTTTTATTTTAAAAACAAATTAGCAAATTGGAACATAATTATAATGTTAAGTTAAAATAAAAAATTTTTTTTTAAATTAAAAAATATTCCAAATAAAAATAAATGTAGTCCTTTAGGTGAGCCTAGAACCCACAGCTCAACATTATTACCATCAGAACAAAAATAATTGAATTATTTTCCATAAAAAGCACGTGTGTATGACTTGTGTAATGTTTAAATTATAGACACAATCTCTTTCTCAACAGTTTCCAGAGAGAGAAAAAACACCTGTTTTGCCACCGCTAGACACACTAAACACTCTAAAGTTAACTCTCGTAGCTGGTGGGAAATGTTCATGACAGTGTTTATTAACCTTTAATTTTGTATAAATGTGAAATCATATTGGAGGTATTGCCTGCTCGGCAGCCACCCTCCGCAAGCATGTTTTACAGTCGGTTGGCCTTCCTCCTCTAAGCCGCGGCAGTCTGTAACTTTTCTGTATCTGAAGTATTCCCAAACCCGCAATTTTGTTTTCTTTGATGGGGGCAAAAGTTCAGGAGTTTCACCTCCTCCAGCCATCGTGTTGCACAGCCGATTCACTGACACTGAGCAACAACCGGTGGGGGAGTGTTGAGCCTTATAGCTGCAAGCGAGGGATTTCTCCATGCACTTTTGGGACATAAAATATAGCTAATACCTTAGGGACGGTATGACGGAAAATTTTTGCGGTTTTGAAACCTTGACATTTTCATACCACGGTATACCTTGACACCGGTAATTGGCACATGTCTAGTGTGTGATGATCACTCAGCACAGACCTTTGAAGGCTAAAGCAACATTGAATATCCTCTCTGGCCAAGATAAGAAAACAAATCTTACCATGTGTGAAAGCTGGAGTGATTGTAGACAACACTGTTGAGTCGGGGGGGGGGTCAAGAGTGACACAACCAGAGACTGCTACAATGCAGGTTAACTACACATAAAATGTCACACGTTGAAAATGTGCTGGAAACTATGGTACATTTTTGTCTCGTCAGACGAAAACTGGCATTTGTATCGTTATGTTTTAGGGACCGTTTACATGGTGACTCTCTGAGAAGACGAAAAATTTCATGTTTGCATTTATATGGTTGCGTCGCCATTCGAACAATGTCGCAATTCCACATGAAAACGATGTAGTATTCATGCCAGGCCCTAGGGGGCAGTGCAAATTTACAAGGCAACAGCGAATGATGCACTTTGACCTCAGCCCGGAAGACAACATGCCCACCATGCCAAGCAATGGCCTTTTCTTTTGTTCAAAAAGGCACAAAAATGGAAACATTCAACATATTTAAGATAAAAATATTATAAAAACAGTAGATTAAAGCTGACGTTCCGCCATATTTGCTGTTTTTAATGTTAAGTAGCACCGCTGCGCACGCCCAATGTGATGTGTACGAGTGCTGACGTTATCGGTGCGGTCCTGCGCCACAGGAGCTTTTGATATGTATGTGGAGCAAGCCCCCCTTCAAGCCCCCGCAATCGAATTTTTCCACTTTGGAGGCTGGATTTCAAAGATTGCCTCTTTGCCTTCCGTCTTCGCCGACACCATACGAACGCTAGGCCACTCTGCAACTCGGTTATTGCGTCTTCGTGTCCCAGAGTCGCCATGTAAACTACCCTTTAGTCTTCCAAAACACGTTTTAAGCACGTTATCATCTCGTCATCGTCATTAAAAAAGTGTCCGTTGACGAACTATTTCCGTAATCATCGTCGTTGATGAAAACAACACTGCCTCAAAACAGTAAAATATGAAAAGGATTTATATTTTGATTTGACTAAAAATGTGTTTTAGGGAGGTTTTTATACACATTTTGGAGGATTTGAGAACATGTTTTTTCTTGACTGACAACAAAAAGGAGGAAACAGGCAAGAGAAAAGCATATTCTGTTTTTTCCCCCCTTCACTGTGTGGATTAGCGGCACTATTTTCTGCGCTCTGTCCTCTTATTATGTGCCAGGCAGATGCGTGTTCTCCAAATCTCCAGAGTGAAATAATGACATCCTGTTGTTGGACAATATCAACTGAACGCTAGGTCACATGATCCATTGTGTTGGCCGTCTTTCATTTTGAGTGCTTATGCTGTGGCTGTGCATTTTATCATGTAGTGGGATGCTGTTTTAGTCACTGGGGAACAAAGACATAATAATAATAATAATATTAATGCCCATCCAAATCGGAACTTTTGTATTCAAGACTTCAAGGTAACAGGGCTGCATTGTGCCATGTGGCCAGAAGCCCAATTTATTACATAGATAACAAGACCAGCCGCTGTTGTTGGTTCTATTTGGAGTTTGTTGTCCTTCTGTTGAGGCAAAAATACTCAGAGATTGAACGCAGGGAGATTTGAGTATTAAGAAAATGCTGCTTATCAGCGGAAGACAGCATATTAGGTAGGGCTGTAGTAATGAATCGATACCATCGACAATTAACAGTCTTTAGGGCATTAATGGTATAAAAATAACCTACTTTTTCACGAAGTAGGAAGATTATAGCCTCGGAGTATATAAATTTTAATTTCGTTTATGTAAAATTGCATGAATACTAGTCCTTCTCAAAAAATTAGCGTTTTTGTGATAAAGTTCATTATTTTCTGTAATGTACTGATAGACATTAAATTACTCACAGCTGAGGTAGTTCAAGTCTTTTATTGTTTTAATATTGATTATTTTGGCAAAAAAGTCAAGGAAAACCAAAAATCCCTATCTAAAAAAAAATGGCATATTTAATCCGACCAATACAAATAAGTGTTTTTAATACAAAAAAAGTCAACCTTTAATTAATTATATCAGCTATGCACTCAATACTTTGTCGGGAATCCTTTTGCAGAAATGACTGCTTCAATGCGGCGTGGCATGGAGGCAATCAGCCTGTGGCACTGCTGAGATGTTATGGAGGCCCAGGATGCTTCGATAGCGGCCTTAAGCTCATCCACAGTGTTGGGTCTGGTGTCTCTCAACTTCCTCTTCACAATATTCCACAGATTCTCTATGGGGTTCAGGTCAGGAGAGTTGGCAGGCCAATTGAGCACAGTCATGCCATGGTCAGTAAACCATTTACTAGTGGGTTTGGCACTGTGAGCAGGTGCCAGGTCGTGCTGAAAAATGAACGCTTCATCTCCATAAAGCTTTTCAGCAGATAGAAGCATGAAGTGCTCCGAAATCTCCTGATAGCTAGCTACATTGACCCTGCCCTTGCTAAAACACAGTAGACCAACACCAGCAGCTGACATGGCACCCCAGACCATCACTGATGGTGGGTACTTGACACTATACTTCAGGCATTTTGGCATTTCCTTCTCCCAGTCTTCCTCCAAACTCTGGCACCTTGATTTCCGAATGACATGCAAAATTTGAGCAACAGTCCAGTGCTGCTTCTCTGTAGCCCAGGTCAGGCGCTTCTTCTGCTGTTTCAGGTTCAAAAGTGGCTTGACATGGGGAATGTGTCACCTGTAGCCCATTTCCAGCACATGCCTGTGCACGGTGGCTCTGGATGTTTCTACTCCAGACTCAGTCCCCTGTTTCTGCAGGTCCCCCAAGGTCTGGAATCGGCCCTTCTACACAATCTTTCTCAGGGTGCGGTCGTCTCTTCTGGTTGTGCAGCGTTTCCTGCCACACTTTTTCCTCCCCACAGACTTCCCACTGAGGTGCCTTGATACAGCACTCTGGGAACAGCCTATTCGCTCAATTTCTTTCTGTGTCTAAGCCTCTTGATTGAGGGTGTCAATGATGGCCTTCTGGACAGCAGTCAGGTCGGCAGTCTTGCCAATGATTGCGGTTTTGAGTAATGAACCAGGCTGGGAGTTTTTAAAAGCCTCAGAAATCTTTCGCAGGGGTTTTGAGTTAATTCGTTGATTCAGAGGATTGGGTTAGTAGCTTCTTTAGAGTACCTTTTCATGATATGCTAATTTTTTTAGATACGGATTTTTTGGTTTTCCTTCACTATTTTTGCCAAAATCATCAATATTAAAACAAAGGCTTGAACTACTTCCGTTGTGTGTAATGAATCTAAAAAATATGAAAGTCTAATGTTTATCAGTACATTACAGAAAATAATGAACTTTATCACTATATGCTAATTTTTTTAGAAGGACTAGTATACTGTACACAAAGTGGGAGGTATGGTCAGCAGCCGCTCATTTTCACAAGACAGATCGCCCCCTCATTGCTAGAGGTGTTCACTCTTCAACGGGACTAAAAATGACGGTGCAAATGGTGCTCTAATTCTTAATCACACTCAGAAATGTTATTAAGAAAGGTGGGAACTGTTTAAAACTGTGGAGGGAGTTGCATAAAATGTTATACTTGCGATCTTAACATGCTCAGGCATTGGCCTCTGTGAGTATAAATTGAATGAATACGATTGAACGATTTTGGAACCATAACGAAATCCCAGGTTGACCTCCGTGCAGAGTCTGGATCCATAAGTGGTGTGTGAAGTGTTCACCACGTTTCCTTCCTGATGTTATGCGGGGTGTCAGCGCCCTCCCTTTTTTGGAACATCCTACAAATGTCGAGTTAAATATAGACATTTTCTTTCCAGCTCAGCAAGCACAAGCTGCACAAACACAAAAATCATGCCTGATAACAGGCTTATTGGTGCACAAGCATAACACAGGAAATTCATGTGCATTCAGTTCATCAGCACAATTGAATAGCTTCCAATACATATGCATCAAGATTCAGCTTGTACAAAGAGGATGTCATTTCTTAAAAATCATTTTTTAATCTTATTACGCTCCATGGGAGGATTGAAGCATTGTACTCGCACACTACTCAGCCATCTGGTTTTGTAAATAAAGTTACAGAGGAAGGAAGTTGAACGCACCACTGACGCAAGTAATGAGGGAGACAGTCAGGGTTGCTAGGAGACATCGGCAGGAGGTAAGATGGCGAAAGCGGCCGTAACAGCTCGAGATGCTCCACAGCACCAAAACAAACCACTTGGATACCTATAGTGAAGACATGTATCCCTTAGTGGCTAATTACTACATTGTGGTTGTTATTTTTTTCCCACAAGATGAACTAAAGCACCTAGTTTCAAATGTTGTAGGTTGCCCTCGCCCAAAAGCAAGGAAACATTGTTTGTAAGCTTGTACTGTATCACCAAATTTTTATTTGGTAATATTTTTTTCAAAGACTTAAAGCAACACTAGGTCATGTATCAACCTTTAGGAAATATTTTCATTACATTTGTGATATGTCGACTGACAAATAGTTGAATGACCCGTGTTTTATATCTCGAGGGGGTTATGTATCGCTTTCACCAGCACTAATTAAGTTTGAGAAGGGTTGCAGGAACCCTGCCACACAAAAAAAGCCTACAAATCCGCTGACTGCTTTACGGCATACGTCACTTCCCCCCTTTCCCCATTCATTATAAAGACAGACGTCAATGCGAACACTTTCGTGCTAATTCTGCAAAGATGGCAGAGCAATGAAAGAGACAAAAAGTTTTGTCCGAGGAGGAAAAAAAAGGGAGGCTACCAGGATACTCAAGAATAAACATTGGCCTGGCTTTTAGTCACTGGCGTGACGACCCCCCGCACCTCAACCAAACATGTCAACGCTGACGAGTTCGGGTTAGCCACACTAAGGCTACATCTACACTAGGATGGATAATGCGTAGAGCAGGGGTCCCCAACCTTTTTTGCACCACGGACCGGTGTTATTTGGGTCTTTTTTTTCACGGACCGGTGTTCTGACAAATTTTGCAACCCATCAAAAATTGCAACGATGCGGTTCTGCGCATGCGTGTAGTGTTAAAAATAGCCGCAAAATGCGCAAATGCAGCGATTCCAAAGTAAACACTACAAACTTTCTTGAAAGAAAGGAATATTAACTTACGTTTGATCATGGAAGGACTTGTAGAAAAGTTCTCCTTAGATTCATCCTGCCATGTAAGCTTCACACAACAGCTGCACGCCGCGCTCACCATTAACGACTTCGCCTTGTCGTTAAACATTAATTAAGAAGCCCGCTTCACAAAGATACGATGTTAGAAATTGTAGCAAGGTTTTCAACGCTCTTGTCGCGATGTCAGGATATTCCAGAATGACTTTAATCCAGAACCTCGGTAGAGTTGTTGTCTCAAATGTACGTTTAATAAGGTCGCCGTCATTTGCGATCTCTCTGTTTATTCACAAACGGGTCACGAATCCACTCCTTCGCAGTTCGTGGGTCTTCGAGGTTGTAGGCTCATCAGGTGCCCTTTTCGCCGTAAAAATATCCTTTTCGCCGTAAAAATATTTCCAAAGACGTCTGTTTTCCTGTTATCTTCGCTCGTGTGGGGGCTAATTATTTCCGGGAACAAATGTGCTGCGCCGCGGCCTAGTAATACGCTATTATCGAGGACAAGCCCACATAGATGTATTATATACACAAACAAGATGTACTTCTAGCAGTCCAATCAATGGACTTTTATGACACAATTGTAATCTATCCCGTAGTATTATATCCAGAGTAGACAGAGATATTGGTGTGCTAAGCAGGGGCACAGGGTTAATTCGGCCAGAATGCGGTCGTTATTAAATTTTTTCTTTGCAGCCCGGTCACCGACAGATGGGGACCCCGGCGTAGACTATACGGCAAGTCGGCTACACTAATCTGCCTCTTATCAGTGCAAGAACTTACACAGATAAGTTAGCCACTTAATATAGACTAGTGTGTCCGTTAGGGGCGTGACAAAATATCGAAATGGTGATGTATCGTGATACTTTGTATCCCAAAAGGTTATCGATATGCTCCTGCCAAGAATCGAGATATCGTTTCTGGGATCTGGGCTATTTGCAGGCCATGACATTGACTGGATGAGTGTTTCTCCAAGGAATGCTTTAACAGTTTTAGCTCTGTGGCATGCATTGTCATCTTGGAAAATGACAAACATATTTTCAATTGAAGAGATAAGAAAGCTGTCTAAAATTTCAATGTAAACTTGTGCATTATTTGAAGATTTAACCACAGCCATCTCCCCAGTGCCTTTGCCTGACATGCAGCCCCATATAATCAAGGACTGAGGGAATTTTGATGTCTTCGTCAGGCAATCATCTTTGTAAATCTCACTGGAACGGCACCAAACAAAAGTCCCAGCATCATCACCTTGTTCCAGTGAGACGTTAAATAACCCAAAATTACCTAATTGCCTGACATTGACTGCCACTGACAGCCATAGACGTTCAATCCGTTTGTGGGAGGGATGGCAGCGAACGAACGAACTAGAAGCTTGTTTTTCTGTTAATTAGTTGTTTGTAGAATATCCTAGAATGATTTCCTGACCAATGTATAGATAATCGTTGTGTCGTCATATCGTCAGGTCATCGTTATCGTGAGCTTTGTATCGCAAATCGTATCGTATCGTGTGGTACCAAGAGGTTCCCACTTCTACTGTCTGTACAACAATCAGATACTAAGGAAGTGACGTCATGCCATCACCATTTTTAGGAGCGGCTTGACGGCATCTTAAACAATGAATCGGACGATAAAGACTTGGCATTCCTGCTCCTCTTTTCTTTTCCACACATTTTTCTTGAACCTTCAAACTATGTCGCAATAATATGCTTCAATTCAGGGCCCATTTGTGGTTCTCCCATCACGGATTACGCGGAGATGAGCGGTTTCTTACAGTCTAAAGTCTCCCGCGTTAAGTCTCTGATCAGCCAGCTGCTGGGCTGGCCCCTCCTAACTCAATGCCGACCGAACATGAGTATATAAAAAAAGTGAATTGCGTGGTACCCGCAGTCAAAGAGGTGCGCAATCATTCTTCAGCTTCGAGGAAATATACGCAGCACCTCACCATATGTTTCTATTTATTTTCCAAGTGGTGAGAGCGCAACTGAGCATCGATTGTAACATCCCAAGTAACGATGTCAGGCTTTCGTTGTTGTTTTCTAAAGATTTATTTCAATCACAACTCGGCGACTGCTTGTACAAGCCTAGTGTGCTCTCCCTTCACTCTCGCTCCCGCATGATGCGTTCAATTGCGTTCACGAAGAAAACCGTGATCACAAAACAGAGTTCCTGATCCCTGGTCTAGAAGGTGTAGTAATATCGAAATTTCCCGCCGGCGAGTAATGACTTTCCGTTTCGGAGGTAAACTGCGCGGGCGATGACGTAACACATTAGGCTGCTCCTTTCTACGCATGCATAGTTTGCGCAAATGCAGGCGTACCTTGCAGAGCGGGGGGCCTTAAAGGCACCTTAAACATAGTACGGACAGGAATAAAAATAGTCGGCAAAATACCCTGGAGAAAATGATCTGTCCTAGTGTAGACGTAGCCTAAGCCACACTGTCGCTAACTGTCATATGCTATTGTTTAGCCACAACTCGATTCATAATCTTATTACTATTCATCCTTCATACAGCCGCTGGAAACAGAAATGCCGTTTAATCCAACTGTACGTCACAGGGAGATTGAGTTTTGATTGATTGATGGATGATTTTACAACACTATACGCATGTGCTCGCTGGTCCTTATTCCTTAAGGCAAAACACTACCGCTATTGTCCACCGGCATCGCGAAAAATCAACCAAAAGCTGAATGTTACATAGTGTATGAAGGAATCTGACCTTTTAGCCAGATTGCCGGAATCACGCCAGCCGAACTGCCGGAACTGCGCTAGCGCACTTCCAACGACCCGGGCCGGCAGAAAAACGACAACCCAGCCAAAAGGCCAAACTCTGCGCGTTCACCTAGATCTTACCCCCTTGTACTGACTCCATTTTAAAAGCTGAAAAAAAGGTTTCGAAACACAAGTTGACAATTTATTCTAAGTCGGCAGAAATCATGCAGCACAGAGAGACTCAGGCGAGGAGGCAAACTGGATTAAGGGTCGCTATATCACAAGTCAACAAAAGATTCCCAAGAAAAATGGCAGCAATTAGTTAAACATTGTATTTTAAAGGCTCTGGTGAGGCGGGCTCTGGTCCGGAAGAAGGGTGTGTTTGGGCGTTGCTTAGGATTGTCTATTATTATTATTATTATTGTCTGTTTCTGGATCAGACAGGAGAATTCGACAATTGCTGTTGTCAGGGCAACGAGAATTAAGGATTTTGCCATCCTCAGCACCTCGTGAGTGCTGAGTGTTCCCTTCTCAGTCGTGGGTTCCTTGTGGCAGGACAAGATGTCCCGCTATTTGTTCTGGACTGTTCAAAAGAGCTGGTTGCAGGATTCGGTGGTGCAGACGTGGGCTTGTAGATGTCTTGCCTATCACCTGCTTGTCAGCGTTAGTCTTGCTCAGTCAGCTGCATGACGCGCGCGTTGGGCCTCCATGGTCATAAGGCGTCCTGTATCTGTTCTGCCCTTATCTGCCCGTTGTCTTGGCATTGCAAATTCTAATCATTTCAAGTCCAAATGTTCATAATATCAAATATATCCCTGCTTGTTTTTCTTAAGCTATGCTATAAATGCTATTTATTTTATATTGGGTGTGTTAGAGTAATTCAAACAGTAAATATGAGAAAAGATACAATTCTCTGATTGATTATATGAAGTGTGTTACAGTAATACAAACAGTAAATACGAGAAAGATGCTTTTCCCATCATGTTGCTTTAACGGTCATCAAATTTTCTACTTTTTTCAAAAGGTCATTATTGTTTTCATTTGATCTAAATAACAAAAATGAGACTAAAAAATAACATAAGAGAAAGTACTGATCATAACATTTTCAGTGAGTCCTTTCAATTCCATCCTCAGTAATTGTGTAAACAAACCTCGTTGGATGTCTGCACGCTAGTTTAGATCTTAGCTAACCAAGTGTAGCGTGAAAAAGTCGCAGCAGAAGACACGCGGCGGCTAAGATGCGTGCACAAATATATAAAGAAGCTTGAAATAGCATACCTTCAACGAGGAGCCGATCAATATTTTATACCAACAAAAGAAATGACTCTTAGCCGCAGGGAAATGTCCACTGAATCAGCAGTGTTTAGCTAATTGTTAAAGAAGCAGATGTTTGATAAATAGGGGTTCACTGTATTAGAACAGTCTTTTGTTGTCACCATGTTGTTGCTTCCTGCCATTTTTGTATCACACTGAAAGTGTCCCTCCAAATCACTGACAGCATGTCACGGCAGGATGTGTTTAAGAGGACCACTGAGCTGGCGAAAGCCCCGTGGCAAAAAAAAAGTTGCTCTTTTTTTTTCCCCTCTCAAAGTGGCTCAGAGAAGCGTAGCATGAAATTAGCACTTGTATGACGTTGTCTGGGATGCACATGTTAACCCACTTTCCGGGATATTGCATACATGCAGGGAGGGAAGTACTGCTGCGGGGGGCACGAGCACCTTGTCCTCAATTGGGAAGATGCGCATGAAACTCGCGCGTATTTATGGCTGCCCCTCTGGATGAATATGGTTCATGCTTCATTTGAATCGAGCGGGATGCTGTGTTTCTTTTGTTTTTGTATCTAGGTCAAGTAAAAAAAAGGCACAGAAGACTTTGTTTAAATTCAACTTGTCGTTCAGCTTATTTAAGCAGTCTGACACCATGACATAGTGTAATCAGCTCAGCAATTAGTCTTTAAAATTCCTTGTAAACATCTTGGCCAACCATCCTAAGAATATTTTATAGGTGAACTCAATGCAGAACATTCTGTATTCTGTTGTGTCTTCTTGGCATGAGCCTGTTGATTACGGGAAGATAACATTTTGTGTTCTTCCTTTCTCATTGCTGCTTTCACACAAAGCGTTGCCAAGAAGTCAGCTACAGTATGTCGGTACATTTCACAACTTTAGACAACAGACAAACAAACAAACTTAAACAAATCTATACTGCTCGGTGAAAAAGTCGTGTTTATGGATCCACTTCAACGCCTCGTTCTCACCTCCTCCGCAGATATCTGGAGTCTGGGTGTGATTCTCTTCATGCTTGTGTGCGGCCAGCCGCCTTTCCAGGAGGCCAACGACAGCGAGACGCTCACCATGATCATGGACTGCAAATACACGGTGCCCCCGCACATCTCAGGAGCTTGCAGAGAGTGAGTCGCCGGCACGCAAACACGTGAACGTGCACACAAGCTCACACACGCTCACACGCAGATGGATGAGCTCGTTCGGCAGGTGCTGCATATTTCATATCCGCCTACTGTATGTGTGAAGACGAGAGCAGAGGTTTCTCCTCCCCCCATTTTAACAAGGGAGTTTTTTTTTCCTCATGCTGGGTAAAGTTAGAATTGACCCAGATTTGAGTTTTCTCGTCACTGCGTGCAACACAATAGACACAATAATGTGAAAAGTAAAGATGCCGATCGATCGGGTCCGATCACGTCATTTTCAAAGTATCGGAATCGGCAAAAAAATATCGGACATGCCTTTTTTTATATACATATTTTTTTTATTTAAATCGTTTTTCTAATTGCAGGGTACCCGCGGGTTATTAAAAGTATTAAAAAAGCATTGAATTTAGTTTTCCATTATTAAAGGTATTAAAAGTATTAAATTAGCTGTCGTAACTCTGGAATTTTTTCACCGCGGTTTTAATTGTGAAGAACATCTCAGTGCAACCTTAATTATATCCGTGACGAAGTTTTTTTTTCTTTTCTTTTTAATCCATAACGAAGATGACGCGTAGAATCTTTACGATGCACTGCTCTACAAATCATAATGCACCTCGTGCGTGCGCGCTGTTAGCATGATTAGCATCATTAGCATCAACATCACAACAGCAGGCAATCGCACAGTACTGTGTGCTAACGTAAGGAACTGCTCAGATGCCAGTTGTTATGTTCGACGAAAGCCTCAAAAGACAACCAAGTCCAAACAGTTGGACCAGCATGTGAGGTATTGGATCGGCGACCAAGTCGCATCCAGATACTTTGGGTCGCAGTTTATGGGTCATGCGAAGGCAGCGGACCTGCTTAACATTTCAAAGTGAGTTGCCAATTTCTCCAATTAAAATGTGTTAGATGCAATAATGTATTTCTGCACGGTTTGCCTTTCGAATGAATGTGAATTTCGTAGTTTTAACTCAAGAGTTAGCCATGTTCAATGGGGTTTTGGCAGGTGCACTAGCCTTAGCATGGATAAACCGGAGTCGTAGATCCACCATCACCCTCAGATACACAACACGGTTGACACTATTATTGGAACGAGTGCGGGGTAACGTTGATCCGAATAACATGGCATGGTGATTAGCAAATTATAATGTAGGTGATAGTAAAACACCTCCTGGTATATTTAAATGTTTTTCTTGATTAAATAAGAGTATGGATTTTCTCTATCTGATTAAAAGAAATGTCTTCAATAGCTAACAAAGGATTAACATGTGTTTTGTATACTTCTTGTAATATGATTAGAAAAAAACAATTACCAAGGGAAATGGTCATGTGTAGCTTTTTTATTTTGTGGTAATTAATGGTAAACTACTGCCATTTAGTGGCTGTTTTTTAAACTTTTCCCAAGCACTTTACAGTTAAGGTGACCAACTTGACAATCACCAACCTACCACCTTGACTAGGTCCTCTTAAAAGGGAAACCTGTTGTATTACAAATGTAATTTCTGAAGTTGCTTTACAAAAATAGTGTAAAATCCATTTTATCCTGGGGGAAAACAATCTGAAAGACCTTATATTTAAATGCGTTTTAATTGTATCTTCAGTAAATGTGTATTCGTTTTTTTTCAAACACACTTAGTAATTGAGGTTAAATTTGATGTTCAGTGCTTTATTTTTTTAATATGATTCAATATTATCTAAATAATAGGTGCCAGAAATGTATTAATTTTCAGTTGAAATGGCATTAAAAAAGGTCTTAAAAGTCTTGAATTTAGATTTATCAATCCTGGGTGGACCCTGAATTGTATATAACGTTACAGACAAAATGTCTTACACTCATCCAGAGTAGTTTTGGCTTAAAGTAGGGCTATCAAATTTATTGCGTTAACGGCGGTAATTGTTTTTTCTTAATTAATCACGTTAAATAACTAACGCATGCGCTGCACGACCCACTCACGCATTGTCGCGTTCAATCTATAAAGGCGCCGTTTTACCAATATGTAGAGCTAAACGCAGAGTATATTGAGTAGAGAGAATTTTTACAGCCTTTGGAGCCTTTTTCTATTTGGCTAAAGCCTTACATTCCCTCTCTCAGCAATTAAAATTAACGTGGGAGGACATGAGGGGAAGAAAGGTAGTAGTTGATCATTTTCTTACCACCCTATGTTCTTTCCCAACGCAGAGAAGATGTATCAATTGGTGCCCTTACGCACAGTCATGGTTGCACTTCCCATCATACATTTGGGTTGAATGGCTGCAGTATCATTTACTGAAAGCTCAACAAATACACTAAATGGCAATATTTAGTCACAATATACAAAGTCACATTTATCCTTTAAGAATTACAAGTCTTTCTATCCGCGGATCCCTCTCACAGAAAGAATGTTAATAATGTGAATGCCATCTTGAGGATTTATTGTCATAATAAACAAATACAGTACTTATGTACTGTATGTTGAATGTATATATTCGTCAAGAGTTTTATTCATTTTTTTCTTACTGCACTGCCAAAATGTATATGATCGGGAAAAATTATCGGGAATGATTGGAATTGAATCGGGAGCAAAAAAAAAAGCAATCGGATCGGGAAATATCGGGATCGGCAGATACTCAAACTAAAACGATCGGGATCGGATTGGGAACAAAAAAACATGATCGGAACAACCCTAGTGAAAATGTAATTTCACCTTAAAGAAGATTAATATTATTATTTTCTTTTTAGTCTTATTAGCCACATGCTGCAGCGCGACCCCAAGAAGCGAGCGACTCTGGAGGAAATCGAGAACCACGCTTGGCTCCAAGGAGTCGACCCGTCGCCGGCCACTAAGCTCTCCACACCACTGGTATCCCACCGTAGCTTGCTGGAAGAAGAGCACAGTTCCATCATCCAACGCATGGTGCTGGGCGGCATTGCAGACCGAGATGCCATAACTGAGTACGTTCTTGACCATCCTACAATTGTTTCACTCTTTTTTTTATAGGAAGGAGCTAAAATGGAATTCAGTGTTAATTTACCACTTGCAAAATGTTGATGACACATTTGGCTGCCATTGACGGACATGGACGTCCAATCCATTCTGAATGGAAGTGATCGCTGCCAGTCTTCCCTGTCAAAATGGATCAGATAATAGACTTCACTATCAGTTGACCGGACATGGGGCGGGGGGCCTATTGTCAAAAACTTATAATTCAAGTATTTTCACAACAAAGCCGCTAGCGACCTAAAACCAAAACAGGCACCTCCCTTAGGCATTTACAGTGGTATGAAAATATTTTCAGGATCAATAGCAATATTTAACATATCATATGAGTTTTTGCCCAAAATAGCAGCCTATTTTTTTTTCTATTTACCATAATTTTTGGACTATAAGACGCACCCACCAAATTCAACACAAAAACAGCATTTGTTCACAGATAAGCCGCACTGGACTATAAGCCGCAGCACTCCTCCCTGTATTATGGAATATTTACACCAAAAGATAGTAACCGGTAACACTATATTTGACAGCGGCACCGTAAGACTGTCATAAGACCAAATGAACCACCATGAAGCTTTGAACCAATGGGCTGAAAAGCTTCATTGCTTTGAGAAGCTTAATTTGCCCATCACTGCTCCACCTGCTGTCAACACTGTTGTCGTCCAACATGCCTCCTAGCATGCAATGCAGCACTACAGATGTAAATAACAATCAAAATTCATGTTCTCTACAAATTATTTCTTCAGTTACTGTTTCAGTTTCATTTATTGCTAGAGATGGTATTTGGTAACTCTTTATTTGAAAGTGGCCCCATTAAACTGTCATTAGACAATCATAATTATGACATGACACTGTTATGACAATTATTGAATGCTTACACCAGATGTCATTTAGTGTTATCCGGCAAATTATCTCACTTTTGAATGGATGTAAAAGATCTGAGCTGAACATAAATGGAGATAGTGACATAGTTTGCCGGATGACATTTAATGACATCTGTCATAAGCATTCAGTAATGCCCATGATAGTGTCATGTCATAATTATGACGGTCATAAGACCAAATGAACCACCATTGCTTCAAGAAGCTTCATTTGGACATCACTGCTACCTTGGAGAGACAGTCAACCTCTGCTGCCACCTGCCGTCAACACTGTTGTTCTCCAACATGCCTCCTAGCATGCATCGCAGCGCTACAGATGTAAATAACAATCAAAATTCATGTTATGTGCCAATTATTTCTTCAGTTGCTGTTCCAGTTGTTTCATTAATTGCTAGTTATGGTATTTGGTAACATTTTATTTGACAGTCGTGCCATAAGACTATCATAATTATGATATGACACTGCCATGAGCATTAATGAATCCTTATGACAGATGTCATTTTGTGTCATCTGCAAATTATCTCACTTTTGAATAGATTTAAAAGATCCGAACTGGACATAAATAGAGTTAGTGACATTGTTTGCCGGATGACAATGACATCTGTCATAAGCATTCATTATTGCCCTTGATAGTGTTATAATTATGATGGTCTTGTGACGCCGCTCTCAAATAAAGTGTTACCTATTAACCCAAATAAATCAACAAATAAGCCGCGCAGGACTATAAGCCGCAGGATACTGAGGGAGGGAAAAAAGTAGCGGTTTATAGTCCGGAATTTACGGTAGTGCATGTTTTCAACAGCTACAGTGCCTTGCAAAAGTATTCGGCCCCCTTGAACCTTGCAACATTTCAGGCTTCAAACATAAAGATATAAAATTTAATTTTTTGTCAAGAATCAACAACAAGTGGGACACAATCGTGAAGTGGAACAAAATTTATTGGATAATTTAAACTTTTTTAACAAATAAAAAACTGAAAAGTGGGGCGTGCAATATTATTCGGCCCCCTTGCGTTAATACTTTGTAGCGCCACCTTTTGCTCCAATTACAGCTGCAAGTCGCTTGGGGTATGTTTCTATCAGTTTTGCACATCGAGAGACTGACATTCTTGCCCATTCTTCCTTGCAAAACAGCTCGAGCTCAGTGAGGTTGGATGGAGAGTGTTTGTGAACAGCAGTCTTCAGCTCTTTCCACAGATTCTCCATTGGATTCAGGTCTGGACTTTGACTTGGCCATTCTAACACCTGGATACGTTTATTTTTGAACCATTCCATTGTAGATTTGGCTTTATGTTTTGGATCTTTGTCCTGTTGGAAGATAAATCTCCGTCCCAGTCTCAGGTCTTGTGCAGATACCAACAGGTTTTCTTCCAGAATGTTCCTGTATTTTGCTGCATCCATCTTCCCGTCAATTTTAACTATCTTCCCTGTCCCTGCTGAAGAAAAGCAGGCCCAAACCATGATGCTGCCACCACCATGTTTGACAGTGGGGATGGTGTGTTCAGGGTGATGAGCTGTGTTGCTTTTACGCCAAACATATCGTTTTGCATTGTGGCCAAAAAGTTCAATTTTGGTTTCATCTGACCAGAGCACCTTCTTCCACATGTTTGGTGTGTCTCCCAGGTGGCTTGTGGCAAACTTTAAACGAGACTTTTTATGGGTATCTTTGAGAAATGGCTTTCTTCTTGCCACTCTTCCATAAAGGCCAGATTTGTGCAGTGTACGACTGATTGTTGTCCTATGGACAGACTCTCCCACCTCAGCTGTAGATCTCTGCAGTTCATCCAGAGTGATCATGGGCCTCTTGCCTGCATCTCTGATCAGTTTTCTCCTTGTTTGAGAAGAAAGTTTGGAAGGACGGCCGGGTCTTGGTAGATTTGCAGTGGTCTGATGCTCCTTCCATTTCAATATGATGGCTTGCACAGTGCTCCTTGAGATGTTTAAAGCTTGGGAAATCTTTTTCTATCCAAATCCGGCTTTAAACTTCTCCACAACAGTATCTCGGACCTGCCTGGTGTGTTCCTTGGTTTTCATAATGCTCTCTGCACTTTAAACAGAACCCTGAAACTATCACAGAGCAGGTGCATTTATACGGAGACTTGATTACACACAGGTGGATTCTATTTATCATCATCGGTCATTTAGGACAACATTGGATCATTCAGAGATCCTCACTGAACTTCTGGAGTGAGTTTGCTGCACTGAAAGTAAAGGGGCCGAATAATATTGCACGCCCCACTTTTCAGTTTTTTATTAGTTAAAAAAGTTTAAATTATCCAATAAATGTTGTTCCACTTCACGATTGTGTCCCACTTGTTGTTGATTCTTGACAAAAAAATTAAATTTCATATCTTTTATGTTTGAAGCCTGAAATGTGGCAAAAGGTTGCAAGATTCAAGGGGGCCGAATACTTTTGCAAGGAACTGTAATAAATCCCTCAGTTTTCACATCAGTAACTTGATACCTAAGGAAAGCATGCAGAATCATCTTAATTTTACTCAACAAAAGCAAAATTTGCGTTTTTCTATATATAATCACAACTTATTTTGGTTGAATTCTGAGGTTACTAACGCTTCAACGCGTCTTGACGGTGTTCTGTCAAATTTTGCACCCTTATAATATTTTGCTCCCAAAGCTTTTGTGGTGGTAAAAGCCCTGTTTTACATACAGTTGGACTCTGAATGTTATCCAAAGGTGCTAAATAAACAAGTTTCATCATAAATGCAACACGAAAATGGTGTAAATCAATGCTTAACAACACTGCAAAGACGTTAACAGTAAGGGGAGCGGCGTGCAGTTGTTGTGTGCAGCTAACGTGGCGGGATGTGTCTGCGGAGAACTTTTCTACATGTCCGTCCATGATCAAACGTAAATCCATATTCCTTTCTTTGAAGAAAAACCGTAGTGTTTACTTTAGAACCGTTGCATTTGCGGCCATTTTTAACATTGCACGAATGCGCAGAACCACAAAGTTCAAAGCGATTTCTGATGGGAGCACAATTTGACAGAACACCAGCTATCTGGCCCTTGTTGTTTTTAAATTTAAATGTTACATAAAATAAACCGCATAAAAGGTGTATTCTTTTTTGTATGGACGCAGAAATGTCTAAATTACTATTTTTTGCCAAAAAAGGGCAGTTGGCTGAAAATTACCTGATCATTTGAATGTAAAGTTACGCTACTGTGTATGGATACAACATGGCAGCCATCACAATACAAATAAATAAATAATAAATCCCAGAATTTCTATAGATATGAACATAAAAAAGTATAGATTCTTGGTTAAAAGCAAAAAAAAAAAAAAACAGGCGGTTTTCATTCATTTTACATAAATATTTCAAGTTAAAATTACGCTATTGTGTAATCCAACGTGGCGGCCATCACAGAAAAAGAGCTTTTTGAGTTGAAAATGCATACACGGTGCTATTTAATATACTAATTATTAGGGATGGGAATTGATAGGATTTTTACGATTCCAATTCCATCATCGATATTGCTTAACGATTCGATTCTTTATCGATTCTAATTTGGGGGGAAAAGAAGAACAAACGTTTTGATTGGCATCGAGTTTGTTTAATCAGAAGTCACAACCTTACAAATTCACAATGAGGTCAAAAGAGGCCCAAAGCCTCAGTATTAACTGTGGCAATAAGTGGCAAATGCAGAAGAATGTGTAACATTTTACTGAAACATTTTTCTAATAGAAATAAAAAATATTGGTATATATTGGCATATAGGTCGTTGTTCTGCCGTTGGCAATATGTGTTAAACTTGCAGGGGTCCCCAAACTTTTTCCAGTGAGGGCCACGAAACTTTTTCCTTCTCTGATGAGGGGCCTGGGTCAGTTTGTAACAGAAAAAGGGTGACGATTGCAGGAGTGCCAAAATGTAAACAATTATTGTTTTTCAGAATGCCACAATCAAATAACCTTTTCTGGATTCTTCACGGAACAAAAGTAAATAAAATAAAAATAATAATATAATAATAACACTATTAATCAAATAGATAATGACCAAATAAACCTCTCTGAATTCTTCACAGAAAAAGGCCAGAAAATAAATAACACTATTGAGAGAGAGAAAAAAAAAAAATTCAAAATGCTCTCTGGTATTGTTCAGGGGGCCGGACCAAATGTCAGGGCGGGCCGTATTTGGCCCGCGGGCCGTAGTTTGGGGACCACTGCTAAAGTGTATTATTTACCAGTATATTGAAATGCATGCCTTTTAGTTTTTATGGTGCTTTCACGCTGAAGTGGGAGCGCCCTTGCGCTTCCTCACGCGAAGAACGCGCTCACGTGAAGAAGAGCGCGCTTACACGCGAAGAAGAAATGCCGCATCCGAGCGAGTTAGTGAGAGAGGGAAAGACTGCTACGACCCTACGTTCTTTGTTAATGTTTGTAAAATATCTACAGAGGCAACGCCTGTATGTATCATCTTTTGTCTTGTTGTTGTGTGTTTCCACTCGCGATCGGACACTTAAATCCAGTTGTGTAGTGGTTTGAACAATGTGCTAATGCTAGCGAACGCATGCTAACCGTTTTGTTATGACTGTATTAGCAGCTAGTCATCGCTGATTTACGTTGATGCAAATCTGTTTGTTATTGGGGACGAAATTGATTTGTTTCATTTCTATTTTTAGTTTCACTCTTCAAGTGATGGTTGAATAAAGTCAGCAAATTATACCAACGTCTTCTGTATCGTCATTTCGGAGTTTAGCTGGCTGTATAGCCAGGACTAAGCCTTAGCGTCTCGGTGAGGACAGAGCAGTCTATTCCCTCCCAATGCAGTTATCTCCACCTTGCAATGAGTGCAAGTCATTTTGTTGTAATTTTTCCTCGTGAAGTGAAGACACACTTTCGAGCGTTTGAACCTACGTTCTGTCATTGTTATGTTTACGGCTGCAATGCTCGTGCTAAACCATCGTAACCTTTCATTTTAACCCTCTTTCCTGGTGAAGTGTAGCCATACTTTGGAGCGGGTGGTTCTTGGCCCCATGCTAGTTTGACGCGTCTGGACAACAAGACAGTCACGACGCAATATGCGTCTTTAGGGATCGTTAAGGCTTTTTCATTGTGATGTCGAGGCCTCGAAACACTAGGAACCAGTTCGGAATTGGAATCGGATTTCGATTCCCATCCCTACTAATTATCTTGAATCCTCGGCCAAATTACTCTTGAGACACTCCTGCCTGCTTGTATGCAGTAAAACCTTTGTCCCGTTTCCACCTAAATCCGGCGGTAGAACGCAGTGTGTGTTTGAGTTTATCACAGTGAAAGCCAACTCAACGTTCTGCCTGGGTTGGCCCCCTACGGGAAGGCGTGGCGCGATGTCTGTAGGAGCTGTCTTGTCAACCGATGGTGAAGTCTATGAGCAGATGTTCATCGCGATGAATAGTTTTTATAAAAAGCTTTATTAATTAACACAATACATATTCTGTGAATATCAGGGCTCTCGAGTCAAATCAGTACAACCACATCACGGCGACATACTACCTACTGGCTGAGAGGATGCTGAGGGAGCGACAAGAGAAGGAGCAACACAGCCAGACACGATCGCCCAGCCCAAGCAAGGCCCAGTTTAGGTAAGAAAATGAAAGCGTAAACAACCTCGAGAAAGTGAAAAGATAGATCTTTTCAAAAGAGCACATTCACGTCAAAAACACTCACCCCCTTGAGTCAAGGCTGCCCTTTGTGTCACTGTCTACTTGTAATCTTCAACAGAAGAACTCGACAGCATATGGACAGATGGCCGTTTTTGAAACACATACACACACACTTAGCTAACAACACACCGACTATAACACAGATTTAACAACACACTAGAGAATAACATGTAATGATGTTTAACTATGGGGCCATTTGAAGTGTGTCTTGCCTTTGCACTGTTTTGATAGTAGGGAGGAGGATACTACAATTTAGTTTTGTTAATGGAGAACTAACAAAACACTATAAAGCAAGTATTTAAAAAAACATTTTAAGGCGAGCAGTTAAAAACGCACAAGAGAATAACGTTTAAAAATATTTAGTTATCGGTGACATTTTAAAATGCAATTTTCAGGCTGTTTTGCTAGCAGCTAAAATGTAATATGGCCCAAATTCAACGTTAGATATCAGATTTTCCTGATTGAAAATGTGTATATTAATGTATGTTACAATATCAGATTTTCCTTATTGAAAATCAAGTCCATTGCGGATTTTCTTTCAATTTTTTAAATAAATAAATGCAGTATTTTATAGAGCTGTCCCCATCCGATCGCGTCTCTTCACTCCTGCTGTTTTTCTTGGTCAGGCAGTGCACTGGAGTTGCCTATTAAAGTTAAAGATGACTTTAACTTGTTGAACAGTTGCTGTGGCAACTCACTGTGTGTAAGTGAGCAGCTTGAGCGGAGTTTGAGTGGACTCACTCAATGAAGCATTTAATAAAGATAAGCATTTTTCTACTTTATTCTTGTTTAAAAATAATTCGGTGGGACAGTAATCAGTTTAAAACATAATTGTTACATTTGACGTGCATAAAAACCATTTATCAAAATACATATACTGTAATTTTTGCACTATAAGACGCACCTGACTATAAGCCGCCACCCACTGAATTTGGCACGAAAATGGCATTTGTTCATAGAAAAGCCACACTGGACTATAACCCGTAGTCCTCACTGTATTATGGAATATTTACACCAAAAGATATTAACCAGTAACACTTTATTTGACAGCGGCATCATACGACTGTCATAAGACCAAATGGTCCACCATGAAGCTTTGAACCAATTGGCTGCAAAGCTTCATTGCTTCAAGAAGCTTCACTTGGCCATCACTGCTCCCTTGGGGGAGACAGCCAACCTCTGCTGCCACCTGTTGTCAACACTGTTGTGGTCCAGCTTGCCTCCTAGCATGCGTTGCAGCGCTACAGATGTTAATAACAATCTAAATTCATGTTCTGCTAATTATTTCTTCAGTTACTGTTCCAGTTGTTTCATTAATTTCTAGTTGTGGTATTTGGTAACACTTTCGATCGATCGGGATGCTGATCGATCGAGTCCGATCACGTCATTTTCAAAGTATCGGAATCGGCAAAAAAATATCGTACATGCCTTTTTTGGATTAAAATTATTATTATTTTTTTAATTAAATAATTTTCTAATTGTATTTAACATTACAGACAAAATGTCTTACACTCATCCAGAGTCTTTAGTTTTGGCTTAAAGTAGGGCTATCAAATTTATCGCGTTAACGGCGGTAATTTTTTTTAATTAATCACGTTAAAATATTAAACGCAATTAACGCATGCGCTGCACGACCCACTCACGCATTGTCGCGTTCAGTCTATAATGGCGCCGATTTACTTAAAGATCTAAAAGGCAGCGTAAAATGAGTAGAGTGAATTTTGCCAGTCTGTGGAGCCTTTTTTTAATTGGCTAAAGCCTTAAAATCCCTCTCTCAACAATTAGAAATATCGTGGGAAAACAATGTGGGCAAGAAAGGTAGTAGTTGATCTTTATCTTTACACCCTATGTTATTTCCCAACGCAGAGAAGATATATCAATTGGTGTCAATACGCACAGTCATGGTTGCACTTCCCATCATGCATTTGGGCAGAATAGTTAACTGGCTGCAGTATCATTTACTAAAAGCTCAACAAATACACTAGATGGGAATATTTAGTCACAGTATATACAAAGTCACATTTATCCTTTAAGAATTACAAGTCTTTCTATCCGTGGATCCCTTTCACAGAAAGAATGTTAATAATGTAAATGCCATCTTGAGGATTTATTGTCATAATAAACAAATACAGTACTTAAGTACTGTATGTTGAATGTATATATTCGTCCAAGTTTTATTCATTTCTTTCTTAATGCATTGCCAAAATATATATGATCGGGAAAAATTATCGGCAATGATTGGAATTGAATCGGGAGCAAAAAAAAGCAATCGGGTTGGGAAATATCAGGATCGGCAGATACTCAAACTAAAACAATCGGGATCGGATCGGGAGCAAAAAAACATGATTGGAACAACCCTTATTGGCACCATAAGACTGTCATTAGACAGTCATAATTATGACATGATACTGTCATGAGCATTAATGAATGCTTATAACAGATGTCATTTAGTGTTATCCGGGAAATTATCTCACTTTTGAATGGATGTAAAAGAGCCAAGCTGGACATAATAAATGAAGTTAGTGACACTTAATGTCATACGCATTCATTAATGCCCATGATAGTGTCATGTTATAATCATGACGGTCTTATGAAAGTCTTATGACGCCGCTGTCAAATAAATTGTTACCTATTAACCGAAATAAATCTATAAATAAGCCGCACTGGACTATAAGACGCAGGATTCAAAAAGCGGCTTATAGTGCAAAAATTAAGGACTATACATAAGTTGTTTTTTTGGGGGGGGGAGGGGGGGTTCATTATACTTTGGGGAAAAATGTGAAAAAACATGTCTTATATGTATCTCTTTCTAATGCTAAATCTGAATAAATTGAACACACACAATTTTTTTTTTTTTTTTTTTTTTACGTCTCGGTTTTTCACTTATCGCAGCGGGTTCTGGTCCCCATTAACCGCGAAAAACGAGGGATCACTGTATTAATGTATACAGCAATAATAAAAATCAATGATGATATGCATTATGATCTGAAATTTTCCCTGAAAATTAAATAGCCCAAATAATTGTGAGTACAGTGATCCCTCCCTACTTCGGGCTTTAAACTTTGCGCCTACAGTCCATTGCTGATTTTTTTTTTTTCCAATTAAAATAAAAAAAAAACCACACTATTTTACTTTAAAATGTTTATCTCATTTATATCATAATTATTACATATGCAGTGCTTAAAAATAATTTATAATATATATATATATATACATCTAAGGGCTTTTTTGTTTTTTTGTTTTTTAGCAATGTTTTTTTTTTAATTTGTGGGAAAAAAAGGGACAAACGTCTTATACAGTGGGGAGAACAAGTATTTGATACACTGCCAATGGGTTTTCCCATTGGCAGTGTATCAAATACTTGTTCTCCCCACTGTACGTATCTCTTTCCAATGCTGTTAAATCTGAATAAATACATCGAACACACCCACAAAAATCAATAATTGCCGCCTGCGACATTTTCAATTTTCGGTGGCGGTGGTGGTGGTTAACCACGGAAAACAAGGGATCTCTGTAGTCTATGTGAAAATACAGAATGTGTTAATTCTTCTAATTTAGCTTAGCCTGCTAACACTTTTGCTCTGTTTACATTCTAAACATTCGCAGGCAGTCTTGGCCCACCCGAGTGGATGTCCACCAGGATGTCAGCGATGGCTTAGGTGGCCCGGCCATGTCACACCCCGGCGGGCCCCAATCCCCCGCCCGCAGCGCCGAGAGCCTCCACAAAGGCCCCCGGCCCAAAACGGCTCTACTGGACCTTAGTCACAGGCAGGACCACCAGCAGTCAGTTGGTCAGAACCAGGATAAGGGGCTCCGGCCTCTCGCTAAACCTCACTCCAATCCTCTCAGACTGGGCTCTTTGACATCAGGGGGGTCTTGTAAAACACGCAGTCCGAGCCTTTTCAGCGTGGAGGAGGATGAGGAGGAGGAAGAAGAAGGCGAGGACCAATGTTCCCCCTCTGCTCCTCCAGCTCAAGTGGTGCTTCGCGCCAAAGCCTCGTCGTCCCTGGCCTCGTCCCGTAATAGGTTGACGTCCCGGATGAGCGCTCCGGTTCTCAACCAGATCCACGAGGACGAGCAAGGGGAAGATGAGGAGGAAGAGGAAGAGGAGGGGGACTTAAAAGGGCACAGCGTGACTAAGCCCAGCCTCAGCCTGGATCTGAACACCAGAACGGCGTCGCCTCCGTCGCCTAAAATAGCGAGCTCGCCGGCACCCGTTGCCAACCTGACGCCCGGCTCGGAGACGAGCGAGGACAACACGGAGAGTCGGAGGACGTCGGACGCAGCGACGGGGGAAGGTACCGAAGATGCCGAGAAAAGGGCGGCGGCCCAGGACAGCCACTCTCACTGCACCAGCCCCGGGTCCGTTTCGGGCCAAGGCAAGAACTCGGCCAAAGCTTCAAGCGGCTTGGTGGAAAGTCTCAAATTGATGAGCTTATGCCTCAGCTCGCAGTTCCACAACCTGAAAGGTGGCGCGGGTGGGGGGACGCCGGGCAACGGCCCGCCCGGCATCGGCGGGGACCCTCAGGAACGCCCCGTTTGGAGAATGTGTGTCGGCGGCTCAACCGGCAGCTTGGACAAGGTCTCGCTTCTGGGGGGGCCGTCGCCCCGGGGGAATCTGTACCAGCAGCCGCCCCCTTTGGGGGACGCTCTGGTCGACCCCCTGCTGGAGGGCTCCTGCTCGGGGACCTTGATGCTGGGGGAGCTGGACCTGGCTCGCGAGAACCACAGGAACATGAAGAACCGAGCTCTGCAAATGCCTCTGAGCGACAAGACTCTGTCGGTCAACATCCACCGCAGTCCTAAGGAGGGTCTCCTGTGCACCCCCACACCTCATAGCTGCTGCCAGGTTATTTAGTGGGGCACTCTATTCAGAATTTAGTCTGTATCCTTCATATCCAGCTTAAAGCCCTTCACTCATACACACAACAATTTGTGTAATTAAATCTTGCTAGAAAACTACTGTTGTGCACTACTAGGCCCAACTAGTAATCATAATGTCTTACTAGTGAGGACAAAGTTGTTAAACTTTAAAAATGGATATCAAGGATATAAACTAAATCTCATTCCAAACTTGGCGACACTTGCCAGTGACTTTTGCCTGATCACCCAGGAGGTGATCTAAATGCTGACTTTACACAGTTCAAGACGCGTTTTCCTAAAAGAGGCATTAAGTGCACTCATGTTATGCACAAGGTTCGTACACAGTCGTTTCATGTAACATATGTACACACACAAATACACACTGACATCACTCGCTGTTCAGATCCGAGCAGTTTTCATCTCGTTACATTTTGTTGCACTGTGCTGGTTTTTTTATTTACTTATATTTAAATTATTTTTTAAAGCTGTCGTGTTTTTGATGATTTAAAAAAAAAAAAAAAACGATGACTGAAAGCGTGCTTTCATGAAAATGGGGACATATGAAAGAGTAGGATGGTGGCGCACAGTATTTTGTAGTCCATCGCTTTTATTTTTCTATCTGGAGTGTCCGCTCTGCTAAGGAAAAAAAAAAAATGCAGCGCAAGCCAATTCGGCTTGTTGTACATTTGTGAATAAGACTTCTAAGCACTTCATCTAGTGTTGACGTAACGCCATTGAAAGCACCATTACTCCTCTCTTCCTTCTGGATTTATCGAAGCACCCTCAACTTGAAGTGACTCGGACTGGAAACAAAGCAGACACACACACACAAAAAAAGACATTACGCAAATGTACATATCTGTACGTAGTCACACCAAAATGGCAGCTGTTTATCTTTACATTCAAAAGGGAATTCAATGGGTGGAAGTGATCCTGCGTGCATCCTGATGTTTTACCGGAATCGCGGTAGCCGCTGTTGTAGCGTCATTCCAAAAACAACCCTAATGGCGTGTGGGGCAGGGGGGCGCGTAACAACAACAACAACAACAACGCCCCTCTCTACCCAAATCAAGCGTCGCTATGTGTAATTGGATGTGTAACTCACCCCAGGTGGAATATTTATCTTGACAGTGACAGTGCATGTGTTCTTGCTGTAGCAACCTACAATCCACCTGTAGTGTAAGTATGCGTTTGTATATTTATACTGTATTATATACCAACGCATACGTACATTACTGTACTACCTGAGGGACAGAAACAGTCACTTTAAACTGTAGCGACACAGCAATACCAGCGACTGCATAATGTACAACAATAATGGATGTGCCATACGTCTTGAGCATATTGTACTGTATGTATATGATAGAGATATATTAGAATAAACTGATGTGAATGAAGGATTTTAATGTTATGTGAGTTTTTTTTTTTTGTAAAATCATTTCTGAACTCATTTTTTTCCTTTCACGACGATTGACATCTGATTCATTTAAACTGGGCCAGCCCACCCAGTTCAAATGGATTGGACGTCTATTGTCACTAGGCATGTGCTGGTATGATTTTCTGACGGCATGATAACTAGAACTGTCCCGACTAGTCGACGTCATCGATGACGTAAATGCGTCGACGGGCAAAACATACCGTCGACGGGTAATGACTGGTTTAAAAAAAATTACATGCGGATAAAGTTTAGAATGGCGGGCGCTCGCGATACAAGCGGTTGTTACTGGCACCCCCAAGGGGGCCGCTGTTATTTCAATGTGACCGGCGTTGTCAGATTGAGCAAAGAGGAAAAAAGTGGGCGAGAGAGAGGGAGTGAGATCGGTGAGTTGGAAAAGTGCGCGGGTCACGCCGAGTTGAGTGGCTTCAACCCCCACGTTTTTGTTTTGGTCAATAAAAGTATCCATAAAGAGCCATCCGACGCCTCTCTGTGTTTTTATGCACGCCGCCGCCTTCCTGAGGAGGAAATCGGACGAACCCAGACGAACCGACGACAACAAGCCAAGTGAATCGCTGGTGAGGAGTTGAAAACACCGCCAATTTCCAAAAAGGGCAGAGTTGGTAACATGTGAAAGCGGCAAAAAAGCGGACCAGAATAGCCAGAGCCTGGAATTATTTCAGGGAAAATATGGAGGGTGCCACTTTGTGTACTCTTTGCTAAGCTGAGCTCGCGTACCACGGTAGCACGTCGGCTATGAACGAACACTTGAGGCGCGGACACACAAGTGTAATTTTCGAAGACAACAAGCTAGCAGATTGTAAGTCCATTCAACTTTTAACGATTTTTTAAAAAGGAAGTTGCCTATATGTGCGTCGTATCAACGTGCATTTTTATTTAATAAAATAATTATATATATATATATATTTTATTATTATTTAATATATTAGGATCATGGAAGCTCCCACTTGGGGAAAATATATACATATATCCTTATACATAATATAGTAAAAATATATATGGAAACACCACTGGCCTGCTTACTGTAATCCATGACTGCACTAATGTTAGTTATTTAATATTATAAAGTTTTACATATAGTTGTATACTATAAAATTAATACTATACATTTAATTTTTGTTACTGTAGGTATGTGTGCCTTTCATTCAAAATAATTGTAATATTTCAGTGTGCCCTCTACTTTATTTATTTTCAGGTTAAAACAAACAAAAGTTGAACAGTTTTTCCCATCCGCCAAAAATGCGGCATGCACACCAGAAAAAGCATCTGAACTCAGTCTAGGGCTGTCAAAATTATCGCGTTAACGCGCGGTAATTAATTTTTTAAATTAATCACGTTAAAATATTTGACGCAATTAACGCACATGTCCCGCTCAGACAGTATTCTGCCTTTTGGTTAAGTTTTACAGCAAGGCTTTTTGTGCTGTCTAACAGCGAACTCTTGTGGTCGCTTTGCGACATGGTTTATTGCTTTCTTGCCAGTTCATTATGGCTGCACGACGTCTCGGGCTGATAATGTTGTGCTTATATGATCCTTGGACAAGATTTGTCCGTAAGTATGGTTGTTGTAAAGAATGTACATATTATGTTAGTAAGCGAAATGTTATATTTTTTTGTATGAGACGCTTTTTGTTTATGTTTAGTGAACCTGTATAGCGTGCTAAGCTAACGTTGTTGCTAATGCAATGCTTGTGTACTTTTTTTTTTTGTAGTTTTACGATGGTCTAAAGAGGACAATGGTTTGAGGCTATTTTATTAATAAATCAGATGAAAAAGGAAGAAGTCTGATTATTAAGGCGTCGTTCACTAGCTGTCTAGCTTTGGAAAAAGTAGACGCTTCGGAGTGAGGACAGCATAGACAGATTTAAATGACAGTAGAGTGAAATGCCCACTACAGTCCTTATGTACCGTATGTTGAATGTATATATCCATCTTGTGTCTTATCTTTCCATTCCAACAATTTATTTTACAGAATATATATATAATTTACAGAAAAATATGGCATATTTTATAGATGGTTTGAATTGCGATTAATTGCGATTAATTACGGTTAATTAATTTCTAAGCTGTAATTAACTCGATTAAAAATTTTAATCGTTTGACAGCCCTAGAACTCGCACAAAGTATTCTGAAAATGGTTGTCCAGGACATTGCAATTGCATTGTAATTAGAAATATATAGATAATGGCATACCACATAAAGAGAATTGTTTTGACTCCTGTTAAAGAGGTGAAATCACAACGTTTCCGTTTACATTTTTTTTTGCACTAGTTAATGCCAGCAGCATTTGACCTCATTTGACCCAAAATATTCTATAAAATTAATGCAGTCCTTTAGGAGAGCTTAAACCCAGAGCCACAGCTCAACAATATTACCATCAGAACAAAAATAATTGAATTATTTTCCATAAAAAGCACTTGTGTTTGACTCGTATCATGTTTACATTATACACACTCTTTCTCAACACAGTTGCCAGAGAGAAAAACACTACATTTTACCACCGCTAGACACACTAAACACGCTTGAGTTAACTCTCGTAGCTGGTGGGACACATTCATGACAGTGTTTACTAACCTTTAATTTTGTATAAATGCAAAATCATATTGGAGGTATTGCCTCCAGTGTTGTTAAACTTACTGAAAAAAAAGTAATTAATTATAGTTACAAATTACTTAGTAACTCAATTACCTGAATGTAAGAGTAATTAGTTACTTGGCAAAGTAATTGGTGATAATTACTTTTTTTTTTTTTTTTCTCAAAAAAAAACCAACAAAAAAAACACACACAAAAATTGGCCACACTATGTGAAGTTTTTTGTGAAGGTTTTTGGTACAATTGGCCCGAGCCCAATTCTTTACCCTAATTTACCCTTTACCCTGAATCAACTGTTAAAAGTTGTTAAAATTGCTCCCATTATTGCATTAGTTCTCTTCTCTCTACTTTTGACATATGAAAGTTTTAAAACTGTTTCATCATTTAAAGATAGATTCAAGTCAAGATTTTGCCGATTTAGAAGTATTTTAGATAAAAAGTTAGTTAGGTTCACTAGGAAGGTTCTCTACAACAGAGCCGTCCTAAAAAGTCTACTGCTTTAAGATGGCGGCTGTCTACTAACGCATTTAGTGCCATGTCTGTCATTTTGCATCTAGTTATATCTACAGTGCCTTGCAAAAGTATTCGGCCCCCTTGAACCTTGCAACCTTTCGCCACATTTCAGGCTTCAAACATAAAGATATAAAATTTTAATTTTTTGTCAAGAATCAACAACAAGTGGGACACAATCGTGAAGTGGAACAACATTTATTGGATAATTTAAACTTTTTTAACAAATAAAAAACTGAAAAGTGGGGCGTGCAATATTATTCGGCCCCCTTGCGTTAATACTTTGTAGCGCCACCTTTTGCTCCAATTACAGCTGCAAGTCGCTTGGGGTGTGTTTCTATCAGTTTTGCACATCTAGAGACTGACATTCTTGCCCATTCTTCCTTGCAAAACAGCTCGAGCTCAGTGAGGTTGGATGGAGAGTGTTTGTGAACAGCAGTCTTCAGCTCTTTCCACAGATTCTCGATTGGATTCAGGTCTGGACTTTGACTTGGCCATTCTAACACCTGGATACGTTTATTTTTGAACCATTCCATTGTAGATTTGGCTTTATGTTTTGGATCTTTGTCCTGTTGGAAGATAAATCTCTGTCCCAGTCTCAGGTCTTGTGCAGATACCAACAGGTTTTCTTCCAGAATGTTCCTGTATTTGGCTGCATCCATCTACCCGTCAATTTTAACCATCTTCCTTGTCCCTGCTGAAGAAAAGCAGGCCCAAACCATGATGCTGCCACCACCATGTTTGACAGTGGGGATGGTGTGCTCAGGGTGATGAGCTGTGTTGCTTTTACGCCAAACATATAGTTTTGCATTGTGGCCAAAAAGTTCAATTTTGGTTTCATCTGACCAGAGCACCTTCTTCCACATGTTTGGTGTGTCTCCCAGGTGGCTTGTGGCAAACTTTAAACGAGACTTTTTATGGATATCTTTGAGAAATGGCTTTCTTCTTGCCACTCTTCCATAAAGGCCAGATTTGTGCAGTGTACGACTGATTGTTGTCCTATGGACAGACTCTCCCACCTCAGCTGTAGATCTCTGCAGTTCATCCAGAGTGATCATGGGCCTCTTGGCTGCATCTCTGATCAGTTTTCTCCTTGTTTGAGAAGAAAGTTTGGAAGGACGGCCGGGTCTTGGTAGATTTGCAGTGGTCTGATGCTCCTTCCATTTCAATATGATGGCTTGCACAGTGCTCCTTGAGATGTTTAAAGCTTGGGAAATCTTTTTGTATCCAAATCCGGCTTTAAACTTCTCCACAACAGTATCTCGGACCTGCCTGGTGTGTTCCTTGGTTTTCATAATGCTCTCTGCACTTTAAACAGAACCCTGAGACTATCACAGAACAGGTGCATTTATACGGAGACTTGATTACACACAGGTGGATTCTCTTTATCATCATCGGTCATTTAGGACAACATTGGATCATTCAGAGATCCTCACTGAACTTCTGGAGTGAGTTTGCTGCACTGAAAGTAAAGGGGCCGAATAATATTGCACGCCCCACTTTTCAGTTTTTTATTTGTTAAAAAAGTTTTAATTATCCAATAAATGTTGTTCCACTTCACGATTGTGTCCCACTTGTTGTTGATTCTTGACAAAAAAATTAAATTTCATATCTTTATGTTTGAAGCCTGAAATGTGGCGAAAGGTTGCAAGATTCAAGGGGGCCGAATACTTTTGCAAGGCACTGTATATACAGTACATGTGATATCTACCATGTCTACCATATCTACCATAACATGCGGGCGTAGTTTGTAGGCTATCGGCTACAACATGTATTATTGGAGCTACCTAGCGTCGCGTTTGCTCGTCACAATTTTCTTGCCTCCTCCCCACTCCTGCTCTGCTCTGTCGTCTCGGTGAGTCCGTCTCCCTCAGACTTTTCGACCAATATAGTAACGCATAGTAACGCATGCCTTTCCGTCCTCAGTAACGGTAACGGCGTTGCCAAGATGAGAAAAGTAATTAATAAGATTACCCACTACTGAAAAAAATAACGCCGTTAGTAACGCCGTTATATTGTAACGCCGTTATTAACAACACTGATTGCCTCCTCGGCAGCCATCCTCCGCAAACATGTTTTACATGTCGGTTGGCCCTCCTCCTCTAAGCCGCGGCTGTCTGTAAGTTTTCTGTAGCCGAAGTATTCCCATACCGGCGATTTCATTTTTTTCGATGGGGGGAAAAAAGTTCAGGAGTTTCACTGTAGCACAATTGACTCACAGACACTGAGCAACAACCGGTGGGGGAGATTTGAGCCTTGCAGCTGCAAGCGAGGGATTTCTCCCTGCATTTTCGGGACATAAAAAATAGCTAATACCTTAGCCTTGAAACCTTGACGTTTTCATACTACGGTATACCTTGAAACCAGTAATCGGCACATGTCTAATTGTCACCAATGGCGGTGAACGAGCGAAACCGTTCACAAACAAGTGAGCTAGTTGTAATCTATGCAACATCTGGCCTAGTATTCCACATAGAGATGCAGATCAGAAACTCGAGGACGTGCCCGCACACATTACGCTTCACTACGCAACAACACACAAACCAGCAGAAGCCGTGTAATCCGCACAGGATTAACCACACGCACACACGAGGTCACCGCGTGATTTGAAAAATGTGAATGGAGCGCTCGGCATAGTGCACCAGTGACGCAACTGGGTCAGAACAGAAGATTCCATGAAAAACAGCAATTGAGAACTAGAGTTGGCCAACTATCGGTGAAAAGTAAGTTTGTTTAGTTAAAATTTGGACATGTCTGACAGGTCATTGGTGCAATCGGCGTATTTCTTTATCCATCAGTGCAACACTAGGCCATGTTTTTTTTAATGCTCAACTCTGGTTGACTTGACCTCTCACAATTGACTTTTTTATTGCCAATTTTTTACACAATCCCCTTATGGAGTAAGCGCAGTAGCATTTTGTTCCACTTGGCTGGGAACATGAGCACGTGACAGATGATCTGCTTGTGCCGGGTCAGCATGCACCGACAGTCTGTTACACTTAATCCTTTGCCAGTCCTGAAATGTGCACCAATCACCAAAGTATTTTTAGCGGTTCCATTTGCACACCTTGCATTCCATTTTACAACAAAGCCTTATATTGAAAAGTAGACAATGAATCAAATTAGTGGAAATATATGTCAGTGTTTGATGTGATTAGGAGTGGGAAACTTGTCACCTCACGATACAATACGATTTGCGATACAAAGCTCACGATAACGACGATCTGACGATATGGCGTAACAACGATTATCGATACATTGGTCAGGAAATCATTCTAGGATATTCTACAAACAACATATAAACAGAAAAACAAGCTTCTGCTGTGAATTGGAATGAGTTTATCACTAGTAGACGTTCAATCCATTTGAACGTCTATGGCTGTCATTGGCAGCCAATGCCAGTCAATGAGGTAATATTAGGCCATTAAAGGTCATTTACCTGTTAATTTGCAGTTACTTCCTGTTGATTTGGGGGTATTTTATGGGTCACTTCCTGTTTATTTTGAGTTACAGAACAGGAAGTGACCTGGGAGTCACCCAATGGCGTACCGCAAGCAACGCGTCACTTTCGCTCATTAATATTCATGACATTAGCTACTGTTGCTAAGTAGGGACAAGACACCGTTTGTCCCTAATAGGAAATGAATGGAAATCGTGTACGAAGGAGATGTTTACAGAGCTAAACCTACCAATTCTCTCCGAAAATGATGTGCCTGGTGCCAAATTGACTGGCAAAGATGTGGAAGAACATAAAAATGTTCAGTTAAAGAGATGGCTTTAGTGTCGAAGGCTGAAAAAGACGAAAAAAACGAGCCGACCTAAGCATAGCTTTAGCTTTTTTAATCGACGTGACTGACAATGACATTCTCCTGTTTCAGCAAGCTATCCTTTCTTATATATCCTCTGGTTGTCCTACGTCTCTTACCGTTCTTGGGGGTAATTTAATTAGCTTTGTGTAGCGATCGCAAATGCTACTCAGTGACAGCCAACGAACACTTTTAATTTTTTTCATTGATAACACATCTTAATCCTATAATTTATTTACACTTCCCCCTTACTAAAGTTGTTTTTTTTATATATATAAATATACTGTATATATAACATAAACGGTAACAGTGTCAGTCAGATACCATTGTAATTCTTTTCAGGTCATTCATTGTCTGACAGAAGCAGTACGGCACAACGTTACGCTAAAAAAATAAGTCAAACATATAAAAATGGCTTACCTCTTTGTCCTCTGAAAGACCATGCCAACCCAACATAATGTTTACTGCATATGAAACGTGAATGGATTCGCCGAGCTGGTGTTAAAGTCCGCGCAAGTTGATTCGGTCTTCACATTTTTTCCCCCGAGTTTTTGGTTTCCGGAAACGTATGAAGAAAACATCCTCATTTGTCGTAATGTCTAGAGTCGTTTCTACAAGTTCCAAAAAAGCAATGCGTGATCGGCATGTTCGTTTTTGAAAGATTACCGGAGAAAAGTAGCACTAATTACGTTGGTTCTATGCGAGGGCGGGTTTATAATGTCCCACTTCGGCTTTACTTCCGCTTTACGATGCAACGTCACGGTCTAAAAATAGCCTGCGTGCGGTACGCCATTGAAGTGGCGTTGTGATGGTTTGTTTTGAAAGTGTTTGCATTTATTTTGATTGAGTTGGATGGATACACGGCCGTCTAGTCTACCTTATTTCACATGGTTGAATCCATCTCCTCACTGTTAAGACCAACATAAGATAAATTTTTGTTTGAGCTAATGATTTTTTTTTTAATGCATTCGTAATTTAGTTTAAAGATATATTTAGTAGGGCTGTCAAAATTATCGCGTTAACGGGCGGTAATTAATTTTTTAAAAATTAATCACGTTAAAATATTTGACGCAATTAACGCACATGCCCCGTTTTTTGGTGTTTGGCGCCCTCTGCTGGCGCTTGGGTCCGACTGATTTTATGCCTTTCAGCACCATGAGTGAGCATGGTGTAATTATTGATATCAACAATGACAAGTTATTAGTTTATTTTTTGACTGAAAATTTTACAAATTTTAATAAAAACTAAAACATTAAGAGGGGTTTTAATATAAAATTTCTATAACTTGTACTAACATTTATCTTTTAAAAGCTACAAGTCTTTCTATCTATGGATCGCTTTAAGAAAATATTAATAATGTTAATGCCATCTTGTTGATTTATTGTTATAATAAACTAATACAGTACTTAATACCGTATGTTGAATGTATATATCAGTCTTGTGTCTTATCTGTCTATTCCAACAATAATTTACTGAAAAATATGGCATATTTTATAGATGGTTTGAATTGCGATTAATTACGATTAATTAATTTTTAAACTGTAATTAACTTGATTAAAAATTTTAATCGTTTGACAGCCCTAATATTTAGCTATTTTTGTGGGAATATGTGTCTGAGCCATTTGTTAAGCGCATTGTAAAAAAGCGTTAGCATTTTATAGCATTTAAGCTAGCGGACTTTTGCTATGTAAGTTAGCCAAATGTTCTTTCGTCGTACATAGATCTTTTTTTTTTTATATATACTGTGTGAGGCTCAGCTCAGGTATTTTAATTTTTTATGTCCCTTATCCGAATTAAATAGTTAATCAATTAATCGTCGACTAAAATAATTGATAGCTGCAGCCCTATTTTGAATGAACGAATGTTCCCAGTCTAAATGGATTGGGCGTCGAGCACCTTCAATGGCAGCCTTAGAGTTACCTGAGACACTATTATGGTGGAAGATTTTGGTAGCAACTTGTTGGTTGCTGTATTTTTTTATTTTTATTTTTAAAACACTGGCACCTTTTTAATTAAAACGATATCTCGAATCTTGGCAGGAGCACATCGATAACCTTTTACAATGTATCACGATATATCACCATTTCGATATTTTGTCACACCCCTAGACGTTTTGGGGCTGTCGTTGGGCAACACGGACTTTCAACTCCCTCCAGAGATTTTCTATGGGGTTGTGATCTGGAGACTGGCTAGGCTACTCCAGTACCTTGAAATGCTTTGTTGCCCTGGCAGTGTGTTTGGAATCATTGTCATGCTGAAAGACCCAGCCACATTTCATCTTCAATGCCTTTGCTAAAGGAAGGAGATTTTCACTCAAAATCTCTCGATACATGGCCCCATTTATTCTTTCCTTTACACAGATCAGTCGTCCTGGTCCCTTTGCAGAAAAATGGCCCCAAAGCATGATGTTTCCACCCCCATGCTTCACAGTGGGTATGGTGTTCTTCGGATGCAATTCAGTATTCTTTCTCCTCCAAATACGAAAACCTGTGTTTCTACCAAAATGTTCTATTTTGGTTTCATCTGAAAATTAACACATTCTCCTAGTCCTCTCCTGGATCATCCAAATGCTCTCTAGTGAACCGCAGACGGGTCTGGACGTGTACTGGCTTCAGCAGGGGGAAACGTCTGGCAGTGCAAGATTTGAGTCCCTGGCGGCGCATTGTGTTACTGATAGTAGCCTTTGTTACTGTGGTCCCAGCTCTCTGTAGGTCATTCACTAGGTCCACCCATGTGGTTCTGGGATTTTTGCTCATTGTTGTTATCATTTTGACGTCATGGGGTGAGATCTTGCATGGAGCCCCAGATCGAGGGAGATTATCAATGGTCTTGTATGTCTTCCATTTTCTAATAATTGCTCCCAGAGTTGATTTTTTTACAGCAAGCGTTTTACCTATTGCAGATTCAGTCTTCCCAGCCTGGTGCAGGTCTACAATTTTGTCTGTGGTGTCCTTCGACAGCTCTTTGGTCTTGGCCATAGTGGAGTTTGGAGTGCGTGGACAGGTGTCTTTTATACCGATAATGAGTTAAAACAGGTGTCATTAATACAGGTAACGAGTGGAACCTCGTTAGACCTCTTTGACAGCTAGAAATCTTGCTTGTTTGTAGGTGACCAAATACTTATTTTCCACTCTAATTTGGAAATAAATTCTTTAAAAATCAAACAATGTGATTTTCTGTTTTTTTTCCACATTCTGTCTCTCATGGTTGAGGTTTACCCATGTTGATAATTACAGGCCTCTCTAATCTTTTCAAGTAGGAGAACTTGCACAATTGGTGGTTGACTAAATACTTATTTGCCGCACTGTATTTGAGAGTGTCAATCAAACCAAAATAATTTACAGTCATGTATTGACACTAATGATGTTCCATGTGGGTATTCCTAATATTGTGGCAAGTCAGCAGTGCAATACGGTATATATTTAGTGTTATGATGTTTCACCTGTCTTGCCATCCGAGACCTCCATCTGCCCCCCGCATCTCACGCCTGACCTTCACGTCCTCTCCGGCAGCTGTCTTCACTTTATTTTTACTTGCAGCCCACTCGCCTTGCAGCTGCTTTGGAACTTTTAGCTTCATTATTTGGAAGCTTCAGTGTCAATCTACATAAGCTTCGGAGTGGAAAATTCCACAGGAGAAGGTATGCAGGGTATTAGGAAAGAAGAAGTTTAAATGTTCTCTTTGGCTTTTCTTGACACTTTTTTTCTGTCTTTTCTGAAGTTAGAGTAACTTAATCACAGTATCAGTTTTATTTGTTTACATGGTAACAACTACCTACTCGATTCCCGATTTGTTTCTACTCTTACAGTCTGTTACCTTTTATTACCGCAATTTTCGCACTATAAGGCGCACCCGACTATAAGCCGTCACCCACCAAATTTGACATGAAAATGGCATTTGTTCATTGATAAGCTGCACTGGACTGTAAGCCACAGCTTTGCTCGCTCTATTATGGGATATTTACACCAAAATATATTAACCGGTAACACTTTATTTCACAGCGGCACCGTTAGACTGCCATAAGACTAAATGAACCACCATGGAGCTTTGAACCAATTGGCTGCAAAGCTTCATTGTAGGGCTGCAGCTATCGAATATTTTAGTAGTCGAGTAATCGATGGACGAGTTAGTTCGAATAATCGAGTAATCAGATGAGGAACATGAAAAATTAAAATACATGAGCTGAGCCTCAAACGGTCTAATTAAAAAAAAAAAAAATCTATGTAGAAGAAAAAAACAATTGGCTAACTTACATAGAAAAAGTCCGCTAGCTTAAATGCTATAAAATGCTAAAGTTTTTTTTTTTTTTTTTACAGTGCTCTTAACAAATGGTTCGGACACATATTCCCACAAAAAACGGTTAAATATACCTATAAACTAAATTATGAATGCATTAAAAAACGTTAGCTCAAAGAAAAACTTAGCTTACTTTGGTCTTAACAGGGAGCAGTTGAATTCAGCCATACAGACCAGAGGACAGTGTATCCACCCTAATCAATAAAACTAAATGCAAACACTTTCAAAATAAACCATTACAATGCCACTTTAATTAAACGAATACTCGAAGCAACAAAATCTAATTCGAATATTTTTATGTCGTCAAATACTCGAGTTAATCGATTAATCGTAGCAGCACTACTTCATTGCTTCAAGAAGCTTCATTTGGCTATCACTGCTCCACCTGCTGTCAACACGGTTGTCATCCAACATGCCTCCTAGCATGCAATGCAGTGCCACAGATGTAAATAACTATCAAAATTCATGTTCTGTGGTAATCATTTTTTCAGTTACTGTTCCAGTTGTTTCATTAATTTCTAACTATTGTATTCGGTAACACTTTATCTGACAGCGGTGCCATGAAACTGTCATAAGCCCATCCATAGACTTCATAAAAATTGACGGGTCAGATTCCACCTTCACTGCGCAACGCCTTTAAGTTGGGGGCCGCCCTACAGTCCGCTTCAGTTATTCGCAGTCGGTCACAGAGTCAACACATGCAGTGATCCAACGCCTGATTTAGGACTGAAAAAGTACGAGAGTGTACCACATACAAACAGGATTCAAGGTAGTTATTAGAGCTGGGAATCTTTGGGCACCTAACGATTCGATTACAATTACGATTCAGAGGCTCCGAAACGATTATTGATGCACCCCCCTCCCTTTTTAAAAAAAATAATTTTTTTTTAAATGTTTTGTACATTAGTTCCAAAATTGTTCCAAAATACTCTCAGGCTAAACCAAAATACTATTTCAGTATCAAGTTAACATATAGCAGTAAACAAATATACAAAAATAACAGTAAATAAAAAACTCCAATCCCCATTCTGTATCAGCAGCTTTAAACTACATTCAAATAATTTAATGTTGTGAATCAACCGTTAAAGTTGTTAAAATTGCTCCCGTTATTCCATAATTTCCCTTTTGTCTACTTTCGACATGTGAAAGTTTTAAAACTATTTTAAAGATAGATTGAAGTCAATATTTTACCGATTTAGGAGTATTTTAGAAGTTAATTAGGTTTGCTTGGAAGGTTCGCTACAACAGCCTTGCAGGGAAGTGTACTGCTTTAAGATGGCGGCCGTTCACTAACGCCCGCATCTAGCTTTTTGTAGGTGTGCTGCTAACGCTACCAAAACTATATTGCATCTAGTCCTATATAAATGATATCTACCGTAACATTATGTGGATGTACTCTGTAGCAGCTTTTCGGCAGCAGTCAGGTATGTTGTTGTGTTTTTTTTTTAATCTTGTGGCATGAGTTGAGCTAGAGCCGTGAGTTGAGCATTGGCATTACCCGAGGGGCCGGGTAATGAGAAGCATGATGTTTAGCTACTCTCGCTCCGTTCCTCATTGACCGCGCGGCGCGCTGAGTGTGTTGTACTTCCGCTTTACTTGGCATATTTCAATAATCGGAATTTGGATGTTTTTGAATCGTTCTCGAATCTTCCACGGCCGAATCGCGACTAATCTAAGAATCGGAAATTTTGCACACCTCTAGTAGTTATGATATTTTTCTTATATTTTCTTTTATTTTGTTATTATATTTTTCGTACCATGCATGCATTTTGAAACGTGAAAGAAATCAACTGCCTGGGAGAAATTAACCGCATCATTTTTCGACATATTTACGTAAAGTAAATGCAAACTGCCCAGTTTTTTTTTGCTTTTAACCAAGAATCGAGACTCTTTTACGTCCATATCTATAAAGAATTCAGAGATTTAAGCATTTATTCACAAGAACCTTTTAACGGAAAAAGCTATTTGTTTACAGGGTGACCCAAAAAAAAGTTTACACTCAGTTGACTGCTTGTTTAAAAGCCATTGAAACATATCTAAATAGGTTGTCATGCTTAAGTGATTCATTAAGGTCACTCAATGCAGCTGGTAATCTCTCGTCTCTACAATTCCTGTGCTTCTGCTGAAAATGAAGAAAACTTTAGCCGTACCTGAATTGCTGCGTGCCGGTCTGACACCTACTGAGATTGCAGCAAATCTGAGAATATCCAGATGTGCAGTCTACAAAGTTAAAAAGAAGCTGAAAGATACTGGAACAGCCTCACGAAAACCTGGGTCTGGAAAACCCGATCTGTGCGGACCAAAAAGTTGATTGACAAGGTGATATGTGGCCACCCCAGAGTCCAGATCTCAATCCCCTGGATTATAGCATATGGGCAACTGTGGAGGACAGTGCCTGTAAGAAGCCACAAACTTCTGTGGCAGCCTTGGAGAGGTCCATTGTTAGATCTTGGGAAAAGATGACAGCATCCTACATAAAGAAGACCTGTAAAGCATTCCGCAGGCGCCTGGAGGCTGTTGTGACACTTAAGGGAGGACACATTGAAAAATAGAGTGTACTGTACATGTTCTTTACAATAATGTAGTATAATTTGTGATTCAATTCTAATTCTAAGATGAATAAACATGGCATTTAAGTTGTATTATGGCAGTGTAAACTTTTTTTTGGGTCACCCTGTACATCTGGCGGCTGCTATTTTCCTTACAGACCAGCCTCATGGTTCGCAATATTTACGTAAAATAAATTCTACCTGCACGGTTTTTTGCTTTTAACAAAGAATCGAGACTGTTTTACGTCCAAATCTATAAAGAATTCAGGGATTAAAGCATTTAATCACAAGAATTTTAAATGAAAAAAAAAACATTGTGGCAGCCCCCTTATCACAACTAAGCGCTAAGAGACTAGCATCATTCTTTGACATAGTTACGTAAAATAAATGCTAACTGCCCATTTTTTTTGCTGTTAACCAAGAATCGAGAGTTGGAATTGGAGTGTGACTGACTGAGGTTGTGGACAGGTGTATTTTATACCAATAATGAGTTAAAACAGGTGCCATTAATACAGGTAACGAGTGGAGCCTCGTTAGAAGAAGTTAGACCTCTTTGTAGGTGACCAAATACTTATTTTCCACTATAATTTGGAAATAAATTGTTTAAAAATCAAACAATGTGATTTTCTGTTTTTTTTTTCCACATTCTGTCTCTCATGGTTGAGGTTTACCCATGTTGACAATTACAGGCCTCTCTAATCTTTTCAAGTAGGAGAACTTGCACAATTGGCGATTGACTAAATACTTATTTGCCCCACTGTAAGTCGCAGAATTTAAAATGAAGGGGAAAAGTACCGGCTTATAGTCAGAAAATTACGGTAGTTACAGTTACTTGGTTGTTGTTATTTAGTTCCAGTTGATTTTACGTGAGAATTGGGCAAAGTGTAAGAGAGCATCCATTTGTTATGGTTTAAAAAGCAACGCACAATGCTGTTGATTACCAATAAAGAGGTCCAAGCTGCTGATGGGCTCGTGTTAATGGTGGCTTTTCACAGGATGTGAGACGCTGTCACTTCACTCAATTTGTGCTAATGAAATGATTGTGTTCCCAGGGGACTGTGTGGGTGACACAGAGACAAGGATTAAGTATGCATGCTCGAGAATCAGGCGTCCTCACTGTGTGCATGGTAATGACAATTACAGAGAAAAACTGTTTTAGCACTGATTTTTTTTTTTTTTTGGAAATGTAAGTCTTTTTCTGAGTGTACGTAATGTAAAATTAGTTGATACAAGCATATTGTAATACTGTTGTTAATTAAGTGAAAAAAATGCTTTTAAAAATTACTTAATTGTTTACAAGAGGAACCTATTTGTGAACAAATGTACTGTATATTTACAATTTTTTTGGTTTTAAATGTTGTGAATGACTTAAAACCTTAATATTTTCAGCATACGTGCATTTTTACGAGTGAGCATACAGGCTCCATGAATCAGACGTGTTCGGCTGCGTCGCCGAGCATCAACAAGCAACCCGTAATTACCGTGTCCGAGCCCGTCGTTACTTCCGGTAGCTTGGCAGTCCAACAGATTTGGTCTCCGTGGTGACGCTGTTGCCAGGAGACAGTACAAGTGGGGCGTCGTTGATGTCTGTGCAATGACACAAACGGACAGATGCAGGAGAGGCCTTCACTCACAAGCCACTCTGATGAAAAACATTTTGATGGGGATGATTTCAAGATCACTTAAAGGTTGCTTTCCATCATTGCCTGGGCTCAATGAGCTGCATACAAACTTTTATAAAAGTGCTAAATTATTTATGGAAAGCCTTAGAGCTATTTATCCAATATCCAATTAAGTTCAATGTACTGTTTCACTGTGGCGACCCCTGAGGGGAAAAAGCCGAAAGGGATAGATGGCTAATACTGGTACTCTTTGTTCTTGGTAATAGGACAATGTCGAAGTAGCAGAATTACTGCTTCTGGCAAGTACATTATGTTTTTTTTTTTCTCCACTACTAGTTCCACCTTTGGCCTACAGTGGGGCAAATACAGTGCCTTGCAAAAGTATTCGGCCCCCTTGAATCTTGCAACCTTTCGCCACATTTCAGGCTTCAAACATAAAGATATGAAATTTATTTTTTTTGTCACGAATCAACAACAAGTGGGACACAATCGTGAAGTTGAACAACATTCATTGGATAATTTAAACTTTTTTAACAAATACAAAACTGAAAAGTGGGGCGTGCAATATTATTCGGCCCCTTTACTTTCAGTGCAGCAAACTCACTCCAGAAGTTCAGTGAGGATCTCTGAATGATCCAATGTTGTCCTAAATGACCGATGATGATAAATAGAATCCAACTGTGTGTAATCAAGTCTCCGTATAAATGCACCTGCTCTGTGATAGTCTCAGGGTTCTGTTTAAAGTGCAGAGAGCATTATGAAAACCAAGGAACACACCAGGCAGGTCCGAGATACTGTTGTGGAGAAGTTTAAAGCCGGATTTGGATAGAAAAAGATTTCCCAAGCTTTAAACATCTCAAGGAGCACTGTGCAAGCCATCATATTGAAATGGAAGGAGCATCAGACCACTGCAAATCTACCAAGACCCGGCCGTCCTTCCAAACTTTCTTCTCAAACAAGGAAAAAACTGATCAGAGATGCAGCCAAGAGGCCCATGATCACTCTGGATGAACTGCAGAGATCTACAGCTGAGGTGGGAGAGTCTGTCCATAGGACAACAATCAGTCGTACACTGCACAAATCTGGCCTTTATGGAAGAGTGGCAAGAAAAAAGCCATTTCTCAAAGATATCCATAAAAAGTCTCATTTAAAGTTTGCCACAAGCCACCTGGGAGACACACCAAACATGTGGAAGAAGGTGCTCTGGTCAGATGAAACCAAAATTGAACTTTTTGGCCACAATGCAAAACGATATGTTTGGCGTAAAAGTAACACAGCTCATCACCCTGAACACACCATCCCCACTGTCAAACATGGTGGTGGCAGCATCATGGTTTGGGCCTGCTTTTCTTCAGCAGGGACAGGGAAGATGGTTAAAATTGACGTGAAGATGGATGCAGCCAAATAGAGGAACATTCTGGAAGAAAACCTGTTGGTATCTGCACAAGACCTGAGACTGGGATGGAGATTTATCTTCCAACAGGACAATGATCCAAAACATAAAGCCAAATCTACAATGGAATGGTTCAAAAATAAACGTATCCAGGTGTTAGAATGGCCAAGTCAAAGTCCAGACCTGAATCCAATGGAGAATCTGTGGAAAGAGCTGAAGACTGCTGTTCACAAACACTCTCCATCCAACCTCACTGAGCTCGAGCTGTTTTGCAAGGAAGAATGGGCAAGAATGTCAGTCTCTAGATGTGCAAAACTGATAGAAACATACCCCAAGCGACTTGCAGCTGTAATTGGAGCAAAAGGTGGCGCTACAAAGTATTAACGCAAGGGGGCCGAATAACATTGCACGACCCACTTTTCAGTTTTTCATTTGTTAAAAAAGTTTAAATTATCCAATAAATTTTGTTCCACTTCACGATTGTGTCCCACTTGTTGTTGATTCTTGACAAAAAATTAAAATTTTATATCTTTATGTTTGAAGCCTGAAATGTGGCGAAAGGTTGCAAGGTTCAAGGGGGCCGAATACTTTTGCAAGGCACTGTAAGTATTTAGTCAACCACCAATTGTGCAAGTTCTCCTACTTGAAAATATTAGGCCTGTGATTGTCAACATGGGTAAACTCAACCATGAGAGACAGAATGTGGAAAAAATGAAACAGAAAATCACATTGTTTGATTTTTAAAGAATTGATTTCCAAATTAGAGTGGAAAATAAGTATTTGATCACCTACAAACAAGCAAGATTTCTGGCTGTCAAAGAGGTCTAACTTCTAACAAGGCTCCACTCGTTACCTGTATTAATACCTGTTTTAACTCATTATCGGTATAAAAGACACCTGTCCACAATCTCAGCCAGTCACATTCCAAACTCCCCTATGGCCAAGACCAAAGAGCTGTCGAAGGACTCCAGAGACAAAATTGTAGACCTGCAACAGGCTGGGAATACTGAATCTGCAATTGGTAAAACACTTGGTGTAAAGCAGGGGTGTCCAAACTTTTTGTAAAGGGGGCCAGATTTGGTGTGGTAAAAATGTGAAGGGCCGACCTTGGCTGACGTCCTTTACGTAGAACAATATATTTAAGCAAATTTTAGCAAGCCATTCTGTGTGTCACATTTGATTTATTATTGTTTTTTAAATTAATTTTGGGCTGTCAAAATTATGGCGTTAACGGACGGTAATTTTTTAAATTAATCATTTTAAAATATTTGACGCAATTAACGCACATGCCCCGCTCAAACATATTAAAATGACAGCACAGTGTTATTTCCACTTGTTGCTTGTGTTTTTTGGTGTTTTGTCGCCCTCTGCTGGCGCTTGGGTGCGACTGATTTTATGGGTTTTAGCACCATAAGCATTGTGTAATTATTGACATCAACAATGGCGAGCTACAAGTTTATTTTTTGATTGAAAATGTTACAAATTATATTAAAACGAAAACATTAAGAGGGGTTTTAATATAAAATTTCTATAACTTGTACTAACATTTATCTTTAAAGCACTACAAGTCTTTTTATCCATGGATCGCTTTGACAGAATGTGAATGTTAATGCCATCTTGTTGATTTATTGTTATAATAAACAAATACAGTACTTATGTACAGTATGTTGAATGTATATATCCGTCTTGCGTCTTATCTTTTCATTCTAACAATAATTTACAGAAAAATATGGCATATTTTATAAATGGTTTGAATTGCGATTAATTATGATTAAATAATTTTCAAGCTGTGATTAACTCGATTAAAAATTTTAATCGTTTGACAGCCCTAAATTAATTATTTCAACAATCTCGCAACTAGCCTTTGTGGCGTTCTCTTTCAACTCTCGGGCTCTTGCGAAATAGTGCTGCTGTAAAATTAAACTAGCTTCAAGTTGCTTCATTTTATCGCTACGTATCTTACCTGTAATCTTGTCGTACATGTCAGCGTGTCTTGTTTGGTAATATCACCTCACATTGAACTCTTTAAAAACAGCAACTGTCTCTTTGCAAATGACGCAGACACAGTTGTTGCGTATTTTAGAGAAGAAATAGTCCAACTTCCACCTATCCTTGAAGCGTCGGCCGTCACAGTCAACTTTCTTTTTTTTGTTGATTGTCGCCATTTTAGAAATGGGGAATAAAGGGTAACACGAGGTAATGTCGCTTAGAGTGCTGCTGCCTTTTAGTGGGTAAATGAGGAGCAGCATTTAGTGTGTAAGCTACTTCATATGCTGGTAGCAGTACTGCTGACCAATTTATTAAGTCTGTGTGCGGGCCAGACGTTATTGATTTTATGACAGAGGCTGGGGGCCGGATGAAATTTGACCACGGGCCGCATTTGGCCCCCGGGCCGGACTTTGGACATGCCTGGTGTAAAGAAATCAACTGTGAGAGCAATTATTAGAAAATGGAAGATATACAAGACCACTGATAATCTCCCTCGATCTGGGGCTCCATGCAAGATCTCACCCCGTGGCGTCAAAATGATAACAAGAACGGTGAGCAAAAATCCCAGAACCACACGGGGGGACCTAGTGAATGACCTACAGAGAGTTGGGACCACAGTAACAAAGGCTACTATCAGTAACACAATGCGCCGCCAGGGACTCAAATCCTGCATTGCCAGACGTGCCAGACCCCTGATGAAGCCAGTACACGTCCAGGCCCGTCTGCGGTTCGCTGGAGAGCATTTGGATGATCCAAAAGAGAACTGGGAGAATGTGTTATGGTCAGATGAAACCAAAATAGAACTTTTTGGTAGAAACACAGGTTCTCGTGTTTGGAGGAGAAAGAATACTGAATTGCATCTGAAGAACACCATACCCACTGTGAAGCATGGGGGTGGAAACATCATGCTTTGAGGCTGTTTTTCTGCAAAGGGACCAGGACGACTAATCTGTGTAAAGGAAAGAATGAATGGGGCCATGTATCGAGAGATTTTGAGTGAAAATCTCCTTCCATCAGCAAGGGCATTGAAGATGAGACGTGGCTGGGTCTTTCAGCATGACAGTCATCCCAAACACACAACCAGGGCAACAAAGGAGTGGCTTTGTAAGAAGCATTTCAAGGTCCTGGAGTGACCTAGCCAGTCTCCAGATCTCAACCCCATAGAAAATCTGTGGCGGGAGTTGAAAGTCCGTGTTGCCCAACGACAACCCCAAAACATCACTGCTCTAGAGGAGATCTGCATGGAGGAATGGGCCAAAATACCAGCAACATTGTGTGAAAAGCTTGTGAAGAGTTACAGAAAACGTTTGGCCTCCGTTATTGCCAACAAAGGGTACATAATAAAGTATTGAGATGAACGTTTGGTATTGACCAAATACTTATTTTCCACCATGATTTGCAAATAAATTCTTTAAAAATCAAACAATGTGATTTTCTGTTTTTTCCCCACATTCTGTCTCTCATGGTTGAGGTTTACCCATGTTGACAATTACAGGCCTCGCTAATATTTTCAAGTGAGAGAACTTGCACAATTAGTGGTTGACTAAATACTTATTTGCCCCACTGTACTAGTACGAAAATTAAACCTCAACAGATATACAGTGAGGAGCAGAAGTATTTGCACCCCTTAAATAGGAAGAGGTCTTAAATTTCAACCATAGTTGCATTTCCACTTTAAAAAAGTCCACCTTCACCCAATGAGTAACCACCACCCGTTTGAGCTCAATATTGTCATCTGTGCACCCCACAGTCAGTCATAATCCAACTGCTACCATGGGTAAGACCAGAGTGCTTTCGAAAGACACCAGAGAAAAAAATAGTTGAGCTCCACAAAGCTGGAAAAGGCTATGGGACAATTGAAAAGCAATGCGGGGAGAATCAATCAACAGTTGCAGCAATTTTTGGAAAATTGGAAAGGCTAAACATGACTGATAATCTACCTCGGACTGGGGCTCCATGTAAAATCTCTCCTCGTGGGGCATTACTATTCATTTAAAAAGAAAGTGAGGGCTCATCCTAGAACTACACAGCAGGAGCTGGTCAAATAGGAAAACCTTAGGACATTTGTCAGACAGTTAAAATTAAAAAGAGGATGGATGCTGCAACAAGACAATGATCCAAAACACAGAAGTAATCAACTTCAGAATGGTTTCAGAATAACAAAATACACGTTCGGGAGTGGCCAAGTCAAAGTCTAGACTTGAACCCCATTGAGATGCTGTGACATGACCTAAAGAAAGCGATTCATGCCAGACATCACAGGAATCTGACTGAACTACAGCAGTTTCGTAGAGAAGAATGAGCCAAGATTAGTCCTGATCGATGTGCCAGACTGATCTGCAGCTACAGGAAGCAGGGGGGAGGGGGCACAAAATATTAAATGTGATGGTTCAAGTACTTATTTTCCCCCTTTTGTCATTGTTTGCATACTATCCTCATTCAAATATGAAAAACCACGCAAACATTTACAGGTTTAGTTAAGCAGTTTTTGTCATGTACGAGACGGAGGACCCAGTTGCGTATCGCAGACACAGGATTTTATTGATGTTGACAGGCAAGGGAAAACTATCAGGTCAAGCGATAATGGCAAGTTGACATGCAGACATATGTTGAATCGCTGACGACCTGACACTGGATGTTGTCTGCTCGAGGCTTATATATTGTTCTCAGTTATTCTTTATGACATAATAAAGGGCTTTGTGATGCATGAGTGTGAAGCAATATGATGAAACATTACTAGCTGAAATTACTAGCTGAAACATTACACATGCAAGAAGATGAAACATTAATGGCTGAAACATTAATACGTGACCGTTTTTTTTTCATCTGTGTGATTTTGACAAAGATCAGAATACATTTGATGGTGATTTAATGCAGGAATGTGAGAAAAGGTTCAGATACTTTTTCATACAACTGTATGATTAAAATGTCTGACCTCTACCTATTTTCTAAGTGGGGGAACTTGCAAAATCACAAGGCGTGCAAATACTTCCGCCCATCACTGTACATCCAGTATTAAGTAAAACTATTTTGGGGGTAATTTTGGTACCCTTTTTGGTACACATTTGATTATAGTGTATTTTAGTTCATACGGTGCTAAATAAAAATCAAAGAATAATATGGGGGATTTCGTGTAAAAACCCGCTACAGTACAATAGTCTTAACTTGCCTGGTATAGACCCTACTCACATGATGTCACAACCACGCCTCCGCGCCATATTGTCCGTCAGCTCGTCGGGTTTAAGCATTACCGCTACGTAAATTCCTCCTATTATGGCGTGTTTTTCTGCTCGTTAACATTAATAATCAAAATGGTGAAGGCGTGTGTGGCGGTTGGTTGCAATAACAGAGAAGATAGACGGAGAGACTTGAAGTTCTACCGTATTCCGAGAGACCCGGAGAGGAGAGCGAGATGGACTGCTGCAATTCGACGAGAAAACTGGGCTCCGAACGATTACCACAGATTATGTAGTAGTCATTTTATATCTGGTAAGATGCATTTAATATATATTTAGAGAGTTTTGGGCTGACAACCACAATTAAGATCATTGCTAGGCTAATCACCGACAACATACCGTTTCAAATTCAAGATGCTTATTTCTTCCACCATCTTTATTTTTTGAGTAATATTTAGCTGGTAACAAGTGAAAGAAGCTGGCCTCGTCTACGGATCATCGGTTAAACAGGGGTGTCCAAACTTTTTGCAAAGGGGGCCAGATTTGGTGTGGTAAAAATGTAGGGGGCTACCTGGGCTGATTTACGTAGAACAATACATTTAAAGAAATTTTAGCAAGCCTTTCCGTGTGTCACATTTGCTTTATTATTATTCTTTTTTTAATTCATAATTTCAACAATCTCGCCTTTGTGGCGTTCTCTTTCGACCCTCGGGCTTTTGCGAAATACTGCTGCTAGTGAAATTAAATTAGCTTCAAGTTGCTTTAATTTCTCGTTGCGTATCTTCCGCGACTGTCTCTTTGCAAATGAGGCAGACACAGTTGTGTATTTGACTGAAGAAATAGTCCAATATGCACCTATCCTTGACGCGTCGCATTCAACTTTTTTTTTTTTATTGTCGCCATTTTAGAAAATTGGAAGTAAAGGGTCACACGGGGTAATGTTGCTTAGAGTGCTGCTTTTAAAGTTTTTCAAACTTTCATGAGAATAGGCTGAGTTTTTGTGGACAAGATAGTTGAAGATATCGGGGTAGCAGATGTCAGGCAGAGACGGCGAAGACAGCGGGTCGAAAAATATCGATTTAGGCATCAAATATGGATCTGGCGAATGGATAAACTGAAGCTTTTCCACATAACGCCTTTTATGCAACGCATACAATGAGTTTACAGCGTCAAATAACACCGGGGCTTCCCTACTCACCTACGTCACAAAATGACGTGTCGCTGTATCCGGCCGCCATATTGTCCGTATTTTTTAGACTTATTCTCATTGTTTTCAATTAGTCGTGCAAGTTATAAAGCAATTCATGGAAGCCCCGGTGTTATCTGACGCTGTAAACTCATTGGATGCGTTGCATAAAAGGCGTTATGTGGAAAAGCTTCAGTTTATCCATTCGCCAGATCCATGTTTGATGCCTAAATCGATGTTTTTCGACCCGCTGTCTTTGCCTGACATCTGCTAGCTACCCTGATATATCCAACTATCTTGTCCACACAAAATCAGCCTATTCTCACGAAAGTTTGAAAAACTTTAAGAGCTTGGAGGCTTATAAATACTTCGTTGCTGGTTGGGTGAAACAGGTTCTCGTCCACGAAAATTCGGCAGGAATCTATCTTGTGCTCAGGAAAGTGAGTTACGAAATTTTCAATTCAAAATCTTTTGTTCTTGCTAACATCCACTGTCAAGTCTAATGTATTTCATGTCATTTGTCAATGGAGCTAGGGCTTTTAATGTTTATATGGTTTAGCGATAGCACTCTCACTACATACATATATAATATGTAATAAATATGAAGTGCGATAGCACTACTCCAGATTGTCCCTAGTTGAATTTATTTTTTGGCTTTTGACCTCAATAGTGAAATTGTAGATTAATTGTTTGACAACTGTCTTATTATCCCCTTATAATTATATATTTTCAGGTAGTTCATTCACAACGTCTGAGTGTATGTTGTCGGCGATTAGCCTAGCAATGATCTTAATTGTGGTTGTCAGCCCAAAACCCTCTAAATATATATTAAATGCATCTTACCAGATATAAAATGACTACTACATAATCTGTGGTAATCGTTTGGAGCCCAGTTTTCTCGTCGAATTGCAGCAGTCAATGTCGCTCTCCTCTCCGGGTCTCTTGGAATATGGTAGAACTTCAAGTCTCTCCGTCTATCTTCTCTGTTTTTGCAACCGACCGCCACACACGACTTCACCATTTTGATTATTAATGTTAACGAGCAGAAAAACACGCCATAATAGGAGGAATTTACGAAGCGCTAATGCATTAACATGACGAGTATACGGACAACATGGCGCGGGGGCGTGGCTGTGACATCACGTGAGTAGGGTCTATTAGGGACAAACAGTGGCTTGTCCTTACTTAGCAACAGTAGCTAATGTTATGAATATTAATGAGCGGAAGTGACGTGTTGCTTGCGGTACGCCATTAGCGTGAGCGGAGAATGGAGAAGTTTATTCAACATGGTTAGCGCGAGCCATGTTGACTGTTGTCAATGACTTGTTTCGATGTGTTTTGGTAATTTAACACTCATATTACCGCGGATTGGAACATATTCTCGGCTCTCCCGTTCGCCATCTGTGTTGTTGTTGAGACGGCTTTCGGCGCGCAAGAGTGACGTCACTCGTTAAGAACACGTGACGCAAATAAACAAATCTGATTGGACGGTTGATTTTGTATCTTGCTCGAAGAGGCCGTTAATGGGCTGGGTCCCAGACTATTTCTCACAGTGTTTGAAAAATACAGGGAGAATAGTCTGTCTGTGCCAGGCAAGTATTAAAAACTTTTGGTTGAAACCCAAATACAGTGACAGGTCCACTTTTATTGACAGTAAAATGCTTTTTTTATTGAGGCAGATTGGTTTGCTGGTGAAGAGCTATAAATACATACTTTTCTGTACTATACTGTATATTGTTATGATGAACTATGTACTTTATAAAATTAGTAGGTTTAAAGACACTAAAAGAAATATTTTCATTAATTTGTGTCAAAGAAAACACATTTCCCATTCAAGACAAAACCAAAAACTAAGCAAGAAACATGAATTCCTTCATCATCCCTCCCCAGAAAGAGTCACTTTAACGTATCGGAAAATTTAAACAGAGGTGTGTAGAATTTTCCTGGAAGTTTCCCGACACATAATGTAGACTTCTCATTGAATGAAGCCCATAAAACCGTGACACAATGTTTGACTTATGATACGGCTCCTTGAAAAAGGAAGTCTATTTTTATTCAAACATTCCCGGCCTGCTCTGACCCTATTCTCTGTCTGTGCAAAGCCTCTTTGAGGACCACTGTCCTATAACAACCATGGATGGTGGATTTTGTCAGTGCAGCAGACGAGAGGAGGCGGTGTGCTGTGCTGACACCTGCTGGTTGGGAGAGTGGCATTTCCTCGAACGCACACAATTTGCCCTTTGCCCTATTGACGTTTTCCCTCATATCTGCGAGAACATTCTGTATAGATCCTTGCAACGAAAAACACATTCACTTCGGAGAATTTCCTTCCAGATGCAGATAAGAGTGGCCCAACACCTTTTTTCGACGTCACAAGCTCTTCTGATGCAATCCTCCGAAGCCCAGGGCGAGTTAGTCCAGACGGGCGGACGAGCGTCTGTGGTGGGTAAAGTGCGTATTATTAAAGCTCAAATGGTTTCAACCGTCCTTGTTGAGTAGTGGGGTTGACTTCAAAGTGTTTGTTAGTTTAAAAAAAAAAAAAAGGCAAGAGTCGTCAAGGCTTTGGGCAAGAGTCTGTGCTGTTCTTCTCTGTTCTTGCAAGGATGCGCAGGACTGTTTGGTTGAAGTCTTCTGGCTGGTCGGCAAAAACGTAATGGCCTGCTCCTCGAATCACCTGACACAAAAAAAGACACGACACTGGAATTATTCATATTAATACAGTGGTATGAAAAAGTATCTGAACCTTTTGGAATTTCTCACAATTCTGCATAAAATCACCATCAAATGTGAGCTGATCTTTGTCAAAATCACACAGATGAAAAAACAGTACTCTAACTAAAACAACTCAAACATTTATACTATAGGTTTTCATATTTTAATGAGGATAGTATGCAAACAATGACAGAAGGGGGAAAAAATAAGTAACTGAACCATCACATTTAATATTTTGTGCCCCCTCCTTTGGCAGCAATAACCTCAACCAGACGCTTCCTGTAGCTGCAAATCAGTCTGGCACATCGATTAGGACCAATTCTTCTCTACAAAACTGCTGTAGTTCAGTCAGATTCCTGGGATGTCTGGCATGAATAGCGGTCATGCCACAGCATCTCAATGGGGCTCAAGTCTTTGACTTGGCCACTCCAGAACGTGTATTTTGTTCATCTGAAACCATTCAGAAGTTGATTTACTCCTGTGCTTTGGATCATTGTTTCGTTGCAGCATCCATCCTCTTTTTAGCTTCAACTGTCTGACAGACAGCCTCATGTTTTCCTGCAAAACATCCTGATATACTTTTGAATTCATTCTTCCATTAATAATTGCAAGTTGCCCAGGCCCTGAGGCAGCAAAACAGCCCCAAATCATGATGCTCCCTTCACCATCATTCACAGTGGGGATGAGGTGTTGATGTTGGTGAACTGTTTCATTTTTACTCCACACATGACATTGTGTGTTATTCCCCAAAAATTCAACTTTGGTTTCATCAGTCCACAAAATATTTTGCCAAATCTTCTGTGGAGTGTCCAGGTGCCTTTTTGCGAACATTGAATGAGCAACAATGTTTTTTCAGACAGCAGTGGCTTTCTCCGTGGAGTCCTCCCATGAACCCCATTCTGGGCCATAGTTTTAAATATAGTTCCTGTGTGCACATAAATATTGGACTGTGCCAGTGATTTCTGTAAGTCTTTAGCAGACAATCTAGTGTTCTTTTTTACCTCTATAAGTATTCTGCGCTAAACTCTTGGCATCATCTTTGGTGGACAGCCACTTCTTGGGAGAGAAGCAACAGTGCCAAACTCTCTCCGTTTGTTGACAACTTCTCTGACTGTCAATTGATGAACATCCAGACTTTTAGAGATAGGTTTGTATCCTCTCCCAGCTTTAAACAAATCAACAATCCTTGATCGCAGGTCTTCAGACAGCTCTTCTGACCGAACCATCAGACAATGCTTCTCATCAAGACAATTCTTACCAGGTGCGTGTTTATAGTGGGCATGACAGCTTTAAACCACTCATCAGTGATTGGGCACACAACTGAATTAAACTGTTTGGGAAAAATTGGTTTCAATTGCTCTTTAAATCTCTTTAGGCAGAGGGTTCACTCACTTATTTTTTTCCCCCTTCTGTCATTGTTTCCATACTATCGTCATTAAAATATGAAAACCTATAAATGTTTGAGTTGTTTTAATTAAAGCAGACACTGTTTTTTCATCTGTGTGATTTTGACAAAGATCAGATCACATTTGATGGGGATTTTATGCAGAAATGTGATAAAATCCAAAAGGTTCAGATACAAAGAGAGATATAAAAGCACATACCGTTATTCCCACCTCCGGTCTGGTTTTCTTGAACGCGTATCCTGAAGCGCTGTCGATGCTGGAGCGTGACCCGTAGATAAAAGAAATAGGAACGCCAGCCCGGACCTGGCCGATGCGCTCCAGCATAGGCCGTTTGGCCCAGCCATACGGGATAGTCATGTTCTTGAAAGCGGTCTCGCCGCTATAAAAAGCACGGAACCACCGTTTAATAAGTTTATCAGACAGAATGGTTGCGATAGGCATATGAACTTACCTCGGAGTCTGGGCATTCAAATGGTAGATGTAGTTGGACACAGTGTTGTCATCAAACACAGAAGAATACTTTTGTTTGAAGTCGGACCTGATCGCTTGGACCAGCGTTGGACCTGGGGTGGGGATTTAAAAGCCAAAAATTAGCCATGAATAGCTGCAAACCGAACACATACAGACAAAGCGTTCATATTCAATTGCCTTTATCATATTAGGATGACTTTTTTTCCTCTAAAGATTACAACTTTAATCTCGAGACTAACAAAATACAATGGTACCTCTACAAACGAATTTAATTTATTCCAGAACCTGGTTTCTAAATCCAAATGGTCGTATTTCGAGTGGGATTTTCCCATGAGAATACATTATAATTTAATTAATCCATTCCACTATAAATACTGCTGGCACAATTGCAATTATACATAGCAAAACAAATAAATCATAAATACAAATCGGAATAATAATATAATAATTAGTGCTGCAATGAAGTCAATCAAGTAATTCGGTTAGAAAAAGCTTTGAATCAAATTTTGCTGATACGAGTATTCGTTTAATTAGAGTGGTGTTGGAATGGTTTGTTTTGGAAGTGTTTGCATATAGTTTTATTGATTCGGGTGGGTACACTGCCCTGTAGTGGCAACAGTACATATCACATAACTCATTTAACGTTGTTGAATCCAGCTACTCCCTGTTAAGACCATTATAAGGTTTTTGAGCTAATATTTTTAATGCATTTATTTATTTTATAGCTAGATTTAGCCGTTTTTTGTGTGTTTGTACGATTTGTTAAGAGCACTGTAAAAAAAAAAAAAAAAATGTTAGCATTTTATAGCATTTAAGCTAGCGGACTTTTGCTATGCAAGTTAGCAAATTGTTCTTTTGTTGTACTTAGATCCTCATTTATTCATTTTTTTTTAAATGAAAGTGCAATTCTGTGTAGTTATTATAAGTAACACTCAGGAATTTTACTTTTAATAGTGTTTGCACATAGTTTTATTTATTTGTGTAGGTACACTGCTCTCTAGTGGCAACAGTTTATATAACATAACTCATTTAAGTGCTGAATCCAGCTGCTCCCTGTTAAGACCAAGATAAGGTTTTTGAGCTAATATTTTTAATGCATTTGTTATGTTTTATAGCTAGATTTAGCCGTTTTTTTGTGTGTTTGTACGATTTGTTAAGAGCACTGTAAAAATAAAATAAAATGTTAGCATTTTATAGCATTTAAGCTAGCGGACTTTTCCTATGCAAGTTAGCAAATTGTTCTTTTGTTGTACTTAGATCCTCATTTATTCATTTTTTTAAAATGAAAGTGCAATTCTGTGTAGTTATAAGTAACACTCAGGAGTTTTATTTTGTATTCGCATTTAATGTTTTGAAAGTGCAGTCTGAGCAAGCTTTTATTTTACATCTCCTGAAATTTATTCTGTAACACAGTAAATGTTCCTAATCAGATTACTCGATTATTTGAACTAACTAGTCGATAAATTAATCGACTACTAAAATAATCGAAAGCTGCAGCCCTAATAATAATAATTATGTACAGAATCCGGTTCTAATGTGTCGGTTGTGTTTTGCATGCTGTTCCTGAACGCATCATGTGACTGACGACACAGTGTTAGAGGCGCGGAAGTTTTTTTACTTTCTTTTTTCAAGTTGTCGTTGGCGTCAGCTACGGCGGACAGTGACTGTGTTGTGTTGCACAAGTTCTGAAATAAATGGTTAAAAACCTGACAAAACTGGCGACTTCATTGCCGATGTTACAATTATAATAATTGTCACCTTAACTTATAAAGAGTACTGAACGGAGGTCGGAGGAGGACCGCCGAGATCATCGAGCCAGTTCACTCATGCGCACACCCTGCTCATATTTTCCTAACATTTCCATCTTCATTTCAATGGTAAGCGTCACATTTTTACTTTTTTCACCACCTGCACTAACCTTCTCGGGACCCATGTTGATTTCTCTCACAAGAAAATCCGCCGTGCGTCCGTCTTGCGGAAAAATAATAACATTGCGACGCTGTCATGAATCGTCGTCAAATGTCGAGACAAATGATGAGCCAAATTTTTTAAATTTTTCGGATGTCGATAGGATTGTATGTCGATGCGAACGTATGTCGAGGTACCACTGTATCTCAAAAGTACATTTTTTCAATTACAACTTTACCATTTTCTTTTTAGTTTGACCCAACACTGACATTAATTCATGTTTTTAGTGTCGGGGGGTGTCGTTTGACCAGGAACGTAGAGTACAAGGCCAAAAACAGCAGTCAGCAATGTGAGACGCGACCATAGGGACAAATCAATTGTGTGGTATTGTCGCAGCATAGAGTTGCTCGTTTGTCACCATTAGCAACAGATACACATTCTATTGACGCAATGTGAGACACTCAGTGTAATCCTCTGTGCTATCCTACGCTGCATAACAACACTGTGATTTACTGATAATGTTTTACCATAAACTTTAACCGACAAGTTTATGTTTCGCAATGACACTTGTGTAATTTGTCAAGTGATAAATTGTAACAAATGTGTGTACTGTACAAACCTAAAGGCCCGGCCAGTCTGAGGCCAGCCAGCGGGTTGAAGGGGCTCATGACAGCACCCATTGCTCTGATCCACACTGGGATGGAGTCATGGTGGGGGTTCTCGGGACGAGCGGGGAACCCCCAAGGTTCCACCAGCAGCAAATGCTTTACTCTAAAAACAGACAGACACGTTTTCATAAACTTGTAATATTGTTGAGTGCTATTTTTTATAGTGTGTTCAGTAATTATGTAATCATGTCAATTCCATTACCTTTGAGGGTGTCTGAGTGTATAGGCAGTAGCCAAATATCCTCCCAGGTTGTGTCCTAGAAGCAGCATTTCCTCCAGACCCGCTTTCTCTCTCCACTCTTCCAGGGCTTCCACGAATTGCTCCTCGGCCCTCTCGGGCTCACTGCTGAACAGCGGGCGGCTGCTTCGGCCGAAGCCCAGCAAGTCCAGAGCGTAAACCGGACCCCTGCTGGAGAGAGATTCCAGATTTTGCGTCCACAGAGCCACGCCGCCGCCGAAGCCGTGCAGAAGAACCAGAGGGGGTCTGGACTTCGCCGCAGAGGATGATTGGAACGCGATGGTCCATAGGTAGTTCCCATTGGAAATGTGGACATGCTGTCTGGAGAAAGGCTGCTTTACATCTGCAGTTGGGGAATGAGGGAGGGTGGAGATACAGATGAGAAGTTTGGACGGTAAAACGATATCAATATATGGGGCTTTGCATTACAAAGGCACACATAGTAATTTTTTTTTTTTTTTTAAATGGCGTTTATTCAGCGCGCCGCGCAACCCGGTGGCCAAAAACTGTCCCATTCAGTTCTAATGGGATGCCAATGACAACCATGTAAATCTAAATTTCCCATTCATTTCCAATGGCATTTACATTGCATTAACGCCCAAGTACACAGATACCAATGAGGACTATGTACGTCCATGCCATTGACGGCCATGTATGTCGATTCTATTGATGCCAATGTACTTGGATTCCACTGACGCATATGTAAGTCAGTGCCATTGACGGCTATGTACGTCCAAATTTCCCAATCATTTTCAATGGCAAAAAACCCGTGTCCCATGTATGTCGAGTCTATTGATGCAGAAAATGCAAACGTACTTGGATTCCATTGACGCATATGTACCGTATTGGCCCGAATATAAGACAGTGTTTTTTGCATTGAAATAAGACTGAAAAAGAGGGGGTTGTCTTATATTCGCGATCTAGACATTATACCCATTCACGACGCTAGATGGCGCCAGATATCATTGAAGCGATGTTCTGTCATGACAGATCTCAGCTACTCTCCCCATTCACAACGCTAGATGGCGCCAGATATCATTGAAGCGATGTTCTGTCATGACAGATCTCAGCTACTCTTGTTTAACCAGTTTGCATTATTTTATTGCAATGTTTTTCCTTATTCAGATTTGTTTCAAGACTACAGTTACAGTTAGACTTCACTCTGATGGTTAATGCAGTTATTGCAATTTTGTTTTATCACAATAGATTAGTTTATTTACATTTCAAAAACCAGAAGCCATTCATTTACGAATGTGAATGCACTTTAGTTTACATATTTAAATGTTCAGATATCAAGATTTGAATGAGGCAAAATAACATGCTTTTTCTCACAAATATTTTGTTATAATTATTTGTTTCGGATGTACTGTAATTATTTTCAGTATGAAAATTAATTTAGTGTTCAAAAAGTCTTTTTTCAAACTTGAGTCTTGAAAAAGAGGGGGTCGTCTTATAATCAGGGCTGTCTTATATTCGGGCCAATACGGTACGTCGATGCCATTGACGGCTATGTACATCCAAATTTCCCCATTCATTTTGAAGGAGAGAGAACATTTTCTCGTAGGGCCCGTCTAACTGTTTGCATTACTCTAACACACTTAATATAATCAATCAGGGAATAATATTATTTCTCGTATTTACTGTTTGACTGTTTGTATTACTCTAACACACACAATATAAAATAAATAGCACTTATTCCATATTTTAAGGGAAATAACCAGAATGTAGGGCATAAAAGATACACGACAGTGACGACACCTTCTTATCACGGAAGCCCAACGTGTGCATCATGAGCAAGATTGACGCACCAACTCTTGCAATCAGTTCTCCCGGGCAGTCCAGAAAAAATGGCGGGACTGTCTGTCCCAAAACAAGAAGCACCGGAGAACGCCTGATATCCAACTGATAACAAGACTGACAAGACTCCAAGAGCCCCTTTGACGCTGAGGTGGCAAAATCCACAACCTCGTTGCCCGGAAAACAGCAGCTCCCAAATCCTCCTGTCCAATCCACAAACAGACAATAATCCCAAACACACCCTTCTTCCTGCCCAGAGCCTGCCCCGCGAGAGCCTTAAAAAGACAATGTTTAACTAAGCGTTGTCATTTTTTCTCGGGACCCCTTTGTTGACTTCTGATATGGTGACCTTGGAACGAGCTTGCTTCCCCGCCTGAGTATTTCTGTTTCGCCTTGCTGTTTTGACCTCTGTCGACCTGAATAGATTGTCAACTTGTTTTCAGTGAGCCTTCTTTAAACCTTTCAAAATGGAGTTAAACCAGTACTTCTCAAATGGTGGGGCGCAGAGTGATGCCAGGGGTGGCGCGAGTGACCTCGGGGAACATGCTTTTTTTTTTTTTTTTTTGCCGTACTAGAATAAAGTGTACTTGCACATCCACTCCGTGGGTGGCAGTGGCGCTCTCATTTTCAAAGTGCGTGCAGTATTTTTGAAGTAAGCTCTAAGAGCACACGGAAGAGACTCATGCACAGCTGGAATCACGCAGCGACCCACTGTCTTCTCCGGTTCTCACGTGTCCGGCCGAGAAGTGCCGTTTTCGGCTTGGGATCGTCACGACCACCGCCCTCGCCTACGGTTCTCCCTCGGCCGCCGAGAATGTGCTTTTTTTTCGGGCCGTTTGCCTTTTGGCTTTGACTTTTAATATAGTGGGAAATGAGGAAAGACCACTGTTTACTGAGTCTAAAAATGATTATAGGGGAGAGTCTGAAGCCAAATCAGTTAAGACGCCACTAAAAGACATTAGACCTCAATCTCATTGATAAGCCGCTTGATTGTTTTTCAGCGAAAACGTGCCGAATATTGCCAATTGTCACAATCGTCCCGCTTTGTCAGTGTTATATCAGTAAACCAGTGAGCACTGTGGTGAATCAGCGAAAATAAAAACTTTCCTTCTGTCCAAAGACAATTCAGTTTTGTTTTTTTCGGCCAAATTTTTGGACATGTTGTCCTGAAGAGTAAATGTTTCTAATCATTTTGAATTTGTTATTATTTACTGATTTTATTACATTTTATTTTTCAGTATCAAATGGTCAAAAAGGTACCTTGAGTGTATTTTTAGTTTGGATGTGACTTAAAAAAATTTTTTTTTTACTTCAGGCAAATTGATGCGCGTTGTCTTTTCTGTTGCAAGCAAAACAATGTCAATAAAGTTTTACTTTATTATAAGTTGATCTATGTTACTTTTTTTCTTTAACAGAAAAAAAGGACACAATGTTAGGCTGAGGCGTACTTATAGTAATATTATAGACAAATGATACTATTTACAGTGGCGGCAGAGAGTTGGGGGGGCGCGAAACATTTACGTCTTCCTTGGGGGGGCGTAACAGAAAATAATTGAGAAGCACTGAGTTAAACAAAGGGTTAAGTCTAAGGTGAATGCGTGGAGTTTGCACTTCTGGCCGGATTGCCAGGGTCTCGCTGGCCCGGCTCGTTGGATTTGCGCCAGTGCCGGTCAGATTCTTTCAAATCAATGGCAAAAAACCTGTGTCCCATGTATGTCGATTCTATTAATGCCAATGTACTTGGATTCCATTGACGCATATGTAAGTCCGCGCCATTGACGGCTATGTACGTCCAAATTTCCCATTCATTTTCAAAGGCAAAAAAACATGTGTCTCCAAATCAACAGGAAGTGACCTGATATTGTCCCGGAAATGTCCCCAAATCAACATTTCAAAGATCTGTATCTCCTCACAGAAAAGCCCCATAGTAATTTCTCCAGAAATGGCAGTTTCTAGTTATGCTTACTTTTCAGCATTTTCTCTTCTGCATCTTGAAGCTGAGAGAGGGAAGTGGGGCACCATGATGGAAGCCAACTTAATAACCAGGAGCTGCACAGGAGCAAACACAAAACAGCACAGAGGACATTAGAACATAACACTGTCATGCTTTTCTGCCATCAGTGATCAGATTAATCTTTTCATCTTGACTTCTAGTTATGGCTTGAATGGCGATTTTTAGCTTTCTCCACCAATACAAAACAGATAAACAGACAAATATTAACAGGAAGCCATATGTTCTACTTGCCTGAGGTTATTCACCCCCTTGTCTATACATTGAACTTTGACCATGACATTTTCGTTATTGCTGACATGCAGTCTGTGACTTCCCTGACAATCCATTCGAGCAGAACTTGACAACTATAACCAGACATGGAATTCAATATATTCCGCTTGTTTACAAACATACATATGTAAGAATGACGATTAGCGCTTAAAATCAACAACCCTAGAACAGACCAAACTCAACGCCGACTAGACCGTAAGGTACCTTAACCTTGTAAAAGTCACACGATAGTGACCAGTTCCGCACACACGAAAAAATAAGTTTATAAAAATGACAAATTGGCATGGAAGTTCAGTGCAATTGCCTAAACACTGGCTAACGGAGCTTTGCCAGTAGCTACCGGTTGAGTTGTTCTAAGAAACAACGGAGCTGTGTTGAAATCGCGTTGTAACCAACAACAACCACGAATATTTGGAGCAAAAAAAACTTTGAATAAACAAACATACCTCTGCTCCTTGGCAGGCGGATCCCACTCCGCCATTCTTCGCATGTTTACCGGGTACTGCCGCTGCGACCGAGGAGGAAAACTGTCAGTTTGTCACGCTGCGTTCAGGTACACTCGGGACAAAATGGATTTAGTGGAAGTGCGAATTATGTTTCACAAACATATGCTGCAAAATAACGACATACAAAGATTAAAATTTGCCGCAAGTTTAACTTAGTTTTAATTCAGTTATATATGTGGCTTTATGTTAAATTTTTGAGTCAATCAGTGGGATTTTGTCCAGGTCTGACACATCTCTGACAGTTCTTCTTTAAATTTCTTTTTCCCCGAATGTAAGTGAACACAACATTTTGTTTTGAAAACAAAGCTAAAATTGTAAAATGATGTGATTTGAGCTAGGTTTTGGCCACCTGTTTGACTTAAAATGTAAAAGAAATTTCCCCAAAATGACGCCAAACAAAGGTACGTGAACATTTTGATAATTGTAAGTGGCTAAAAATGGGGAGCAAAATGGCCTTCGGGGGAAATTGCTCCAAATGTAATCGAAGTTAAGGTCCATTTTGAAGTGTAATTATATTTTAACCATGCCAGAATAATTTATATTCATCGTAACGTTTTTCTCACTACTCCCAGGTAAGTAACAAATAAGTGAACTAGTTCTAAATAGATACAGAACATGCATTAATAATAGGCCTATCACTGCTATAGTGTTACATGCCAAGTCTTTTAATGATTTTCATACATAAAACTCGTTTGAAAAGTAGTTTTATTCCTTTTTTTTTGCCTCCAAAATTTGAGCCTTCTGCCATTTTCTGTTAACGGTTGAATAGATATTGAAGGCCTCTTCTTGAACAACGCCACAATGACAAAATAAGGTCCTAGTAAAATGGCGGGTGTCATCATGCATTTGCAAAGAAAAAAAAAAAAGTCTGAAAAATTTCATAAGCAAAATGTTTTGATTAATGTTTTATTTTCAATATTTGAGCTGTCGCTAATAGATCTTTCCCCAAAAGCACAAACAATTACACATTCTGTATTCAAACAAATAGCATAATGCTAGGGCAAGGGTAATCCTGTGGCGATAAATTATTTTACACTAAAATTTGTTATCTCATAAATTATTGCGATATGCGATGTTATTGCGCCCCCCCAATTAAAAAAAAAAAAAAAATTACAATAACACAGAATACAGTATATATAAATAGATCAAGTACACCAATTTAAACGCGATAAGAAATCACAACTAAAACAATAGACCATGCCTCTTAAGTAAAAGACAACAATATTAATACCGCACAGAAACACAGAATTAATAAAATGTGTTTTTCAAGAAAAAAAAATAAGATTGCACTTAATAACTTTAGCATTTAGGCAAATGAAAACTTTTCCCCTCAGAGCTTCTGCAATGGTCTTTCATAGGGATGCAACCATACAGTTAAGTCACGGTTCGGTACGATTTTCAATATGGGGGACACGATTTTCGATCCGATTGAATACATTTAATGTTCTGAAAAAAAAATAACAACTGTATTTTTTGTTTCATTTTTTTTTTTTTTTTTTTTTTTTTTTTTCAAAAGACCAAAAATTAAATTGCCATCAAATAAACATGCATTTTAGTGCATCTATGTGCTTACTTCTTACTGATCTGAAGAAATTTAGTATAAAAGTGCTGAGAACAATCTTTACTGTTTGTAAAGTGAGGCGGGCACACTGTTGATCACTACAGCTCTCTTAGCAGCTAGGTTTACTACATGAGCAAGGCATCCTATTTGTGGCCCGAATCCTTTTGTGTCACGTACTGAATTAACAATATTTGCAGCATTATCTATAGTCACTGGTATGGATTGATTTGGCCTGCTTAACTTCCATTCAGTCATGGCCGTTTATAATTCATCGATGTAGTCTATGGACTACGTGTCCCATAATCACATCACATCTAGTTTGCTATTTCATGATATCTACTGTGTGCGCGCATTAAAACAGTTAGCAAACGCCATAGAAGTCACGTCTGCTCATTACTGCACAACACCAGCATATGACAATCGACTTTCATACACAGGACGAGTTTGAAGCACAGCGCTCTTAATTTGCCACTCAAATATCCCGTGTTGTGCCGAAAAATAGCCACCCCGCGTGAAATGTCACCCCTGACGGGAGCGCCCACACGTCAACAACACCGGCACGCCAGAGATGGTCCGCAGTCAATCCGGAGCACTGACGCGGCCGGTATACGTTGAACAATAGGATATAATGGGTATGATTGGCTCCGGCGCTATTTTTTGCCGGACCTGGAACGAAGATGCATTTTGCGCAGTTGGTAACAAGGAATCTGAACTTTTAATAGCATGTCTGGCGCACGCACGTGCACGCTAGGCGATAAATCGCAGCAGAAAAATTACCGCCTTCATTTTTATTTATCGTGCGATAAATGGAATTATTGCATATTGCGACAGGCTTAAGCAAGGGTCGGCAACCCGTGTTTTGAGAGCCGCATGTGGCTCTATAGCGCTGCCCTAGTGGCTCCCTGGAGCATTTTCAAAAATGTTTAAAAATGGAAAAAGATGGTTGAGGGACATACAGTGGTACCTCGACATACGATCGCTTCGACGCACGATGTTTTCGACATTGGACGTAAAATTTGACTCGCCACTCGTTTCTACATCCGACGAAAAGCTCAAAATACTATGATTTATGACAGTGTCGCAATTTCATTGTTTTCCCGCAAAACGCCCACAAAACGGATTTTCTTGTGAGAGAAATCAACAAGGGTTCCAAGAATGTTAAAGCTGGTGGTGGAAAAAAAGAAAAAAGGTGAGGCTTACCAATCGAAAAATTTGAGCGTGGGGCTCCTCCGACCTCCGTTTGCCAGTCTTTATAAGGAAATGGTGACAACTATCGCCAAAGAGATCGCCAGCTTCGTCAGGTTTTTAATCATTTATTTCAGAACTTGTGCAAAAAAACACGCCAACAGCCCGCAAAAATAGGACGTTAAAAATGAAAGGAATGCTACTTAAACTGCACTCTCTCACTCTGCTGTCAGCCCCGCGGTGCGTTCAGGTAAATAACACAAAATATGACTGCCACATTAGAACCTGATTTGTTACATTATTACAGGTATTATTATTATTATTATTAATACTATTATTATATATTATTCCAATTTGTATTCATAATGTATTTGTTTTGCTCTTTGTAATTGCTATTTTCACTTGTAAAAGCAATATTTATTAAGGATTTATTGTAGGTTTTCGGGCTATTGAACGAATTAATGGAATTATATTGTATTCTTATGGGAAAATCCTGCTCGACATACGACCATTTCGACTTACAAACAAGGTCATGGAACGGATTAACTTCGTATGTAGAGGTACCACTGTATATATTTTTTGATATGGTTTCTGTAGGAGGACAAAAATGACACAAACATTCTTAACGTTTTCCAATGCTGTAAAAATGTGTACAATAAATATTAAAGTTAAACATTTCTGTCAATGAAGATTTGCATCATAGCCTGCGAGGCTGCGACACACGTTTCTATCAGCAGGGCTGGTATCAGCAGGTGGCTCTTGTAAACAAACCGGCAGCCGAGTACCCAGTTGGGAGTGAGAGAAAAAGTGTGATTCCATTTCTTCTGAAGAACTTAGAGGAGCGCAAAAATAGATTTAAGAAGTAGATTGCATCGCCAAACTCCAATAGCTGCATGTTTTGTTGCAACCAGGGAGATGATAAAGTGTGGAAAACCATGCACAGATGGTGAGTACATGAAGGAGACATTCATCAACATATCAGAACACCTATTTGCAGACTTCAAAAACAAAACCAAGATATTACAGAAAATCAAAGACATGACCAGATAAGGGGCATGTTATGCACGTTCCATTTTGTTGTTTTTCGAAACCTCAAAATAAAAATGACATCAAAAATCCAATTTCTTTATTGCATTTCTATAATTTCATAAAAGCAATGAACCAATTCATTATTATTGTAATTAAGTTAAACTTGAGATAGTGTCATACAACAGAGATGCACTGCAAGGAAAATAAACATGTATGTATGTTATGTATTTTTAGCCGCCTTAGTCATTTTGATAGTAGGCTAATATAGCTAATACAGATACATACAGCATGTGCTGCCTTCATTATTAGGCTTGTTTAAGGCTTTTAATTTTTTGCAGCTCCAGACATATTTATTTGTTTTTTTGGTCTAATGTGGCTCTTTCAACATTTTGCATTGCCAACCCCTGCGCAAAAAAGAGGACACTCTGCTCAGCCTAGAGATATCTAAATTTTACCCGAAGTTCACTCAAAGATGCCTTATTACTTTAATGTATTTAAAAGTGCCTCTTCCGTCTAGATCGGAAAATTCAGTTTTATTTATACTGTTTTTCTTTGATCTAATTGTTTTAGGGATTTATAAAGACAGAAATCTACCTCTATATAATCAGTCAGCAACGTCATAATTATATAGAAGTTATTCAAAAACTAATAGCTAAATATTTTATGGATATAATGCAGATCCATGGAAATGCAGTCCAGTTAATAACAGTGTTGTTAATCTACTTTAAAAAAGTAATTAAATACAGTTACAAATGACTTCTTCTCCCCAAAAGTGATTGCGTTAGCAACTCAATTACCTGAATGTAAGAGTAATTAGTTACTTGGCAAAGTAACTGGTGTTACCTTTCATATTCTTTTTTCCTTCCAAAAAAACAAAACAAAAAAACATACTAACCTTTGCTATGTTTGGAAGTCATTTAATGTTGTGAATCAACAGTTAAAGTTGTTAAAATTGCTCCCGTTATTGCATTAGTTCCCTTCTGTCTACTTTCGACATGTGAAAGTTTTAAAACTGGTTCATCATTTAAAGAGAGATTCAAGTCAAGATTTTGCCGATGTAGGAGTATTTTAGATAAAAAGTTACTTAAGTTCGCTAGGAAGGTTCTCTGAGAAGTCTACTGCTTTAAGATGGCGGCTGTTTACAAACGTTGGCCAGTCTATCATTTCGCATCTAGTTCCCTATACATCTGCTTAACGCCGCCTTGTCTCTCATTTCGCATCTAGTTCTATATACATGTGATATCTAAAGTAGCATCATGTCGGCGTAATTTGTAGGCTATCGGCTACAGTCACCTAGCCTAGCATCGTGTTTGCCACGGCGTCACAATTCCCTTCCCTCAGAGAGAGCTCTCATCTCCGTGAGTCCTTGTCTCTTTTCTCACGTCATTCAACCAATGTAGTAACACATAGTAACGCACGCCTTTACATGCTCAGTAACGGTAACTACGTTGCCAACATGAGAAAAGTAATTAATTAAATTACTTACTACTGAAAAAAATAACTGCGTTAGTAAAGCCGTTATACTCGAACGCCGTTATTAACAGCACTGGTCAATACACACACGCAGTGGGCTAATGACAACTAAACATTTTTAGAAATTATATCAATAGAATTGTTGTTGACAAATTGTTATTCCCATCCAATTATTACTCTCATTCAATGTTCTAGATGGCATGCAAACAATAGCCGAAATAAACTGACAAACAATTCAACCAGCATGTTTCCAAATGTAGCAGTTCAAAACTACATTTACCATTATGCCTAGCGCAGTTTACCCCACTGAAAGCAACCCTATTAGCAAGCACCTGTAGCCGAGGCAAAAATAAAAGTTTACAATCATCGACAGTGCAACGATGCGACACCAAATGGGATTTTACAGATTACACCAGTACGGAGCTCCAAAAGAAGTCAACAGTTGTCGAAAGGCAAATTTAGCATTTGAGCTCCTGGCGTGACAAAGATTTGTTTGGGAATGACGCCATAAAGCCAGTCTGTGACTGCACAAGCATGCACGAATTGATATCCGAAGTAGAATAAACTTAATTACTCTTTTTGGTACATTACCAATTTATTTTATACCTATTGATCTTAACTCCTTCACTCCCAGCCATTTTCACCGAAGCAAGGCCCTTCGCTCCCGGCCGTTTTACTGGATTTTGACTGATTTTGCAAGGCCCACAGAAAATTCTGTTCTATTGCTATATAAACATGGAACCCACCAAAATAAAGAGTAGACTCTCTTCTTTCAGCAGAAAAAAGTAAGTTCATATCTCTTTCCATTCTTTAGAATTTAGCATTAGAAAATAACTTAGTTTGAGATTTTTCCAATTTCTGATGAAAAAAACGGAGAAATTGAGCTTTTTGTGAACGCATACATTTCAAACATAACTTTGACTTTAAGACAGCTATCTTTTGCTTTAGTTACATCCCAAACATCTGAATAATGTTTTCCTTTTACAAGAAAACAAAAACAACAAGACAAATAGAGCTTTTGATAGCAAAGTAACAATTTATTTACACATGATTAACTGAAAGATGACGTTGTGTTGGCCGCGACAGCGGGTTAAACTTTTCCCTCATCGCCGCCTGTTTCAAAAAGATGAATTTTTTTGAGTCTCTGCGGGCTCCGTCGCGAGCAGCACGGACTGTACGGCATCTAGTGGTCCCGGTCGTTCTGCTCGGTCGTTCAGCGCCTGGCATCCCGGGCGTTCTACCGGTTGTTCTGCTTGGTCGTCCGCCGCCTCTCATCCAATCGGTCGTCTTCCGCACTCTCCCCGGCTTTGCGGCTTGGCCGTTGGTTGCCGTTGAATAGGGTTGCGGGTCTTACCAAATGCGCTACTGCCCTCCAGTGGCCAGTTTTATTGCTTTAAAATGGGTTTTGAGCTTTGTGCATTCAAAGGCACATATTCATTCATTCTGAGTTACATGGGAACCTATAGATGCCGATTGTGAAAAAAAAGGCAAAAGACGTACAAACTAGGGTTGTCAAAATGATCGCGTTAACCGGCGGTAATTAATTTTTTGAATTAATCTCGTTAAAATATTTGACGCAATTAATGCACATGCCCCGCTCAAACAGATTAAAATGACAGAGCAGTGCAAAGTCCACTTGTTACTTGTGTTTTTTGGAGTTTTATCGCCCTCTGCTGGCGCTTGGGTGCGACTGATTTTATGGGCTGCAGCACCCATGAGCATTGTGTAATTATTGACCGCAACAATGGCAGGCTACTAGTTTACTTTTTGATTGAAAATTTTACAAATGTTATTAAAACGAAAACATTAAGAGGCGTATTAATATAAAATTTCTATAACTTGTACTAACATTTATCTTTTAAGGACTACAAGTCTTTCTATCCATGGATCGCTTTAAAAGAATGTTAATAATGTTAATACCATCTTGTTGATTTATTGTTATAATAAACAAATACAGTACTTATGTACCGTATGTTGAATGTATATATCCATTTTGTGTCTTATGTTTCCATTCCAACAATAATTTACAGAAAAATATGGCATATTTTATAGATGGTTTGAATTGCGATTAATTACGATTAATTAATTTTTAAGCTGTGATCAACTCGATTAAAAATTTTAATCGTTTGACAGCCCTAGTATAAACACGTTTTTGGGACACTGAAGCAATTAAAAATAGAATGTATTTATACGTTTTTGGAAGCAAATGAGTTGATTAAAGTCTTAACAAATGGGCAGGCTCTCTGGGAACATTTCACAGGCAGCACAGTACCGTAGTATTCTGTGCAACGCCTCAGTCAATTTCAACACACGCTAATAGGTCCCGTCAAAAATAATAATAACATATTATTATTACATAATAATATATTATGAATTTATAATAATCATAAAAAAACGGACATTTTCATGAATTAAAAAAAACAACAACCACCGGACGCCACGGACAAGATGTAAAAAGTGGACGTGTCCGGGCAAAAGAGGACGTTTGTCCGCCCTAATAGCGCTTTCCATATTTTCCACCCCAGCCCTAATTTATTGTCAAAGAAAAGTGTGATAGAGGTTGTCAAGTAAAAAAGTATGTCAGGGGTGTCTGGATTTTTTAAAGAATGGTGTCCACCTTGTACAATGACACACCAAGAATGAGGTTTCTGAAGGTTGACAATAGACAGAAAACATAATTACCAAGTCAGAGATTAAACCTATGCCTATCTCCATAAACTTCGCTGTACAGTTTTAAGATAAGAGGCGAGAGATTAAATGAAAAGTTAATTTAATTCATTATCCTCCAGGATTGAGTGTACAGTATGATCCTATTGCTTTAGGAAGACCGCTTTTGCTATCTTTTTTTTTGTACTTTCCCTCTTGCTCTGAATCTCATTAAATGTTAAAAGAGGTTTTATCTTATAGATTAGAAGAAGCGGTACCCTTGAAAACCTCTAAAGCATGGTACAGTCAAGTCCCTTTGCACACAGTGCTAAATAGACGAATTTAACATGCTAGCAATCAGCCACTGAATTGGCTGTTCACAAACAAAGTTCACGATGTGCTTTGTACTCTGAGTTTGACCAAATGTGCATCATTTTATTTGAAATGGACAGAAATGATGAGACGCAAGCCTGTCCCTCAACACAAGGTGGCGTGCTTGCGTTCTATTTGTCTCTGTACTTGATACTCTCACACTGGTTACTTTGTCCTTCATTTCTCAAACACTATTTTGCACTCATATCACCTACTTGTGGTGGTACTTGGGCTATGGGATGACTGAGTGGCTGCTGAGTGCTTCATTCTTGCTGCGCACACACTCACTTATTGTGTGCGTTTATGTCCTCCTGACCACTCATAATGTGAAAAGTAGACGTTGAGGCTGATGTCTGAACCACACAGGAGCACAAGCAGTATGCAGGATGTTTAGTGTCATCAAATGTGTTGTTGAAATGATACAAAACAAGCAAATGCTGTCAGCTATCGTCATCTACCTGTATTTTGCAACCTACAACTGTATGAATATACACGCAAAACGCAATTAAGCTGTAAAAGCTTTTTCCTTAATATAACTGATTATAGAACAAATAGTCAAAGTGGGTGATTTTAAATTGTGGAAAGAAGATTCAACAAAACGTAAAATATCATAATGTAATTTGGAGATTATATGACATATATAAGTAGTGCCTTGAGATACAAGATTAATTTGCTCCTTGACCGTGCCCGTAAGTATTCAAACAATCTTTTCCATCTGAAAGGAATGGAAATACCATTCATCTGTTCAAACACCCCTCCAAAAAGAGTTTGTAATGTTTTTTTAATCAAGAAAAAGACAATTTTATAATAATATACATTACTGGGACCATTAGTCAATATCACTACAATGGTATGAAAAAGTATCTGAACCTTTTGGAATTTCTCACATTTCTGCATAAAATCACCATTAAATGTGATCTGATCTTTGTCAAAATCACACAGATGAAAAAACAGTGTCCTCTTTAACTTCTTTAACTAAAACCATCCAAACATTAATAGGTTTTCATATTTTAATGAGGATTGTATGCAAACAATGAAAGAAGGGGGAAAATAAGTAAGTGAACCATCACATTTAGTATTTTGTGGCACCCCCCTTTGGCAGGAATAACTTCAACCAGATGCTTCCTGTAGCTGCAGATCAGTCTGGCACATCGATCAGGACTCATCTTGGCCCATTTGTCTCTACAAAACTGCTGTAGTCCAGTCAGATTGCTGGGATGTCTCATGAATCGATGTCTTTAGGTCATGCCACAGCATCTCAATATGGTTCAAGTTTGTACTTTGACTTGGCCACCCCAGAACGTGTATTTTGTTCTTCTGAAACCATTCAGAAGTTGATTTACTTCTGTGTTTTGGATCAATGTTTCATTGCAGCATCCATCCTTATTTTAGCTTCAACTGTCTGACAGACAGCCTTGTGATTTCCTGCAAAACATCCTGATAAACTGTTGAATTCAGTCTTCCATTAATGACTGCAAGTTGTCCAAGCCCCGAGGAAGCAAAACTGCCCCAAATCATGATGCTCCCTTCACCATGATTCACGGTGGGGTTGAGGTGTTGATGTTGGTGAGCTGTTCATTATTCCTCCACACATGACATTGTGTGTTACTCCCCAAAAAATCAACTTTGGTTTCATCAGTCCACAAAATATTTTGCCAAAACGTCTGTGGAGTGTCCAAGTGCCTTTTTGCGAACATTAAATGAGCAACAATGTTTTTTTAGACAGCAGTGGCTTCCTCTGTGGAGTCCTCCCATGAACACCATTCTTACATAGTACACTTATCATCGTGTTTTCACGCTACTGTCAAAACTTCAACTGCAGGCCATGTTACCAAGACAACCATAGGCAAATCTGTTTAAATACCACTTCTATTTTTTCCAAAGAAAGCTAACCTGGTCGCTCATATAGAACAGTAAGAGCATCAATTGCATTTTTACCCATTGCTACTTGCCTTACACGTTTTGGAAGTAGAGTGTTCAAAGAAATCTTATTTGGGTTTTATAATGGCACATTTATTTGGTGGAAAGACCCATAAATTTGCATGCGAGCATTTCTAGTCAGTCAGTGTTCATTATATGTACGCTTTTAGATTGAGCAAACTTGTCGGTTGTTACAGTGATTTTTTTTTTTCTAGACTCGCAATTAGCAGTTAAAAGGGAAAAAAACATGAGTGGTTGTTTTTTTGGTGTTGACTGATTTAGGGCTACAGCTATCGATTAGTTTAGTAGTCGATTCATCGATGAACTATTTAGTTCGAATAATCGAGTAATCGGATAAGGAACACAAAAAATGTAAAAATACCTGAGCCTAGTCTCAAATGGTATTAAAAAAAAAAAATGAGGATAAATGTACAACAAAAGAGCAATTGGCTAACTTTTAAAAGGAAAAAAAACATGAGTGGTTGTTTTTTTGGTGTTGACTGATTTAGGGCTGCAGCTATCGATTAGTTTAGTAGTCGATTCATCGATGAACTAGTTAGTTCGAATAATCGAGTAATCGGATAAGGAACACAAAAAATTTAAAAATACCTGAGCCTAGTCTCAAATGGTATAAAAAAAAGAAATAAATGAGGATATATGTACAACAAAAGAGCAATTGGCTAACTTACATAGCAAAAGTCAGCTAGCTTAAATGCTATAAAATGCTAACATTGATATTATTATTATTATTTTTTTTTTTACAATACTCTTAACAAGTGGTTCCTTAACAAGTCCATGCCTATAAACTGAATTCCCCCCAAAAATTGTTAAAAAAAAAAAAAAAAACAAACTTTTAAGCTAAATTTTTCCCTCAAACGCACGTTTAATTGGCTGATGACATGCATTGATTTAAAATGTATTATTTTTTCTAAATTTATGTAGAAAAAAAAATATTTGCAGCATATGCAGGCATTTTTTTTGCATATAATGATACATTAATCACAATCGAAGTAAAAAGTTTTCTTTTTTTTTGTTGAGTTTGGCCATGCTTGTGGACAAAAGCAGTAGTTTTAACTGAAGGAAGGCTCAATTTTTATTTATTTTTGTTACACTCTAAGAAGTTGTTTTCAGCTAGGTTTAATTTAGACAGACAATATTGAGTGTTCAGAAGACAAATGTTTATGTTTTTGCATTCCTCGATAGTTAAGAGATTAGTAAATTTGTATTTATTGTGTAGATGAATATATGTTCAAATATTGCAATTTCAATTTGCTAATAAAATCAATTAGTCCTGCAGCTATCGATTATTTTAGTAGTCGATTAATCGATGAACTAAGTTAGTTCGAATGATGGAGTCATCAGATAAGGAAGATAAAAAATTAAAATACCTGACCTGAGCCTCAAATGCAGGGGTCCCCAAACTTTTTCCCGTGAGGGCCACATAACTTTCCCTTCTCTGATGAGGGGCCGGGGTCAATTTGTCAAAGAAAAAGTGTAACAATTGCCGGAGTGCCTAAATGTAAACATTTATTGTTTTTCAGAAAGCCACAATCAAATAACCCTTTCTGGATTCGGAACAAAAAGTAACAGAAGTAAATAAAATTAAAATAATAATCTAATATAATATAATATAATATAATATAATAATAGCACTATTAATTAAATAGATAATTGCACATAATTGCCGGACAAAATGTGGAGGCGGGCCATAGTTTGGGGACCCCTGCTCATACGGTATAAAAAATAAATCAATGAGGATATATGTGAACAAAAGAACAATTGGCAAACTTAGATAGCAAAAGTCAACTAGTTTAAATGCTATAAATGCCAATATGTTTTTACTATGCTCTTAACAAATAGTTCAAACACATATTCCCACAAAAAACGGTTAAATATACCTTTAAAGTGCTTGTGACACGAAAAAGCATGTTTATTTCATAATACACGCGGTATTTTATGCTCCTGAATGATATGGACCGCTTGGATGTGTGTGGAAGCGATCGCTATATTTATTTAGTTTTTTGAATCCCGCGCCAGGAAAATGAGTGACTTCCGGCTTCGGTCTCGCATTGAGGAGGAGGGCGCTGTGACGTGTACGGTAGAAGACGTCCTCTTCACGCTACAGTGTACTGTTGTGTATGAGGACGAAGGATTCAGCTGATTTTGCGGATTAATACTTTTATTTTTTGCATCACGCCAGCCAAACGGCTGCAGAAAAATCATTCTGTATGCGGGAGAGGCGTATGCGCCTTTTTGGAGTTTCAAAAGGTTCCCATTCACCGTGGATATTTACTGTGGGACCATTGGACTTATAAGGAAGTGAGTAAACATCTTGTTTTGTATTATGTCAAATACGAATACAGTGATTACAAAGTAAACACTATAAAATTCCTTTAAATAAAGGACTACTTACGTTTGATCATTGATAGGCATGTAAAAAGCTATCCTCACGCTTATTAGCAGTTAGCTGTTAGCACGTTAGCTACACAACAATTCCAGCCACCCTCCTCCAGGGAACGAACTGTAAATTGCTCTCCGCCGGGCGGTTTGCCGATCCGCAAAGAAACTCGACAACCGGGTCGTCATGTCAAATAATCCAGGCTAGTTATGTGTGATTTTCCACTTCGAAGACTTTGAAACATCCCTCGGTTCGGGTTAGCATGTCGGCTAGCTGTCACTCCTTCTGGTCTGTTTACATTCTCCGAAGCCGGGGAAGGGAAATGACATATGTCCGATTTAGGTGTCATAAAATATCGTTCGGCAGGTGTGACAGTAAAGGTAAAGTCAACTGTTTTGACCATTATGGAGTAATTTTGCCATGTCGTCTTGAATAAATGGATTTTTATTATTTTATATTCCATTTAGCACAAGTTATTTGTCATGACCATGCCATTTATTTAGCAATTGGGGAAAGTACTTGGGTAAAAAGAATATCCTGTAAAAATATTGAAGTAAAGAGACAGAAACAATGACATTTTGCCGCTCTCTTCGTCGCGTTTTCCTCATTGTGAATAGTTCCCCCTCGACGGGCTGACTGGTCCTTCTCAAGCCATTTATATAGCTATTGGGGAAAAATACTTGGATAAAAAGAATATCCTGTAAAAATATTGAAGTAAAGAGACAGAAACAATGACATTTTGCCGCTCTCTTCGTCGCGTTTTCCTCATTGTGAATAGTTCCCCCTCGACGGGCTGACTGGTCCTTCTCAAGCCATTTATATAGCTATTGGGGAAAATACTTGGATAAAAAGAATATCCTGTAAAAATATTGGGAGTAGAGAGACTGAAACAATGACATTTTGCAGCTCTCTTCGTCTTGTTTTCCTCGTTCTGAACAATTCCCCCTCAATGGGCTGAATAGTAAAACCGATGAGCCTAGTCTACCGCTGACGTCATCCACCTGTTGGGGACGCTAAAGCCCTATAATTGTAGGCGTGGCTAACCGGCAGATTAAAAGACTAATTTCTCGTCATCTGCGCTTTGCTAAATTGTTGTATATGGTCGAATCGTCTCAAAATATGATTCTAATTCACATAATAATGCCATTTAAGACTTTTTTTCTGGTGTCGTATGCTCTTTAAACTCAATTGCGAATGCATTAAAAATACAGTGCCCTCCATAATTATTGGATTTATAATAATTATGTGTTTTTTAGCTTCTAATATTTTTTTTTCCTAAATAATATGGGACCTTAATGGAAAAAATTAGAAAAATCCAACCTTCAATACAAGTGCATTTATTCAGTGGGGGAAAAAATCCCACATTCATTCATTCATTCATTTTCCATGCCGCTTATTCCTCACGAGGGTCGCGGAGGTGCTGGAGCCTATCCCAGCTAACTTCGGGCAGTAGGCAGGGGACACCCTGAATTGGTTGCCAGCCAATCGCAGGGCAAAATCCCACATAAAGAAATAATTATTTGACATCAAATAATGTGTGTCACAATTATTAGCACCCCTGGTGTTAATACTTTGTACAACCCCCTTTTGCCAACAAAACAGCACCTAATCTTCTCCTATAATGTTTCACAAGATGGGAAAAGACAGAAAGAGGGATCTTCAGCCATTCCTCTTTGCAGAATCTCTCTAAATCCTCCAGAGACCTGGGTCCTCTCCTCTGTACTCTCCTCTTCAGCTCACCCCACAGGTTTTCAATGGGGTTGAGGTCTGAGGACTGAGATGGCCATGGGAGGAGCTTGATTTTGTGTCTGGTGAACCATTTCTGTGTAGATTTGGCCATATGTTTAGGGTCATTGTCTTGCTGAAAGACCCAGTGACGACCCATCTTCAGTTTTCGGGCAGGGGCAACAGATTTTGATTTAAAATGTCCTGGTATTTCAAAGCATTCATGATGCCATGCACCCTGACAAGGTTCCCAGGGCCTTTGGAAGCGAAACAGCCCCACAGCATCACTGACCCACTCCAATACTTCACAGTGGGTATGAGGTGCTTTTCAGCATTTGCATCTTTTGTGGCACGCCAGACCCACTTAGAGTGTTTGTTGCCAAAAAGCTCAATCTTGGTCTCATCTGACAATAATATACATTACTGGGACCATTAGTCAGTATCACTACAATGGTATGAAAAAGTATCTGAACCTTTTGGAATTTCTCACATTTCTGCATAAAATCACCATCAAATGTGATCTGACGTTTGTCAAAATCACACAGATGAAAACACAGTGTCTGTTTTAACTAAAAACACACAAACATTATAGGTTTTCATATTTTAATGAGGATAGTATGCAAATAATGAAAGAAGGGGGAAAATAAGTAAGTGAACCATCACATTTGATATTTTGTGGCACCCCTGTTTGGCAGGAATAACTTCAACCAGACGCTTCCTGTAGCTGCAGATCAGTCTGGCACATCGATCAGGACTAATCTTGGCCCATTCGTCTCTTCAAAACTGCTGTAGTTCAGTCAGATTCCTGGGATGTCTCAAGAATCGCTGTCTTTACGTCATGCCACAGCATCTCAATGTGGTTCAAGTCTGGACTTTACTTCTGTGTTTTGGATCAATGTTTCATTGCGGTATCCATCCTCTTTTTAGCTTCAACTGTCTGACAGACACCCTCATGTTTTCCTGCAAAGCATCCTGTTAAACTGTTGAATTCATTCTTTCGTTAATGATTGCAAGTTGTCCTGGCCCTGAGGAAGCAAAACTGCCCCAAATCATGATGCTCCCTCCACCATGATTCACGGTGGGGTTGAGGTGTTGATGTTGGTGAGCTGTTCATTTTTCCTTCACACATGACATTGTGTGTTACTCCCCAAAAATTCAACTTTGGTTTCATCAGTCCACAAAATATTTTGTCAAAACTTCTGTGGAGTGTCCAAGTGCCTTTTTGCGAACATTAAATGAGCAACAATGTTTTTTTAGACAGCAGTGGCTTCCTCCGTGGAGTCCTCCCATGAACACCATTCTTACATAGTACACTTATCCAAAGCACACGGTCCCAGTCGAAGCCCCAATACCGCTGGGCGAACTCCGGACGTTTGCGTTAATGATTGTGAGTGAGGAAAGGTTTTCTCCGTGCATGCCTCCCAAACAGCTTGTTGGCATGTAGACAGCACCTCATACCCACTGTGAAGTATGGGGGTGGGTCAGTGATGCTGTGGGGCTGTTTCGCTTCCAAAGGCCCTGGGAACCTTGTTAGGGTGCAAAAAAAAATTATTAGAAGCTAAAAAACACATAATTATGATAAATCCAATAATTATGGAGGGCACTGTACATTAGCTCAAACAAAAACTTAGCTGATGTTGGACTTAACAGGGAGCAGCTGGATTCAGCCATGTGAAATGAGGCAGACTAGAGGGCAGTGTATCCACCAAAATCAATAAAACTAAAGGAAAACAGTTTCAAAACAAACCATTACAACACCACTATAATTAAATCAATACTCGAAGCAGCAAGATTTAATTTGAATATTTTTTTCTAATCGAATACTCGAGTTAATCGATTAATCGTTGCACCACTAGGCTGATTTTTACATTTTAGTGTTAGATACGGGTCATAAATATGAAATATTGAGTGTCTATCAAACCCCCCCCCCCCCCAAAAAAAAAAAGAAATTCTATATGGATTGGATAGAGTCCAGTTCACAACCTACACATGCTTAAGAAAAGTACAGTAGAAAATACATGCATGAATAAGTCTTCTGTGCACATGTGCAAGAGTTGCCAGTGTTTGGAAACCGCGTGTGCCGTTACTATTTTTTGTTGGTCCAACAGTCAGCTCCAGTTAGAGCTGACCAGCCCGAAATGAACACAAATTTACAGTAGAAGCGGCAGCTAGCGCCATAAGCGTGTGTGTCAGGAGTTTTTGGGGCATGGCCCAGTGCACTATGGGTAATAAGACTTACCAGGCTGTGAGCGGTACATACTGTAGACAGAGCGGAAGGGATGCAGAGAGTCTGTCTGGTTGCTAGGATACGCGCCTGGCGCCAAGAGTGGGTATGATTTATAATAGCTGGCTTCACTGTCTTGCTCTCTCCATTAGTTTCCTCCATCGTCTCCTCCCTCTCACTTTTCCATCCTCTTCATGGTTTGTAGCCAATCTAGGCGTCTATTATCTGGAGACTTCCTTCCACTGTCAGTCCGGGCTCATATTTTCACTCAAGTCAAAAAGAAATTCCCAGGAACTTCCATCTATTTTGCAGTCAGCATAAAACACATTTTGAGTCCATTTCCGCCCCTCACCCACCTCTAGCCGCTGTTCATCCAGATGCAATTATATCGATTCAGCAACTTTTGTGCGTGCATGTGCGAGAGTGCCGGTTCACATGACCATGCATGAGCTGCAGCCACATGAATGGATGATATTGATTTGCAGAGACTTGATCCATCTCGCGTTGTCCCCAGGGATATAATACAGTGTGAGGGAAGGCGAAGACAAGAAAAAGGGTCATGTGATGGCAGGGAACAATAGAAACTATGGAGCATACGGATATTATTACACGTTGGTTGTTTAATGTAAATGATGTGTTTAGGTTCCAATATCAGCACCCACATTATACATAATTGATTTTATTTTAGCAAAGAAGGTACTGTGGCCTGTTGACTACAAGTTTGTTCAATTACTACGCTCGTATCTCAAAACACTTGTGTCTCATCCCACCTTTTCTCTTTTAAATTAAAGGAAATTATAGTCTTCCAGCACCACACAAAACACCAACCAACATTTTGTAAGAGGTTTTTTTTAATTAAGAAACATAGCACTGTATTTTATTTAACATGTAATGTATTAGCAACACACAAAGTGATAACATGATTAAATACAGTGTGAAAAAACAGCTCGCATTATGTGAATTATCTTTCAATGCTAATTAACATAATGTGCTTCTGGTGTGCATGCCTTGGCCACTAGATGTCAGTATAATGCGCAAGTATGTAATATCCAAATGAGGGTTCCATGACTTAGTCACTCATTAAACAGCAGTGATCTTAGTTATTAGAGCAGATGTCCCCAACCGCCGGGCCGCGAACCAGTACTGGTTCGTGGCGCATTTGGTACCGCAAAAGAAATAATAATTTATTAACGACTTTATAATGGCCAAATTAACTTTGGCCTGTGCCCCTTAACACGCCAGTATCCCTGTCTACTCTAGATATACGTAATACTACAGGATGGTATGTCGTCGTAGAAATCCATTGATTGGACTGGTAACAGTACATCTTGTTTTGTATATCTATGTGCGCTTGTCCTCGATAATGTCTGATGTAGGGCGGGCGCATCACATTTGTTCCCGGAAATAATTACTAGTAGCCCCCACTAAGCCTGTCGCAATATGCAATAATTCCATTTATCGCATGATAAATAAAAATGAAGGCGGTAATTCTTCCGGTGCGATTTATCGCCTCGCGTGCACGTGCGTGCGTGCGTGCGGCAGACGTGCTGTTAAAAGTTCGGATTCCTTGTTATCAACTGCGCAAAATGCATCTTCGTTCCAGGTCCGGCAAAAAATAGCGCCGGAGCCAATCGTTCCCATTCTATCCTATTGTTCAACGTATACCGGCCGCGTCAGTGCTTCGGATTGACTGCGGACCATCTACGGCACGCCGGTGTTGTTGACGTGTGGGCGCTCCCGTCAGGGGTGACATTTCACGCGGAGCGGCTATTTTTCGGCACACCGCAGGATATTTACAACGAAGTCCGCCAAAACATTGTTACCGACTTGGCTGTTACTAACAACCTCGCTTTGACAACGGACAGCTGAATGGAAATGATGAACATTGAGTGGCAAATTAAGAGCGCTGTGCTTCAAACTCGTCCTGTTTATGAAAGTCGATTGTCATATGCTGGTGTTGTGCAGTAATGAGCAGACGTGACTTCAGTGGCGTTTGCTAACTTTTTTAATGCGCGCACACACTAGATATCATGAAATAGCAAACTAGATATTCTAGGTCCCATGCCATTGGCTACATGAGCCCAAAGTGATAATGGGACACGTATTCCATATACTACATCGATTAATTCTAAACTGTCTTGACTGAAAGGAAGCACATAAATATTATGCACTAAAATGCATGTTTATACGATGGCAATTTAATTTTTGCTCGTTAGCAAAAAAAAAAAAAAAAAAAAAAAAAACGAAACAAAAAATGTAATTGTTATTGTTTTTTCAGAGCATTAAATGTATTGAATCAGATCGAAAATTGTGTCCCCCGTATCGAAAATCGTACCGAACCGTGACTTAACTGTATCGTTGCATCCCTATGGAACACCATTGCAGAAGCTATGAGGGGAAAAGTTTTCATTTGCCTAAATGCTAAAGTTATTAAGTGCAATCTTTTTTTTTTTTTTTCTTGAAAAACACATTTTATTTATGCTGTGTTTCTGTGCGGTATTAATATTGTTGTCTTTTACTTAAGAGGCATGTTCTATTGTTTTTAGTTGTGATTTCTTAAAAAGTATTTTCTAATTTAAGAGAAAATATTTATCGCGTTTAAATGGGTGTACTTGATCTATTAATATATACTGTATTCTCACTGTTATTGTAAATTGGTTTAAAAAAAATTGGGGGGTGCAATAATATCGCATATCGCAATAATTTATGAGATCAATTATCGCACACTAAAATTTGTTATCGCGACAGGCCTAGCCCCCACACTAGAATGACTGAAAAACAGACGTCTTTGGGCAGATTTTTTACAGGGAAAAGGGCAATTGACGAGCCAGAGGATGAGCCTACAACCTCGAAGACAACAAAATCTACGCTACTTCCCAATCGCTAAAGACCCATGAACTGCGAAGGAGTGGATTTGTGAGCCGTTTTTGAATAAACCGAGTGATTCGAGCATGTCTGTGCAACAGGAGGATCAATTTGTAGTGATCACAAATGATGGCGACCTTAAACGTACATTTGAGACAACAGCTCTACCAGGGTTCTGGATTAATCCGGATTATCATGACATCGCTAGGAGAGCATTGAAAACCGTACTACAATTTCCAACATCGTATCTTTTGGCTTCTCTCACTCTCCCAGCACACTTTGATGGGACCATCTCATCTCAACGAAACAAGCTCAGGCCTCCCACTAATTCAGGCGGTGAGTTATTTTTACTTAACACAACGGGGCTAGAAACAAATGTTATTTTATATTTCCTGTATTTTTCTGTCGCACATTGTTGGTGTTCTAAAAAATTTTCCATGCGCGTAACGTTAAAAATGGCCGCAAATGCAGCGATTCCAAAGTAAACACTACAAACTTTCTTTAAAGAAAGGAATATTAACTTATGTTTGCCATGTTAGCTGCACACAACAACTGCACGCAGCTCTCTCACTTAACGACTTCGCTGTGTCGTTGTGTCGTTAAGCATTAATTTACGCCATTTTTGTGTTGCACATGTATGTTTATGATGTAAATAGTTTTTAGCACCGTTGGATAACATTGAGAGTCCAACTGAATATAAAAGAGGGCTTTTTCACCGCCACAAAAGCTTTAGGAGCAAAATTTTATAAGGCTGCAAAATTTGACAAAACACCGGTCCGTGAAAAAAATAAATAAATAAAAATCACACCTGTCCTTGTTGCAGAAAAGGTTGGGGACCCCTATATTTGAGTATAAAGAATATTTGCCTTAATTTTGCTGCATCATTTGTGTTCAAATATCCTTTGATTATATGCTTTAAACCAGTGGTCCCCAACCTTTTTTGCACCACGGACCGGTGTAATGTGGGCTTTTTTTCCACAGACCGGCAATGTGTGGCAGAAAATGACACTAAATATAAAATAACACGTCGATGCTAAAAACTAATATTAAGTGCAGGGAAAATGTCACTCATCATATACTGAATCAGCCATTTTTTAAACAGCAGCCTCTCCTAAAACTTGTCAGTAACTATCCGTGGTCGCAAGCATAATTAGTTCTTCTCCAGTCGCAAAAGGTTTATTAGCTTTAGCAACACGGTTCGCCATGAGGTATGATGCTCTCAGTGCATTCGCTTTTGTTACCTTGTTTGCTAACTTTTAGCCACGTATTATGCTTGTGGACTTGGTTGTAGGCTCCTCTTTTGGCTGAGCAGGTGGACTTTTTCCCATAAAAAAGCTGTCCGAAGACATTGCCGCCCGCAGCACACAGCCAACAGCAGCTAAAATTACTGTTTACATTTACTGGTGATGGGCTGTTATAGGTGTGCAAACACCTTAGTAATTGCAGTCAGCCACTAGATGGCGACCTATACAAAGTTTTACCCGGATTATTCAAAGACAGGGATATTGATGTGCCAAGAGCCACAGGCCAGATTACAGTCATTAATAAATGATTTATTTGTCTGCGGCCCGCTAGGAAATGCGCCACGGACCGGTACCAGTCCACGGCCTGGTGGTTGGGGACCACTGCTTTAAACTACTCTGACACATGATAGTTTTGGGCTTTTTTAAAAACTGATCAGCTAATTGACTTGGAGAATGAAAATCTGAGTGTGCAATAGGTCTGAACAGTTTTAATGTATCACAGTATGACATGCTCCCATTGTGATCATTCAATGTGCCTCGTTTATTAGGAGGAAGCAGCAAACAGGAAGGGGTTATGCGGGGACAGAAGGAAAGAGAGACAGAAGAAGCACAAACAACAACAAGAAATACATTGAACGCATACACTAACTATGAATATGTTGGCGCTATCGTTAGCTAGTTGTATTTCCGGTTGACACTATGTGGGGGCCTGATGACCAGGTAGAAAGAGGGGAGGGTCAGAAAGATAAGCAAATGGGAGGGGTGAAGTGTACACAAATCAGCCATGTGAGGTGTAAAACCCAGTATTTGTGTGAATCCCTTGTGCGTGTGAGTATGTTGGCATCCTATTCTATGCTGCCTGATCGCTAAATTGACACCGATTTTTTCTACTTGAGTGTGTTTAATTGCACCTAGTCATGCGTGAACTGCACCAGACATGTGATAGTCCTGCATACGAGTGGAAATGCTGAGCAGGGCGGGAATGGCAGAGCCTGCCGTGAGGATGCAAATGTTATGTCACCACCCAAAGGCTCCCATCCATTCCACAACCTCGGTGTGTTATGCATTAAAATCAAGGGGGATCTGGCCCGGGACCGTACGGCCCCGTTCCGACTCTCCCCCCGAGCTGGGCTTTATTTTTTTCAATGACTGTTAGCATTAAGCTACTAAGTCGACTTTTGACATGTAATACACACCATTGATTTCGGTAACCATTTTGCCCATTGTGATCATTATATGGAATTTTCACTGAGTTGACGAGATTTGCCGCCATTATTTTGTTAGATTTTTGAGTAGCATCTTCCCAGAAACTCCAAATTGTTCAACTTTTGAAGCGTTTGACGTTGAACGCTTCACTGTATTATTGTATACAGTATTAAATTACATTAGCTTGCACTATTTGACTGAGTGAGACGATAATTTGTCTCTTAAGTTGTGCAACCACAAGTGATTGAGCTGGACGTTCAAACAAGAGTGCCCATATTTCTCTTCTCCTCCCCCCGATCTCGCCCTGACTTCCAGTAAATGGAGGATAATTTTAGAGCGATAAAGAGCCCAGAGGATATCGAGGGAGGGAACACGCATTGACACACGCGCTCACGCACGGTGAGATGGTCCCTTATTCCCTATTGCACCTGCTGACCTCACAGGATCCACTGAGATCGGCAAGTGCTGAGTGTGCGGCTTCCACACCCACTCAAACACACACACACACAGACATGCATATACAGGAATGCATACACTTTGACTAATAGGCCTAATGTTTCCTGAAGAGGGCCCAGCACTGCATTAGCTACGGATGTGGGATTGATTTAGAAACTGAAAGCCTTCTAGTGTGCGTGGGTGTGTGTGTACGTGTGTGTATGAATATGTTATGCATTTCCTGGTGGATGCCATTTAGCATTTACTCACAAATAATGTGCACACTCACAGAAAGACAAGCTCGCCACACATCAATCCAGCCTGTCAGACATCCGTGTTTATCCCTCATATCTACATTAATTCAGTACATCAATATAAATGACAAAACATGAACAAGTTGTATTATTTCAAACGTGTTGTAAAGCACGAGTCTCTCAATAACCCTCTTGCTGATGTCAGTTCGCAGTCTGGCTAATTAAAGAAGTGTGACCCATCACATAAATTACACAGCAGTGAGTACAAAGTCCTCCTAATGGCAGATTAAGTCACGACGTCAGGCGAGTACTTCATTTTACTGGTCTGCAAATTCATTTAAAGTCGGCGGTAATTAGCAGAAAGGAGCCCTAAATTTTATTAACCATCAAGCCCTTCTAAAAAAACAGTCCAATGTATGAATAGTAAGATTAGGATAAGTAGGCTAAATTTAGCCTAATTATTTAATAATTACCACAAAAATGCCAATCTTAATATTATTTATATTTTCTTGATACATATGTACATTGTATTCATGATACTGAAATATATTTTATTTGTTTCCTGTACATTTAATGTGTCACAAAAAAAAAAACAACAGGTTTTAGGCTACTGCATTACAGTTACTGTAACAAGGTATACATAAGAAACTGATTTTTATTCAAAATTGTATTTTAAAGTAACATACGTGAACAAAATAAGTATAAATGACTTACAATATGCACAGTGAAATGGAATATATTTTGAAGATGACACAAACATTGATATTTTTTTATATTATAAGGAAATAAGTAGGCTAAAATAGGTAAATGAATAAAAATAAGTCCAGAGTGCACATAAACTTTACTGCCAAATGTATGACATTTGAGACAAGCATTTCTGGACCTCATTGCAGTGAAAAAAATGTTTAAAACTTTATTGTGTTCAATCTCACTTGAGTTATATTTGTTTTACCATGAGAACTACATGTAATGCTTAATGTATCATATATGATTCAAATTACATAATATATACCGTAATTTTCAGACTATGAGCCGCTACTTTTTTCCCCTCATTTTGAATTCTGCGGCTAATAATCCAGTGCGGCTTATTTGTTGATTTATTTGGGTTAGTAGGTAACACCTTATTTGACAGCGACATCACAAGACTGCCATTAGACCGTCATAATTATCACATTACATTATCGTGGGCATTAATAAATGCTTATGACAGATGTCATTAACTCATTCACTCTCAGCCATTTTCACAGGCGCAAGGCCCTTCGCTCCCTGCCGTTTTACTGGATTTTGACTGATTTTGCAAGGCCCACAGAAAATTCTGTTCTATTGCTATATAAACATAGAACCCACCAAAAGAAATATTAGACTCTCTTCTTTCAGCAGAAAAAAAGTTTCATATCTTTTTCCATTCTTTATAAATCAGCATTAGAAAATAGCTTAGTTTGAGCAATTTTCCAATTTCTGATGAAAAAAACAGAAATTGAGCTTTTTGTGAAGGCATACATTTCAAACATAACTTTGACGTATACACAGCGATTTTTTGCTTTAGGTACATCCCAAACATCTGAATAATTTCCTTTTACAAAATAAGATAAACAACAAGACAAATAGAGCTTTTGATAGCAAAGTAACCATTTATTTACATATAACTAACTGGAAGATGACGCTGTTCTCTCATCGGCGTCTGTCTCATAAAGATGAATTTTTTTGAGCCTCTGCGGGCTCTGCTCGCGAGCAGCACGGACTCAAAGGCATCGTCCGCTGCACTAGTGGTCCCAGTCGTTCTGCTCGGTTGTCCAGCGCCTGGCATCACGGGCGTCCTACTGGTTGTTGTGCTCGGTCGTCCGCCGCCTGGCATCCATTCGGGCGTCTTCGGCCGGCGCCCGACTGCGGCTTGGCCGTTAGTTGCCGTTGAATCGGGTAGCGGGTCTTACAAAATGCGCTGCTGCCCTCCATTGGCCAGTTTTATTTCTTTAAAACAGATTTTCAGTTTTGTGCGTTGGAGCTAAATTGAATCACGACTCAGAGATGTCTTTTTTTAAATAAATAAAATGTAAAAGACGTATAAATATGTCTTTGGGACACTGAAACAATTAAAAATAGAACATATTTATACGTTTTGGGGAGCAAATGAGTTAAGTGTCATCTGGCAAATTATGTCACTAACTCCATTTATGTTCAGCTCGGATCATTTACAGCCGTTCAAAAGGGAGATAATTTGCCGGATGACACAAAATGACATCTGTCATAAGCATTCATTAATGCTCATGGCAGTGTCATGTCATAATTATGATGGTCTTATGATAGTCTTATGGCACCACTGTCAAATAAAGTGTGACCAGATTCCATAACTAGCAATGAATGAAACAACTAGAACAGTAACTGAAAAAATAATTAGCACAGAACATAAATTTTGATTGTAGTTTACATTTGTAGCGCTGCAGTGCATGCTAGGAAGCATGTTAGACAACAACACTGTTGACAGCAGGTGGCAGCAGGTTGACTGTCTCCTCCAAGAGAACAGTGATGGGCAAATTGAAGCTTCTTAAAGCAATGAAGCTTTGCAGCCAATTGGTTCAAAGCTACATGGTGGTTCTCTTGGTCCTATGACAATCTTATGATGCCGCTTTCAAATAAAGTGTTACCGGTTGATATATTTTGGTGTAAATATCTCATAATACAATGAGGACAGCTGCGGCTTATAGTCCAGTGCGGCTTATCTACGAACAAATGTCGTTTTCGTGTCAAATTTAGTGGGTGGCAGCTCATAGTCAGGTGCGCCTTATAGTGCGAATGTTCCGGTATATAGAAATTAATTTTTTAAAATGTTCATAAAAAAAAAAATGTTTAATGACCACATAAAGCTTTCAGATTGAAAAAACATCTGAATTTTCTGTTCATTATTTCTGGGCTCAGGCTTTATATTAACATGATATTCTGAACGTCCCCATCAGAGAAAATATAATAAGTCTCTTCAACTTTTTCCTTTCTCTCAAAGATCTGATCAATTTTCCGTTCAACAAGGTTGTTCTTTTTTGTCCCAGAAAACGTACATTTGAACCAGTCAGAGCTAACTATCCATGCTGATCACATCTCAGTATGTCAGCCAATTGAACTGGCAACTGTAGTCCCGGCCGGGGAGGGTGGTTAGCTGACCACACATCGACACAACAAATCAGACACACTGGGAGAACTCCTTGCTCTCCGGGGAATAAATAAATAATAAATATGGGTGGAAAGGGATGAAACAACACAAGCACTTTATTATACATGTTGTTAACACTTGTGTATGGAAATCTGACGTTAGTAGATTGTTGGCGTTGCCTGTGGTAGCCAGGAAGGTTGTTTTTAGCATGGGGTTTTGACAGTTGCCGTCATATTTTCGGGATCAAAGCACTGTTCTGGTGTGTTCCGGCGCTGAACTTCCGTTTCGGCTTACTTTCACCCGTGAGTATAGTATTAATTTAAACTGTGCAGTGTCATACTTAAAACGGTTTCTCATATTTCCGCTTCCTTATTTGGTTACATGAGAGGAACAAAATATTGGAAACAGGCCTGACTATGATGCAGAACAGTTCTACGCCACTGCAGATGATAACCATCGGAATAAACCTTGTTGATACAGCTCTTGTACTCTATGATCCTTGAGATTTTTTGAGGTACGAGTGACAATAGAATTCTGATGTGGCCTTGTGTTGGTCTGCTGATGAATGGTTCTATGTACTTGTCCTTTTAAAAAAATCAGCATATTGTGATAAAGTTCATTATTTTCTGTAATGTACTGATAAACATTAGACTTTCATATATTTTAGATTACACACAACTGAAGTAGTTCAAGCCTTTTATTGTTTTAATATTGTGGATTTTGGCAAAAAAGTCAAGAAAAAACAAAAATCCCTATCTAAAAAAATTTGCATATTTCATTTGACCAATACAAAAAAGTGTTTTTTTAATAAAAGAAAAAGTCAACCTTCAATTAATTATATCAGCTATGCACCCAATACTTGGTCGGGAATCCTTTTGCAGAAATGTGGCGCGACATGGAAGCAGTCAGCCTGTGGCACTGCTGAGGTGTTATGGGGAGGCCCAGGATGCTTCGATAGCGGCCCTAAGCTCATCCACAGTGTTGGGTCTGGTGTCTCTCAAATTCCTCTTCACAATATCCCACAGATTCTCTATGGGTTTCAGGTCAGGAGTTTTGGCAGGCCATTTGAGCACAGTAATGCCATGGTCGGTAAACCATTTACCAGTGGTTTTGGCACTGTGAGCAGGTGCCAGGTCATGCTGAAAAATGAAATCTTCATCTCTATAAAGCTTTTCAGCAGACGGAAGCATGAAGTGCTCCAAAATCTCCTGATAGCTAGCTGCATTGACCATGCCCTTGATAAAACACAGTAGACCAACACCAGCAGCTGACATGGCACCCCAGACACCATCACTGGCTGTGGGTACTTGACACTGGACTTCAGGCATTTTGGCTTTTCCTTCTCCCCAGTCTTGATTTCCGAATGACATGCAAAATTTGCTTTCATCTGAAAAAAGTACTTTGGACCACTGAGCAACTGTCTAATGCTGCTTTTCTGTAGCCTAGGTCAGGCGCTTCTGCTGCTGTTTCAGGTTCAAAAGTGGCTTGACTTGGGGAATGCGGCACTTGTAGCCCATTTCAAGCACATCCCTGTGCACGGTGGCTCTGGATGTTTCTACTCCAGACTCAGTCCACTGTTTCTGCAGGTCCCCCAAGGTCTGGAATCGGCCCTTCTCCGCAATCTTTCTCACCTCGTCTGGTTGTGCAGTGTTTACTGCCAGTTTTTCCTTCCCACAGACTTCCCACTGAGGTGCCTTGATACAGCACTCTGGGAACAGCCTATTCGCTCAGAATTGTTTTTCTGTGTCTTAGCCTCTTGCTTGAGGGTGTCAGTGATGGCCTTCTGGACAGCAGTCAGGTCGGCAGTCTTGCCCATGATTGCGGTTTTGAGTAATGAACCAGGCTGGGAGTTTTTAAAAGCCTCAGGAATCTTTCGCAGGGGTTTTGAGTTAATTCGTTGATTCAGATGATTAGGTTAGTGGCTTCTTTAGAGTACCTTTTCATGATATGCAAATTTTTTGAGATAAGGATTTTTGTTTTTTCTGGACTTTTTTGCCAAAATCATCAATATTAAAACAATAATAGGCTCTAACTACTTCAGTTGTGTGTAATGTATGGAGGCAGATTTGTGTCTTTATTATTCAATCCCCAAAAAAGTTGCATGAAAACAGTTTGAATGAAAAATAAAGTGTTCAAATGCGAATTTCTGAGTCTCAAATATTTTTTCACATTCAAACCTTTTTTTCTACGATTGAATTTTTAAAAATTTTAGATTGATTTTTCTTTTGAAAATACATATATTTTTGTTTGAAGCAACTTATTTTTTGATTGAATATTAAAGACACAAATGTCCTAGCCAAAATGTGGTCCAAACGCAAAATTACATGACTTCAATCAAAAATGGTGTTTCAATAAAAAAAAAACTTGACTTTAATCCAAAAAAATAAAAAAAATAAATCAAAGAAAAATAGTTTTCAAATATATTTTTTTGAGTTTCAAATTTATTTTTGCATTCAAACACATTTTTTTGATTGAAGTGACGTTTTCTTCGATTGAAAATACATATTTTGATTGAAGCAACTTTTTATTTGATTGAAGCAACTTTTTTTTTTTTTTGCATTGAATAATAAAGATCCAAATCTACCTCCATATAACGAATCTAAAATATATGAAAGTCTAATGTTTATCAGTACATTACATCACAATATGCTAATTTTCTGAGAAGGACAGTATATACTTTGTGATGTTATCAGAGCGCTTTGTGATGCATGTTGAGCTATACGCCTGCTAATATTCTTTCGTGTTTTTAGCCTTTGTTCAGCTCTGTGTTCTTGTTCCGGGCCTTTATTCAACATAGCTAAATGAAAGAATCTTTCATAGAGTGTCCTTGCAGGGAGATAGTAACTGTACTGTTGCTCTTGGGTGTAAGGTTAAGCGCTTACATTTCCTTGTTGTCACATGGTTCCTGTGGGATAATCGTGCTGTGAACAAAGAGGATAAGGTAGGTAGGGTCGGCGAGACGAAAGGAGAAGAAGCGGAAGCGAAACGGGTTAAAGAGTGTCGAGAGGCTGAGGTGGCCCGGGGGGAGGAGAAGCACGGCAGACGAGGAAGAGGAGGTGGGGAATTGATGGAGCAGAAAGCTAGGTTATTCCTGCTGTGTGTGTGTGTGTGCGCGCGCACACACGTGGGTATGAATGGCAGGCTTGGCAGTAAATGAAACTGTTTATCAGATCAATATGGCCATCATCTCTCAGATGACTGTGGCCTCTGCTGAGGAACAGTCATAAATCACAGGCAAATATGGAGGACGCCGATCCATACGGCAGCTTGTGGGTCTGTTCTGCTGGAACCTTTGAGCCTGCTGTCTTTGTCTTTATGCTTTAGAGCTATGCAAATATGGACAGCCTCTTTGAAATGCCAATTTCGCACAATCATGCATTTTGTTATGTGACATACATCAAAAGAGTTGTAACCTATCCTCAGTTCCTGTAAGGGCTTACAACCGAGCGAGTTCCTCGACTGTGCGACGGCCTTCTGTGCTCTCTCACTGAATAATGTAGCCCACCAATATCAGCCAGAAGACTGAGGAAACCAAAATAGCGTCTTGAGCGCCGATAAATATAGAAGGTAATTAAATCGGCAGCGGGGGAGAGACAGAAAAGCCAGGGAAGAGGGAAGGCCTGTTTCCATGAAGGATGGAGTGAAACACGGACAAGCTAAAGTCACCGATGTTAATATGGATCATCTGCTTTTATATTTGTGATCTCGCTACTTTATGTCGACATATGGCCTGATTTTCAAAGGTCCTAAATGGTACTGAATTACTGTACTGTTTCTGTTGGTAAGTGTTATAAAAGTGGTGGCGCATGCCTATTATTACTAAGTAGTAAGTTTATTTTTGCATCTAAGATTGCGTTGAGTTCAATGTGGAACATTTGGGATGGAACAAATTCAAATTGGCCTTATAAAAATTTATGATGGGTGAATGATACAGACATGTGTCCTCAATACTGATGTGTATCATTTTACTTTTAAGTTTTCATTATTGATTTACATTGCAAATAGTGGGTATTTTTTTCAATACCCACAAGCTACCCTCATACTTTTTTGAATGCAGACAGTGGTCAGTGTATAAAAGTTTTAAAATCTAAGTGAATCACAGGCACAAAAGTGGTAACGTTGGTTAAATGAAGGGTGCATCTGTTTACCTGTTATGTTTTATTAGCATGTCTGTGTTTATCGATTTTTTTTCAACCCACTGCCAAAAATGTTGGCTGTATAATGTCATAATGAAAGATTTTAGTGAATATTTTTTGAGGATTTTCCTTGAATATTTCACAATTTCACATTGTTGATCTCATGAGAACGTTGGCAAGGGAGACTAAAATTATATGTTGGCATAAAAGCAGTGCCATAGTTATATTTTCATAGAGATCCAATTTAAAAAGATTTTTTTTGATTATGTTAACTCATTAGCAGCCATTGACTAAGCCTGTCGCAATATGCAATAAGTCAAATTATTGCAGGGTAAATAAACATGAGGGCGGTGATTTTCCCGGCTGTGATTTATCGCCACGTGTGTTGATTTTTTATGTAACTCCAGTTTCTTTCACAGATGTTTATTGGCCATCAACACGCCATAGAATTAAAGTTCAAACATACAAAATAACCTATTAAACATTGTAAAACGTTGCCATTGCTACATTGAGGCAAATGGAAAAATGACAATGTACTAACCACTTTAGCCTGCTATAAAATATTGGCAGTCTTCTCCACAACGCAAAATTGCGGTTAAAAGGAGACACTTCAAACATGAAAACTCGCTGGTTTCCAGCATTTGCAAACGATGCGAACAAAAGAAAAGAGACTATTACTGACTTGCTGGGCACGGCCAGACTGTTCTCCCTGTATTTTTCCAAACACTGAGAGAAAATTCTGGGACCCAGCCCATTAACGGCCTCTCGAGCAGGTACAAAATCAATCGACAAATCAGATTCGTTTATATCCGTGACGTGTTCTTAACGAGCAACGTCACTCTTGCGCGTCGGAAGTCGTCTCCACAACAACACAGATGGTGAACAGGAGAGCCGAGAATATGTTCCAATCCACGGTAAAATCAGTTTTAAATTGCCAAAAACACATCGACACGAGTCATTGACAACAGTCTGTCTCGCGCTAGCCATGTTGAATAAACTCTCCTCGTATGTTTCCTTTCGCGCGCAAGTCTCTCGTCCTGCCCTCGTCGTTTTACAAACGTCATGTCTGCCCGTCGCTGATTGGTCCACTCCGCTGTCTGTTTGCTGTGGCTAGCTCCGCCCTGGAAATTGTATCCGCTGAATGGTGGCCAGACTCAATAGCTGGAACAGCGGCGAGTCTGGTGTACCAGGCAAATTACTGACACCACATGCATGACAGAAAACGAAGTGCAGTTTTTGGTTTTTTACTGAGTGTAAAGCTTACAAAGGTTAGCGGCTTAGCGAACGTGCTTCCGGTGAGCATTTCAATATAAAAGCACGTCATGTTCAGATTTCTGGAGGTGATCTCAGCTTCTACACTAATAATAGATTAAGAATGACAGCCATTATGAAAAATCTGATTGGCAATGATATGATGTAATAAATGATAATAATTTGGGCTCAAATTTATTAACATGCGCACTTTGCAGGAAAAGATGACGGTCATTTTGGTTCAAAGAAAAACTTTTAATGGGCTTTAATTGGCAGACAACAAAAATGCTGTTGGGTTTCTCACCTATTTCATATGGTGCACTTAACTAGCTTTAAAATGTCTCGTTATGCATTGTGTGTGTGGTTTGTTTTTTTCTTTCTTAATTTTTAATATAGTTTGTGTTTTATTTAAGAATAAAAAAAATTTGCATTTGAATAGGTGATTATGATGTATTGGCACTACAGTCATGGTTGAATTGGTTTGGAAAAAAAATGACAATCATATCAATCATATTGGCAATACTTTATGAGACAATATATGGCCTACTAAAATTTGTTAGAGCGACAGGCCTACTATTGACAGCAATAGACATTCAATCCAGTTTAACCTAGTGGTTTACTTTGGTACTTGACAGTTTTTCTAAAGTTATGCATTTTAATCTTAAATTCCGATCTTCCTGTGTTGATTTTGCAGGTTGGCTGTAAATGTGAGGGTAATGCTTGCTTGCACACCATTCTAGGGTTTATTTTCACAGTTTCAGTCAAAATGGTCAGTTGCACTCAAGCTCACACATGACCTAACCGAAGACATTCGCTATTATGGTAGGCTGTTAACTCATATTGACTTTTTGCTCTTACAGTGGGGCAAATAAGTATTTAGTCAAACACTATTTGTGCTAGTTCTCCCACTAGAAAATATTAGAGAGGCCTGTAATTGTCAACATGAGTAAACCTCAACCATGAGAGACAGAATGTGGAGAAAAAAAACCCAGAAAATCACATTGTTTGATTTTTAAATAATTTATTTGCAAATCATGGTGGAAAATAAGTATTTGGTCAATACCAAAAGTTCATCTCAATACTTTGTTATGTACCCTTTGTTGGCAATAACGGCGGCCAAACGTTTTCTGTAACTCTTCACAAGCTTTTCACACACTGTGGCATTTTGGCCCATTCCTCCATGCAGATCTCCTCTAGAGCAGTGATGTTTTGGGGCTGTCGTTGGGCAACACGGACTTTCAACTCCCTCCACAGTTTTTCTATGGGGTTGAGATCCTACAAAGCCTCTCCTTTGTTGCCCTGGCTGTGTGTTTGGGATCGTTGTCATGCTGAAAGACCCAGGCACGTCTCATCTTCAAAGCCCTTGCTGACGGAAGGAGATTTTCACTCAAAATCTCTCGATACATGGCCCCATTCATTCTTTCCTTTACACAGATCAGTCGTCCTGGTCCCTTTGCAGAAAAACAGCCCCAACTCTTGATGTTTCCACCCCCATGCTTTACACTGAGTATGGTGTTCTTCGGATGCAATTCAGTATTCTTTCTCCTCCAAACATGAGAACCTGTGTTTCTACCAAAAAGTTCTATTTTGGTTTCATCTGACCATAACACATTCTCCCAGTCCTCTCCTGGATCATCCAAATGCTCTCTAGTGAACCGCGGACGGGCCTGGACGTGTACTGGCTTCAGCAGGGGGACACGTCTGGCAGTGCAGGATTTGAGTCCTGGTGGCGCATTTTGTTACTGATAGTAGCCTTTGTTACTGTGGTCCCAGCTCTCTGTAGGTCATTCACTAGGTCCCCCCGTGTGATTCTGGGATTTTTGCTCACCGTTGTTGTAGTCATTTTGACGCCACGGGGTGAGATCTTGCATGGAGCCCCAGATCGAGGGAGAGTATCAATGGTCTTGTATGTCTTCCATTTTCTAATAATTGCTCCCACAGTTGATTTCTTTACACCAAGCGTTTTACCTATTGCAGATTCAGTCTTTCCAGCCTGGTGCAGGTCTACTATTATGTCTATGGTGTCCTTCGACAGTTCTTTGGCGACAGCTCTTTGCTCTTGGCCTCAGTGGAGTTTGGAGTGTGACTGACTGAGGTTGTGGACAGGTGTCTTTTACACCGATAATGAGTCAAAACAGGTGCCATTAATACAGGTAACGAGTGGAGCCTCGTTAGACCTCGTTAGAAGAAGTTAGACCTCTTTGACAGCCAGAAATCTTGCCTGTTTGTAGGTGACTAAATACTTATTTTCCACTCTAATTTGGAAATAAATTCTTTAAAAATCAAACAATGTGATTTTCTGTTTTTTTTTCCAAATTCTGTCTCTCATGGTTGAGGTTTACCCATGTTGACAGTTACAGGCCTCTCTAATCTTTTCAAGTAGAAGAACTTGCACAATTGGAGGTTGACTAAATACTTATTTGCCCTACTGTATATTCCATGAGCATCGGCACTAAGTGGGGCAGTAACCTATTCCATGGCGGAGGTCTCCCTGGTTACACTTGGATTGGATTAAATTGTATCAGGATTAAAAAATTTTGTCTAAGACTTGCTGAAGGTTTCAGAGAACATTTGATAGTTTTCAACTAATGTCTATTTTTTGTGTGTGCTCCACTGCAGGCATCATGAGTCAGCAGTATTTCACCGGTTCATCCTGAGGAGAATCGAGCATGTGAACGCTGTGGCTGTCATCCTTCCTGTGACGTGCTCCTCATTTGCATTCGCCGACCTGCCCTTTTCCCCACTCGGTCTTCAGGTACCCACATGATGCCCACCAAACAGAAGGACCTGCCAGAAGGCAGAAGAACTGCGGGTGAGAGATAGTTCGAAGGAGGGGCAGGGTAATGGCGGGGAGGGCGGCCGGCCACCATCTTGACATAGTCTCCTCTGGGAGTGTTTCCGCGTGTGTCCGATTTGACATGTTGTGACAGAAAGTGACTGACTGAAAACACTTTGCAATCCAACAAAAGGTGTTACACAAAAACTACCGGTAACAGCTAGTAGGCCGCACACGTAACTCGCCTTCTTCTCAACACACTGTCTTCCGATCTTTTTTTGCTCTTTGTCTTGTGTCTCTCCCTCGACTACCTCTTTTTCTATCACGCCCACACAGACAATGGCATCTTGTATATCGTCTGCCTGACACACAAAGGGGCCAAAGCGCATTTGCATGCACGCACTGCTGTAAACGCAATCAGTCATACGAGCGTGACTGACACGTATTTCTGTAAACGCACACAATAGGCTCTCACTTTTTTTTGTACTCGCATTGTCTGGGTTTCTCACACACAAGCACATATACACGTATACGCACAAGGCTGCACTACTCTCTGTCTTGGAATTTTACATTTTGATGAAGGAGGAAGCGTGTCATCCAATCGGAGCGGCGGGAGGCGGGAGAGACCATCTCCACGCAGACATCAGGGACGATTCGCAATCGTCACAAGGACTTCGACGGTCCGATCTGCTCCCCCGCATCCCCTCTAGGCGGGTGGTATGATCCGACATGCTGGATAAGAACCCCTCCTCTCTGTCTTCCCCCTCTCCTGTCAGTGCAAGGGTGTAGCTGCTGATTCTATACACCACAGCAGAGAGGCTGAGGAGCCACGTCAGGTGTCACCGCTCCGCCACCCGACTTGAGCCTGCAGAACCAAGACATCCACCGCTGGTTCCAAAGTATCAAGGCCAGGTGAGTCCCAACACGCTCTTACACTTGTGACATGTGGCTTCACGATACGCTGCGTTAATAACCACATGGCATCACAATGAAATAAACACATGTACATTATACAGGTGTGCAGGTGCCAGTGGCCCCAGGAGGACATGATTGTCACCTCCACAGTGTGTGCATAGGTGTACATTTGATGTCAGCCGTTCATGTGACCATACATGAGTGTACAGAATAAATCTACTGTATATGCATGTGCACGCATATCATCCCTCCCAGCATGGTGGTGGGAGACAAAGGGTCCCCTCAGTTTGACGCTGTGCACGCAGTCGCCGCTGGGTGGGAAAGTTCCCCTGTCACTAACCACCGGTTATGAGAACGGAGGGGAGGGTGGGTGTGAAGAAAGAAGTCAAACGGGGTCCCTTCTTCACGACATAACCATCCCCCCCACCTTAATTGCCGCCCAACTCTCCTGACTCATGTTGATAGGAAGACACGGTCACAGGGGATGATGAAGATGATGAACTCGAGGGGTGGTGGTCTAGGTATAGATAGGGTGGGGGTTGGTGTTTGGTGGGTGGGGGGGCTGAGTGCAGCTTGAGGACACGCGGGTTGGTTTGTCGGTCATGTCACGAGGACTACTGTCATGTTTGATAGACATACCAGAGAGAATGACGTTAAATACACGGGTCCACGAGAGGGGGGTTGGGTGGGTGGGGTGGTCATCTGCCGCGCACATGACTTTGTGCGAGTGTGCGAGTACACGTGAGCGCACCCGTGAAAAGAATGGCAGCGTGATGCGCCGAACCGACGGCCGTCGCTGACCCAGACAAAGGGCGACGATCATATGTGCAGTCTCATGGCGTAGACGCAGCCAGTATGTAGGTGAGGGAGAGGGAGGGGGATGTATGATGAATGGCCACATGTATGGAGGGCGTCTCATGTGCGTACACATACACACGACATGTGATCTTCACGTCTGAGCTCGGAAAGATGCCATGTGCGCATTGCACCGCTGCCGCCCCCAACCCCCATTTCGGTCTTTACCCGACGCCCTTATTCAACCTGCGCTGTTCGGCGGCTCGCCGTCCTCATCGTACACCCACGCCTCTTCGTCTTGCGACACCTCATTGATCCTTCGCCCTAACCTCCCCACTCATATTATATTACATCGTCAACCCCCCCACCTCCGTCTGTGTGTCAAACGCTGGAAGAGATGTGATCTTATCCTTAAGTGGCCTTTTTCGAGTCCTGCCCATGTGATGGAGGATATTAGTGCATCTCTTCAAGTGGGTGCATTGTGTAGTCAGGGTCAGTAGGACCTTGTATATAGGATAATATTGAACATATTTTCCATAATCGATGTAGCCGACATAAATTTGAACAAAGACAGGGGCTGTCAATCATCTGAAATGGCGCCTCTGTTGCTATGTATTGATCCGAGCGGACGTTTATTACCTTCTATAGAGTGCGCGTGAGATTTACACTTTGTACAAGGGTCATTTACAGTCTAAGACCATCTAAAAGACACTCACACATAGCCGCAATTTGGCAATTCTTTGTGTTAAAAGATGGTGACCATATAAGAGCAAGCTGTACGTTTCTCGCCTTGCGTTTTACTCCATTTCCTCTCTCCTCAGCCTCCCTCCTTCCATATGTGAGTGCTGTCAAGCTGTAGGGCGTGCCCCCCTACCCTCTTTCCCACTCAACCCCCACCCCTTTCTCATGTTGCATATATACATATCTCGCCAAGTGAGTTCACGCGTGGCTGCACACCGGCCGTACATGTGTGCTTCTTTTATATCACCAAGGGAAAAAAAGAAAGACAACGGTTGATTTTGACGTCCGGGGATGGCGGGCATCGTTTTGCCGAAATGTCAATTTTATTAAGTGAACATACCAGAGCTGCTGTGCAAAATGGCTGCCGAGGCGACACGCTGCCTGTGATGGCCGACGAGCGCGTAGGTCTGAGGGTGGTGCGTGTGCATATGTTGCTGCTGTGAGTAGATTTGTGGCAAGCGTAATCCTGCTTTTTTTTTTTGTGTCGTGGGCAGTCTCCGCTAATCCATAATTACCAACCTTAACGTACACAACCTTGACTGTCGGAGTCATTATGGCGGAACAATTGTCGATTGTTTCTCCCAGAAACCGTGATAAGACACATTTAGCAGCGGCGATAACGTCCAGATTTACATATTTGTCAGCGAGTTATCCTCAAAAAGCTGATCTTGTTGTTTCTTTGCAGTTCTCTGCCTCGCCGAGCCAACCGGCCCATGCGTCTGCCCAGCCGGGCCTAGTCTGCCCTGCCCTGCCCAGCAGCTGGCATCCTGCAGGAGTCATCAGGGTTAGTGCTCGGCTGGCACACCTCAGTGTGCGAATCAGCAAGGCAGGAACTTGTAAATTTATAGATGTGCACTCAAACACCAGGCCAAACAATCCATCTTGCATAAGCGAAAGAAGGGTGGAGTGCGTAAGCTTTAAAACACATCAGTCACAAAAGTAGATCGTAAGCCATTTTTTTCCTAAATTTAAAGCACCGAGACAGAAATGACTCTACATAAGGACGATATGCTCTTTTTAACCACACATTATACAAGATAAACGGCCGTCTCTCGTTTCTATATCTACATTTCTACCCGTCATTATCAGGCTGCACACACGGAGATTATACACATGGCCCTATTAGCTATTTGGTTTATAATTCCAATACTGCAAGTTTGAGCATTTTGCGCAGTTCATCGGGAAGACACTGCAGGGGGAAAAAAAAAAGACAAAGCTTCAACTAAATGACTGTCGGTCTTATCGGGACGTGTGGGCGAGGAAACGCGTGCGTGGACCACCAACGGGCTCGTGCGTTGAAATCTCTGCCCTTGCCTCTAATGCATCTGTCAGCCTAAAAGTGTTCAGTCAGAGGGAGTGTACATCTGATGCCTGTGAATGACAGGGAGCATATTTGAATTGAATGTGCATTACATCAGCACTTTTCTTTTTGCAGTCTTTCATGCACACTTTAGTTTAGTGGGTTCCATTTAAAAATGTTACTCGAATTGCAATATAGGTGCAAAATGCTTTTGTTAAATTACTGCTATTCTTCCCGAGTATTTGCTTCCCTTCAAAAGAGGCCTTATTCTTCTCACCGAGTTAAAAATAACACTTGAAAGGAGAAAAGCATCATCTTGATTTTATTGATGTTCACACTTTTAGTACAGGGAATTTAAGGACGACAACCTGTGTGTGAGCATGTATGTTAATGCGTCTTTGTGTACCTGCCATTTAGCCTCGAGTAAATGAGAAAATGAATGCACGCTTATCGCAGCCAATTGCGACAGATTCTTAATAAATGGACACAAAACGCGGTCATTGCTATTTATGTGCATGCTGACACTGTATAACCTCGCAGCGTTTTGCCGCCATTGAAGCAAGCGCAAAAAAAAATAAACCGGGTCATAATCCGGATTTTGTGCATTACTGTAATTTCTCGCCTCTTGAAAATTCAGTGGCAGCAAATGGGGGAGAAAAGACGATGCGTCTTGAGTGGGTGTGCGGAGGTCTGCAGCTTCCAGGGTGGGGAGGATGCTCGCCTACCCTTCTGGCTTCCATCCCGAGCGTAGACAACAGACGTCGTCATTTTCCAACTCGATTTACAGATGCATTAGGAGATGCCGAGGCGCACCCATCTCTCTCAAATGCAATCAGGCCTCCTTTGTGCTTTAAGAGGAAATTGAGGGTGCCGTCGTTATCGACTTTCTTTCCCACTTCTCCTTCATGTAGGCTCGCCTTTTCTGCCAACGTAACGTACACGGATGCTTACGGACTCTTTAATGATTCGTCTTTACTCGCTTGTCGCCTTTTTGGGCGGGTTTAAAAGGGTAAAGATGGATCTTGAAAGACAATTTTTAAAGGTCTGTCATATAGATTGAACAAGGTAGGTTCTATGCATAAGCGGATTTTAAGGATATTAAAAAAAAAAAAAAAAATATATATATATATATATATATATATATATATATATATATATATTAGGGCTGTCAAAATGATCGCGATAACGAGCGGTAATTAATTTTTTAAATTAATCCCGTTAAAATATTTGACGCAATTAACGCACAAATGCCCCGCTCAAACAGATTAAAATGAGAGCACAGTGAAAGGTGTACTTGTTGTGGGCCCTTGGGTACGACTGATATTATAGGCTTCAGCACCCATGAGCATTGTGTAAGTAATTATTGACATCAACAATGGCGGGCTACTAGTTTATTTTTTGATTGAAAATTTTACAAATATTATTGAAACGAAAACATGAAGAGGGGTTTTGATATAAAATTTCTATAACTTGTCTTTTAAGAACTACGTCTTTCTATCCATGGATTGCTTTTACAGAATGTCAATACTGGTAATGCCATCTTGTTGATTTATTGTTATAATAAAGAAATACAGTACTTATGTACCGTATGTTGAATGTATATATCCATCTTGTGTCTTATCTTTCCATTCCAAAAATAATTTACAGAAAAATATGGCATATTTTATAGATGGTTTGAATTGCGATTAATTGCGATTAATTACGATTAATTAATTTCTAAGCTGTAATTAACTTGTTTAAAAATTTTAATCGTTTGACACCCCTTATATATCTATTTATCTATCTATCTATATATCTATCTATCTATCTATCTATATATATATATATATATATATATATATATATATATATATATATATACATATATATATAATATCTATGTTGTAAAGCAATAAAACTGCAACAAAAATAAATGAACAAAAAAATACATTTTTATGATTGGTCGAAATTGTTTTTATTATTTTTGATTGAAAATATTTTTTTGATTGAAGCAACTTTTTGGGTGATTGAATGATTTAGACACAAATGTCCTAATCATAATATGGCCCAAACACAAAAAGGATTGCTTTAATCAAAACTTTTTCAATTAAAAATTAAGTGTTCAAATGCAAATTTTTCAATCTCAAATATTTTTTCGCATTCAAAAACTTTTTTCTATTATTGAAAATTTTCTTTTTTTGATTGAAGTGATTTTTCTTTTTGAAAACCTAATTTTTTTTTAAGCAATTTATTTTTTGATTGAATAATAGAGAAAAATGCCCTAGCCAAAATGTGACCCAAACACAAATCATCATTAGTTTAATCAAAAAGTTGCTTCAATAAAAAAAACAAAACTTTTTTTATATGCATTTTATTTTAGTTTTTTGAGTTTCAAAATTATTTTTGCATTCAAACACTTTTTTTTTTTGATTGAAGTGACTTATTTTGGTTGAAAATATATATTTTAATTGAAGCAACTTTTTTTTTTTTTTTAATTGAACTTTTTTTTTTTTTTAATTGAAGCAACTTTTTTTTGATTGAATAATAAAGACACAAATCTACCTCCATATAGCTCCGCCAAGGGGATACAATTTTTGACTGGGGTAACTACATTGGCACGACACCGGCGGGCGTACCAAATTCAATGGATGACGATCTTGGCGAAAAGTATTGCCTAAGCAGCCTGATTTAGAATTCCCCTCAAGAATGATGGAAACAAGAAACGCTAATTATCAACTTATTATTGTATATATTTTTGAAAGTTAATTTTATTGCTGACACTGCGTTTTGGGGTCATTGACATGTTGTGCCCCCCCTTGCCCCAAAAGTCAAACTTCGCCTATGGTTCTATGAAAATTGAGGTTTGGAACGTCTGTATTGTTAATTTATGAAACGCCAATGTTTGTGGGTAAAATTACGCTTTTGAAATATTTATTATCATTGGTCGTTGAACTTTTAGTCTGTAAAACTTATAGTGTCTCTAGGACTGCAAATTTTAGGTCTCTGTGGCTTACGATGTTTTCAGTTTCCATGTCTAAAGTGAAGCTTATCTTAAAGCACTTCTTTTAAATATTCAAAGCCTCAAATACAACATTTTTATTCATGACGCACACTAGACCAATGTATTTCATTTTAGCAGGCCACCTGAAATATTTTTGATAAATCGTATCAAAAAATTTACTATGAACTTTAGCATATAAATATTATACACCAACAATGAATACCGTTAACGGCTGGTTGACCCTCTGCTATACGTACATCGAAATGCGCTGGAGTAAAAAAAAAAAAAAAATGAAGAGCGGGAGGACGAGACCAGCGGCAGGATGGCAGACAAAGGAAAGGATGGGGGCTGGGAATTGCAGAAATGACAGAACAGTATGGGGAAGAAAGGAGTTCTTAAGAAAAGAAATAGGTACCTTTTGAAAATGCGGCACCTGTTATTCTCACCTCCGGGTGTCTGTCTGGATCTATCTTTCATTTGTCTTTGTTCTGTGGAAATTGCCACAGATCACAGAACATCCTCTTTTTCACCCCTCATTTTGTCCGCGTATCAGCCATTTTTTCTACCAACTGTTTCCCCATCTGCACAATTTTTGATATTTTCCTCCGAAACAACAAATTAACCGTGGCATTGTTCCCTTTTTTACTTCATGCAGCCCACATACGTATTTAACTCAAAAGTGCATTTGTTTGCGTACTATGCACCCCCCTCCTAAATGAGGTCCATAGCATTCAAGGTAGAGGAGTTGTCTCGCCGCATGTGGACGTTATCTGGAAAGCAGGGGCCGGCTGCCATAGCAACCATATGATGAGGCAGGCAGGGATATTTAAAGGAATTCAGCTGCTGCTCGCCTTGCTGTCAGATTCACACACACACACACACGCTTGGCCCAGTGTAAGACAAAGAAATCCAGTGGAATGCAAGTTAAAAATCGATATCTACTTCCCTATCGTATAGCACATACAGTAAGTTATAGAATCGTGTAATTGCCCAGCTTTGTTCAGCTCTCCTATCAAGAGAGATCATGATTATTTTTTTTGATCCACAATTCCTCCCTATTTATCCTCCAAGCAAAATTTCATTCCCCCGTAGTGCCAATTAAATTAATCAGATTTATTTTACAGGGGCCCTTAATCAACATTTGAACGCGCCGTCACTTTCAGCACACACGCACGCACGCATGAAATCCGCTGCTATAAGGTGCGTACTGCGTGCATAATAAAAAAGATTAAACTCGCATAGTATTTTATTTTTTAGCTGGAGGCTGTATTTTAACATGTTAAATTATTAAAGAAAATATGAAGGAAGCAGAAAAAAAAATTCACCCATTTGTAACACATTCTGACCCATTAAACATAATTTCACTGGTCTTTATTTTTGACTTTTATAGTAATATCTTGATATACTAGTTGACATGGAGCCTTTTGAACTATAAAAGGTTAAAAAGCTTTCAAAGGAAGAAAAAACACTTGTTCCCATTATGGAAATTTACAGCTAATTGACATCGAGTTAGTGTTGATTGTAAAGATTCTGCAACTTAAGCTTCAAACAGAATTAACCCGATTGAACCATAAGCGGATTTTAAGGGGGGCAGGCCCCCCCAGGTGGCCGAAAAGTGTCATGCATGTAATTGACTTTCTTATATACATATAAAAGTTGTAAAGCAATAAAAATGCAACAGAAATGAATGAAATGAACAAAAAAACATTGTTATAATGGGTCAAAAATATTTTTCGAGCACCTTAGACAGTCATTTGCTTTGCATATAAATTAAAAATATATAAATATAATAGAGAAAAAAATATTTTTTCTTTGATTGATTTTCTTTTTTTTTGTTTTTTTTTTTTTGATTGAAGCAAGTTTTTGGGGGATTGAATGATTTAGATACAAATGTCCTAATTATAATATAGCCCAAACACAAAAAGGATTGCTTCAATCAAAGAAAGCTAAAAATAGTTTTTTGAAGCAACTTATTTTTTGATTGAATAATAAAGAGAAAAATGTCCTAGCCAAAATGTGGCCCAAACACAAATCAACATTACTTCAATCCCAAAAAAAACTTCACTTCAATCAGGGAAAAAAAAAAAAAAAAAAATCAAAGAAAAATAGCTGTCACATGCAGAAGAAAAACAAAATCAAAGAAAAATGCATTTTTTTTTTTAGTTTTTTGAGTTTCAAATTTATTTTTGCATTTAAACACTTTTTTTTTTTTAAGCAACTTTTTTTTGGTCGCCAATCGATCGGATCCGATCACGTCATTTTCAAAGTATCGGAATCGGCAAAAAAAAATATCGGCCATGCCTTTTTTAAATATATATATTTTTTAATTAAATAGTTTTCTAATTGTATCTAACGTTACAGACATAATATGTTACACTCACCCAGAGTCCTTAGTTTAGGCCAGCGGTCTCAAACCGACTCCACAAAGGGCCGCAGTGGGTCCTGGTTTTTGTTCCAACAGATCCAGCACAAACAGTTCAACCAATGAGGTTTCTACTAACATAAGCAGCACCTGATTGCAATCAACTGATTACACTTGTAAGAAACCAGATTGGTGAAAAGGTATTTGTCTCGTTTGGTTGGAATGAAATCCAGTACCCCCTGCGGCCCTTTGAGGACCGGTTTGAGACCACTGGTTTAGGCTTAGGGGAAGGTTATCAAATTTATCCCAATAACGGCAGTAATTAATTTTTAAAATAATTTTTAAATAATGTACCACGCAATGTTTAATGTTTAACTTAATTAATGCATGCGCTGCACGACCCACTCACGCATTGTCGCGCTCAATCTGTCATGGCGCCGTTTTACCTACACAGAGAGATAAGAGGCAGCGCAAAATGAGTAGAGTGAAATTTGGCAGCCTTTGGAGCCTTTTTTTAATTGGCTAAAGCCTTACAATCCCTCTCCCTACGATTAGAAATATCTTGGGAAGCAATGTGGGGAAACAAGGTAGCACTTGATCTTTATCTTAACACCTTATGTTATTTTCCAACGCAGAGAAGATATATGAATTGATAGCACTACGCACAGTCATGGTTCCACTTCCCATCATGCATTTGACCATGGTTACAGTATCATTTACTGAAAGCTCAACAAATACACTAGATGGCAATATTTAGTCACAATATACAAAGTCACAAGTCTTTCTATCTGTGGATCCCTCTCACAGAAAGAATGTTAATAATGTAAATGCCATCTTTAGGATTTATTGTCATAATAAACAAATACAGTACTTATGTACTGTATGTTGAATGTATATATTCCTCCGAGTTTTATTCATTTTTTTTCTTAATGCATTCCAAAATGTATATGATCGGGAAAAATTATCGGGAATGATTGGAATTGAATCGGGAGCATAAAAAAGCAATCGGATCGGGAAATATCGGGATCGGCAGATACTCAAACTAAAACAATCGGGATCAGATCGGGAGCAAAAAAACATGATCGGAACAACCCTAGTCGAAAAAATATATTTTGATTGAAACAACTTTTTTTTGATTGAATACCGTAATAAAGACACAAATCTACCTCCATATAGCTCCGCCCAGGGGATCCAATTTTTGACTGGGGTAACTACATTGGCATGACACCGGAGGGCGTACCAAATTCAATGGATGATGATCTTGGTGAAAACTATTGCCTAAGCAGCCTGATTTAGAATTACCCTCAATAATGATGGGACACAAAAAAACGCTCATTGTCAACTTATTATTTTAAATATTCTTGCAAGTTAATTTTATTGCTGACACTGCGTTTTGGGGTCATCAGCATGTTGTGCCCCCCGCCCCAAAAGTCAAACTCCGCCTATGTATTTAACCTATTGATAGGTGCAAATATCCAAACTGCACCCTTGTGTGTTATGCACATGCACACGAGCTAAATGCCCAACATCACTTTCGATCACTGCTCTGAACTAGCGGCTAATTCCCGCCTTTTATTCCCCTTTTTACCGTTGCCGCCATTCAACATTTAAATGAGATTGTAAGTGTAGAAAAGTGTAAGCAGGTCCAATGCCTGTGAGAGCAGGCGGCGAAGATGAAAGTGCTTCACAGAATCAAAATGAACAGTGACCTCTCATAACACTCCCCTGCTCTTTATCCCATTCTAATCCCAGCTCATTTCATATGCTAAGTAAAAGCTTATATCTCTCTCACACTCGCACACACACCTCTCATTGGTGTGATTATAAAATTTGCATAGAGGATGTTTGCAAGTGCAGAGAGGTTTGCAAGTGGCCTGTCAGGTGCAGAGAAGTTGAGCAAATACGCCAATTTATGACAAAAATCCAACTCCAAAGAAAGTTCCCTCGAGTGTTTTTCCAGCCTCATCTTCTAATTTGCATGTTCTCTTCTCACAGCTGTCATTTGAGGAGTGGAGACCAAGGGAAAGAGTAGACTGCGGCCCCCCAAAGGAGAGGCAATGAGATGTAACCGCTCTTCTCCCTAATGGAAAGTGTATTTCTCCACCATTTGAGCACCATCTGCTGGCTCGGTGGGGCGGGACAGCTGGTGTTGTGAATCAGGCCGCCACATTCCAGGGAACGGCTACTTCCCAACACCAGGGTCTCTCCGTTACCATTTGCAGCTCTCGCCTCAACTGGGATAAGCTCATGCTTTTGAAAATTGATGGCAAAAATCTATGAGTTGTTATGAAAAGAAACTTTTTTTCCCCGTGTAAATCTACAGTCCTGCAAAATTAAAGTTGAGAACTTTTGGTGAAAAAAAATCACTAATGTGTAATTCATTTTGAGAAGAAAAGTTTTATTTCACTGACGATTTTATGTATTTTTGTATTTATGTATTTCCACTGGTAGTTTTATAGGAGAGTCTAAGGATGCACAACTGTAAAGTCGAAGGTTTTTAGATAAGGCAAGAGCGTAGGTTTGCATAGGGTCGTTTGGGACATAACACTACTAAGTTTTCAGGATGCTCAAATTGTCTCTACCAACTTTTAAGCAACCTTATTTCCATTATATAATGACTTCAGTTATATAGGTCATTTAGATTGTCTTCCTATTTGATGTTAGGATAGAATTGACCCTACCAGTAATGTAAAAAGACATCAATGTTGTGGAGTTGGGGAACACACCACTAATTTTGTTGCTTTTACAGTGCTTCAAGTCAATTTTAATCGCTTAGGTTTTTAGATGAGGCAAAGGCGTAGGTTTGCATAGGGACGTTTGGGACATAACACTACTAAAGTTTTCAGGATGCTCAAATTGTCCCTCCCAACTTTTAAGCAAGCTTATTTCATTTATATAATGACTTCAGTTATATAGGTCATTTAGATTGTCTTCCTATATGATGTAAGGATGTATTGACCCTACCATTAATAAGTGAATTTACAGTTCTTTCATTATGTTCAGACTTATATTGACCCCTATTCACTCGCTGAATGTGCCAGTCCATTTTTTCCCTCAAACGCACGTTTGATTGGCTGATGACTCGACCCCCCCCCCCCACACACACACACATTCACAGTCCGACAGAAATACAACATGCCGCCTCCGCCGCCCCCTTCGAAGCCGAGGGATATTTCAAGTTTTTTTATTTCCTGCCAGCAGCAGCCACTGTAATTAATGTAAAAAGACATCAATATTGTGGATTTGAGGAACACATCACTAATTTTGTTGCTTTTACAGTGCTTCAAGTCAATTTTAATCCTTTAGGTTTTTAGATAAGTCAAGGGTGTAGGTTTGCATAGGGACGTTTGGGACATAACACTTAAGTATTCAGGATGCTCAAATTGTCCCGCCCAACTTTTAAAACCCCTTCTAGCCTAGTGTGTCACATTTGATACACTCAGAATTTAATTATTTTGAGACTAATTTAGAATTTTGAAATTAAAAAAAAAAAAAAAAGATGGATGCAAGCCAACACATGCATCTGCAGGTTCCATGAGAAAAAAAAAATCTGGATTTCGCTAGGGTTATAGATATTAGAGCGCTTATTACACATATTCATTTTGATTTTTCTTTTTCTACAAATTTGAAAAAAGAACCATTAGGACCTTATTTTTTAAGTTTTGGGATTCTCTGACAATTGCTTCATGTCGCTGGCATTAAGGGGTTAATACAGTTCTACATGGGCACCATTAGTTGCACTAAGCACAAATGACTCTTCTGCAAATGTTTACCTTGACCTTTTGTCTGAAAATGTGGCACCACAATTGAATGACCTTCAACCAACCATCATTTTTCAGCAAGATGGTGCACCACCACATTGGGGGCTGCATGTTCGTGGGTTCCTCAATCAAACGTTTCCAGACCGATGGATTGGAAGGGATGGGCTAATTCCTTGGCCGCCACGTTCACCAGATATCACTCCCCTGGACTTCTTTCTATGGGGCTATGTTAAAGATATCGTGTATCAAACAAAGATGGGGACATTACTGACCTTAAGCGAAGGATTCCTGATGCCATTTCCACAATTGATGAGGCTATGCTACAGCGAACATGGCAAGAAATCGAGTACCGTCTTGATGGGCTTCCTGCAACTAATGGTGCCCATGTACAAGTGTATTAAAAGAGGTAAAAAAAAAAAAAACTTCAATAAACGCTGAATACAACAGAACAAATCTGGATAAAATATCTAATTAATTGCATTTTTAATAAACTTTTGAAATGGTAAAGAAACTTAATGGACACCTGTACAACATGCCGCCTCCTCCGCCCCCTTCGAAGCCAAGGGATATTACAAGTTTTTTTCCCGCCAGCAGCAGCCACTATAAGTAATGTAAAAAGACATCAGTGTTGGAGAAGTGGGGAACACACCACTAATTTTGTTGCTTCTACAGTGCTTCAAGTCAATTTTAATCCCTTAGATTTCTTGAAATACAGTGCCCTCCATAATTATTGGCACCCCTGAAAAAGATGTTTTTTAGCTTCTAATATTTTTTTTAAATTCAAATAATATGGGACTTAAATGGAAAAAAAGAGAAAAATCCAACCTTCAATACAAGTGCATTCATTCAGTGGGGAAAAAAATCGCACATAAAGAAAAAAATATTTGACATCAAATAATGTGTGACACAATTATTAGCACCCCTGGTCTTAATACTTTCTACTACCCCCTTTTGCCAACAAAACAAGGTCGGGGGACTGAGATGGCCATGGGAGGAGCTTGATTTTGTGTCTGTCTAATATATATATATATTTATATATATTTTGTTTTCAAATAATATGGGACCTTAATGGAAAAAAAGAGAAAAAGCCAACCTTCAATACAAGTGCATTCATTCAGTGGGGAAAAAAAATCCCACATAAAGAAAACATTATTTGACATCAAATAATGTGTGTCACAATTATTAGCACCCCTGGTGTTAATACTTTGGGCAACCCCCTTTTGCCAACAAAACAAGGTCTGTGGACTGAGATGGCCATGGGAGGAGCTTGATTTTGTGTCTGGTGAACCATTTCTGTGTAGATTTGGACATATGTTTAGGGTCATTGTCTTGCTGAAAGACCCAGTGACCACCCATCTTCTGCTTTCGGGCAGAGGGCAACAGATTTTGATTTAAAATGTCCTGGAATTTCAAAGGATTCATGATGCCATGCACCCTAACAAGGTTCCCAGGGCCTTTGGAAGCGAAACAGCTCCACAGCATCACTGACCCACCCCCCTACTTCACAGTGGGTATGAGGTGCTTTTCAGCATGCGCATCTTTCGTGGCACTCCAGACCCACTTAGAGTGTTTGTTGCCAAATAGCTCAATCTTGGTCTCATCTGACCAAAGCACACGGTCCCAGTTGAAGCCTAGGACCGCGTGTATTTTTGTGTGGGACCAAGATTGAATGAATGCACTTGTATTGAAGGTCAGATTTTTCTCTTTTTTCCATTAAGGTCCCATATTATTTGAATAAAAAAAAAATATTAGAAGCTAAAAAACACATCTTTTTCAAGGGTGCCAATAAATATGAAGGGCACTGTAAGAAAACAGCTAGCTGAAAAAAAAGACTTATTTTAAGCAAAAAGTTTGTATATTTAATCTTAAAAAACCTGTCAGAAATATTCTTAATTCACGAATAGATACTGTTCAAAACATTATTTGAAAGCAATTTTTTCTTGATATAGGTGAAAAATGACTTTTAGATGTATGGGCTCATTACGAACAAATAGTCAAATTTACTTAAAATAAGTGGAAGAATCTGACACATTAATCCAGGGGTTCCCAAACTACGGCCCGCGGGCCGGATACGTCCCGCCTCCACATTTGTTCCGGGCCCCTTGAAAAAAAAAAAAAAAATCCTCAATAGTGTTATTTATTTTCTGGCTTTTTTTTTTGTGAAGAACCCAGTGAGGGTTATTTGGTTATATTATATTATATTATATTATATTATATTATATTATATTATATTATATTATATTATATTATATTATATTATATTATATTTTTATTTTTATTTTTATTTTATTTACTTTTGTTCCGTGAAGAATCCAGAAAGGGTTATTTGATTGTGGCTTTCTGAAAAACACTACATTTTTACATTTAGGCACTCCTGCAATCGTTACACCTTTTCTGTTACAAACTGACCCCGGCCCCTTATCAGAGAAGGGAAAAGTTATGTGGCCCTCACAGGAAAAGGTTTGGGGACCCCTGCATTAATCTGTTAACTAGCCTTTAACACTCAAAGCAAGATGGAGAAAATTATTTGACTAGTTGTAACAAAAATGATCAGATTAAGATAAATTTGCAGTGGGCAGGTTAGTATTCATCAATACAGATTTATTTTGCATTAATCATTTAGCCTATTAATTAATTAGGGTCATATTGGTAGGAAATTCAGCTCTGACCCCTGTTCACCCAGTCTGTTGGGTCTTATTAATGTCCTGTCCCCAGCATAAAGTGTACATGCAGGTTTTGCTGTTATATCGTCCCAACCAATATTGAGACCAAACCTACGCCCTTGAGATAAGGTAAAGTCATTTGCTGCCATTGATGGTAGTAGAAGTCCAATCCATTTTGACTGGGGGGGGGGGTCTAGCCTCTTACAATCAAAATAGGTTGGGTGTCTACTGCCATCAATGGCTGTTAATTGATCCATTTGGTTTGATGAAAATTGGACACAGTGTAACTCTTTTACTACCTTAATTTGAAGTAATCTACTTTGCACTGTTTGATTATTATTCAACCTTTGCAAAAGACAACATGATATAAATAAGACATGAATAAAGAAATTGATTTTAGCTCATTTTTTGACATGGAAAAAAATTGGATAGTGATGACAGAGGACATTATTTAATGTTACAAGAATGGTCTTGTGCCAATCTATTCCACAAATTAAATCTGCATAATCTGAAAGAAGAAATAGTGGGTAATATTTTTTTAAGAAAATATGACGTGACAAATGATCAAAACATAATATGAAAAAATAGAGACTACATTTGACAGGTACAGAAAATGTAAATGGTCATTGTACAAAGCTTAGAGATCATATATAAAACTAGATATCTGTTAGGCGCTCTGAACCAATATGGATGATTGTCGTCATTTGTCGGCCATTTTGCGATGAGGCCGTTCTGTAATTATTTTGTAGAGGAGCGTTTACTCTGAAAGATTGCTACAGATTGCTCAATTTTTTTTTTTTTTAATATCAGATTATCATCATTGTCATTTTACTTTGCATGTATATCAAGCCTGGATCATAGCCACGTTAATATAGTTTCTTATAAACCAACATAATTTCCCCCGACGCAAGGTGGCCGCCAGTTACCGTCACTCAAGTCAAATTAGTGCTAGAGGCAATTCGTGTTAGCTGTTTTCCCCTTAATCTAGCACTACATTTGCGATATCTATGGCAAAAAAAAAAAAAAACCGTTCTATTTTATTTTATTTTTTAATAACCACGCATAGTGGTTGTTTTGTAGCCTAATCCTAGAGCCGATTTGTAGATTGATGCCGACCAATTGCGCATGCGCGCTGCCTTCACCACCCCTTGGTTGAACTCCAATCATGACAGTATTTCCTTCATATTTTCAACACTGCAAATCACGAAACCTTAGTTTGGAATACTTTTTACGGCGACAGTTGTATTAAAGGCCGTTTGAGCATGATTCCGTCCTCGAACAGGGGCAAAATCAACCCAACAAGGTGGGAAGATGTTACCTCCCTCACTCTGGTGCCACGGTGCAGATTGGACACCAAACCAGATTTCCCCAAAATCATGTCAGAGTGTGTCCATGACAGGACGTTCATAACGGGGTCGAACACCGATTCGGGAAAAGCGGACACCAAGGCAAACTATTCACAAGGTGTTTGGCTCAACCGTGGGAGGGCAAGCGGAGTGATGTCGACGGGGCTCATTCCCAGGCGGCATGAAAGGACTACAGGCTAGTATCGAGAAAGTTCAACACACTCAAGGCTTTCTATCGAATTGGTGGGTGGGTGAGTAGCATTAGCGACTATGAAAACCGAAATATTGACCACCGCTCAAAGTTTTCGAATGAAAAACGAATAAAGCTGAACGCGAGTGTGCCTCACATTGTAATAAAACAGAAAAAGGCTTCGAGCAAAGTGAAGGCCACGTTGAGTCGTGACCGTAATCCAGCACAACCTCGACCGATAAAGTCAATAATTGCTATTTTTAGCCGTGTTGTTCGATAAAGTTGTGTTAAAATCACTTTATGAGTTTTTTTTTTTTTAGTTTTCTTTCTCGGGCACGAATGGCAAAGTTTAGTTTTACTGTCGCAAGTGTTTTCAATCTGCATGATATGAGGGTATGCTAAGCTATTATGCTAAATGTTTTATAAAGTGTTTTCTTGTGACCGCTATGAACGGGGTGGTGGAAATTCGAAACCTCTATACACAAATATAAAATTTTCAGATTTGGACCGGGAAATCTTCAAATTTCATTGTTTTAGATGAGCAGCCATGCTTAAGTGAGGAGAAAAAAGTGGCAGTAGTATATTTTTTTGTATTGATATTAGGGGTGTGACAAAATATAGAAATGGTGATATATCGTGATACTTTGTATCCCAAAAGGTTATCGATATGCTCTTGTCAAGAATCGAGATATCGGTTTAAAAAGGTGTAAATTAAATAAATAAATAAAAAAGGCTGCCATTGACGGTGCTCGACGCCCAATCCATTTAGACTGGGAACGTTCGATTTTCAGGGCATTTACAGGTCACTTGCTTTTCATTTTAGGGCATTCCCAGGTCACTTCCTGTTCTGTAACGCCAAATAAACCGCAAGTGACCCATACAATACCCCAAAATCAACAGGAAGTAACTGAAAATCAGCAGGTAAATGACCTTAAATGGCCCAAAATTACTCATTGCCTGGCATTGGCTGCCACTTACGGCCATAGACGTTCAATCCGTTTGAAGTGGGAGGGATGGCAGCGAATGAACATTCGAGCAAAGATGGCAAAGGTGGATTAGACGTCTACTAGTGATAAACTCATTCAAATTCACAGCAGAAGCTTGTTTTTCTGTTTATTAGTTTTTTGTAGAATATCCTAGAATGATTTCCTGACCAATGTATCGAAAATCGTTGTATCGCTATATCGTCAGATCATCGTTATCGTGAGCTTTGTATCGCAAATTGTATCGTATCGTGAGGTACCAAGAGGTTCCCACTCCTAATTGATATGTCATAGATTTCACAATCAGTTGACGAGATTCTGGGCCGATCCGTAGGGGGCCTATTTTCAAAAGCTTAAAATTAAGATATTTTCAAAACCAAAGCCGCTGACAAAGTGTGTCGTTTTAAAGCTGTTCTTAGTATAGAATCTGGATTCTGAAGTATGTGGGATAAAATCTAGAAATTGTTATTTATATGACGAACATGACATGCTTTTATTTTGAAATGTTCACCGGAAGTACGGTCGCTAAACCGCTAACCGTAAGCTTTACAGCCCGCAGGTTTGCGTTTTTGGCGAAGATTACCAATGTTTTATAGCAGGCTAAAGTAGGTTGTCTTTTTTTTTCTCATTAGCCTCAATGTAGCAATGCTAACGTTTGGTTGTCTTTTTTTCTCGTTAGCCTCAATGTAGCAATGCTAACGTTTACGGTGTTGAATATAGATGTGTTTCCTTATTTTGTATGTCTGAACTTTAATTCTACGGCGTGTTGATGATCAATAAACATCTGTGAAAGGAACTGGAGTCTGATATGCCATCAACACGCGCGTACAACATGATAAAGAAAATTACCGCCCTCATTTTTATTTACCATGCCATAAATGGACTCATTGCATATCGCGACAGGCTTAGCAACTTCAACAAAACATGTCGTTAGTTAGTTAGATGGACTTACGATCTGCCAGTTTGATGTCTCCTGTCGTCTTCCAAAATTACAACTGGGTGATGGCACTTTAGGTGTTCATTCACAGCCCACGTACAGCCTTGTATGCAATCTTGGCATTGAAGAGACAGGACAAACCAGTGTACCCTCCTTTGTTTTGTTGAAATAAGCCATTTTTTTGGCCAGTCTGGTGTGGTTTTTGTGCCGCTTTCCCCACTTCCGAGCGTCATTCTCAACTTTCCACGCATATATTTTTTTAAACCTTCATTAATCGTCGACGGGATGTTGTACTCGTGGACGCTTTTACCTCATCGTTTTAGGATTAGGGATAGTGCTACTCATTAATTTTTCTTTACTATTTCTTGCATGCCTATGTTCATAATCATGGAAATACGCATATGTTCAGTACCGAGTGGTAACATGCATCTTATCTTCTGTTTATCCTGAATAAATGAGACATTTTAGTTTTAAATTTGCCACCGCGCAAGCCACTATTTTATGTACTGTGCACTTTGTTCATTGCAATCAGTTTATTTGAACACAAAAATACGGATGTTAGTCCTGCAATGTGAATAGGTGATTCTAAACAAGGCTAATTAAATGTCGGAACTGTAAGACAAAGTTCTGTTTTTGACTTAGAGATTTTGGTAGAAATGTGAATCCAAGCTTTACTTCCCATCCAGGTTCCGAAGGTACCTTGAGAAGAATTGTTCGAGCCTGGGGCTGTGGTCTATGTGGTGACTGTAAAATTCTTCCTTCTCAGAGGAGGCCACTTGCCAATCAAGTGCTAAAAAATTGTGACCCTGGCTGTGAAAAGCAAAACGTCACTCAAATACTTAAGCAAGACCTCTGCCCCAAAGTTGAGCTTTGTAAAGTAATTCTACACTCTGACACGGGCTGCCATGATTGTGGCTTTGTGCTACCAGATGCTCTCAAGACCAAGACTGTGCATTGTTTCAAGCAGGACGTGACAGATGCTGGATTTCAGATCTTGCCAAGTTGTTTAGGCCACCATAAACAAGGAAGTGACATGCACCAAAATGGTACGTTGAGTCCTAAATTGAAAGCCGATAATGTCTCTCAGTTTTGTGGTTTGACTGAAAACCGGAGACTACTGAAATACAATTCAGACACAGGCACTTCAGTTAACGTTACTGCTCATCCGTTCGTTAAAAATTGGGAGAATGATTTCTCTTCAACCTCGTCAACGTCTGCCTTCATTGGTAACACTACAGGAGAGCACATCATTAAGTCTGACCTTTGGAGGGCGACTGACACCATAGGAACAGAGATAGGTGAGGACAAAATAAAACATAAGAGGGCTACTAAAAAAAACGGCACTTTGGAAGTTACTCCGGAATGGAACACAGTTAAGAATTTCCTTGTAAATGAGATAAAAAGATGCAGGACTTCAAACTGTCACAGTCAAGCACAGCCAGAATCTACAGTTGGGACATGCAGCACTTTTAATGAAAACTGCCTTCCCGAAGAGTCTTGTGAAGAGGGAGATAGTCCACGAGGGTCTGAGATGCTGGAGGAAACATCAGAACTGTCAGATGATGACCCAGCGTCATTTACCTGCCAAAGGGTGAGGGTCCAAAATAGAAAAAGAAGAGATTCCTGTGCACGGACGTATATGGAATGGCACCGCAAGCGAAGGCTTATATGCAGATCGACAAACTCCGGAAACTACACAACTGTAATTTCATCTTTTTCATTTGTTCCAAGAGACTTGTCATCCTCTTCCAGTACGAGTGTTGATGAAAATGACAGTGTTGATGGCAAGTGTTTGGAAGGAACTAGTGAAGAAGCTAGTGAGAAAGAAGATGAACCCGAAAAACCTGAACTGGAAGACACAAACTCAGACCATTTTCCAGATCTTGCCAAACCCAGTTCTTCTGCCTGTTGTTTGGATGATGGTGATGGTGGTGATCGTGGCGATGATGATGATCAGCCATCTTCTGCTAGTGAATCAGAATCTAGTTCATCTGAAGCAGCAGACGAAGAAGACGCAAAAGGGTGTCCAAATGAAAGTGGAGTGGGTGATACTCAGTTGTCCTGTTTGGATGAGTTCACAGCATATCAACATGATATCCTGCTAGTTCATGTAAACCATGATGACTCTGAGCTCTTTGGCAACCTACCCCAGGAGAGTCTGTTGAAACTAGGCCCCAACAGAGTTCACGAAGACCCAAACCCTTGCACGAAATTTGGAGTGTCACAGACTTTACAGCAAAGGTAAAGCTTCATATTTGACTACATCTCCCAGTTGCTAAAAGCTTATTATGACAACATACTGTGCTATATTACTTGTGTTTCAGTCGGACTCCAGTTAATATAAATCTTCCAAGCAGCAGTCAAGAGGACGGTATGGCCAATTTAAAAAAACATTGCTGACAGTTATAATGTTGCTTTTATTGATGACAGACCACAGGCAAACTATTAAGCATTGTTCATAAAACTCAATACATAAATGTCATTTTGTCTAAGGACTTCGAGTGAAGATATCTCATGATAGTAATTCTTTTTTTTTTTTTTTTTTTGGTACATTTTACAGACGAGAGCTCAAGTAGGCCGTGGAGACCTAAGGGGAGTACCTCTCCCAAAATCAAAACCAACTTGTTTAGAGGAAACAAACAAACAAAACAAAGGGTAATCACTCATAACTTCAAATGTTTATGACATACAAAATAACATTTTTGTAATGTAGCGTGCTATTTTGCAGATTACATTTAATTCCAGCGTAGACATCGGTAGAGACATCCAGGAAAGGTATGTTGTAACAAAATTCAACTCATTCAAGTGTTCTAGTTTTACTTTCATTGTCTTTTTTTAAAACAGTCACATGCATGTTGAGACGGCGGCTGATTCGCATGACATTCCTCCGCTTTTGACCGTGAGAAATGGTGAGAAATGGTGGAAATACAAGCAGTAAAAGTTTTGAATTACTCCTAATGGTTGCTTTGCTTCATACAGGTACAAAGCAGACGGAACCTAGGTCTCATAAATTTAATTCTGTAAGTATTGCATCAATAAGGAAAGGTTACCCTATTCCAGTCGAAGAAACGCGTGGATGTATTTATATGCCAATTGGCTTGGACAAACATAACCGAGTAAATTTAATAAAAAGCCTCCTATATTGTTGTACCTTATATCCCACGAGAGGCTAGAGTTTAATAAAGACGACATGAAGTGAGGTTGACAAACCTTGTACTTTGTAATTCATGACTGGGCTTAATACACAAGCTGCTGCACTTATTTCAAATTAAATTCCAAACAATGCCATATGAGAGTAATAGTTGTACCACAAATATGCAAAGAGAGATTAAAATTGCAAAATATTACTGTATTTTTCGGACTATACGTCGCACCTGAGTATAAGTCACACCAGCCAAAAAATGCGCAATGAAAAGGGAAAAAAACATGAGTCGCACGGGAGTATAAGTCGCATTTTTTGGGGGAAATTTATTTGCTAGAATCCAGCACCAAGAACAGACATGTCATCTTGAAAGGCAATTTAAAATACAAAAGGGAACAACAGGCTGAATAGGTGTATGGTATGCTATCATTACTTGATGCTAGAAGGTAGATTGGGCCTAAAAAAAAATCATGCCCGACCCAAGCGGGCCGCGGGTATTAAAGCCCGACGTGGCCCGAGCCCGATCAATTAACTTGATTTGCTTGCCTGAGCCTGAAACCCCCCCGAAATTTTATGTTTTATTTGTAGGCACAAGCCCGAAAAAAACAAAATTTTATGTTTTATCAGTGGGGACTCAAGAGGACGAAATGCTGGTGCGGGTGCATGTATGCATAATGATAACAAATTAAAGCCTGTCTTTTGTAATGAATTCTCCCAGTTAAACAAGACTGTAAGATGGATATTCAATAAACATTTATGTTTTATATTTGCGTGTCTGTTCTAACATGCGGATAGTGGATTTGACATTTATTTTGATCTCGAGTTGGCAGAAAAAAACCGCAAGTTTTCTCAATGTTTAAATAGTCTACATATTTTGATGATCATTATAAATGCATTTACACAACAAAATAACACTGGAAAAGTTTGTTAAATATATTTCTCGTATGAGATCAAAGCGCCACATTCGTTTACATTTAGCGAAGCCAACAATCAATTAGAATCCTTTCCATATCCCACTCCTACCGCAGTTGTTTGCTTTTCATTTCCCCTGTCTTTAGTTTGTTTTTCACTCCTATAGCTGCTCCATATCGAAAAGGAAATGCCAGGATGCTCGTGGAAGGCGCCAGGGTGCGGGAGGGGAAGATTGAAAAGAGAGCCACTGCGTTCACGTGCGCAGGCATGCACAGCGACAGCGCCTTCTCTGTTTTATCCAAATTATTAATTTTATTTAACATCCATACATCGTTTTAGTATAAATATATGAATATATTTATTTTTTAAAAAGTTAGCGAGAGAGAAGTAAATAATCACACATAAGTTGCTCCAGAGTATAAGACGCACTGTCTGCCAAACTATTGAAAAAAAACTGCGACTTATAGTCCGAAAAATATGGTACTGTTTTTAAAATCTGAACCACAGTTTCATGTTCACTGAAGTTTGAATGTTGTGTAAAATGTTTAAAAAAAAAAAAAAAAAAGGTAAATTATGAATTTTTTTTTCTCAATTGAATACACAACAAAGACAAGGTATTTAATGTTTAAATGTCTTTAATTGAACATGGAAGATTCAAAAATCTTTGTAATCTGTTTATTTTACAGTTTACACAAAGTCCCAACTAGAAGTGTTTCATATAAAAGTGATATTTTTCAAGAACCATTTGAGTAACTTGAAAACTTTTACTCTGTTAAACATTCAGTACTGCAGAATGTTCTTCAGTGAATCGCAAACCTGTAGTTACAAGATGTGCCGCTTCCTGCATGTGCCAAAGGAGGGCGATGAGGAGGTATGCTGAGCAGTAAAAACACATTGAAATGTAAAGTGAACCTCCAGATTTGTGGGAAAAACTCATAATTTCTTTGGATTTCAACAATTTCCCCATGGTAATAATGTGATTGGCCATGATATTTCTTTTCTCACATTCTTCTTAACACAATGTAAGAACTGCAAGTCATGACCAGCGAATCTGTACAACTGCAGGAGCATTTGACTTGAAGTTTTAAAGGGATTCAAAGTGTACAGTCATGTTAAAAAGTTAGGACACCCCATTAAATATTCAGTTCTTTAATTAGAAATGTTCGCATATTCACATGTTCACACCTGTAAATGCCCCAAAATGGCTTGTTTTTCTGTTTATTAGTTGTTTTATAGAATATCCTAGGATTGCCTGACCTGTGTATCGATAATTGTATCGCCATATCGTAAGATCGTTATCGTGAGCCTTGTATCTCAAATCGCATTGTATCGTGAAATACCTAGAGGTTGCCACTCCAGGTGTATAGTAGGGGTATGCTTGAAGCTATATTTATTTGATAGTCAACAACACCCCCTGCTGTACTTCAGATGTAAAACGATTGATTTTGGAATGTGTTCTTTACAGTTCTGTGTCAATACTGTGGTGCGTTTCACCAAAAATCCAATGTGTTTACAGAGAGCAGGTACAACTCATAATATCCTAGAAATGTGATGTACAATATAACTTATCAATGCATCAGATAATGTCTCGATGAATCTGCACTACCCTCGTCTTTTGTTTTCAGGATCTTTGTTCGCAGGCTACTACCGGAGTAATGCCCCAGGAATGTATTTCTCCATGCAAGGGTTTCTGTCACTCCTCTGGGCGCTACTGAAAGCAGGCCTCATACCTGATGTTCTGTCAGTGCTCAACGTCTGCTTGAGTCACAAGATAGTGGTAAGTTTGGGTTCCAGTGAGCCTCTTTGTAATGTGTCTTATTGCCCAGCAGATGGCAGAATATGTAGATTGTTGGGAATATAGTACTGCTCCGCAGTACTGAAGAAAATACTCGTACTCTCAATATAATTGTTTTATGTTCTTCACGCTTGCCAGCCGACTCAAGAGTTTCTGCTTGCACTTTTCACCTCGGTAAGAGAGCGAGGTCTCACCAGTATTGTACCTCCCCTCATCCAGCTCACTTACAAGGTAAATTAACTAAGGATGTCCCAATCGCATATTTTTGCACCTGAGTCGGAGTCACCTGATTTTGAGAATGTATTAATAGTGTCCTGATCCGATACCTAAAAAAAAAAGTTTTTTTTAATTGTACATTGTACTGTACAATTTACTGTACTTCCTTTTCAGCTTTTTCCGGGTGTGTTTTTGGGTATAAAACGTTCAGTATTATGACAAAGTATCTGAACCTTTTGGAATTTCTCACATTTCTGCATAAAATCACCATCAAATGTGATCTGATCTTTGTCAAAATCACACAGATGAAAAAACAGGGTCTTTTACTAAAGCCACCCAAACATTTATAGATTTTCATATTTTAATGAAGATGGTATGCAAACGATGGCAAAAGGGGGAAAAATAGTAAGTGAACCATCACGTTAAATATTTTGTGGTCTACCCCCCCACCCCCGGGCATATCGATCAGGACTAATCTTGGCCCATTCTTCTCTACAAAACTGCTGTATTTCAGTCAAGATTACTGGCATGTCTGGCATGAATCGCTGTCTTTAAATCAAGCCACAGCATTTCAATGGGGTTCAAGTCTGGACTTTGACTTGGCCACTCCAGAACTTGTATTTTGTTCTTCTGTAACCATTCTGAAGTTGATTTACTTCTGTGTTTTGGATCATTGTCTTGTTGCAGCATCCATCCTCTTGTTAGCTTCAACTGTCTGACAGCCTTGGGTTTTCCTGTAAAACCATTCTGATAAACTTTTGAATTCATTCTCATATTAATGATTGCAAGTTGTCCAGGCCCTGAGGTAGCAAAACAGCCCCAAATCATGATGCACCCTCCACCATGCTTCCCTGTGGGGATGAGGTGTTGATGTTGGTAAGCTGTTCCCTTTTCCGCCACACATGACGTTGTGTGTTACTCCGAAACAATTCAACTTTGGTTTCATCAGTCCACAAAATATTTTGCCAAATCTTTGGAGTGTCCAAGTGCCTTTTTGCGAACATTAAACGGGCAACAATGTTTTTTTAGACAGCAGTGGTTTCCTCCGTGGAGTCCTCCCATGAACACCATTCTTGGCCATAGAAACATACATACTAGTACATATAGCTGATGTGTGCACAGTGATGTTGGACTGTGCCAGGGATTTCTGTAAGTCTTATCAGAACCTCTAGGGTTCTTTTTTACCTCTCTGAGTATTCTGCACTCTTGTATTCTGAACTCTTGGCGTCATCTTTGGTGGACAACCACTTCTTGTGAGAGAAGCAACAGTGCCAAATTCCTTCCATTTGTTGACAACTTCTCTGACTGTCAGTTGATGAACATCCAGACTTTTAGAGATGATTTTGTATCCTTTCCCAGCTTTATACATATCAACAATCCTTGATCGCAGGTCTTCAGACAGCTCTTTTGCCTTAGCCATGATGTACATCAGACAATGCTTCTCATCAAGACAATTCTTACCAGGTGTGTTTGATAGTGGGCAGGGCAGCTTTAAACCACTCATCAGTGATTGGGCACGCGCCTGACTTAAATTGTTTAGTAAAAATTGGTTTCAATTGCTCTTGAAGTCTCCTGTGGAAGAGAGTTCACTTATTTTCCCCCTTCTGTCATTGTTTGCATGCTATCCACGTTAAAATATTAAACCTATAAATTAAAGATACACGATAATATCGGTCACCGATAATTATCGGCCGATAATGGCAATTATGACGTCACACAGATAATCCAGATAATAAAAAAATTCAACCGATAATGCAATCCGATAATTATATACTTGATTTTGCCTCCAAATGTGCTCAACCGAAGAATTCAGCACGCCGCCTCCTCAGCCCCTCCCTTCTCTGAAGCCCCTGAGGGAGGAGTGGTTGAGGAGGCGGAGTTACAAGACAAGAAGTAGTTGAATATTATGGCGGCTGTTACTAAAAAAACGACGCTCTCGCCATCTGTGAAACATGTACCGTACAAGTTCCACGAGGCAGAAAGAACGCGTCCTCATTCAAAACCACTAACCCAGCAGCCATTTAAAACTGCATCACAAAGAATTTTGGAACATATACGAGGCTGCTGCTAGCAGGAATGCTAAAGCTATTGTAAACACTAAGCTAAACTACAGGGCTTGTGACGATACAGAGTTGGGCTGTTTGGGAATGCAGCCCAAGGCGGGTGGTAAATTCCGACGGAGCCCGCCGCTTTGGCCAGTCCGGCAGGCCGCCGCCGCCGCCTCGCCATAGGCGGGGCGGGCCGAGCCCGGTTCCCCGGCCTCTGGACCTCCGGCGAACACCCCGGTTTCTCGAGCGTTCCCCCACGGCGTGCGAGCAGAGCCAGGACCCGAATACGCCGCGGCGAACCGGCCGGGGCGGGCGGGCGGATTATCCGGCACTAATGAAGCTGCTGCCGAGACGAGACACAGTTTTTTTTTTTTTTACCTTAATGACACGAGAACCAAAGCCCTGGATAAAAGAAATAATGCAGTTTATACGACCACCATTCTTCATGAAAAAGTGATGTCCGGTAAGCAAGCTTATCATGACGGCACAGTGGTTATAAGATAATTTAAACATGGAGAAAACGAAGTCAGCCAGTCAATAATGCATTCAGAATGTGAAATGACGAGCGGTCAGATGACTTTGTAACGCTGCTTTTATTTTCGGCTTAATAAAACTCAGGCACAAAACAACACGCACACGGATGCGAGCGCCAACTCCGTCCAAATAGTACTGCCGTGTATCAGTTTAGCTGCTGTAACGCAAATGTCGTGAAAGCCGCAAATGTAAACAAAGCGCTGCAGAATGGGTACATGACATCTCGCTCTTTTGAGGTAATCATTTTCACAGTGTGCAACAAAGCATATAACATTAGCAATCACTTTTCAAATTATTTAACTTATTTCTTTGCTCAATTACAGTCAATGTAGATAATCAAATTCTTAAATCAATATTCTGTAGCCACAAATATTATTCAAAATCTTTCCTTCTTCAAGTTTTTTTTTTTTTTTTTAGGATTAAGTATAATAATGTATTGCTTAAAACAAGGCTGTTAAGATTATTTTCAGATATTTTTCTTCCAAGAAATCTGAGAGAAATACACTTGAAGCGATGGCAGATAATTTCACTTATTGCCAATAGATTTACACTTAAAACTGACTAGTTTTAAGGAGGTGTGTTTTGCAGCGGATTAATGTTATATATGTTAGGAATGGCTTACTTTTAAATGCATTTTTGTGCAACTTAGGTATTTACTCTGTAAGTAATTGTTGCCAAAGGTTTACCATTACACAATGTCAGACAATCTGTCATTATTTAGATGTTTGAATTGACGACTTGTTCATACATTGTGTTGAAAAAAAGAGCAATAAATTATATTTTTGCACAGTAATATTTTCTTTTGTGTATACTTTAAAATTTTACATAAATCTTTTAATAGAATTATCGGCTTGACATTATCGGTTATCGGTTGGAATGAGGAGGAAATTATCGGTTATCGGTTAAAAAAATGCATTATCGTGCATCACTACTATAAATGTTTGGGTTGTCTTAGTTAAAGCAGACACTGTATTTACATCTGTGTGATTTTGACAGAGATCAGATCACATTTGATGGTGATTTTATGCAGAAATGAGAAATTCCAAAAGCTTCAGATACTTTTTCATACCACTGTATATATTTTTTGTTTATTTTTGCAATGCCATTGTATTTTTGAATTGTTACTTTTTAGCAAAAAAAACACAACATTTTAAACTTGAAAACCCAATCTTTTTCGCCCATTCCGGTCCTCCGAAAAATAGCGCGATCGGGCCAATTTCCGATCACATGACCGGATGGAGCACATGCCTAAAATTAACCAAATTTTGCCTGTTTGTTTTATATATGCCTGCGCTTGATAAAGTGTCCACTTACTGACAGATGGCCAGTGAGCATTTGATGCTGAACATGGATTGCTTTGACAATTTTAAAAAGACTCCTGAATTTCAGAAGATCATTCATGGCAATAAATATTCCGTTCAAAGGTATTTTTTTTTTTTTTTTTAATAAAAATTTTAAGAACAGTTTTTCTACCTACCGATGGCAATTTAACCCCATTTTTGTGTCCACCAGTGTGCCCTTTTCAGACTCTTTGCACTTGGCCCATGTCGTCGTGGAGATAGAGGTTAGTCACGTCTTTTAAGTCTGCTTGTCCGCAAGGAAGAGCAGTTTGGAATGTGTTGCGTTACTGTGTGGCCAGCTTTGTGCAAAGCAAGGGGACTGGCGTCGCATGGGTGAGGCTTTTCGTTGCATTTGTACACCCTGCCAGCATCCCAGCCAACTGGAGCGCATCAGCGGCCGCATCGCTGTTGCTCTTCTGTCTGAGAGCAAAGACAAGCTGTCTGTGCCGTTTGTGGCATTTACTGAGACAAGTAAGCCCCATGGATAAAGGAAGGGGGTGGGGGGGTTTCACCAGCATTTCTTCAGATTTTTTTTCATGCTTTAACAATTTTTCACTCAGTGTGTGACAATGAAGACCCAAACTCCCCGTTGATGGGTTTCTGTGGCAGGATTGGAGTGTCTCTCATGCTAAGATACCATAAAACTCAGCAGTGGGACAAGGTAAATCTGAACAAACTATTTTTAATTGTAATATACAGTATTACCGTATTGGCCCGGATATAGGACGGCCCTGACTATAAGACGGCCCTGACTATAAGACGACCCCCTCTTTTTCAAGACTCGTTTGAAAAAAGACTTTTTGAATACCAAATTATTATTTTTTTTTTTACATGTTATTTGAGCTTTTTAATGCAGTCCATGAGCCAATACATCTCAGTCAGAACAAAAATAACAGATCGATTAATCTTATTCATGGTCCATCTGGTGTAAGAACAAAAAGTAAACGTTTAGACTGAAATAATTCCAAAGTTGTGATTGGCTGTATCGCGCGCAGGTTCTTCATCTATTTTACACAGACCATGCATACATCACTAACGAAACAAAACACAGCAAGACACACACGCACAGATAAAAATAAGTTAAAACAAAAATAAATAAAAAAATAACCCAAAAAAAACATAGTTCGATGATACCTTACTGTAACAGTCCCCTCCTTGAGTGGTGTTCCTCCCAACATCCACCACGTGGTGGCGCTGCTTTATTTACATTGAATATATTCTTCTTCTGTTGCTGCTTTTATGTTGGAGTTCGTCTGGGAACGCGTGTGTGCGTACCGCAGAGCTCCCGAGTGACGAGTTGTAAAGGTGATTTATTTATTTTTGTTAATAAATGTGCATAAGTTGCAGCTTGTCCCATTTTTGTTACTTTTATGCACGCATCCTACCTACTACGCGTTACAGTAGGTAACTTTGTTATTGTAATGAACAGGAAATAAAATGAAGTATTAACTGACTAACTAATAACAAATTAATTTTTATACAGAAAATAATTACAGTACGTCTGAAACAAATGATTATAACAATATATTTGAGAGAAAAAGCATGTTATTTTGCCTCATTCAAATCTTAATATCTGAACATTTAAATATGTAATCTAAAGTGCAATCACATTTGTAAATGAATGGCTTCTGGTTTTTGAAATGTAAAGAAACCAATTTATTGTGATAAAACAACAAAATTGCAATAACTGGATTAACCATCAAAGTGAGGTCTAACTGTAACTGTAGTCTTGAAACAAATCTGAATAAGGAAAAACATTGCACTAAAATAATGTAAGCTGGTTAAACTTGAGAGTAGCTGAGATCTGTCATGAGAGAACATTACTGTACTCCTCAATTCAGCATTCGCTTCAATGATATCTGGCGCCATCTAGCGTCGTGAATGGGTATAATGTCTGGACCGCGAATATAAGACGACCCCCACTTATTTTAATCCAAAAAACACAAGTCTTATATTCGGGCCAATACGGTATTTTAAATTAATCACATACAAATGATAACTTTGTCTTGTCTTTTTATCTTGGGTAGGGTCGAAAAGTGGTTGAAGCAATGTCCCAATCAAAAGTCAGCTACTCGAAGCCGAAAGGTTTATTCAGTAATGAGGATGGAGGGTCACGCTGCCACCTAATCACTCTGGCAGCAGAGCTCTTCCTCCTCTCTGGCAGTCTGGAAGGAGCCCTCAAAATTTTACGTGGTATTTTTTACTTTAAGCTGCGGATGCCTCTGGAACTAGATCAGAATTTTGAGGCTAACTTATCTCTAATTTCAGAAAATAAATGGTTCATAAAGTCAAGCGTGTGGCCGTGTAAGCCTCTGGACCTGGAGCATAGAAGCCGTGTGCTCATCTGTATGGCGGAGAAAACTTCACAGAGAGATACACTGGAGATTCTCTGCAATCTCCCTGGAATACAAGAGCCGAATGGTGAGAGAACATGCATAGCTTTAATCCCATACTTCTCAATTTCCTTTGATTTCATCTTTACTTGTATTTTGTTCAATTTTGACAAGTAATCTGGGTTAAATTAGGCCTGTCGCGATAACAAATTTTAGTGGGCGATAAATACTCGCATAAATTATTGCGATATGCGATATTATTGCGCCCCCACCCCCCCAATTATTTGTTTTTTAACCAATTTACAATAACACAGTAAGAACACAGTATATATTAATTAGACATGTGCCGGTTACCGGTTTCACGGTTTACCGTGGTGTGAAAACGTCGCGGTTTCAAAACCACTAAAATTTTCCGTCATACCTTAGTACGGTATTCGCTATTTTTCATGTGCCAAAATGCAGCGGCAGCGCTCACCCTTTCCCTGTTTGTTGCCGTGAGTGTCAGTGACGCTATTCTGCTAAACAGCCAGCAAACCCAAAAACACACCCAAGGCGTACTTTTCTTCAATTTATTGAGCTCTCAAATCGTGGTGAAATATACAAATGAAAACATTTAAAACGTTGTACAATTCGATTTTTCCATGTGTGATTAGGTTCAACAGGATAGCAGTAGCACCATTAAAAAGTTCGCCAAAAACAAAACACATTTTCCTTTCAAATTCAATATACAAACTAACTAAAACTTACAAAGACGAATGTTAGGCTAGGCTAAGCCTGGAGAGCAGCTTCGTCGAGTTTTTATGTCTCACAGCCGCTGAGTGAGAAGCAAGCTTGAATGAAGGGGAAAGAAAAAGGATCGCGTCAAAGATCGCTAATTGAGAAAGGAGGTCTCACTACTCACTTTTTTTTATATTTTTTTTAGATGAAACCTTACCTCAACAATACTTACATTTTAACTAATTTATAAAACTAACTTATACATTTTTAACTAACTTATTAACTTATGAATTCTTTGTTCTTTTTAACACAAAGGCATGGCATCATGTAGACCAGAGTTGACACAGTGGCTGAAAATGGCGAAACTTCACTTGAGCCCCCCCCCTCAAAAAAAGTCATACAGTATATATTTTTATTTAGAAGTGTTTTTACTTTTTTATAGCAATTATTTTGTTCTTACTCTAATATTGAGCAACTTAAGCTGTGGCTGTGGGTATAGTCTAGGTTCTATTTATTTTAATTTTATATAAAATATTTATTTGTTGTTAATTTATCTATTTTCACATTATATTCATGTTCCAATTTGCAAATATGTTTTGAAAAAAAATCCTGTTCAATGGAAAAAAAAAATATATATATATTTTTTTTAAACCCATACGTCTATCTCAAAATGTTGGAGCTATAATTGCAATACCGTGATACCGTGAAACCGCGGTATTTTTGCTCACGGTTATCGTACCGTCAAAATCTCACACCGGCACATGCCTAATATTAATACTAAGTAATATTAAGTAGTGTTGCACCGATACCATTTTTTGGGCCCGATACCGATATAGATACCTGGCTGTGCAGTATCGGCCGATACCGATACTATTCCGATACCACTCCATTTGCAAAAAATAAAAAATAAAAAACAAACATATACATATGTACGTATAAGGGATGCAACGATACAGTTAAGTCACGGTTCGGTACGATTTTCGATACAATTAAATACATTTAATGCTCTGAAACAGAAAATACAACTGTTATTATTATTATTATTTATTTTATTTTTTTTGCTAACAAGCAAAAATAACAGTGCCATCATATAAACAAGCATTTTAGTGCATAATATTTATGTGCTTACTTCTTACTGATCTGAAGAAATTTTGTATATAAGTGCTGAGAACAATCTTTACTGTTTGTAAAGTGGGGCACACTGTTGATTGCTGCAGCTCTCTTAGCAGCTACATTTACCATTTAAGCAAAACATCCTATTTGTGGTCCGAGTCCATTTGTAACATGTGCTGAATAAACAGTATTTGCAGCATTATCTATAGCCATTGGTATGGATTGATTTGGCCTGCTTAACTTCTATTCAGTCATGACGGTTTCTAATTTATCAATGTAGTATATAGACTACGCGTCGCTCTGGGCTCACGCAGCTAATGGCAAGGGAGCTAACGTAAGGCATCTAGGTTGCTATTTGATGATATCTAGTGTGTGCGCGTGATAAATGGCATGGGATCTAACATAGGACATCTAGGTTGCTGTTTGATGATATCTAGTGTGCGCGCTGCGCCGCTTGAGTGTTTTCTGGCCACAGAAGTCACTTCTGCTCATTACTGCGCAACACCAGCATATTCCAATCGACTTTCATAAACAGGACGAGTTTGAAGTACGCCACTCATTGTTCATCATGAAACCATGAGTTTGCTTAGTCTCCCACGGTTTTAAGCTTTCTGATCCCATCGGCGCTACAATAGCAGGCGTTAGCTCATGCATGCTAATCGATTATGAATGCCATGTTAGCAAATCAGTTTATCATCGCGGATATGCGTTGCAGTTAACATCCGTAATGGTGAAGGCGAAGGTGATAATTTCGTTTGGAAATTTCGAGACAAAGACATACAGTTGTCATGCATCGGGATTTGGGAAGTTGGCTCATGTAAGTAAGACTACATTTGCGTTCAAGTAATGCCAGTAGATGGTATCGGCGCCCTAAATGTTGGTACTCGTCGATACCGATACCACCAATTCGGGCCGGATCGGCGCCCCCTGCCGATACTGGTATCGGTATCGGTGCAACTTTAATATTAAGTACACCTATTTAAACGCAGTAAAAGTATACTCAATATCAATACTGCACAGAAATACAGAATGTCTTTTTCAAGAAAAAATAAAATTGCACTTCAATAACTTAAGCATTTAGGCACAGGGGTATAAAGTTGTAGTAACACAAACAATTGCACTTCAACAACAAGAGAAAAATACATTAGCAAGTAGCAATAACAAAAAATTGGCTTCACTAATTAGGCTAGGTTCATCACCCCACTATTTTCACTTGGTTTAAAATCAAAATATTCCCACACCGGGGCTGTGGTGTTTAGCTTGGAAATCCGCGTTTTCCGTCCATTTACGTCTTCCTCACTCTGCTCGCTCATTGCTGTACGCCGACAGTGCACTCGGCCCCGCCTCTCCACATTGAATGATGGTCATGCAAACTCAAATGTATAAAAACGAACATACCCAGAAGTCAATAAAACAGAGTGAATCCTCGTCACAGCATATTGCGCTGTTGGTAACAAGGAAGCCGAACTTTTAACAGCACGTCCGCGGGCCCTAAGCATGTCGCAATATGCAATAATTTCATTTATCGCACAATAAATAAAAATGAAGGGGGTAATTTTTCCACCACGATTTATCGCCTCGCGCGCACACATGTGCGCGCGTGCGGCAGACGTGCTGTTAAAAGTTCGGATTCCTTGTTACCAACCGCGCAAAATGCATCTTCGCTCCAGGTCCGGCTAAAAATAGCGCCGGAGCCAATCGTTCCCATTATATCCTATTGTTCAACGTATACCGGCCGCTTCAGTGCTCCGGATTGACTGAGGACCATCTCTGGCATGCCGTTGTTGTTGACGTGTGGGCGCTCCCTTCAGGGGTGACATTTCACACGTAGCGGCTATTTTTCGGCACAACACCGGATATTTGAGTGGCAAATTAAGAGCGCTGTGCTTCAAACTCGTCCTGTTTATGATAGTCGATTGTCATATGCTGTTGTTGTACAGTAATGAGCAGACGTGACTTATGAGGCGTTTGCTAACTTTTATAATGTGCTCACACACTAGATATCATGAAATGGCAAACTAGATGTGCTACGTCCCATGCCATTGGCTACGTGAGCCCAGAGTGATTATAGCACACGTAGTCCTTATACTACATCGATGAATTATAAACCGCAATGACTGAATGGAAGTTAAGAATGCCAAATCAATCCATACCAGTGACTATAGATAATGCTGCAAATATTGTTAATTCAGTACGTGACACAGATGGATTCGGACCACAAATAGGATGTCTTGCTCATGTAGTAAACCTAGCTGCTAAGAGAGCTGTAGCAATCAACATTGTGCGCCGCCTCACTTTACAAACAGTAAAGATTGTTCTCAGCACTTTTATACTAAATTTCTTCAGATCAGTAAGAAGTAAGCACATAGATATTATGCACTAAAATGCATGTTTATATGACGGCAATTTAATTTTTGCTCGTTTGCAAAAAAAAAAAAAAAAAAAAAAAGAATAGTTTTTTTTTTTTTTTTTTTTTTTTTCAGAGTATTAAATGTATTGAATCGGATCGAAAACCGTGTCCCCCGTATCGAAAATCGTACCGAACCGTGACTTAACTGTGTCGTTGCATCCCTATGGAACACCATTGCAGAAGCTATGAGGGGAAAAGTTTTCATTTGTCTAAATGCTTAAGTTATTAACTGCAATTGTACTTTTTTTTCTTGAAAAACACATTTTATTTATTCTGTGTTTCTGTGCGGTATTAATATTGTTGTCTTTCACTTAAGAGGCATGGTCTATTGTTTTTAGTTGTGATTTCATATCGCGTTTCAATGGGTGTACTTGATCTATTAATATATACTGTATTCTCACTGTTATTGTAAATTGGTTTTTAAAAAAATTGGGGGAGGCGCAATAATATTGCATATCGCAATAATTTATTAGATAAATTATCGCACACTAAAATTTGTCATCACGACAGCTACGTTCGTCACACATCTGCCGCACGCACGTAAGGCGATAAATCGCAGGGGGAAAATTACCGCCTTCATTTTCAATTACCCTGCGATAAATGGAATTATTGCATATAGCGACAGGCTTCGGTTAAATTGATTTTTTTTCTCTGCAACAAAAAACTAGACGCTGTGGTCTGTGATATACTTCACTGATCAAAAAACAAAGGCAATTTAAAAAATGAGAGCAAAATATTAATTAAATGTTTCACTTTTTTGTGGATGTTTTGCTCACTCTCAGATCAGGTTGACATCTCCAAGTATACACCCTTGTTTAATGCTCACCTGCAAGTATGCGTGGACAGACTGATGCTCACGGTAGCCTCGGACTCGGTGGACTTCATGCTGTCTCGAAAGCTGCCAGTAGACGGCGATGTGTTACAGAGGCTTTTGCACAAGCTGGGGAAACAAAACCTCTGGCTACGTGCACGAGAAGTCTTCAGGCGTAAGTAGTGGATGAAAGTACTTCAGTTTTATTGATGATTAGAAATTCACATTGATGCAGTAATTTGTCAATCCATCTACATTTCCTGACACTGACCTATTTTTGTCCCCGTAAAGACTCTCTAACAGTTGGCTATTACGCAGCCGTGTCGGCCCCCGCTGGCTTCATGGCACTGATTGTCCCCTGTCGGCTGGGGGAGGTGGAACTAGCTCTCACTTTTGAGATGTTAATCACTCTCAATGCTTCTGTTGTTCTCTCCCTTTCTGAGACAACACCCTCATCCCTTAGCATTACCCTGAAAAGGTAACACCTCATGTACATCTATATGGATGCATTGTTGCTGTCTTGTGATTATGATGATTCTCTTCCTCCTACCAGAGGTCAGGAGAGTGAGAGCGAGTACCTCTCAGCTGGTAGTCGCTTGCTCTCCGCGGCGCTCATCCCTCAGCCTAAGTTGGAGATCCACTACACTGCGGTGAACCCCGAACAGGAACAAGTCTTCACGCTAAGCATTGCCTCCGCTCGACGTTGGCTGCGTAGCAATCATATGTGGGCAAACGAGGTGTGGAAGCATTAGTTAAAAAAAAAAGTTTAAACAGAAGGGGTGGGGGGGTTGTTAACCAGTGTGACTAGATTATTGGATGAGTAATAAGAAAATATTGTTGCCAGTTTAAATACTGTGAATGTATATTTTTGTTTATAATGTTTTTATTAAATATTAGGCTTTATTGTTCTGTTACATGATGTTTGTGTGGCCTTTTACTATGTTTCTGAACGTTTGACTGTTTTAACTCTTAAACATGGGATTCTTGATAGTTTCAAGATTTTTGCCGTGCGCTTAATTTTATTGTCCCACTCAATTATTTCTTCCTTGGGTACAGATTTCAGAAAGGTTATAACGAGCGGGAATACTACAGATCAGAGGCCATTTGTTTTCATGAAAACACTTATTATTTTTCATCAGAATTCATAAAAGTCCTGAGTTTTTTTTTTTTTTTTTTGGTAGAATTGTGCGGCAGGCCTGATGAAATGACGCAAAATACAATTGCATGCGTGTCTAACATCTGATTAACAATTCTTAAAGTATAGACATGATTCATTATGAGGCTCAAAATGAATACATGGGAAAAATTGTGGCTTTTAGGATTGATTATTACTTTTCAATTTTGAAAAAATTGAGATTGCTACATTTATGTTGTTGTTTATGGTTCTCATGCATCAGTTAAGCAACTATATGAACCCATAAACATGAATGGGCTAAGAATTTAAATTTAGTTCTTTGTACACCACACTTGTTTTTTTGTTTTACTTGTAAAAACTACCTCAGGGCAAGTCAACACAGACCTTTCACGTGGTCAGGATGCATGAAAGTGTGTCCAATGTTATTTCACGGCAACATTGTCAAGGGGTCAGATGATGCTCTGTGAATGTTGAAAAATAACTACTATTTAAATGGCTTTTGCTGCAGATTGAACACAGGAACATCTGTGTAAGTTTAAACCGCATTACAGCCATGATGAGTAAGTCTCTTAAGGAAAAATCAGCTGTTACCCCATTACATTATGTCTAGTATTATGTAGTCAATGGATGAAAGGGTTGTTTGGAAGAGAAATCTCAAAGGTGTTGTCCATCAAATGGAATGTTTATCCACTGTGGCATATCTGCATAGCCCTTGGCCTGTTCCAAAGCCTTTTAAAATCCATTTTACTTGTTGAGGTGTGACTTTAAATCACCCTACTGTCATGCTACCGGCCTTTGGGCCTATAATCCGCTTTTTTCCCCCTTTTTTTTCATTTAGACTTTACTGAAACGGAACAGAATAGTACTGGACATTTTTCAAATGAACACATTTTAACTAATGAGGGAAAATTAATAAAAACCTAAAATCTTGGATATAGTAAAAATACAAAAGTACATTTTGAAAAGAAGTTTGGCAAATACTGCACACCAAAGGTTTTGTCTCAACATTGATCGGGACGATATACAATTCTCACAAATATCAACCTAATTAATTGAAAGGCTGATCAATGCAAAAATAAATGTTTACTTATACTAACTTTCACATGTATCAGTTCAGGTGAGACACCATTTCATTTAAACCTTTGTTTTCAAAAACAAACATATTGAAAACATCCAGAATAAATGTATTTTATTAGAAAATTGATTTTAGTGCTGCAAAGATTAATCGATTAACTCGAGTATTCGATTAGAAAAAAAAAATTCAAATTAAATTTTGCTGCCTCGAGTATTTGTTTAATTAAAGTGGCGCCATAATGGTTTGCTTAGAAAGGGCATTTAGTTTTATTGATTTGGGTGGATACACTGCCCTCTAGTCTGCCTCATTTCACATGGCTGAATCCAGCTGCTCCCTGTTAAGTCCAACAAACGCTAAGTTTTTGTTTGAGCTAATGTATTTTTAATGCATTCGCAATTGAGTTTAAAGGTATATTTAGCCGTTTTTTGTGGGAATATGTTAACTATTTGTTAGGAGCATAGTAAAAAAAATATTGGCATTTTATAGCATTTAAACTAGTTGACTTTTGCTAAGTTAGCCAATTGTTGTTTTGTTCACATATAACCTTATTTCTTTTTTTTCTTTTTTTGAGGCTCAGTTCAGTTATTTTAATTTTCTTAATGTTCCTTATCCGATTACTCGATTATTCGAACTAACTAGTTCATCGATTAATCGACTACTAAAATAATCGATAGCTGCAGGACTAAATGATTTTATTAGCAAATTGAAATGGCAATATTTGAACATATATTAACATACACAATAAATACAAATTTAGTAATCTCAACTATCCAGGAATGCAAAAAATAAACATTTGTCTTCTGACTAGGGCTGCAGTGATCGATTATTTTAGTAGTCAATTAATCGATGAACCATTAGTTCGAATAATTGCGTAATCGGATAAGGAACATGAAAAATTAAATTACCTGAGCTGAGCCTCAAATGGTATAAAAAAATAAATGAGGATCTACGTACAACAAAAACTTACATAGCAAAAGTCCGCTAGTTTAAATGCTATAAAATGCTAATTTTTTTTACAATGCTCTTAACAAATGGTTCAGACGCATATTACCACAAAAATTGGCTAAAAATAGCTTTAAACTAGGGCTGTCAAAATTATCGCGTTAACGGGCGGTAATTAATTTTAAAATTAATCACGTTAAAATATTTGCCGCAATTAACGCACATGCCCCGCTCAGATTAAAATGACAGCAGTGTAATGTCCGCTTGTTACTTTTTTGTTGTTTGGCGCCGTCTGCTGGTGCTTGGGTCCAAATGATTTTATGGGTTTGGGGAGTGAGCATGGTGTAATGACATCAACAATGGCGAGCTACTAGTTTATTTTTTTGATTGAAAATTTTACAAATTTTAAGAAAACGAAAACATTAAGAGGGGTTTTAATATAACAATTCTATAACTTGTCCTAACATTTATCTTTTAAGAACTACAAGTTTTTCTATCCATGGATCAATTTAAGAGAATGTTAATAATGTTAATGCCATCTTGTTGATTTATTTTTATAATAAACAAATACAGTACTTATGTACCGTATGTTGAATGTATATCCGTCTTGTCTTATCTTTTCATTCCAACAATAATTTACAGAAAAACATAGCATATTTTATAGATGGTTTGAATTGCGATTAATTATGATTAATTTTTAAGCTGTAATTAACTCGATTAAACATTTTAATCGTTTGACAGCCCTACTTTAAATAACGAATGCATAAAAAATTGCTCAAACAAAATTGTAGCTTATGTTGGTCTTAACAGGGAGCACCTGGATTCAACCATGTGAAATGAGACAGACTAGAAGGCAGAATATCCACCCAAATCAATAAAACTAAATGCAAACATTTTCAAAATAAACCATTACAACGCCACTTAAACGGATACTCGAAGCAGCAAAATTTAATTTGAATCTTTTTTTCTAATCGAATACTCGAGTTAATCGATTAATTGTTGCAGCACTACTTCTGACCACTTAAGTTAAATATAGCTGAAAAAAACTTCTTGGAGTATAACAAAAATAAAAATTGAGCCTTCCTTCAGGTAAAACTACTGCTTTTGTCTACAAGCACGGCCAAACTTGACAAAAAATTGAAAACTTTTCACTTAGATTGTGATTAATGTATCTGGAAAAAAATGCATATGCTGCAAATAATTTTTTTAAACATAAATTTAGAAAATTAATACATTTTAAATCAATGCATGTCATCAACCAATTAAACGTGCGTTTGAGGGGAAAAATTTAGCAAGTGAAAAGGGATAAATGTAAGTGAACATAATGAAAATAATTCACTTAATAACGGTAAGGTCAATTCCATTTTTACAACATAGGGGAACACAACATTTCCTATATACACTAACTGAATTTATTATATAATGCAAATAAAATGGCTTAAAAATCGGTGAGGACAATTTGAGAATCCCGAAAATTTGGTAGTTATGTCCCTATGCAAAACCTTCGATTCTCTGAGATTAAATCATCCAAAGTGAACATTCGCAAAATGTTAATATTTTGCATACAACAAAACGCATTTTCAAAACGCAGCACGTTCGCAACTAATTATTTGCCCCTCAATAAGCGATATATTTCCCAATTAATGCAGCGTTAGATGCATTTTTTTCTCTAAATCGGGTATCCAATTTAATATAAAGCTAAAGATTAGTTGACATTATCCTAATGGGGAACGAAGCTAGCCGGTGGAGAAACGGGCGAAGATTTTACAAGAAAATCCATCGATGATTTATACCTTTTATGACTTATAAATTCACATGTATAGGCCCACACGCCGTGATTTGCGAGTCGCATCGATACATTCATGTAGAGTACAGTAAAAACATTTCTACTTAAAACTAACAGCTTAATCGGCCGGTACAACAATATCAGCATCAATCATGTTGGCTCGATGCCCTGTCGGGATACGGCTACTTCCTGAGGGACTATAAATCAAACATAATGAACGACTCTGGGTTTAGTCCGGTGTCGTTTAATTCAATTTTAAGAGTGCTGTTATAGCGTCAAAACAAATTGATCATACTTAGCGTTTTTTTTTTTTTTTTTCCTAAATTGTAGAAAGCAACTGTCACACGCAATCAGACTCGGGTACGAGCGCGTGCACACACCTCCTCTTCGCCCCGCCCCTTCCTCCCAGTCCCTGCAGCGGAAGTGAGTCCATTTTCCCCCCTCCTCAATCGAACTGGAGCTGCACTCGGAGCCACAGCCCGGGCAACACGCGCCCGTGGGAGCGCTTACCTTCAGCCAACGTTGATGGTTCTATCCCGGAGAGGAAGCAAGAAAAAAAGGAAGAAAAAGCGAGGACGACCGAGTGGAGGCTCGGACCGAATAGTATTCATCTGCTGTGTTTTTTTGCCCCATGCTGTCTGTGAAATTCCTCCACGCCGAGAGCGAGCACAGCTGGGAGGTGGACCGTTTTCTGTTACAAGGGTGATCTGTAAGCGACTACATGTTTGATTCTGGCGTCCTCGCCACGCAATTTCCTCTCCGTGGTTGTCGCTTTGCCGAATTGCCTTCCACCGTCGGGTTCGAGGTTCGACTCCCAAGCTGAATTCCCACCGGTGATGGTCCACTGGAGACGAAAACGCAAGAACTGATCTGAACTAAACTGCCATTTTCCGTTTTGAACGCCAAGCTCTGTGGTCATGTTGCCTAACCGTTGGGGGAGGAGAGACTGAGCCCCCCCTCAGCATAAAACGCCGACCTAAACTCACTCCAATTTTTTAAATTTTTTATTTAATGAACCTCAATTTAACACCACCTGCCTCCCACACGGAATCAATAACGTTGTTCAATGTTGTCACGTTTCAGGGATTGATTGATAACGCCTTACTGCCACCCGATAACTCAATATAGAGACTACCTCGTCGATTTTGCATCACATTCGAGTTATGTAAGAGTCATATCTGTACGCCGATGAACATCGTTCTCCTCGGTGAAGTGACTTTAATGCCTCATGAATCTACCTCAAGCAAAAACGTTTTTCCAGCTCGACACATCAGCTCGACTTGTGCCCAAATGTATACCTCACCTGTAAACTGAGCCTTTTTTTTGTGGTGACGCCACAGATGGCTTCGTTTCCAGACTCGGACCTGCAGACGTGCCCGCTCTGCAAGGAGCTTTGTGGTTCCTCGGCCCCTATTTCCTCCAGCTCATCCACTTCCTCTTCCTCTTCCCATACCTCGAACTCCTCCAGCCAGACCAGCAGGAGGCTCCACGTCCTACCCTGCCTCCATACGTTCTGCAGGCAGTGCCTGGAGGGCCAGCGCAGTCCAGGTGACCCTCTCAAATTACGCTGCCCCACCTGCGACCAGAAGGTGTCCATCTCCGAGGCCGGTGTGGACTCTCTGCCTTCCTCCAACTTCCTCTTCAACAACCTGTTGGATGTGGTGGTGAGCACCGAGGAGCAGATTCAGAACAAGAATGGCCACCACCACCCTCAGCGAGGAGGCTTGGGTTCATCTGGCTTCCATCACACCCAGGGAGGCCTTTTGCACCCCCATCTCATGGGAGAGCCTCAGTGCAGCTCCTGCGATGAAGAGAACCTGGCCACCTCCCACTGTCTCGACTGCCAAGAGTATCTGTGTGACAACTGCGTGCGTGCCCATCAACGGGTGAGGCTGACCAAGGACCACTTCATTGAGAGGCTCGGGGAGAACCTCCACCAGGCCCGAGTCAACAGTAACCCAGGCCAAGCGGGCATGCCTGTGTCACTCGCCCAATCCCTACAGAACAACTTTGCCCTGCTGTCCCTCTTCCAGGACCGCATGAGCTTCTGCCAACAGCACGACAATGAGGTGAGCAAAAACACATGCATTGTGTAGTAGCAGGGCCGGCCCAGGCCATTTTGGGGCCCTAAGCAAAATAACGCAAAGGGGCCCATATTTTTGGCCCACCATTTCGTCACAGAGTACTGTGAAACCCATACATTCAATCCAACCCATACGTCCATATTTTGTATATTAATCAGATTTTGTTTCACTGCATACTTCAAACATCTCCCCCCAAATGATTTGTCAGTACTTACAGTAGATAGCGCCAAACCTTTTTCTAAAAGAGAAAGAAGTTAGGGAAGAACTTTTATTTTTTTTAAGCTTGTAATCAAGTATCAAAACTCACAAAAGTCAAATAAACTGTAGTAAACAAAATACAAATGAAACAATTGCCAGATTGGGGGCCCCCTAGTGGTCAGGGGCCCTAAGGAGCTGCATAGTCTGCGTTTAGGCTGGGCCGGCCCTGGTAGTAGGCCTGCACAATACCGTATTGGCACGAATATAAGACAGCCCTGATTATAAGACGACCCCCTCTTTTTCAAGTTTGATAAGCCTTTTACAACCCCAAATTTTTATACCGAAAATAATTACAGTACATCTGAAACAAATGGTTATAACAATATATTTGAGAGAAGAAGCATGTTATTTTGCCTCATTCAAATCTTAATATCTGAACATTTAAATAGTATGTAAACTAAGTGCAATCATATTCATAAATGAATGGCTTCTGGTTTTTGAAATGTAAATAAACCAATCTACTGTGATGAAACAAAATTGCAATAACTGCATTAACCATTAAAGTGAGGTCTAACTGTAACTGTAGTCTTGAAACAAATCTGAATAAGGAAAAACATTGCAAAAAATGCAAACTGGTTAAACTTTAGCTGAGATCTGTCATGACAGAACGTTACTCAAGTTCAGCATTCGCTTCAATGATATCTGGCGCCATCTAGCGTCGTGAATGGGTATAGTGTCTAGACCCTGAATATAAGACGACTCCCACGTTTTCAGTCTTAATGCAAAAAACACCGTCTTCGGGCCAATACAGTATTTCGTTTGAATATCGCCATCGCAATGTACGTATTAGGAGTGGGAACCTCTTTGTACCTCACGATACGATCATAAGCAGAGTTGACTTTTGGGGCGGGGCAACATGTTGATGACCCCGAAACACAGTGTCAACAATAAAATAACTTACAAGAATATATATAATAATAAGTTGACAAAGAGCGTTTTTTTGTTTCCCATCATTCTTGAGGGGAATTCTAAATCAGGCTGCTTAGGCAATTCTTTTCGCCAAGATCATCATCCATTGAATATGGTACGCCCGCAGGTGTCGTGCCAATGTAGTTACCCCAGTCAAAAATCGTATCAGCTGGGCTGAGCCATATGGAGGTAGATTTGTGTGTTTATTATTCAATCAAAAAAAAAAAGTTGCTTCAATCAAAATATATATTTTCAATAAAAAAAGTGGCTTCAATCAAAAAAAATGTGTTTAAATGCAAAAATAAAATTTGAAACTCAAAAAAAAAAATACATGTGAAAGCTTTACATGACGACTCTGCGACACGAAGACACAATGACTGTGTTGCTGAGTGGCCTTGCGTTCATATGGTGTCGGCGAAGACTGAAGGCAAAGACGCAAACCTTGGAATCCTGCCTCCAAAGTGGAAGAATTCGATTGCGGGGGCTTGAGGGGGGGCTTGCTCCGCATGCATACCAAAGGCTCCCGCGACCGCGCCAATAACGTCAGCACTCGTACACGTCACATTGGGCGTGCGCAGCCGTGCTACTAAACATTAAAAACAGCAAATATGGCGGAATGTCGGCTTTAATTTACTGTTTTTATAATATTTTGAATTTAAATAGGTTGAATGTTTCCATTTTTGTGCCTGTTTGAACAAAAGAAAATGCCATTGCTTGGAGTGGGCAGGCATGTTGTCTTCCAGGCTGAGGAGGTCAAAGTGCATCATGCGCTGTCGCCTTGTAAATCTGCACTGCCCCCTAGGGCCTGGCGTGAATACTACATCGTTTTCATGGGGAATTGCGACATTGTTCCAATGGAGACGGAACCATATAAATGCAAACATCAGGTTTTTCGTCTTGTCGGAGAGTCACCATGGAAACAGCCCCTTAGTCTCATCAATACTGCCGCTATTTCGGTGATTGGTGACATACATTTGACAGCAAGGGTACGGCGGCTCATGAGTGTCAAACTACATTTAACCAAATATTCTACAGTATGCAAGCGAGGAAAGCGGCATAAAGCCAAAAATGCGCACCAGAGTGGCCAAAACATTGACTTATTTCAACGAAACAAAGGAGGGCACACTATTGTGTCCTGTCTCTTCAATGCCAAGATAGGCTGCACGTCGGCCGTGAATGAAAACCTAAAACACCGTCACCCAGTTGTAATTTTGGAAGACGACAGGAGACAATTACAAGCTGACTGATCGTAAGTTCATCTAACTAATTAACGACATGTTTTATTGAAGTTGCTTAGCCTATCGCGATATGCAATGAGTCCATCTATCGTACGGTAAATAAAAATGAGAGCGGTACATTTGTGCGTGCGTGCTAATGGCACGAGACTCCAGTTCCTTTAACAGATGTTTATTGATCATCAACACGCCGTAGAATTAAAGTTCAGACATACAAAATAAGGATACACATCTATATTAAACAGTGTAAACGTTAGCATTGCTACATTGAGGGTAATGGGGGTAAAAAAAGACAACCTACTTTAGCCTGCTATAAAACATTGGCAGTCTTCTCCAAAACGCAAACTTGCGGTTAAAAGGTGACACTTCAACCATGAAAAATCGCTGGTTAACAGCATTCGCAAATGAAAAAAAATGATTACTGACGCCACACGCAATGACAAAAAGAACTTTTTTGCAGAGTGTAAAGCTTACGGTTAGAGGTTTTGCGAACATACTTCCGGTGAACATTTCAAAATAAACATCATGATTTCATTTAAACGAATCCTCGAAGCATCAAAACTTGATTTGAAGCAGTTTTCTAATCACATTACTGAAGTTAATTGATTAATCGTTGCAGCACTGTGTTGTAATGTTTTGTTTTGAACGTGTTTGCGCTTAGTTTTATTGATTTGGGTAGATACACTGCCCTTCTAGTGGCGACAGTTCATATGACCCAACTGATTTCACATGGCTGAATCCAGCTGCTCCCTGTTACGACCAACACAAGCGAAGTTTTTGTTTCTGCCAATGTTTTTTTTTAATGCATTCGTAATTTAGTCCAGAAGTATATTTAGTTTTTTTGTGGGAATATGCGGTTGAACCCTTTAAGAGCATTGCTTAAAAAAAGTTAGTTAGCGGACTTTTGCTATTTAAGATACCCAATTGTTCTTTTGTTGTACTTAGATCCTCATTTATTTATTTATTTTTGTTTATTTATTTTTAATACAGTTTGAGGATCAGCTCAGGTATTTTAATTTTTTGTTCCTTACCCGATTATTCGAACTAACTAGTTCATCGATTAATCGACTAAATAATCGTTAGCTGCAGCCCTAATATGAATACAATCATATATTGTGATTTTGCATTTTTTGCACTTTCAGTTCTTAAATGAATAGTACATAAATAGATATAGTTAAAGCAAATTGAAGCACCTTTAATCTATGATGTAACGAAAATACAGGAACTAAGATAACATTTTTATAATGAAGCATATTATGAATTGTTTAAAGACTATAAAATAAAGAAAAAAATTAAGAATACGATGATAAATGAGAAACCAAAGGGGAAACTCAGGAAAAACAATCTAATAAAATGCTGAATACAATACATTACTATAAAAACAACCAAGTCAACCAAAGTCTTCCCAAACAGAGATATTCAAGTCATCTGGTGAAAATTGTTCTAGTTTTCATATTGCAATATATCGCAACCCCCCTAAAAACTTGCAATATAAGTTTTTTTTTTTTTTTACAATATCATTCAGCCCTTTTGTGTAGTATTTATTAGAAACATTAGGGACGTCCAGAATATGGGATGGTTTCAAACTTAAATTGAAAATACCACAAGAATGCCAAAACAAGGTAAGAAAATTAAATGGTATTTTGTCATTTTGTGTTTATTTTTTAAAGATGTTATGTTGTTATAGCCTACCATTGCTATTGGTGGTTGAAGATTGACACAGCTGCTAGTGCACTTTTTTGTTCCCATCAGCGGCAAAAAAAAAAGTTGATTCTCTGACGAGCATGTCTTAAATCCGCGGCTTGAAAGTTGTTTTACCTTGGGCAGTACAAAACAGCAACCTAAAATTACCAGTTATAAAGCAAACGTGTATTAATGATGCAAAAATTCTGTTATGAAGTTATTTGCAGTGCCAAAACACTGCCAAAATGCGTGGTTTTAAATTATTCAGTGTTGTATTTGTCACTCTTGGGCACATTTATTTGAATTTATGGAGTGCAAAACCTCAACTCAAACTGGGGCTTTGTGGCAGAAGGGATTGAAGGAAATATTTAAACCAAGTGGAAGCCATCCACTTGACTTGTATAAATAAAGTTGTGTTCAAATTATTCAAACCCCACTGCAGTAGTGTTATTCTAGGAAATTATTTTTCTTAATTAGATCACATCACACTTGTAAAATCGACAATTTAATCTGTTTATGAATGTGAATTTTGAGCAGATCTGTAGGAAAAAATAACTTAAGTGCAGAACATTATATTAAATGAAATGAAGTATAAATAATCTACCTATTCCTTAAAATTTGCTGACTGCTGGAGGAAAAAATGTAAACAGTCAAACAATTAATTGCAGTTTCTTTTCTGTGTGATGGGTGCTATTTTTCAGTGACATCAAGCGACCGTGATGAGAACGACATATAAAATGTAATATTCTCCACCTCGTCCTGTATTCCACAGAATATTTTGATTTGAAGACTTGAAATCTGTGGTAAATTGACTGTGAGGACTAAGTTTGCCCACGTCTGGCTTTTAGAGCCAGAATTAAGTCATGTACTAGTAGAGTATGAAGGTTGTGACTAGGCATGTGCCGGTATGATATTCTGATTGAATGATAACCTTAAGCCAAAATATCACGGTTTCACGGTATCACAGTATAGCAATTACAGCTCTAAAATGTGTTACTTTGAGATATCTGGGTTTAAAAAAAAAAAAAAAACTTGATTTTTATTTTTGAAAACATTAGCAAATTGGTAGATAAGTATAATGTTAAGTTAAAAAATGTATATTCTATATAAAAATAAATGCAGTCCTTTAGATGAGCCTAAACCCACAGCCACAGCTCAACATTATGACCGTTAGAACAAAAATAATTATTTTCCATAAAAAGCACAATTGAATGACTCTAACCATGTTTACATTATCTTGTAGCTGGTGGGAAACGCTCATGACAGTGTTTACTAGAGGTGGGAATCTTTGGGCACCTAACGATTCGATTACGATTCAGAGGCTACGATTCGATTATAAATCGATTATTGAATTGATTATTGAAAAAAAAAAAAGCCTCGCAGTAATAAACGACGATTTCAGTATCAAGTTAACAGTTAAAAACAATACATAATATACTCAAATCCCCATTCTGTATCAGCAGCTTTAAACTACATTCAATTAGTTTAATGTTGGGAATCAACCGTTAAAGTTGTTAAAATTGCTCCCGTTATTCCATAATTTCCCTTTTGTCTACTTTCTACACGTGAAAGTTTTAAAACTATTTTAAAGATAGATTCAAGTCAATATTTTACCGACTTAGGGGTATTTTAGATAAAAAGTTAATTAGGTTCGCTTGGAAGGTTCGCTACAACAGCCTTGCAGGGAAGTCTACTTCTGTAAGATGGCGGCCGTTTACGAACGCCCGAATCTAGCTTTCTGTACATGTTCTGCTAACACACAGTCTAGTTTGCATCTAGTCCAATATAAATATGATATCTACCATACCATTATGTGGAGCTGTCGGCAGCAGTCAGGTATGATGTTGTTTTTTTATCTCGCGGCATGAGTTGGCGTGAGTTGAGCATTGGCATTACCCGAGGGGCCAGGTAATGACAAGCATGATGTTTAGCTACTCTCGCTCTGTTCCTCATTGCGTCCCGAAGACTGCGCGGCGCGCTGAGTGTGTTTTACTTCCGCTTTACTTGACATATTTCAATAATCGGAATTTGGATGTTTGTGAATCGTTCTCGAATCTTCCACGGCCGAATCGGGAATAATCTAAAAATCGGAAATTTCGCACACCTCTAGTGTTTACCAATCTTTAATTTTGTATAAATGCAAAATCATATTGGAGGTATTGCCTCCTCGGCAGTCACACTCCGAAAACATGTTTTAAATGTCGGTTGGCCCTCCTCCTCTTTGCCGCGGCTGTCTGTAACTTTTCTGTAGCCGAAGTATTGCCATACCAGCGATTTAGTTTTTTTTTCGATGGGGGAAAAGTTCAGGGGTTTCACCTCCTCCAGCCAGCGTGTAGCACAGCTGACTCACTGACAACTGGTGGGGGAGGGTTGAGCCTTGCAGCTGCAAGCGAGGGATTTCTCCATGCATTTTTGGGACATTAAAAATAGCTAATACCTTAGGGACGGTATGACGGAAATTTTTTGCGGATTTGAAACCTTGACGTTTTCATACCACGGTATAACTTGAAACCGGTAATTGGCACATGTCTTAGTGGTGACCTGAAGTGGACAAAAATATCTACACCTAACATGCCTGTTATTGTGTTATATAATTTAATATACAGTGGTACCTCTACATACGATCACTTCGACACACGATCTTTTCGACATCCGACGTAAAATTTGAGCCGCCATTTGTTTCTACATCCGACGAGTTGCTCGAAATACGACGACATGACAGCACTGCAAACGAACGCATGGTGGATTTTCTTGTGTGAGAAATCAACACAGTTTTCAAAAAAAGTTGATACAGTTGGAGAAACAAGGAAAAAAGTGATGCTTACCTTTGAAATGAAGATGCAAGTTATAGAAAAATATGAGCTTGGGGTGCGCGTCCCTGAACTGGCTCAACAATACAGCTCCATTGTCCTCTTCCGACCACCGTTCGCCACTATTTATAAGTTAAGGTGACAATTATTATTGTGGTAACATTGCCAAGGAAATCGCCAGCTTTGTCACGTTTTTATCATTTATTTAAGAACTTATCCAACACAAAACGCCCATTGTCTTAAGCAGTTGACTGCTCTCAAGAAAACGAAAGTATTATCTCTACCGCACCGACCTATCTCACTGAGACGTCAGCTTCGCGGTGCGTTCAGGGACAGTAAAAAGTGTCCGCCATATTAGAATCCGATTCGTTACATTATTTACAGGAATAATTATTAATTATTCTTCTTATTATTATATTATTCTGAATTATTTATTTATAACTTATTTGTTTTTCTATGTTTAATTGCCATTTGTAACAGTGCCAGCAGTATTTATTAAGAATTTAGTGTATGTTTTTAGGCTTTGGAACGAATTAATGGAATTATAATGTATTCCTATGGGAAAATCCTGCTCGACATACGACCAGTTCGACTTACAAACAAGGTCCTGGAACGAATTAAATTCGTATGTAGAGGTACCACTGTATACGCTTTTAAGATTTGATACAGGATTAATCCACTTGATAATTGGTAGAAAACTTTATTCTAAAAATATCTTATAGCTTCAATCCAACTAATAATGCGTTTTTTCCTTAGCTTTGTTTAGTCTAGGTCGGTGGTCAGCAACCCGCGGCTCTAGAGCCGCATGTGGCTCTAGAGCTATGGCCTAGTAGCTCCCTGGAGCTTTTTCAAAAATGTTTGAAAACGGAAAAAAGATGGGAGGGAAAAGTATATTTTGTTTTAATATGATTTCTGTAGGAGGACAAATATTCTTCTAATCCATTAATTTTGTAATGAATAAACATTAGGGCTCATTATGTATTTGTAGCCAACCTAGTCATTTTGATAGTAGGCTGTAGATACATACAGCATGTGTTGCTGTCATAATAAGGCTTATTAAGGCTTTTAATTTTTTTACGGCTCCAGACATATTTGATTTTTGTTTTTTTTTTTGGTCCAACATGGCTCTTTCAACATTTTGGGTTGCCGACCCCTGGTCTAGGTACAGTACAAATCACAAGACCAAACACATGTTAAAAAAATAGCTTCACTAGTGGATTATATGCGTTCTACATTTTACTTAAAGAGCAGATTTTTGCCTGTCATAATGCATAGCTAACATATTGATAGAAATGAGTATAACTGTATAGGGCTGCAGCTATCGATTTTAGTAGTCGATTAATCGATGAACAAGTTAGTTCGAATCATTGAGTAATCGGATAGGAACATAAAAAATTAAAATAGCTGAGCTGAGCCTCAAATGGTAAAAAATAAATAAATGAGAATCTCTGTACAACAAAAGAACAATTGGCTAACTTACATAGCAAAAGTCTGCTAGCTTAAATGCTATAAAACGTTCACAATGCTCTTAACACATGGTTCAGACACATATTCACACAAAAAAGGCTAAATATACCTAGAAACTAAATTACAAAGGCATTAAAAAAGCATTGGCTTGGCTTATTTTGATTTTAACATGGAACAGCTGGATTCGGCCATGTGAAATGAGGCAGACTAGAGGGCAGTGTATCCACCCAAATCAATAAAGCTTAATGCAAACACTTTCAAGACAAACCATTACAACGCCACTTTAATGAAACGAATATTCGAAGCAGCAAAATTTAATTCGATTATTTTTTTACTCATTGAATACTCGAGTTAATCGTTGCAGCACTATAACTGTTACTTATATTTTAAAAAATGAATGTTGGACCAGTTATCAGAAGTTGGATAATTTCCCAGTGACGCACTTGATGATCACTCACGGCTCGTTGGTTGGGAATCACTGTATAATGCAATATGGCAGAGAACCATACTCGGGACCATATGGAAAGAGGTTCAAAGGGAACTGAGTGGCTTTTTGCCTAGTTCTCCACAGACAACATGGCTGCATTTACACACGCATCCATGCATAAATACATGCAGAGACAGCCTAATGTGTACCACACCAAGCATTCAGGTCCAGAAGATTGGGGCCCCCAAAGTAACAACCCATGCTAAAGTTATTTGTTTGATCATGTGATCTGGATAAAGTTGGCTGCAACAGAGCTCTTCTTGGTTGTGCCATATGGTCTGAATGAATAAGGTATGATGGGATGGGGGTATTTTAAGCTCCGGTTCATGTGGGGAGAGGAAATGTCTTCCTAAATGTAATTTGTGGCAGACAGGAGGCAGCCATCTTGTTTTCTTACTTGCAAGTCATAAGGTTGCAAAAAAAGGACATTTTATTTAAGGTATGCTCTTCATAGGGAAAACGTGTGTAAATCTAACTAAAATCACATCACATTACATGTAACCAACTTTTTGGAAATATGTTGAGGTCGAGCGTAATCTGCCATTTGCAATGTTTTGTGGCGACCAATATTCGCAGTGACCCTCCCCCTGCATTTCCAGTAAATAGGTGGGCTTCGTTTTCCAGTAAGAGATTTTTTTTTTCCTCCCCCCAGTAAGGCCGCCCGCACTCACTGTGGTCCCTGGGGGAGGGAATGACACAAGAGAAGGTCATGCTTTCTCTACCTGTGAGCCAAGTAGGATTGTGGGTGTGTCTTAGAGCTCTCAATATTGTTCAACACACCATCCTGATGGTTGTCATGTCTTAGCAAATTTGTCCACCACAAATTGAAGATGGTGATCAATACGGGCCTCTTTAAGTGGAATTTTTTCATTAAAACATATGAGAATAATTCTGTTGATTGCTGAGTTGGATAGTTTTTTACGGTGGCCGAGAGGTGTCAGGCGAAATGGAAAGTCCAAACACTTTGCAAATAGAAAAAAGCACGAACCCAAATTGCAAACGCTTTGCAAAAGAAAAAAGCACGAATGCAAACTGCCACAACACGATCCCCAATTCCTAAACCGCGATTGCAATTGGCAAAAGCACGAATCCCAACTGCCACAACACGACAGCATATAGCTCGTAGCACAACAGCAAATGGCTCACAGCACAGCAGCAAAATCACGCAACACAACGGCAAGTGGATGACCCGGAAGTTTAAAAAAAAAAAAAAAAAAAAAAAGACGACACTTTGTGACCATCTATATGGACCTAATGAAGTTGCCCCCCCCCCCCCCCCCCATCAGATGCAAATTTATATTATTTATTTTTGTGCTGCAACGGTTTTGTTGATACAGTATTATGCTTTTATAGAGATATTAATTTCGAGTGGTGACGTCACTCGTAGCTTTTCCTCAGTTTAGCTCCCGCGGCTAATGGAGCGTACCAACTCTCTCAATAACAGGGGGGTGTCCTAAAAACTAGCTAGCACGAACGTAGCACAAACGAATGGCACCACTTCTGAACTATTTTGCTGTAAATGAGGGGCTTAGAGGGATGTCAGCACTCGAAATTAGTATCTCAAGCCCCCAATTTACTGCAAAATGTACCCGAATTTGTGTTATGATCATGCTAGTTATTATGACACCCCTCTGTTATTCAGAGAGTTGGTACGCTCCATTAGCCGCGGGAGCTAAACTGAGGAAAAGCTACGAGTGACGTCACCACTCGAAATTAATATCTCAATAAAAGCATAATACTGTAGCTACAAAACTGTTGCAGCACAAACGATTAACATCATTTTTATATAAATTTGTGGGGTGGGGGCAACTTTATGGAGGTCCGTATAGATGGTCACAAAGCACATTTAATTGTATAAAGTGTCGTCTTTTTTTTGTTTGTTTGTTTGTTTGTTTTTTTAACTTCCGGGTCATCCTCTTGCCGTTGTGTTGCGTGATTTTGCTGTGAGCCTTTTGCTGTTGTGCTACGAGCTATTTGCTGTCGTGTTGTGGCAGTTGGGATTCGTGCTTTTGCCAATTTGCAATCACGGTTTAGGAATTGGGGATCGTGTTGTGGCAGTTTGCATTCGTGCTGCGAGCCATTTGCTGTCGTGTTGTGGCAATTGGGGTTCGTGCTTTTGCCAATTTGTAATCGCGCTTTAGGAATTGGGGATCGTGTTGTGGCAGTTTGCATTCGTGCTGTTTTCTTTTGCAAAGCGTTTTCAATTTGAGTTCGTGCTTTTTTCTATTTGCAAAGTGTTGGGACTTGGCATTTCGCCTGACACCTCTCGGCCACCGTAGTTTTTGACTCAAAAGGCTTTTCCTCTGTACTGTATATGCATGTTTACTGGGCTATTGGCTGTAGATCTATTTATTAAAGAACCAGTCTTGGCTGAGACAAGATTTATGTGATAATTTGTATGGTTGACCCTGCATCAAATGGAAGGCATGAAAATGTTTTGTGTCTATAAATTCTGGTACCCTCAAATGACAAAAGTCTACAATTCAATCATTTTTTTGTGGCTGTCTTGTCCAAAGGGAATGGACAGTTTCACACTTGCGGTATCATTGGCACAAGCGAGTGCCGTACTTGTGTGTGGAAGCTGAAATGGAAAATGGGATTACATCAAAAGGGCGCCCTGGGCTTGCTGCGACGTCACCCTCCGACACCCAAATCCACGCGCCGCTCGGTCGGAGAAGCGGCTAATGATATGATAATCCTCTGTCAGTCTTTGCCATAGATTAAACGGTCGTCAGCACTACAAAGGACCTCGCTCTGCTTGTGAATTACCTCCCACAAACACACGAAATGGACATATTAAGTTGCTGTGACTATATTCTAGTGCAGTGGTTCTAACCTTGCTAAACTTACCGAACACCAAGAGTTTCACACGCGCATAAACCAAACCCTTTGGAATTAGGAAAACCTTTTTTTCCCCCCAACTTTAAAATCAATATATCTAAGCTAACAAGCTAAAACCTAAGCCAATTTCCAGTCAAATCTCTTCTCATTTAGATAGCATGTTTTTAAAGAGGTCAAAATGTGTTTTTATCTTTATACTAGAGCTGTCAAAATTATCGCGTTAACGGGCGGTAATTAACCTTTAAAATTGATTACGTTAAAATATTTGACGCATTTAACGCACATGCTCCACTCAAACAGATTAAAATCACAGCACAGTGTCATGCCCATTTGTTACTTGTTTTTTTGGTGTTTTGTCGCCCTCTGCTGGCGCTTGGGTGCGATTGATTTTATGGGTTTCAGCACGATGAGCATTGTGTAATTATTGACATCAACAATGGCGAGCTACTAGTTTATTTTTTGTTTGAAAATTTTACAAATTTTATTAAAACGAAAACATTAAGAGGGGTTTCAATATAAAATTTCTATAACTTGTACTAACATTTGTCTTTTAAGAACTACAAGTCTTTCTATCCATGGATCGCTTTAAAAGAATGTTAATAATGGTAATGCCATCTTGTTGATTTATTGCTATAATAAACAAATACAGTACTTATGTACAGTATACTGAATGTATATATCCGTCTTGTCTTATCTTTCCATTCCAACAATAATTTACAGAAAAATTACATATTTTATAGATGGTTTGAATTGAGATTAATTAGGATTAATTAGCTTTTAAGCTGTGATTAACTCGATTAAAAATTTTAATCGTTTGACAGCCCTACTTTATACCTGAAGCATCATCAGACCACTAAACCGAGACTGGGCCAATGCGCATATCTTAGAATTTTTCATTCAAATTTGGAGGAATATACCGTATTTTTCGGACTATAAGTCACATTTTTTTTCATAGTTTGGCTGGGGGTGCGATTTATACTCCAGAGCGACTTATGTGTAAAATTATCAACACATTATTATATCATTTCACATGTTATTTTGGTGTTTTGGAGTGACACTGATGGTTTGGTAAACTTGTTAGCAAGTTCTTTATGCTATAGTTACTGTCTCTGAATAACTCCTGATAGTTATGTTACGTTAACATACCGGCCACATTCGCATTTTGTTGTTCGGCTGCATTTTATCGCCACGTGCGTTCATGCTTGCATGAATTTGTGCGTGCATGTTGATGGCACATGAGACTCCAGTTCCTTTCACAGATGTTTATTGGTCATCAACACGCTGTAAAATTAAAGTTCAGACATATAAAATAAGGAAATACATCTATATTAAACACTGAAAACGTTAGCATTGCTACATTGAGGCTAATGGGGAAAAAGAACAACCTACTTTAGCCTGCTATAAAACATTGGCAGTCTTCTCCAAAACGCAAACTTGCGGTTAAAAGGTGACACTTCAACTATAAAAAATCGCTGGTTGATAGCATTTGCGAATGGAAAAAATGAAACAAAAAATCTATTACTGACACCAAATGCAATGACGAAAAGTGCTTTTTTTGCGGAGTGTAAGTTTTACAGTTAGCGGTTTAACGAACGTACTTCCAGTGAATATTTTAAAATAAACGCACGTCATGTTTGATTTCTGGAGTTAATCCCACATACTTCATAATTCAGATTCTACACAAAGAATAGCTTTAAAATGACACCCTTTATGAAAAATCTGATTGGCAATGAATAATTATAATACTATTATATATAGTAGTAGTATACTATAATAATTTTTAGAATTGTTTTGAATCATGTTGGAAAGGCAGTGGTCTGAATCTGTTTACATTCCATTCTTTTGCACTAGTAAATGCTATCAGCATTTGACCTCATTGTTTATTTGTGATGTATTATTATTTGTTTGTTGATACTTTAATAAATAATTTAAGTGTTCCAAAATGTTTTGTGAATTAAAAAGCGTCAACAACAATTTTATTGCTAAATTAGTAAAAAAAAAAAAAAAAATTAGTCTACTATTTGTAAAAATACTCGGCTGACTAATCGGAGGAAGATTAGTTGTTTGGGGCGGCCCTAGTTTAAATTTCAAATGATATCAAATTTAATAAAGCGCCTTAAACAAAATGTTCGCCAAATTTGTACATAAAGTCGTTATGTTAAAAAAACCATGAATCTTCTCACAAATCCAATAAACAGTGTTAATTTACAACAATTTTGCCTGTTGATTTGCTTTTCACATTGGAAAATGAATTTAAACTCAATTCATTTCACATTGTTTTTATTTTTGTTTTCATGTCGACATACTCCATCGCATCCTTGCCTCACATACTATTTTCTTAGCGTAAAATTTGACGCAAAAGTTTTTTTTTTTTTTTTTTAATGCCAACGCAGTGCACGTTACCCGTCATACAAAGTGAGAGCCAACCTTCCACTGAGCAAACCAGTTTCTCCTCCCGTTAGATAGAGATTAGATAGAAAGAATTGGAATAAACCCTGGAAACTGGGGACTAACCAGTCCAAGTCTGGTTTAAAACGCCACTTTACAAAGCTTTAGTCAGCGTCCAAAAATGGGCCCCTGCGTGTCTTAACCTTCACCGAACCCCTTAGACTGACTCACCGAACCCCTGGGGTTCGATTAAACTCAGGTTAAGAACCACTGTTTAAGTGAGTAATGGTGAGTCAATTTATATGGATTATTTAGGTGCTTCCGCACTAGAACTGGTACAGGAAGCTTGAGTTTACAGTTGCTTTTGATTCAAGGCAAACGGAAGGCTTCTGAGTTTCTATTTTGTCTGCGCTATCCTGCCTTTTGTCTTGCGAGACAATGGACATTATGGTAGCCGGCGTTCCCCCTTTAGTCAGCTGTCGCTATTTGGTTTCATCTACTCCTGAAAGTGGCCATGCGGGTGTGTGGCGGTGGCCTTTTCTTTGCTTGTAACCTCTGCCATCTGCACGTAGTTATCCCGTGAATAGGGCTTAGGTGTGAGTGCACAAATAGTTGGCAGAGTTGGATTATGAAGTTCTGACTTCCAGGCTTCTAACGGAGAACATGTGGCCCGTAATTAGACAGCGTTGCCTTGTTTCCTGTGTGATCTGAACGTGTGTGTCCTGGCTTTTGATGTCCACCTAAGCGCCATGGCCCTTATAAATTTTATAGACCAAAAGGAGCCTTATCACAATCTGTGTTACGGACGGTCAGTTCTGTTTGGACCAAATGACAGTTCATTTTACCTTTGTTGTGTTGAGGTGGAAGACACAACATTGGCCTATTTTTTTTTTTAGAAATAACCTGGAGCATTTCTGAAGTTAATTCTACTTTCTGATTGAGACCATTCTAAAATGTTTTTTCTCTGTTAGCACAAGTAGGGCTTCAGACTGCAACCAAATGGTTGCTTTTTGCGACTAAAATTAAGCACCTTTCACATACCCCTAAACACTGTTAAAATCCCGGGATTTAAACGGACAGGCCTTGTATGTGAAAGCAATTTTTCGGGTCGACTGACACAGAAATTACGGGCATTTAACTGGTCGCGTCTTAGTATAATGTCAGAGTCCTTCCCGGGACGGGGCGTATGTGAAAGCAAGCGTTAAATTCCCATGTCACGGCACGATCGCTGATGACGTAAACATCATGGCGAGCCGATCGCCACTTCATCTTTCTTTGCAGTAAGGCAAAAAGCTGTAAACAAACATCGCAATTATCAACATAACAAGCTGGAAATGGCTAAATTAAACTGAAAACATAATGAAATTAAATTGCTACTGGATTGTAGAGCTGAGGAAGAGAGTCCATCGTCCGTCTTTGGAAATATGTGGTTTATTTTGTTGCTGATGTTAGGGTCCTCAACTTTCTGCTATGGTGTTCCATACGGGGGACACGATTTACGATTTGATTCAATACATTTAATGCGCTGAAAAGAAAATAACAATTGTATTTTTTGTTTCGGTTTTTTGCTACCGAGCAAAAATTAAATTTCCATCATATAAAAATGCATTTTAGGGCATAATATTTATGTGCTTGCTTCTTACTGATCTGACGAAATATTGTATAAAAGTGCTGAGAACAATCTTTACTGTTTGTAAATTGAGGCGGGGTACACTGTTGATTGTTACAGCTCTCTTAGCAGCTAGGTTTACTACATGAGCAAGACATCCTATTTGTGGTCCGAATCCATCTGTGTCACGTACTGAATTAACAATATTTGCAGCATTATCTGTAGTCAATGGTATGGATTGATTTGGCCTTCTTAACTTCATTCAGTCATGGCGGTTTATAATTCATCGATGTAGTATTATATGGACTACGTGTCCCATAATCACTCCGGGCTCACGTAGCCAATGGCATGGGACGTAGCACATCTAGTTTGCTATTTCATGATATGTCGTGTGTGCACGCATTAAAAAAGTTGGGGAAAGGCCACAGAAGTCACGTTTGCTCATTATTGCACAACACCAGCATATGACAATCGACTCTCATAAACAGGACGAGTTTGAAGCACAGCGCTCTCAAGTTGTCTCTCAATGTTCATCTTGTCGGTTGTCAAAGCGAGGTTGTTCGTAGCAGCCAAGTCTGTAACAATGTTTTGGCGGACTTCGTTGTAAATATCCGGTGTTGTGCCGAAAAATAGCCGCCCTGCGTGAAATGTCACCCCTGATGTGAGCGCCCACACGTCAACAACACCGGCACGCTGGAGATGGTCCGCAGTCAATCCGGAGCACTGACGCGGCCGGTATACGTTGTACAATAGGATATAATAGGAACGAGTGGCTTCGGACCTGGAACGAAGATGCATTTTGCGCAGTTGGTAACAAGGTATTCGGACTTTTAACAGCACGTCTGCAGCATGCACGTGCACGCAAGGCGATAAATTGCAGCGGAAAAATTACCGCCTTCATTTTTATTTATCGTGCGATAAATGGAATTATTGCATATTGTGACAGGCTTACAGTACAGTACATACAGTAGGGAATTTCAGACATAGAGACAAAGAACCTAGCAAATGCACGAAATTCGAGAGTACAAAGTGTCGACTGGCGCACAGCAAGTTAATACAGTGCCCTCCATAATTATTGGCACCCCTGGAAAAGATGTGTTTAGCTTCTAATATATATATATATTTATATATACAGTGGTACCTCTACATACGAAGTTAATCCGTTCCAGGACCTTGTTTGTAAGTCGAAATGGTCGTATGTCGAGCAGGATTTTCCCATAGGAATACATTATAATTCCATTAATTCGTTCCACAGCCCAAAAACCTGCACTAAATCCTTAAAAAAATACTGCTGGTGCTATTACAAATGGCAATTACACGTAGCAAAACAAATAAATTATAAATCAAAATTGGAATAATGTAATAAAAAGAATAATAATAATTCCTGTAATAGTGTAACGAATCGGGTTCTAATAAGGCGGATGTTTTTTTGTGTACCTGAACGCACCGCGGGGCTCACGTGCCAGAGACAGACCGGTGAGCTTGAGTTTCACTTTCACTTTGAATGTTCTCTTGAGAACACCATCAATTGCGGCAGACAGCAGGCGTTTTGTGTTGAATAAGTTGTAAAAGAAATGATGAAAACGTGGCGAAGCTGGCGATTTCTTTGGAGACAATAAGAATTGTCAGCTTAATTTATAAAGACTGGCGAACGATGGTCGGAGGAGGACCGTGGAGATGTATTGTTGAGCCATTTCACGGATGCCCACCCCACGCTCATATTTTTCTGTCATTTGCATCTTCATTTCGAAGGTAAGCATCAACTTTTTCCTTGTTTCACCACCTGTACCAACCTTTTCTGAAACCTGTGTTGATTTGTCACACAAGAAAATCCGCCGTGCATTCGTCTGCGGTGCTGCCATTGTCGTCGTATTTCGAGCATGTCGTCGGATGTAGAAACAAATGGCGAGTCAAATTTTACGTCGGATGTCGAAAAGTTCGTGTGTCGAAGCGATCGTATGTAGAGGTACCACTGTATTTTGTTTTCAAATAATATGGGACCTTAATGGGAAAAAAAGAGAAAAAGCCAACCTTCAATACAAGTGCATTCATTCAGTGGGGGTAAAAAAATCCCACATAAAGAAAACATTATTTGACATCAAATAATGTGTGTCACAATTATTAGCACCCCTGGTGTTAATACTTTGGGCAACCCCCTTTTGCCAACAAAACAAGATGGCCATGGGAGGAGCTTGATTTTGTGTCTGGTGAACCATTTCTGTGTAGATTTGGCCATATGTTTAGGGTCATTGTCTTGCTGAAAGACCCAGTGACGACCCATCTTCAGCTTTCGGGCAGAGGGCACAGATTTTGATTTAAAATGTCCTTGTATTTCAAAGCATTCTTGATGCCATGCACCCTAACAAGGTTCATAGGGCCTTTGGAAGCGAAACAGCCCCACAGCATCACTGACCCACCCCCATACTTCACAGTGGGTATGAGGTGCTTTTCAGCATGCGCATCTTTTGTGGCACGCCAGACCCACTTAGAGTGTTTGTTGCCAAAAAGCTTAATCTTGGTCTCATCTGACCAAAGCACACGGTCCCAGGCTGGTCCCTGGGACCGTGTGTATTTTTGTGTATTGTATTGTTGTGTATTTCTGTGAACGTGTCCAACCCACATCATTTCCGGGATATCTCTACATGCATGAAAGCAATGACGCGAGTGAATCCCGCCTCATCTTAAACGGGAATTTACCGGGATATGTTTGTAAAGGGGGTATAGAGTCAGTGCGAGTATTTATTATTTTTTCTATCTACTTGCACATGGGCGACCAATAACATTGCAGTTTTTTTGTTGTTGCTGACAAACTCCTTCACAGTTAAATCCTCTAGTTGGCCTTATTCTAACAAGTTGGTTTGCCAAGGGGACAAAAGGTGGAGGTGGGTGATATGTGGACTCTGTGGAGTGGGTTATAATTAGCATAGCGCAAAAACTTGACAGCACTTGTGAACAACGACTAAAAGGACAAGATGGCTAGGTTCATACTGCAGGTGTTAATGCACAAATCCAATTTTTTCGCGTGTTTCCGACTCGAGTCAGGCATTAACTTGACGGTCTCAACGGGACAGGCCGCATAAAAGTTGACCTTTTCCAATCCGATCTAGGTCACTTTCGTATGTTACTCGGGGCTCGACACAAGGGATAAGATGGCCGAATACAAAAGTCGTTGCCTTTGAGCTGAAAGCCAACGCATGGGGTGCGATGCCACTACAGTGGCGACAACACGCACCGCCCTCTGTCCATGCGTCATGATTTTCTATGAATTTGAAGGGCGTTTTAAAATTCCCAGCCTTTTCTGAGCGCCAACAACTTCCCATAATCCTGCTTTTTTATTTACAGTATGTCCAGGAAATCATGCCGAGAGCTATAAATTACGTGCTGGTCGCACACTGCTAAAATAATATGCTCCTCCAAGGCGCGTGGACGTGCATTTCCAGGTTAGCCAGTGTCCTTGCAGGTGATTTGTTGATCAATAAAACCATTTCTGATTCGTTGTAGTGCCAGGTGACAGCGACAGAAATGGGGAAAAAAAATCCCATGTTTACCTAATTTCTAAGCAGTCTACTGGTTGATGTCAAAACTGATAGAATAAAATATAGATTCATATGTTTGTAATTTTATGCATTTATTTTGAAAGTGTTTATCGGCTAAACAGCTAAAATGAGAGGAAAACTTTGCATTTTGATTTACAGTGTATGCCCCTGAATCATCATTTTGTGCCCCTAAAATTTTAAGTTGGGGTTCCACTGTGCTTCTAGGAAAAAAAATGTTAGTCTGGAGGCCTGACAAGTTTTAGATTGATGTAATTCTTGGACTATAAGGCGCCACCCACCAAATTTGACACGAAAACGGCATTTGTTCATAGATAAGCTGCACTGGACTACAAGCCACAGCTGTCCTCGCTGTATTATGGGATATTTACGCCAAAAGATATTAACCGGTAAGACTGTATTTGGCATCATAAGACCAAATGAACCATCATGAAGCTTTGAACCAATTGGCTGCAAAGCTTCAGTGCTTCAAGAAGCTTCATTTGGCCATCACTACGACAGTCAACCTCTGCCGCCACCTGCTGTAAACTGTTGTTGTCCAACATACCTCCTAGCATGCATTGCAGCGTTACAGATGTAAATAACAATCAAAATTCATGTTCCGTGGTTATCATTTCTACAGTTACTGTTTCCATTGTTTCATTAATTGCTAGTTATGGTATTTGGTAACACTTTATTTGACAGTGGCACCACAAGACTGTGATAAGACAATCATAATTATGACATGACACTGCCATGAGCATTAGTGAATGCTTATGACAGATAGAGGTGTGCAAAATTTCCGATTCTTAGATTATTCGCGATTCGGCTGTGGAAGATTCGAGAACGATTCACAAACATCCAAATTCCGATTATTGAAATATGCCAAGTAAAGCGGAAGTACAACACACTCAGCGCGCCGCGCGGACTTCGGGACGGAACGGAGCGGGAGTAGCTAAACATTGTTTCTCATTAACCGGCCCCTCGGGTAATGCCAACGCTCAACTCACGGCTCTAGCTCAACTCATGCCACGAGATAAAAAAACACAACAACATACCTGACTGCTGCCGAAAAGCTGCTACAAGTGCAGCTAAGCTACATAATGTTACGGTAGATATCATTTATATAGGACTAGATGGATTATAGACTCGGTAGCGGTAGCAGCACATCTGCAAAAAGCTAGATGCGGGCGTTAGTAAACGGCCGCCATCTTAAAGCAGTAAACTTCCCTGCAATGCTATTGTAGCGAACCTTCCAAGCAAACCTAATTAACTTTTTATCTAAAATACTCCTAAATCGGTAAAATATTGACTTGAATCTATCTTTAAAATAGTTTTAAAACTTTCACATGTCAAAAGTAGACAAAAGGGAAATTATGGAATAACGGGAGCAATTTTAACAACTTTAACGGTTGATTCACAACATTAAATTAATTGAATGTAGTTTAAAGCTGCTGATACAGAATGGGGACTGGAGTTTTTTTATTTAATGTTATTTTTGTATATTTGTTTACTGCTATATGTTAACTTGATACTGAAATAGTAGTTTGGTTTAGCCTGAGAGTATTTTTGAACAATTTTGGAACTAATTTACAAAACTTTATTTTATATAAAAAAAAAAAAAAAGGAGGAGGGTGCATCAATAATCGTTTTATAATCGAATCGGAGCCTCTGAATCGTAATCGTAATCGAATCGTTAGGTGCCCAAAGATTCCCAGCTCTAATGACAGATGTCATTTTGTATCATCCGGCAAATTATCTCACTTTTGAAAAGATGTAAAATATCCGGCGCTGGACATAAATGGAGTTAATGACATAATTTGCCGGATGACACTTCATGACATCTGTCATATTCATTGATTAATGCCCATGATAGTCTCTTCTTTTTATCCTTTCGGTTTGTCATGCCATAATTATGCGGTTTTACGGCAGTCTTATGACGCCACTGTCAAATAAAGTGTTACCTATTAACCCAATAAATCCACAAATAAGCAGCGGGTTATAGTTTGAAAATTACGGTAAATTGTTTTAAGTGTTTAGAAGGTGTGTCTGAATAAGCTGACATCACCCATCCCCAAAATCACACAAACAGGTTCGGTGCTAATGCTCACTCAGCTATATTATGTCGTTACCTGCTTTATGTCAAGCCATTTCCGACTGCAGTCACATACCTTACTTAGTCTGACAAGCCACCATGCACCTGCTATGCGCAAGAGTTCATAATGTAGCTGCTTTGACTAAATATCCTTTCTCTCATCCTACTTCACCCTCTTGTTCGTTCAAATCCACAACACACTTGCCTGCCTTCTCTATTCATAAATCTCCTGCAATCCTCAGCCACGCCCCCTTTTCACTTCCTCTCACTATTTTGTTCCTCTCCCTACTGTATGTACTGTAACACGTGCTGCTCGGTCACGTGCTTGCTTGCTAAGGAGGTCAGCTGATGACGGTTTGTTTTCCTTCTCTGCTCGGAGGCCCCTCCAATCAGATGGTCGCCTCGGAGCCACCGCCCTCTACCCCGCCAAACCCCCAGCCTCTTGTATCTGGCAGTTTCAAAACATCGAAAGGCGTATCCGTATTTGCGTTGTCGATGGCAGACCGCCAACGGGAGGTTGCCACAAGAGGCTCGTGGTCCCGGCTGGGAAGGCGATAGGAATGAGGGGGAAGAAAGGGAAAGAAGGAAGGGGGGGGGGGACTGTGAGGGCGGGTGGAAAGAGACTGAGTAGGGTCTGGTTCGTTTCAACTTGATTACTCAATACATTGTTTACTTCACTATGTTAGGTCATTGACAATACACTATACTCTCCCAATAAATCCAAAACACCTGATCCTTTTCTGATGTTTTATGGACTGTATATAGGTTTTAAACTTCTAATAGTACAGATAAAATGTTCACTCTCCTTTCATCATTGCTCCTCAGTGTTCTAAATACCGTAATTTCCCGACTATAACGCGCACTCCCCCCCCCCCCAAAATCAACTTGTAAAATCATGGTGCGCATTATAAATGGGTACAGGGATGAAGACAAGAATATAAATAAATATATACTGTGTATATATATATATATATATATGGCGGAAAACACAGACAAGACTGAAAAAGCAGTTTCTGCTCTTGCACTCTTTAAAAGAAACTGCTGTATTTTAAGCTAAAACTGTTGTGTTTGATAGAACAATATGTCTATATGCTGCCATAGCAGATTCATGGCACATTAAGCCCCCGAACTATGTTTAATTTGTCCGTTTTACCCTGAAAACCCCCGTTTACAGACGTCACGCAACTGCATTTGTTTCAACCCACCCATAAAACAAAGGTAATTAATTATATTTATTATTCAAAATGTCTTGTTTTTAGCTTAGAATCATTCATTGATGTCTCATATTTCGTTTAAAAAAAAAAAAAAAACGACTTTAAAATATTATTTACTCAAATATTTTAAACTTTTAAACAAATTATGTCACAATGAAAAAAAATGGCGTCTGTAAAAAAGTCACGGATATCTACCTCATAACTATCGCTTAATTGTATTTTTTTTGTTACTGTCGCATTTTCTCCGATATGTTAGATGATAAATAATTGATTATACATGGGCGATATGACGATATATAACCGTCTCACGATCTCAAGTGCTGAAGGTACATATTTTTTAGGACATCGTTATACCGCGTTTTATTAACTTACTATAAAAACTTTAAAAGTTTACTAGTTTCTTTTGTTATTGACCTTAAGTATTTGATTATGTCATGAGTGTTACTATTGATATTTGTTTAATATATTGTAATTTTGCACAGTGCATTTCCGGTTTGTTGAAAATACTCTCTTTTTTGAGTAATTTAATGTTTACTACTATACAGCTGCTATATTTTTTTGTATTTGCACTGAATCAAACTCAGATTGGCTGCGTTGGTTGGCAAAAGCACATTTAAAAGTTTACTAGTTTTCTTGCATTGTGTTATTCACTCATATTCATAGTATTGAGTTTTTAATAATATCTTTCAAAATATCTTACTCAATGTTTTATTTTAAGTGTTTTAAAAACATCGTGATGATATCGAAACCGTGATATTGTCTTGGGAATACCGTGATATATATTTTTTCCCATATCGCCCAACCCTATAATTGATCCAAACAAAAAAAGTTGAAAAAAAAAAAAAACTTTTAAAAGGGTAAGTACAGTATATGGAAAAAGAAAATCTCGACCACTCCTTGATGTCTGCGATTTCTGCATCGCGACCCTTGTTATATTACCATGTTTCACCCATAAAATCCTCCAAAAATCCAGCTGTGGCCATTCACAGCTATGTCTTGACACTCAGTGATACATGCTACATGGAGTTTTTGGTTCGAAACAAAGTAGGTACGCGTTAATATCTCGTTAAAGTCTGTAATTCTGTTCTCGCGTGCTCTCACCTCCAGATAGGATTTTGCTGTTTAAAAAATATTTTTTTCTAAAAAATGCCCTCCTGCTCAAAATGTTTCTTCCCCCAGAAAATTGAGATTTTAAGCTTTCCAATGATGTATCACACATGCATATCGGACAATTTTGAAAGTTGGCTAAAATGGGGGTCTCAGAGCGGAACTTCAAGTCACCTGAGTGTTTTCCGCCATATATATATATACATATACATATATACATATATATATATATATATACGTATATATATAAATTTATATAAAGACCGATTTGTTTGTTTTTATTGACACGACCATGTTGTGTTGGAGAAACTTATGCGGCGATCTGTTGCCGACCATTACGGTACGTGACGTCACCATTTAATTTCGGTCATGGCGAGCTAGGGAAGGAGGCGGAGTATCAAACAACGGAGCTAATCCGCGTTGCTTTATTGACATTTAAGCTGCAACAAAATACGGGAGCAATGTCTGTCTCACATGCAACCCGCGGAATATAACTATCTTTCCGGCTGTTCCCTCAACAAAATACCTCCCCCCCGGGAACTATACAATGTGCTAACATAAGTTCCGCCGGTGAATTCTGTTAGAACTCGTTACACGGTAATACTTCACTCTGATTGGTCGAATGATTTTCACTCTTCATAAAGCACATAATTTAGTTTCTTGAACTCATTTGAGTCAACGTTTATTGCAGCTCCGCAACTCGGACCGTAACAAATGTAACTCGGGCTGCAGCTATCGAATATTTCAGTAATCGAGTATTCGACTGAAAATTCTATCGGTTAATTGAGGAATCGGATAGAACATATATTTTTTAATGTAAAGAGCAATTATAAATATACAAGAAAAAACAAGAAATTTCACCTAATATTGAACCATTTTCAGACAATGTTTTTATTTTCGATGTACATTTTTGAAAACAGCTAACAATTGCATCTCAGATGTGACTAGAAAAAGGAAAAAGAAAACAAATTCATGGCTGTCACTCAAAAAGCTTCTAGATCTTATAAAAAGAAATCTTATTTCCTACCTAAAAATGTCATTATGCCTTATAACACACATCACTTAAAAGTTGAGTTTTTCCCCATGTGTGTCAACTGAATTTCCATTTGTGTCAAGCTATTTTTAATTTCTAGTTAATCAAGTTTTAAGTTAGTCTAAATTGTAAGTAGGGCTGCAACTAGCGATTATTTTAGTCAATTAATCGATTAACTAGTTACTTCGAATAATTGAGTAATCGGATAGGGAACATGAAAAATTCAAATACCTGTGCTGAGCCTCGAATGGTATTAAAAAAAAAAAAAAAAAAAAAAAAAAGGATCTACTGTATGTACAACAAAACTTACATAGGAAAAGTCCACTAGCCTAAATGCTATAACTCTAACTTTTTTTTTAAATTAAACAATGCTTGTAATTCCCTCTCGAGTCGAAATGACGAACCAAGCTGTTTCTCTTTTACGGGCTTTAATCACAGAACTTGATTTGCCTTGACAATGCCTTGAATTGTCTTGACAATGCGGTGACAATGCCGTGAGAACTGAACAATACAGATAAAAATATACATAAAGTCAGTTCAGACAAATATTTACATTAAGTCAAATTATATTCACACAAAAACATAAGACATCATGAATACATAACTACACTAACAGAAACTAAGTCAATTAACGTAAACTAACAAATAACACAAACTAAATTACCTCATTGGCCGCTTACTCCAGAGGAAATTAATTCAGCTTCAATTCTTCGATGCACTATGCACTTAAGATGTTTCCTTGTTGATCTTTATCAGAGGTACTGAAAAGTCGTCTGTACTCTAATAGTGTTCATCAGATAATAAGCCGATGTAACGCTTAATAGTGCCCCTGTCAACTCGCGACAGTGAACTTTAGTTCCCACCCCATATCAAAGAAACTAGATACTTAACATTACACTCCCAGATCAAAGAGTCAATTATTTATTTCTTTATTCTGCCTTAATGGCAGCTACAATGCTCTTAACATTTGTTCAGATGCATATTCCAGCAAAAAAACAACAACTGCTAAATAAATCTATAAATTAAATTACGAATGCATTGAAAAAAACATTAGCTCAAACAAAAACTTGGCTTATGTTTAACATGGAGCAGCTGGATTCAGCTATGTGAAATGAGGCAGACTAGAGGGCAGTGTATCCATCCAAATCACCAAATTCAAACACTTTCAAAATAAACCTTTACAATGCCACTTTAATTAAAAGAATATTCGAAGCAGCAAAATTTAATTCGAATCTTTTTTTCTAATCGAATACTTGAGTTAATCGATTAATTGTTGCAGCACTAAATGTAACACAAAACAGACTTTCTATGTCCGTCAACTGTATCTGTCCCTCGGGAAACTCAAATCCAAATAACAATAGTTCGTCTTGTTAGTCTACAGTAGGGCTGCAGCTATCGAGTATTTTAGTAATCGACTGAAAATTCTATCGATTAATAGAATAATCGGATAAAACATATATTTTTAGGTGAAGAGTAATTATAAATATACATGGGAAAACAAGACATTTCATCTAATATTGAACCATTTTCAGTCAGTCTTTATTTTCGATGTACATTGTTAAAAAAACAGCCAACAATTGCATCTCAGATGTAACTACAATATAAAAAAAAACTAATTCACTGCTTTCACTAAAAAAACTTTTTTAGATCTTATTTAAAAAAAAAAAAAAATATATATATATATATATATATATATATATATATATATATATATATATTTCTTACCTAAAAATGCCATTACGCTTGATAACACACATCACTTAAAAGTTAGGATTTTTCCCCACGTGTTTCAATTGAATTTCTATTTGTTTCAAGCCATTTTTAAGTTCTAGTTAAGTTTTAAGTTAGTCTAAACTGTAAGTCCTGATAGGATTTTGAGTTTATGCAGTGTTCAAACTAAATGTATGATACAGGCTGTATTGGAGCACATTAGGGACCAGTGCTAATTGGTGTTTTATCCAGCAATGACTACTGAGCTAAAATTAATAGTTAGCATTATTACGTTTATGTTTTACACCCTAATCACTCCACAACGCTATGTTATGTTAAAGCCTGTATGTAAGACACGTTAGCCACGCATCGACAGTGGTCATAATTAATAGAAAACTAGCCCTCCGCAGGGCTAACGTTACGTGAGCTACTGGGCAAGTGACAGTAACGTTAATCTTATTTATTAGCGCTCTTTATTAGCGCTTAGCGCTCTACTGCTTTAAGATGGCGGCCGTTTACTAACGCCGCTGACTCTATCATTTCGCATCTAGTTCAACATACATGTGATCTCTATGAGACGCATCAGACGCTACCTGCTACCAACGTAGCACCATGCGAGCTAGTTTTTAGCAACATCGGCGTCGTTTGTAGCGGCTGTCGGCTGCAGTAAGTTTTTTTTTTTTTTTTCTTCTTCCTCTACGCACGTGACATCAGCGCGTTGTCCCGCATTAAAAGTAGTCCGAGCAAAACGTGATGCTTACAGCTGTCAAAATAAACGATTACTCGAGGTGAATAAAATTACTCGGCTCAGTTTTTAAATTCGAGTTGCTCAAGTATTCGTTTCAGCTCTAGTCTACAGCGATGCGCGCTTTCGGTTTTCCGACTTCTAGCCTCACTTTTATTTTACCGTATCAATCCATGGAAGAAACATTTATTCATCATGATGAAACGAGCAAGTTATACAGCAGCCTTTAAAAGAAAAGCCACATCTGTTTTGTTTTCTCCTGGATTCTGGTAAGTTGGAGAAGTTGTCAAATTATATTATTAAGTACATATTGTCAGTTTACTGTAATGGTTTGAACTACCAATGTGCTATGCTTGTGCTGTGTTTCACCAGTCAGTAAAATGACATTTCTGTATCTGTACAGGAGCTCTGTTTTCTTGTATTCTTCTATTCATTGGTGCTAAAATTAGGGTGCGCGTTATAAACGGGTACAATAATTTTCCCTAGATTTTACAAGTAAATTTGGGGTGCGCGTTATACACGGGTGCGCCTTATATTCGGGAAATTTCGGTAAGTGAAAAATATAACAAAAGTACCAATTAGATTTGCTGAAATCATGAGCACGTGCAACAGTTTGTTTGTTGTTCTTTTTGCAGTCTAGACAGGTATAATGAACCAATTTCAAACTCTGCATATTGTAATTTTATATTGTTTTAGGCCTTGTGTATGCTTCAATTGAAATTCTTAAACCAACAGTCATTTTTTAATTTTGTACAAGTTCTTGATATCTATGAATTTGCCAGAAGTAGCTGTCTGCCTACAGGCATTTTCCCCCTCATAAAAGACAGACTTGGATCTGCAGGTTTGGTTTAGAACAGGAAGTTCTTGTGTTTGTCTCGAGCTGCCAACTCCATTTGACGTGATGAGCCTGTAGGAATGTCACTTTGTGACACGTCTGTGTGCGCCCACTCCTAAACTTTGTGTTCTGCCCCTTGACACGTTGAAAAAGCCCCTAGCACTGCCATTTGCAAAATTCCTCAGTTTAAAAAAATAATAATTAAACTGATGTGCAAATGGTTTTATTGTAGTTTCACAAGTGTCCTTTGAAGAATTAAAGTTTATTAGAAGTGAACTGTGTTAAATAGATGTAAAGTTGATTTTAAGGAAGCAAATTTTGATCAAATAATAAAAAAGGGTGTGATCTTAGTTATTACTAAAATGCTTTTTTCGTGGATGTGCACTGTTTTCAAATTAATCTTTTATCATTTTATTTTTTAGTAAAAAAAAAAAAGTTATTTACATGAATACATTACAACACGATTCAAACATTTTTACACAACTACGCTGTAAGCTTTTGAATAAATTCCAACATATTTCATTTTTAGCAGTTTTTGTTTAATTTTTTATATGCTGTGAAAATATTTCCAGCTTTCTGGTCTGCCAAGAACCTTTCTATTCAAGAGATTCATTGGAGAACGGTTGTAAAATATCTTTTACAAAAGGTAAAGGGCCTTGCTATCTGTTTCAAAAAATGCTTTAGTTCTTTTCAAGTGGGCTTCTTGAAGAGCAGGCCCAGTTTTTTTCTGGCAGCGTTGTGTGACATTACTAGGCCCTGTCCCCTCCCCCCACTCCATTTGGAGGAATTTTATTGGCTGCTTGGGTTCGTGCCCTCTTCCCTAGTTCCCAGTGCCTGGAGGGAAGGAGGGGGAGGTCGACGACATTATTCACTATAGTATTATACATCACATAGGATGTATACAGTATAAAATGTATCATTGCACAATTTCCCTGCTTTTCCTAACCTTACCAGAGAAATTAACAAAACTGCCATCTATGAAGCAGAATTTTATAGAACGGATAAAATGAATTTGATGAAAATCTTGCTTATATTTTGACGGCTGTTAAATTTTCATTTGAATGTTCCAATTCTGCTTCTGTTGACGTTCTCGGGATACAACCTCAAAATACCAGAAAAGCATAATCTATTCATAAATAATTGCTATGGCCTTCTCAACGGAGACTTAGGCCGAATAGAAGAGGAAAAATGGTGACACATTATTGAACTGTCACCTAGCCTTTTCAGAGGTTTATAACGAAAAGCGGTAAACACGATGGGCGTGTCTGAGTGTAAATTGGTAACGTGAGAGATTAATGGGAAGAGAGGGAGCGAGCGTAACATCCGGTGCACTAATGAAATCCTATAACTCACGACCTACCAGCCCCCGTCCTCCCTTATGTGCTGAGGCCTGGTGCCGAGTGTGAAAGAGCGTGAGGTGGTGGCATGTTGCTGCCACCCCCCACCCTCGTATCACACAGCAGGAAAAACACCAAGCAAAGAGAGAATGAATTCGTTTCACATTGTGTTAATGTCACTGATACACACAATAGTTCTGTTTTCAAGACATTTTTTTTTTTTTAAATTGGGCCCAGCTCATACCGTGTGTGTAGTTACTTGTCCCATAAATAGATTGCTAAATCTTAGCGGATTAAAAGTTGCTTTTAATAAATGTTCGGAAAGCTGCAGAAAAGGACCAAGACCCTCACATGATGCCTTGTGGGAATAGGCAACGTGTGTCAATAATATTGAACGGATTTCTAAGAGGTTCAGTGTGTTATGTAATCTGAAATCTTGCAATTATGAAGGCGCTCTTCTCCTGTTGGGTCATTGAATTGTTGACCATAAGAAAACAAATATAAAGTCCTGCAAAATTAATGATGAGCAAAAAATTGATGACATATTGCAAGGCCCCCAATTTTTGAGCATTTGTGCGGTTAATTCAAATTATTCATGAAGCCAACATTTCGAGTAATCAAGGCTTTTTTTTTTTTTTAAACATTAAGACTTTCAACAATCAAGTCCCCGCATTTCCGATTTTGTGAAATATCTGTGAAATATTTTAGTAATCGGGAATTCAACTGAAAATTCTATGGATTAATAGAGTAATCTGAAAACGTTTTTTTTTTTTTTTTAGGTAAAGAGTAATTATAAATATACATGAAGAAAAAACAAAACATTTCACCTAATACTGAACCATTTTCAGACTATCAATGTCTTTATTTTAGATTTGCATTGTTGAAAACAGCCAATTATTCCATCTCAGATGTGACTAGAAACAAAAAAAACAAATTCACAGCTTTCAGTCAAAAAACTTCTAGATGTTATTTTAAAAAAATTGTATTTCTTACCTAAAATGTCGTTACGCTTGATAACCAGTGTTGTTAATAACGGCGTTAGAATATAACTGCGATACTAACGGCGTTTAGTTTTTTCAGTACTGAGTAATTAATTACTTTTCTCATCTTGACAACTCTGTTACCGTTACTGAGGCGGGAAAGGCGCGCGTTACTATGCGTTACTATGTTGGTTGAATGACGCGAGAAAAGTGAGAGAGATGGACTCATGGAGACGAGAGAGCAGAGCAGGAGTGGGGAGGCTGTTGCAAACGCGATGCTAGGCGGCTCCAATAATCCCTGACTGTAGCCGATAGCCTACAAACTACGCCCACATGATGCCTCTGTAGATATCACATATACTGTATATAGAACTAGATGTAAATGACATACACGGCAGCATTAGCAACATGTAAAAGTCGCACCTGAGTATAAGTCGCAACAGCCCAAAAATGCGCAATGAAGACGAAAAAAAAACATAGGTTGCACCGGAGTATGTCGCATTTTAGGTGGAAATTTACGTGATAAAATCCAACAGATAGAACAGATATGTCATCTTGAAAGGCAATTTAAAAAGAAAATACAATACAGAACAACATGCTGAATAAGTGTACATAATGATAATGTTAAAGGATGCATGAACAACAAACGGCTTAATATAGTATCTCTAAAGAGTCCATATATAATTGCAACACATTCTAATTAGAAATGACTAATTATTATAGGAGAGATTAGGAAAGAGGAACTTTTTGTGTGACTTAGCAGGAAAAAAGTGGGTTTTAGAAGAAACTATGGAACAATAAGAGGGTAGAAGGTCTGATAAGAGTGTGTGTGTGAGTGTCTCATTAGATTATGCCGCCCCTTTGGAGAATGGTTGTTATTGATGGATTGATTGCAAGACCCTCCCCATCCACTTGGGGCTCTTGCTATTGGAATCCATTGATCTTGCGTCTCTTTGGGATATGACGGTCAGCGCATACTTAATTAGCCTTTCATTACGACCAATCAGCTCTCAGACCCAACATTTAAGCGCACCGTAGGTTTTGGAAACAAAGGTCAAATGTTCTGTCAAGGGACACAGACACTTTACTGTCAAACGTGACTTTTGCTTCTTTGGCTCTATGATGGAATAAAAACAATATGTGCAACCTACATGTTAAGAATGCTTATTGATCAAGTTTTGATTGCCTTTACTAGTCCATCTGCTGTTTCACCAAAAGATTTTTATGGCCTTGCAGGTCACTCATGCATATGGATGACTTTTTTTGGTCATTCAGCCTTTTCTCATTGATTAAGTGTATTTTGGCCGATCTATTTGTAGTGTGCATGAATTGCATGTGTACATTAAGCTACATTGTATTATATTGAATTTACATAATAGCTGTTGTTTTATATACCGGTACTTCCACCAAAATGAAATTGCTTGGAATGGTCGCGGGGGAGCAATGGTCCTACAGTATCCCAGCTCTATGGGGCAACAGGCATGCACAAACTAGTCATCAGCCTTAGCATGTATCTCATTTCCTCACATCACCATTGACTTGATTATGTAGTTCTATGCACACGACAAATGTTACAATCCCTCATCTCTTGTTTTCACAGGTTTTCTTGTTCTTTTGCGAAAGCTGCTCCGTGCCCATCTGCAGGGAGTGCAGCATGAGCCGTCACGTGGGCCACACTTTTGTTTACCTCCAAGATGCCGTGCAGGACTGCAGATCTGTCACCATCCAGCTGCTAGCTGATGCACAGAAGGGAAGACAGGCCGTGCAGGTAAGGTGGAGGAACCGAAGCAACATTTCCATACCTGTCAACCCGAGGACGTTGGCAATCTTACAAATAGTGACGTATGCCCTTACAAAATGGTGACTAATCTTACAACGTCAGTGTTGTCACAGATTACTTGAAAAAGTAATTTAATTACTGATTACGCCCCCGAAAAGTATTCTAGTTACTTTACTGATTACTTCAATATCAAAGTAAGTTACTTTAAAAGTAATCTGTCAGTTACTTTTTACCCATTTTTCTCCCTTTGCCGCCTCAACATAAGAATGACAACAGAAAAATGTCATCAAATGTAATTGACTTTCCGATGATTGAATTTAAAGGGGAATATCAGAATTTCGCGCTAGCTTAGCCACTCCGGAGCCCTGAAACTAACAAATATCTGACAAACTGCTTGGAATTTGTTGAAATCAACTCCACTGACCAATTAAACCCCGCTAACTCTTAAGATTAAGCCTAATGTCAAAACTTCTGAATTTCGGCTTATGGTTAAGAGCATATCAGTGCAATTGTAAAACAATGCAAACTGACTGCACAAAATTGCAAAGGTGGTGGCGGGCGCGAATGCGTGCCCACAACCCGGAAGTACTCCTCTCAATACACACACACGGTCAATTTGGCCACAAAACGTGGCGGCAACTAAGCACTTTACACTCAATCGGACTTACAACACATCCCACAGATGCTAAACGAACACATCACCTTACGGCATAAATGTGCAACACGCATATCATGTAAACAAAGCTTGCCAACTTGGAGCGATGACTGCCTGTCGTTCCTACAACAAAGCTACGAAACGGCCGCGCATGTAGGAAGTCCAACCTTTTGCTGATACCCTCCAGAATGAAGGAAAATACTCACCATCATTCATGGATATCCACAGATCAACATTCCCTCGCAACGTGTCAACATTCGGCTCCAATGTCCACCCGCCTGGCCCACGCCTTCAGTCCCACAACACATGTGACATGAGACTTTTATTTTAGCATTTTCTATTCAAAATGCTGTTCGTACAATAATCTTCATTTTACATACGTTATGAGGCAATTAAAAAATAGTAAAGCAGAGACACTAAGGAAACTAACTTTAATCACATTACTGGTGTAGAAAAATGAACGCGTTAGATTACTCGTTACTGAAAAAAGTAATCAGATTACAGTAACGCGTTACTAACTAATGCGTTACTGACAACACTGTACAACGTTGTATACTGCGTGGAATATGAAACAAAAATAAAACTCAATTTTTAAAATATGAATTTATTTGTAATGTTGTAACACATAACCTGGTGCAATCAAAGAACAATATCTTCAGCTACATCATGTTTACTAAAATTTAACAGTGACTTTTGGCTATTTCTATCATGTCTTGATGGCTGCACTGCATGGCACTTCAGCTCACAATTCAGTTTGACTTGAAGGTAGTTCGTTAGCGTTTCCAATTATAAATTAAAAAGGTCAATTGATAAAATTAACTTACCGATGCAATCTTTGAGTCAGGGAACATTTCTTTTGCTAATTCTGAGAAGTGATCAGCAATAGTTGCAGGCCAGTTGTGTTCGGCAATAAATTGGCAGAATAAAATCTCCACTTTCGTCACTTTTCATTCTGCAGACTTCATCTTTATGACCAGTGTTGTTAATCTTACTTTTAAAAAGTAATTAATTAGTTACAAATTACTTCTCCCAAAAAGTAATTGAGTTAGTAACTCAGTTACCTGAATGTAAGAGCAATTAGTTACTTGGGAAAGTAAGTGGTGTTACCTTTCATGTTTAAAAAAAAAAAAAAAAAAATCATAGTAACCTTTGCTATGTTTGGAAGTCATTTAATGTTGTGAATAGGGCTGCAGCTATCGATTATTTTAGTAGTCGATTAATCGATGAACTAGTTATTCGAATAATCGAGTAATCGGATAAGGAACATGAAAAATTAAAATACCCGAGCTGAGCCTCAAACATTATAAAAAAAAAAAAAAGAATTTATGTACAGCAAAAGTCTGCTAGCTTAAATGCTATAAAACGCCCTTTTTTTTTCTTTTAACAAATGGTTCGGAAACATATTCACACAGAAAATGGCTATATATGCCTGTAAACTAAATTACGAATGCATTAGAGAGCATTAGCTAAAACAAAAACTTAGCTTATGTTGGTCTTAACATGGACCAGCTGGATTCAGCCATGTGAAATGAGGCAGACAAGAGGGCAGTGTAGCCACCCAAATCAATAAAACTCAATCCAAACACTTTAAAAATAAACCATTGAAACCCCACTTTAATTCAACGAATACTCGAGGCACCAAATTTAATTCGAATCTTTTTTTCCTAATCGAATACTCGAGTTAATCGATTAATCGTTGCAGCACTAGTTGTGAATCAAAAGTTGTTAAAATTGCTCCCGTTTTTGCATTAGTTCCCTTCTGTCTACTTTCGACATGTGAAAGTTTTAAAACTTTCATCGTTTAAAGATGGATGCAAGTCAAGATTTTGCCGATTTAGGAGTATTTTAGTTAAAAAGTTACTTGGGTTCTCCAGGAAGGTTCACTACAATAGAGCCTTTCTGAGAAGTCTACTGCTTTAAAATGGCGGCTGTTTACTAACGCCGCTGAGTCTGTCATTTCGCATGTAGTGCTATATGCATGTGATATCTAGGCGTAGATTGTAGGCTGTCGGCTACAGTCAGGAAATATTGGGGCCGCCTACCATCGCGTTTGCTACAGCGTCACAATAAACACTCTTCTCTCTCCGTGTCTCTCGCGTCATTCAACCAATGTAGTAACGCATAGTAAAGCACATTGTCTTGTTGCCAAAACGGTGACAAAATCCGAACAGAGAAAAAAAAAAGTAATGCACGAAAAAACATACAGATTTTGAACGTACGGCGTACACATTTAAAAATCAGTACTCACTTGTACAAATTACGCCGAAACCGTACAACTTGACAGATATGCATTTCCCTTTGGAAATAATGTGTTTCAGAAGCATAAATATTAGGGCTGTCAAACGATTAAAATTTTTAACCGAGTTAATTACAGCTTAAAAATTAATTGATCGTAATTAATCGCAAGTAATCGCAATTCAAACCATCTATAAAATATGTCATATTTTTCCTGTAAATTATATATACTGTAAAATGTTGGAATGGAAAGATAAGACACAAGATGGATATATACATTCAACATACAGTACATAAGGACTGTATTTATTATAACAATAAATCAACAAGATGGCATTAACATTAACATTCTGTTAAAGTGATCCATGGATAGAAAGACTTGTAGTTCTTAAGATAAATGTTAGTACAAGTTATAGAAATTTTATATTAAAACACCTCTTAATATTTTCGTTTTAATAAAATTTGTAAAATTTTCAATCAAAAAAATAAACTAGTAGCCTGCCATTGTTGAGGTCAATAATTTCTTACACAATGCTCATGGGTGCTGAAGCCTATAAAATCAGTCGCACCCAAGCACCAGCAGACGGCGGCAGAACTCCATAAAACACAATTAACAAGTGGGCATTTCACTCTACTGTCATTTAAATCTGTCTGAGCGGGACATGTGCGTTTATTGCGTCAAATATTTTAACGTGATTAATTTAAAAAATGAATTACCGCCCGTTAACGCGATAATTTTGACAGCCCTAATAATTCACAGAATTGTGAAATAACTATTGTTTAGTGCTAAATAAATAATTAAACTCTATTACACTGTGTGTAGCCTCAAAATGTCATATGCCGGCGCCATTGTAAACAGCGGACACTGTAATATACTACCTGACCGCAACCCACCCAAAATGGCTCTGCGTTTCACTTTTGAGTTCATTGGTTGAAAATCCCTGATCCAGTCAATACTTGCCTGACAGCTTTCAAAGCAACAGAGCAGGAGGTGAGTGTCGGGTGTCAAACCAAACACGGGCGTAGGGGAAAACCCTTTACACACAGTCTCATAGTCAGGGGTTACGGCTCGGTCCACTTCATCCCGTTTAAAAAAAACACAAATGTTAAATCTTCAAGAGAATTGCTATGTCATACTCATTGAAGCAGTCAGTTATGCTGCTCTCTCCTGTTGGCACTAATGAAACTGCCTTAATGACATTCAACAATCTGTCAAACCAAATCAAAACGTATCCATCCTTTCGCAAAGAGCAAGCAGAATCTTCCCCTTTCTCTCAGCTTAAAGTGCCTGTGACAGGATGAAAACAAAGTCTTAAATAGCATTATTATGTGAATTAAAATCATATTTTGAGGTGATTCGACTATATACAACAATTTGGCAAAGTGCAGATGACGAGAAATGAGTTTTTTAATCTGCCGTTTAGCCCCGCCTGTCCTTATAGCGCTCTAGCGCGTCCAGCTGGGTGATAACATCGGCAGAGTATATCGGTTGATTTAAGAATTCAGCCCATTGAGGGGGAAGATTTCAGAACGAGGAAAATGCGACAGAGAGCAGCAAAATGTCATCGTTTTAATATTTCTACTCCAATATTTTTACTGGATATTCTTTACATCAAAGTTTTTTTCCCTAATTGCTAAAAAAATGGTATGGTCATCACAAAAAACAGTCTTGTGCTAAATGGAATATGAAAAAAAATGCATTTATTTAGTACGACAGAGCAAAGTTACTGCATAATGGGCAAAATTGTCGAGTTCTTGCACCTCCTGAACGGTATTTTGTGCCACCGGAGTTAGTCTGGCTTTTGTTATTTCCCTGCCCCGGCTTCGGAGACGGAGGAAAGAGCGTAAACAAAACAGGAGGCGTGACAGCTGTGCAATATGCTAACCGAACAGAGCGGCTTTTCCAAGTCTTTTCCTTGCCTTTCGAAAACGAAATATCACACAAAACTACCCAAACCCATGTCACACACCGCGGCAGGGGCTATTGTCTTCACCGATCGGCCAGTCCCCGGCAGCGAGCAAGTTTCGGCTCGTTGTTCTCCTGTGGCCCCGGCAGGCAGGCAGTGCTCGTTGTCTGTGTTCTGCCAAATTTTGCACCCTTATAATATTTTGCTCCCAAAGCTTTTGTGGCGGTGAATAAGCCCTCTTTTACATTCAGTTGGACTCCCAATGTTATCCAAGGATGGTAGATAAACAAACATCATAAACATACAAGTGCAACAAAAAAATAGACACAATAGAGAACCGGAGACGAGAGTGAGGGGCTTCCCGAGCCCAAGCCGAAGATAGTGCTCTCTCGGCGGGCACGCGAAGAGGACCGAGGGGGCTGGAAGTCTGGACACAATCGAGAACCGGAGACGAGAGCGGGGAGCTCCCGGGGCCCAAGCCGAGGCACGCCTTCATCAACCGGCAACCATGGTGTGCGATAAGTCGTCGGCCGAGTGGACTTCTCGGTGGACAGGGAGCATTGTCACCCACAAAATGCAAGCCACCTCCTTCTTAAAACGTTTTGCCTTGATCCCAGTATTTGACATAACATAACACGTAGCTTACTGAATTAGTCATCTGTCCAGTGGTTGCTCCATTGTCACACTTGTTTTGCCCATTCTTCGTAGTGAACAAGATCTTTTAGAAATCCGAAAAGCCTCGCACTACTCTTCCTGGTGTAGCAACAAAAGCCTGCAGCACATTGGTTTGGCGTAATGCAAAAAATAAACAAATTAATCTGCAAAATTGGCTGAATCTGCAGTTCTTCTGCATACGATATTAATGGCTGTATTGTGAATGTGGTTAGTCCGCTGATGTCAAATTCGCCTTCTTCCTCAATCCGAGACCGTGGCCAGAAGTCATCACTTTCGTAGCACGGGATTAAAAAAAACTGAATAAATATTTCGATCGCTTCAACACACATCTAAGCGGTCCATTTCATTCAGGAGCCTAAAATACCGTGTAAATATGAAATAAACATGCTTTTTTATGTTTTAGGCAGCTTAAAGCCAGCACTGATTAGTCGAGTGATTCTGAACCACTGTGTGGATTTAGACATGTGGGATATCGCAAGGGAAATAGTCCAATTTCAATGAATTGGTCCATAAATAATACATCTTTGTTCATTGAGCTATGCCAGAAAGGTTCAGTGACTAGCTGTCATAAATGCTATTCTACTAGATGACAGTACATTTAAACTGTGTTTATGTCATTATTTAAAGTACTTCAGGGCATTTTTGCGCCTTGGTCCAATAAAGTTTGTGAAAGAGGGTAGTGACCAGTCCCCTGGATTTTTCCGCTCGGGTTAGAGGTGTCCAGCTGGTTCTGAAAAGGGGAGGGTCACACGGGGTGAGGTCTGGCGGGGGCAGGGATGAAGGTCACAGGGGGAAGGGGAGTGAGTGGAGGATGGGGGAGGGTAGATGAGGTATTTAAAGGATTTGAGAGAAAGGAAAAATCCTCTCCTCTTTGAAAGAAGTGGAACACTTCGCCCACCTCTTGTTCACATGCCCCTTCGTACACCCCCTAGGTTCATGCCTCACAGACACTCGCTGCTGCTTGTCATTTAGCTAATTATGGAATGCGGAGAGGAGGGCTGCCTTTTTTAGTTTCCGCATTATACAGAGAATATACTGCAGTAGATGTTGTCAAATAATGCAAATGTGCTGATTTTGTTGATTTCGATGTCATTAGCTTTTTTGTTGATGTAACTTGGAAAGTCCTAAAATTGTATTCTTCACTGACACTTAGGGGCCAACTTCACGGAGGTTCTATCAGACGCAAATGTATATAAAAATGATCTCAATCATTTGTGCTACGCTGTCGTTTTTAAAGGGAACCTCAGACTTAAAGACTCATAGGCTCTAATATGCCACAATTGTTCTCTATTACTAAAATACGTTATTAGAAACACAAAATATTGCCAGTCATTTAAAAATCTATAATATTCAGTACATGTTTTAACCTACGGAGGGCACCGTGTTTTATGTGCGCAATGGAGTATCGGGGTGATGACATAGATTGTCACTGTCACTAGAGGAACACTACCGGGTTACTCCAACTCCTTCTACGCGGTGAGACGTCCAACACATGCGCACATCGGTTAAAAGCGGCGTGTACTTACCATTTGTGTTTTTATTGAGTCTTTTATTCCCTTTTCATTGCCTCAAAATACTTTTTGCATGTGTTTCCCCCTCATGCTTTTAAGCATTGTCTTTTTTTGTGGTAGCTTTGAAGCAGATTGGTGATATGCTGACCACATTAGTCACGTAGCATGTTTAAACCACCCTTATTTGATATTACTAAGTTTAAGTATTTTCTTAAGGCATCTTTAATATGTTCTGTCTGTATGCATCTAAACAAAACAAGCTGAAAGTGCACGATGGTACTTTGGGTGTCAAATTCATCTCTTGTGGCACGTTTTTGGCAGAATTTTTTTCCCCTCGTCTCTTCCCGTCTGTCCTGTTCATTTTGCTTTTGCGTCTAGTTTTGTGAAATGGCGACAGAGCTGTCATGCTCATTAATGTTCCTCTTAGGTTCAAATTGAAAAGGTTGAACAGATGACATGTTTATGTTGCTAGAGTCCTACTCTGGAAGCCTGGCAGTGTAACCATGTGACGTCACCGCCCTCCGACGCCAACAACAATGGCGACTTACTAGTTAAACTAATTTTACAAATTGTATAAAAACGAAAACATCAAGAGGGGTTTCAATATCAAATTAACTCATTTTAACGTTTATTTTTTAAGAACTACAAGCCATCTATCCGTGGATCCCTTTAAGATATTTACAATTCTTATATACCGTAATTTCCCGAATATAACGTACACTTTTTTCCCCAAAATCAACTTGCAGAATCATGGTGCGCATTATAAACGGGTACATGGATGGAGACAGAAATATATATATATTTTATATATATATAAACAGATATTTTTTTAATTGACACGGCCACGTTGTGTTGAAGAAACGTATGCGGCGATCCGTTGCCGACCATTACGGTACCTGACGTCACCATTTTGTTTCGGCAATACTTCACTCTGATCGGCCGAATGATTTTGTCTGTGTTAAATTCTGCTTTTTTCACTCTTCATAAAGCACATAATTTAATTTCTTGAACTCATTTGAGTCAACGTTTATTGCAGCTCAGCAACTCTGACCATAACAAACGTAACAACACAGACTTCCTGTGTGTGTCGGTCAACTAACTCAAATAACAATAGTTCCTATTGTTACTGTCGTGTCTGTTTTATCTGGTCTTAAAAAAACTCGAATACTTCGAGTGCCGTGTTCAACGTTTTATTTCTTGCTTTCAATGAACTTAAATGCCGACAGTCCGGCTATAATGCGGCGCTCTTTTGTCTAGCCTCAGCGGCCCTCTGGCTCATAGACAATCACAACATAGATATGACAATACAGCAGCATGGATCCACCAGTGCCACAACATAGAACAACATAACATAGAATACCAATATGTCACAGTGTTGACAGCGATGAACTTTCTCGGATTTCAGACTTATGTTCTCACTTTCATTTTACCGTATTAAATTCATGGAAGAAACATTTATTCATCATGATGAAACAAGCAAGTTATACAGCAGTCTTTAAAAGAAAAGTCACATCTGTTTTGTTTTCTCCTAGATTCTGGTAAATTGGACAAGTTGTCAAATCATATTATTACCGTAAATATTGTCAGTTTATGGTAATGTTTTGAACTACCAATATACTATGCTTGTGCTGTGTTTCACCAGTCAGTAAAATGACATTTCTGTATCTGTACACAAGCTCTGTTTTCTTGTATTCATCTATTTATTGGTGCTAAAATTAGGGTACACGTTATAAACGGGTACAATAATTTTCCCTAGATTTTACTAGTAAATTTGGGGTGCGCATTATACACGGGTGCGCCTTATATTCGAGAAATTATGGTAGGTCAATCTGACGTCAACCAGACCCCCCATTTTGATTAAAAATGGTGTCAGTTTGTGATGTAAAAAATTTCGTTTGTGCTGCTATCGTTTTTGAGATATTAAGATATTAATTCCAAGTGTTTTCACGCAACCTCCCATTTATTTCAAAATTGACCCGAAATGGTGCCATACCAGAAGTGAACACATTTTTGAAGAGCGATTCTTAATAAGTATATCCATACAGCATAGCCTTTTATGCTAATTTGAAGTCAGACTCCTATGACATTCTTGACTATGGTCTGACTGACCACTTCAGACATTTTGTATCAAGCCATGAAGAGGTTTTTCCAATGAAAATTTCATGTTAAAGCATGAAACCGGAGCTCTGTAAAGACTCGCCTAGCATTCCAAAAGATAAAAGTGCTCTTTAAGTCAACTGCCTTATCAGTCTGTCCTCTTAGAACACACACTTATGACCTTGGTAGGACATGGTGGAAACATGAAATGCTATCTAAGGTCACGTTACATGCAAGCACACACTATTTCCTCAACAAAACCTGTGCCCCACCTCTCCCTATCTCTGTGTGACCTACATCTGCCTGACTCGCTCATGCATGTATAGCTATGAGTTCACCCGGGGTCTTCTCGAAATTCCAAAACCTCAGCACAACGCAGACTCTCTCTCCGTCAAATGTCGGAGCGCTCGCCACGTGGCACATACTTTGAAACTGAAACCAGGTCCCTTAGAGCCCACACTTGACCAGCGGGTGTATTTTTTTTTTAAATTAATTTTTTTAAAGACCCTCTCAAGCTAGCAGCTGAACTTCAGGAAAAGCTATCCCACCATCTGGCAATATGTTGCTGTGCAGCTACTTAGTGTTTGCTTCTCCATTCTATCAGAGGTCACCACAGGAGTAAATGCTGACGCCAGATAATATGTAAACACACACATGCACACACTCCTCTCCCCTGAGGTAGGAAATTTCCGCCCACTCCACCCCCATTATCTTCTTTGACCCCTGACCCTGGTCTTGTGACTGTGCCGGTTGGTCCGAGCTCTGTGGTCTGATTGGTCACTTGGACCCTCTTTGTGCAGCAAGCTGTGCTCTGCTGGGAATACGTGGAAAGGAGTGAGAGAGAATCTCATAAAGACAAGAAGCCGAGGCACCTAAAGGTAGACAAAAAAAAAAAAAAAAAAAGACGTAATACTTAGTTTGTGGAAAACATTCATTCCATACGCAGTCTGATTTTTAACACCTTAACATTTTCTTTCTGTTCTAAAATCTGTGATTATGTGTACGGTAATCATATACAGTATATCGCAAACCCCCCAAAAGTTTTTTCCAATATTATTCAGCCCTACCACACACACAAGGATAACTCCTCTGAAAATCAGTAGTAGTACCAGCAAAACCCTTGAGAGGCAGTATCGTGCCACAGAGCAAGCAGACTCAGATAATACAAAAAATGGAGTGTCGTCATAGTAGAATGGCAATAATGCACTAATAAATTTGCCAATTACCAATTAATCAAGAAAAAGAGCAATGATTTGTAGAAGAAATAGAAGCTGCACACCACATAATAATCGTTTAAAGATAATCACAGACAGCATATAACAAAATGGTCTTGACCGAATTTCAATCCAAGGAGGAATGCTCAAATTTGCCCCCATCATCAGTGTAAAAAATGGTTATGTGACACACATGACAGTACTGACTTATCACTGGATTTCACCCTTTCTGTTGCCTTTTCAGGACGACTAATTTAGTTGTCCCTTCAGATTCCCACCTCAGTTGGCGCAGCAATGAAGAGAAAAATACCCCACTGCCGGTCTTTGTTCTGGCAGGGCTTCAAGTGGGGAGGGGAGTATGGTATGCCTCCTAAGACAGGGGTTGCAGATCATGACCTGTAAGGTTTAGCTGACCTTTGAGCCCTGCGGCTGATATCACAAAGACGGCCTTATCCTACCTCGCCTTTGTCCCTGTGCGGTCTGACTCACCCTCTGACCTCCCACAAAATGCAGAAGGAGCAACCAGATAAATATTGTAAATTTAAATAAATCAATATGAGAATTTTCAAGTTTATCCTTGTTACTTGTGATTGGGTATTTCTCATATTTGCATTTCTTCAACCTGCAATGGAGTTTTTTTTTGTTTTTTTTTAAAGAAAAAATATTACGTTTGTTACATATGTTACGTTTTGTTTGGTATTAGGAGAAAGTAAATGCTATATCCTAATGTCCAGAGCATTTATGTCTTTGTCCTCCTTTTTTGATTTGGGTCATATCATTTTTTTTTCCTCTTTAGCTGAGCATGGAGAAGGTCCAAGCAATGGCAGAGCAGGTGGAGATTAAGGCTAAGGTAGTGCAGACTGAAGTGAAGGCCCTGGTCCTCAGACACAAGAAGGCGTTGGAGGAGAGAGAGTGTGAACTACTGTGGAAGGTAAACTTTTTCCTATTACTATGCGTTTTTTACATGTTCTAGTAACTGAAAAATTGATCTGATCACCAAAAACAAACCCTAAGGCTAGGTCTACACTAGGACAGATATCTTTCTTCGGGATATTTTGCCGACTAATTTTTATTCCTGTCAGTACTACACTTAAGGTGCATTTAACAGGCATGAAAATCTCTCACCTTTCTGCGAAATTTGCCGTTTTGAAGTCATAAAGGGTTACATATATGAATTGTTTCGATCCGAGGAGAAAATTTTTAGGGGCGGGAGGGTCGGGAAATTTTTCTTAATGTCGGACGCTTGATATGCAAGCGGGGAAAGTGGCACAAAAAGCACAAAAAGCCAAAAAAGCGCGCCAGAGTGGCCAAAACATTGACTTATTTCAACGAAACAAAGGAGGGTACACTGTTGTGCCCTGTCTCTTCAATGCCAAGCTTGGCTGCACATCGGCCGTAAATGAACACCTAAAGCGCCGTCACCCAGTTGTAATTTTGGAAGACGACAGGAGACAATTACAAGCTGGCACATCGTAAGTCCATCTAACTAACTAAAGACATGTTTTATTGAAGTTGCTAAGCCTGTCGCGATATGCAATGAGTCCATTTATCGCACGGTAAATAAAAATGAGGGCGGTAATTTTCATGGCTGTGGTTTATCGCCGCGCGCGCGCATACATATGTGCGTGCGTGCTGATGGCACATGAGACTCCAGCTCCTTTAACAGATGTTTATTGGTCATCACACGCAGTAGAATTAAAGTTCAGACATACAAAATAAGGAAACACATCGATATTAAACACTGTAAACGTTAGCATTGCTACATTGAGGCAAATGGGGAAAAAAGACAACCTACTTTAGCCTGCTATAAAATTGGCAGTCTTCTCCAAAATGCAAACTTGCAGTTAAAAGGTGACACTTTAAACATGAAAAATTGCTGGTTAACAGCTTTTGCAAATGAAAAAAAAAAAGATTACTGACACCACATCCAATGACACTAAAAAGAGCTTTTTTTGCGGAGTGTAAAGTTTACGTATAGCGTTTTAGCGAACGTACTTCCAGTTAACATTTCAAAATAAAAGCACGTCATGGTCGTCATATAAATAACGATTTCTGGAGTTAATCCACATACTTCAGAACTCAGATTCTACACTAAAAGTAGCTTTAAAATGACACCCTTTATGAAAAATCTGATTGGCAATGAATAATTTTTATGCTACTATTATATATAGTAGTATACTATAATATTAATGATTTTTTTTTTTCAGAATTGTTTTGAATCATGTTGGAAAGGCGAAATCAGTGTTCTGAATCTGTTTACATTCCAGTCTTTTGCACTAGTTAATGCTATCAGCATTTGACCTCCTTGTTTATTTATTTATTGTTGTTATTTACGTGTTTATTTGTACTTTAATAAAGAATTTAAGTGTTCCAAAAAGTAGTAATAAGTGTCATCAAAAATTTCCTTAATGAATTAGTTTAAAAAAAAAAAAAAAAAAAAAAAGGTACACCTGTAGTTGCGCAAACTAGCAATAACAAGTTGTCTGTCTGAAGTGTTTTGTTCAGTCGTCGTATTGATTTTTACAATGTCGTACATTGTTCAAGTCATACAAGCTGTTATAAATGTTCATACTTGAATTCTTATGGTTTACGAGAAATTTTACACATTTAATGTTAAGACTGCATGTACAATTGTTTAAATATGTTAAATTGAAATCTGGTATATAAATCAATGAGAAACAGTTAAATTGTATTTCAAAATTATATAACAGTCCGCTTGAGCGAATTTATCGTCATTTAGCGTTATCGAGGTAAATCTGCTCAATTTACCATGATTCGTACTTTAGGCCATATCGCCCAGCCCTAGTGGGCGGGTATGATGTCTTACAGGCTGAGGTGGTTGTTGGGGTCAAAGTACTACATACTACATCGTTTCCACACGGAATTACGACATTGTTCGAATGGAGACGGAACCATATAAATGCAAATTGGAAATTTTTCGTATTCTCGGAGAGCGACCATGTAAACGGCCCCAAAGGCGAGGCCATTCCGCAAAAGTCATTGCGTCTCGGTGTCGCAGATTGGCCATGTAAACTGCCCCAATGACCAGACACAGCTGTTAGTGCATTTTCAATCACTTTTAGATAACGTTATGCACTAGCGTCTGTGGTCACATCTGACCAGCTGTGGCTCAGTTGACACGCAGTCTGGCTAAACAGCTAGCTGGTTACCAAGCAGCTACTTAACTGAGCTAACAAAAGCCAACTCAAACATTCACACCCGGTCTATCCCATATCTTTCATGAGCAAAGAAAGTAACTTAAGAACATTTCCTGAATTTGTTGCTGCCTTTCTTTCTATAATTCAGACTGAATTCAGTTGGTTACTGTGAAACACTGCAATTGCTCATACAATGGTTCACATAGCTAACTTTTAAATCTATTTCGCTTCACAATAGTTCTGGTCACCTGGGATAGTCTCACGCTCCTTCAGTGACCCTGAACAGGATATATAAAATGGATGGACGAGATGGGAATTCTTTTTTTAATACCAGTATGCTCATGGCTTTAGGCTTGATAATATTTTAAAGCTGACCTGCGTCTCACCTGCTTATAGCCGCCCACACAGCTGTGACGCATTTGTAGGTCAGTCTTCCCCACACAACTGCTCAACTCACAGCCTGCCTGACAAAGCCATTTGACAACACTAACTCCCGTTTCATTTTTTTCTTTCTCCTATACACCGATAGTGAATCAACCAACTGACTGGCTACACATGTCGAGATGAATCGTAGATTGCTATACCCCTCTTGTAGCCGTTGTCTTTATGGGGGCAGCTGACCGTAAGATTTATGATGTGCTTTTCTCTCTCTGTCTGCTTACTAAACTATGAGGAATGCCGGTGAGAGCGGTAGGAATACCAGTCAGGCCGGACGAAAGCTGCATGTAGATGGATGTCGTAAGACTCTGTAGCAATATCATGTGTGGTTTGTTTCACAGTTGGTCAGTGGGGCAAATAAGTATTTGGTCAACCACTAATTGTGCAAGTTCTCCCACCTGAAAATATTAGAGCGGCCTGTAATTGTCAACATTGGTAAACAGAATGTGGGGGAAAAAAACCAGAAAGTCACATTGTTTGATTTTTAAAGAATTTATTTGCAAATCATGGTGGAAAATAAGTATTTGGTCAATACCAAAAGTTAATCTCAATACTTTGTTATGTACCCTTTGTTGGCAATAACTCTTCACAAGCTTTTCACAAACTGTTGCTCCATTCCTCCATGCAGATCTCCTCTAGAGCAGTGATGTTTTGGGGCTGTCGTTGGGCAACACGGACTCCACAGATTTTGAGATCTGGAGACTGGCTAGGCCACTCCAGGACCTTGAAATGCTCGTACGAAGCCACTCCTTTGTTGCCCTGGCTATGTGTTTGGGATCATTGTCATGCTGAAAGACCCAGCCACGTCTCATCTCCAATGCCCTTGCTGATGGAAGGAGATTTTCACTCAAAATCTCTCGATACATGGCCCCATTCATTCTTTCCTTTACACAGATCAGTCGTCCTAGTCCCTTTGCAGAAAAACAGCCCCAAAGCATGATGTTTCCACCTCCATGCTTCACAGTGGTTATGGTGTTCTTCAGATGCAATTCAGTATTCTTTCTCCTCCAAACACGAGAACCTGTGTTTCTATCAAAAAGTTCTGTTTTGGTTTCATCTGACCATAACACATTCTCCCAGTCCTCTTCTGGAACATCCAAATGCTCTCTAGCGAACCGCAGACGGGACTGGACATGTACTGGCTTCAGCAGGGGGACACGTCTGGCAGTGCAGGATTTGAGTCCCAGGTGGCGCATTGTGTTACTGATAGTAGCCTTTGTTACTGTGGTCTCAGCTCTCAGAAGTTAGACCTCTTTGACAGCCAGAAATCTTGCTTTGTTTGTAGGTGACCAAATACTTATTTTCCACTCTAATTTGGAAATAAATTCTTTAAAAATCAAACAATGTGATTTTCTGTTTTTTTCCACATTGTCTCTCATGGTTGAGGTTTACCCATGTTGACAAATACAGGCCTCTCCAATCTTTTCAAGTAGGAGAACTTGCACAATTGGTGGTTGACTAAATACTTGTTTGCCCCACTGTATATTTCATATTTAACGCTATCACAGTCTTGAATATGCTCACACATTTACTGCTTTATTAGATTATTCTTATCTGTCCATCCATAAAAGTGTGGTGGAGGTGTGTAACTCCCGTCAATCCAGACTGATTAAAGTTGTCTGCAGCAGCGCTGTTGGAGATTTGGATCTCAACTCGAGCGCATGGATGTATTTATGGTTTTCAATGTGGCTGTAAATGTCACTTTAATTCAATTGAATCCTTTAGCCATGAAAAAGATGTCAGGCTGTGCCGTGTTGTGGTAAATTCTCAGATTTTCTACAAGGAGTGCGGATTTGAGAGGAATGCCATGGAACTAAGGGTGCGTGAAACCCGAGAAGTCTGCACGGAGACTCTGCTGATCTTTTCAAGATGAGAGCTTCTGCTTTCGATTATTTCATTTCCATTCTAAAGAAGACCAAAATGTGACATTTTATGTTGGACATCAAAGTGAAAATCTGTACAAGAGCATGACACATCAGCCAAGGGGAGTTGGCTGTGTTAGTCAGTTACCAGCGTGTTTTACGGTCAGTTTAACTATTAAAGATTAATTACTAAATGTGTTTAACCAAGCAGAACAAATTTCTGGTTTAATCAGCCTGCTTTCAGTCCTCTTGCTCTTCCAGTACAATAGCTCACGAGATAAGAATGAATTACTCAAGATGAGCCCCTTGGCTCAGCGGGGGGCTTCCTGCCAGCAAGTACGATGATGGGCGGCATTGTCTGTGAAACGAATCCGGAAAGATGCTACAGTCACCCGGCATTGTGTTTCCTCACTGCTTAGCTGTTAGACTCATCACCGATGTGAGCGGTGATGCATATTGCGTGGGAGGATCGTTTTAGTGGGAGTTGTGCTGGCATGCGGGGTTGTTTTCCACAAAGACGGAATGATCAAGGTCCTTTTCTTATCCATACGTCTTCCTGACTTGGCGGTGTGGATGCTCCACCTCAGGGTATCCATCAGAAAGGCCAACAAGAGGCTTTGTCTTCATGGACTATAAAATGTAAATCCACTCTCACATGTGCAAATTGCACTTCTACTCTGGCCAAGAGTCAACAAAGAGTCCTCTTATGGAGCCCGAGTAGGGAGGGACTGAAAAAATTTCCCCTCACCATTGAACACTGTCAGTTTATTGTGTTAAACCCTTTGTGTTGGGTGACGCTAAGTAGGAGACTAATCCTTGCCGCTCAGGTTCTTCCCTCACCTTGTTTCAACAGTTTGCCTATTTTCTCTCTGACTGACTTCTAGAACTGAAACTCATGATCTCCCCGTACCAATTAATCAGTACTTGACAGCAGAGTTGGAGTTCTGTGTGCTAGCCAAGCCTCCTTTTTTCGCTGTCAGAAAATCTAAACGTGGTACCTCATCCTGAGATAAGTACATCACTTTTAAAAAGCAAAAAGATAAGACAGTTTTATTTGTGCTTCATGCAGTTACAAATAATATGCACATTACTGCCACCATGTGGATGGACAAGTTATTGTCAAACCTACATTTCCTCATACATACCGTAATTTTCGGAATGTAAGCCGCTCGTTTTTTCCCTCATTTTGAATCGTGCGGCTTATTGTACAGTGCAGCTTATTTGTTGATTTATTTGGGCTAATGGGTAACACTTTATTTGCCAGCGGCGTCATAAGAGTGCCATAAGAGCGTAATAATCATACCATGACACTATCATGGGCATTAATGCATGCTTACGAGTCATGACAGATGTCATTAAGTGTCATCCAGCAAATTGTCACTATCCTTATTTATGCCCAGCTCTGATCTTTTTCATCCATTCAAAAGTGAAATAATTTGCCGGATAACACAAAACGACATCTGTCATAATCATTCATTATTGCTCATGTCATAATTATCATGGTATTATGACAGTCTTATGGCGCCACTGTCAAATAAAGTGTTACCGACTACCATAACTAGCATTTAATGAAACTGGAACAGTAGCTACAGAAATAACTAGCACAGAACATTAATTTTGAGTGTTGTTTACATCTGTAGCGCTGCAATGCATGTTAGGAGGCATGTTGCACGGCAACAGTGTTGACAGCAGGTGGCAGCAGAGGTTGAATGTCTCCCCCACTGGAGCAGTAATGGCCAAATGAAGCTTCTTGAAGCAATGAAGCTTTGCAGCCAATTCGCTCATAGCTTTATGGTGGTTCATTTGGTCTTATGATGCCGCTGTCAATTAAAGTGTTACTGGTCAATATCTTTTGGTGTAAGTATCCCTTAATACAGTGAAGACATCTGTGGCTTATAGTCCAGTGCGGTTTATCTATGAACAAATGCCTTTTCCGTGTCAAATTTAGTGGGTGGCGGTTTAAAGTCCGAAAATTACGGTGCATTTCCTCTTGACTTCCTACAGTTGGAGAAGATCCGACAGGTGAAGGCAAAATCGCTGTACCTGCAAGTGGAAAAACTGCACCAGAGTCTGACCAAGTTGGACAGCACCATTGCCGCCGTCAGCCAGGTGCTGGACGAGGGCCGCCACATTGACGTGCTCCTGGCACGCGAGCGGATGCTCACACAAATCCATGAACTCAAAGCACTGAGGAGTCTGATGCAGCCGCAGGAGGATGACCGGTTCATGTTCACGCCTCCAGACCAAGTAGGCTATCCTATACAATCTTTCTAAGTAATAGGCAGTGTTGTTTTATTCAACAATGACGATAACGAAAATATTACGCCGACCAACAATTTTTTTCATGACGATAACGTGATGATGACGAGGTAAAAAACGTGGTTAGGGAGACTAGACCATAACGAGACAAATGTCAGGTTTTTTTAATCTGACGAGACGAAAATGCGACATTGTTTCTGTCATATGTTCACGATGCATGACATTTTCATATTGTACCTGGAGTACGTCAGCTTGCATCTGTGACATATGCTGCGCCTCCCTCGTCGCCGAAGGTTAGGATGTATCTCAAGCTACGCTGCGCTCTTGCTTGTATGGAAACATGGTAAGATTTGTTTTCTTATCCAGGCAAGAGAGAATATGCAATGTTGCTTTAGCCTTTAAAGGTCTGTACTGAGTGATCATCAGATGCTAAATGTAATTCCTAGCATTAACCACAGAATGGCGAGCTGGCCATTCTAAAGCAGAGCCACTTAGCTTTTCCGGTCAGTAAGTCTCGAGGATGTTGAACGCTCAGACAGCTTTTTTTAATACATTCAGTTCGTAGCTTTTAGGTAGGTTTAATTAGATGGGGCTTTGCAAAGCAAAGGCCCAGAAAGTAAAATTCTTTTTAAAAAAAATTTTTTTGAATGGCGTTTCTTTCGTCAGCATTCAAACATCAAAATGACCGGAATTTTCGAGCGCTGCTGGGAATTTTTCAAACGACCTCCAAAACTTTTTACTTTTTCGTTTACCCGTAAACGCAGGTTTTTGGGGGGGAAGGGGGGGGGGGGGGGGGAGAAAAAAAACAATTCAATACGCTACTTGTCCTCCAGTTTCATGATTTACACATAAAAAAATTCCAGGAGGGTAAGAGGCATAAAAGTATACAGAATTTGCCAACAACGTACGGTTCCCCCCAAATTAGCCAAAAACTGTCCCATTCATTTCTAATGGGTTACCACTGACCGCCATGTACGTCCAAATTTCCCATACATTTTAAATGGAAGGAAAATGTAGGTACTTGTGATTTTTTTTTTTTTTTTTTCTTTACCATGACTGCCCATTGACATTCAACTGGCGCCCAAGTAAGTCCATGTCAATAACAGCCATGCAACAGGACGTGTCCCCGAAATGTCCCCAAATAAGCAGAAAATGATATATCATCAAGACGTGTTGCTGAAATGTCCCCAAATCATCAGGAAGTTCCCTGATATCAACAGGATGTGTCCCCCGTATGTCCCCAAATCAACAGGAAGTGACCTTATGTGAACAGTAAGTGTCCCCCCAAATTGTCCCCAAATCAACAGGAGTGACCTGATAGAACTGTGTCTACCACAGCAAAGCCCCGTCGTAATTTATCCAGAAATTGCAGTTTCTTGTTGAAAATAATGTACTGCTTTTCCCTTGTGTATTATCACAAAGTTGGCGTTGTCCTTGTAGACCAGGGGTGCCCAAGTCCGGTCCTCGAGAGCCCCTATCCAGCTTGTTTTCCATGTTTCCCTCCTTGAACACACCTGAATCAAATGATCAGCTCATCAGCAAGCTCATGTTTTTTTTTTTTTTCCCCTCAAAAAAAAAAAAAAAAAAAAAAAAAAGGTCACACAATGTGAAGTTTAAAGGGTTTTTGGGACAATTGGCCCTAGCCCAATTCTTTACCCTCCACTTAACTAGACACAAGGGTATTGCGATAACTAGATAGTAACCTTTGCTATGTGTTGAAGTCATTGAAAGTTGTGAATCAACCGTTAAAGTTGTTAAAATTGCTCCCGCTATTGCATGAGTTCCCTTCTGTCTACTTTCAACATGTGTAAGTTTTAAAACTGTTTCATCATTTAAAGATAGATTTAAGTCAAGATTTTGCCGATTTAGGACCATTTTAGATTAAAAAAAAAAAAAAAAAAAAGGAGGTTCGCTAGGAAGGATCTCTACAACAGAGCCTTCCTGATAGGTCTACTGCTTTAAGATGGCGGCTGTTTACTAACGCATGTAGTCCTTAAAACATGTTGCCAATGCAACCGTGTCTATCATTTGCATCTAGTTCTATTATATGCGATATCTACCGTATCATGTGGGCGTAGTTTGTAGGCTACAGTCAGGTATTATTGGAGCCACCTAGCATCACGTTTGCAACGGCGTCTTCCCCACTCCTGCTCTGCTCGCTTGTCTCCTCTGACTTTTTTTTTATTCAACCAACTTAGTAACGCATAGTAACGTACGCCTTTCCCGCCTCAGTAACGGTAACGGCGTTGCCAAGATGAGAAAAGTAATTAATTAGATTACTCACTACTGAAAAAAATAACGCCGTTAGTAACGCCGTTATATTGTAACGCCGTTATTAACAACACTGGTTGGAGGAGGGAGAAATGGAAAACAAGCTGGATAGGGGCGCTCGAGGACTGGACTTGGGCACCCCTTTTGTAGACGCTACAATATGTGCTCATTTGTCTGTTTATCCGAAATGGTTGGAAATCTTTATTTTTGGACTCGAACATGTGAATTTTACAGACGGAAGCATTTTAAGTAACTGTCGACTAAAACTAGGCGAAATTTGTATGAGATTTCGTCGACTAAAACGAGACGAAAACATTTTGAAATGACTAAAATATTAAAGCATTTTCGTCCAAAAGATGACAAAACAACTAAAAGGGCTGCCAAAAACAACACTGGTTCTAGGAACTATTTGAATAAGAAATATAATACGAGAACATCTATGACTGGTGCGTAAAAGCTTATGTTTTGAGTCTGATTTTGTTTGCTCTTAAAGGCTTTGTACATAGCTATCCAGTCCATGGGCCTGATCAGCAGTGGAGCCTTCGCCCCGGTCACCAAAGCGCATGGCGACGGTCTCAACAGCGCGCTTCGTGGCAAGCACGCAGCTTTTACCGTGATCGGATACGACCACGATGGCGAGCCCCGTCTGTCTGGTGGCGACATGGTGACCGCAATAGTCATGTCGGTCGCCGATGCCAACCTGTCGGCGGCGGAAGTGACCGACCACCAAAATGGCTCGTACACAGTCGGCTACGTGGCCAAATGTGAGGGGGAGCATTTGGTGTCAGTGTTGGTGTGCAATCAACACATTCAAGGCAGCCCCTTCAAGGTGTTTGTGAAATCGGGACGCAGCTACGGCTCTCTGGGTTCCCAAGTGTCATCGTTCGGGGGCGAAGGCGAGGGGGATGGTCAGCTGTGTCGTCCGTGGGGGATCAGTGTGGACAAGGAGGGATTTGTAGTGGTGGCAGACCGCAGCAACAACCGCATACAGGTAGAAAGTCTTATGCTACATCTGGATTTATGCTAGATTTAAATAAGTGAATCCATTTAATGACACTTTTTTTCTCACCGTCTGTAGATATTCAAGCCCTGTGGCACATTCAACCACAAGTTTGGCTCTCTAGGGTCTCGGCCCGGTCAGTTCGATCGTCCGGCCGGGGTCGCCTGCGACAGTCAGAGACGAATCATTGTGGCCGACAAAGACAATCACCGTGTGCAGGTACCAAATTGTGCTTGAGAGACTGTTGAAAACCACGCTGTGACAAATGGGCAAATATTTGCAGTCACAAGTTCAGAAGCATGTCACATGCTGAAAACTGTCTAAACTCACTCTCACACATGTAAAAACAAAGCGCCTCATGCTGTTCACTCCTCTCAATGTAAACAGGTCGTGACCTTAGACATTTGCTTTGGTTGACAGGTGTTTACTTTTGAGGGCCAGTTCCTGCTGAAGTTTGGGGAAAAGGGGACCAAGAATGGGCAGTTCAACTATCCCTGGGATGTGGCCGTCAACTCCGAGGGTAAGATCTTGGTCTCGGACACCAGGAACCACCGCGTGCAACTGTTTTCCCCCGACGGCTCGTTCCTCAACAAATACGGCTTCGAGGGGGCTCTGTGGAAACACTTCGACTCTCCCAGAGGTGTGGCCTTCAACCACGAGGACCACCTAGTGGTGACCGACTTCAACAACCACCGACTCCTGGTCATCCGGCCCGACTGCCAGTCCGCCCGTTTCCTGGGCTCCGAGGGCATCGGTAACGGTCAGTTCCTGAGGCCCCAAGGTGTGGCCGTGGATCAGGAGAACCGCATCATCGTGGCGGACTCCCGCAACCACCGCGTGCAAGTGTTTGAGCCCAACGGAAATTTCTTATGCAAATTTGGAACGCAGGGGAGCGGCTTCGGACAGATGGATCGTCCCTCCGGCGTGGCCGTGACACCGGACGGCGTCATTGTCGTCGTCGACTTCGGGAATAACCGTATCCTCAAGTTTTAGAAACAAAACATTCTCTCCCTCTATTTGGCCTTTTGCAGTTTTTTTTTCCAACAAAGGAAATGGAGGCGAGAGAATGAATCAGAAAACTGACACAACGGAAGGAGAGCTCAAAGGAGATTGAGAGCACGTTGAGGAGAAGGGAAATCAAACCTAAATATATATTTTTTTCCACTCACGCATTGTCAAGCCGATACATGTAGTGTGCATTTCAACCAGGACCTCGACAAACGGATAATCAGTAGCAAAAAAAAGAGCCATTTACCCTTCTTCATAGTCAGCTGCTCCATTCTTTCTGGACGCTCTCCTCAAGTATCCTTCTCAGGGAATTTCTCACTTTTCTTGAAACCTTGTACCCTCTGCTCCCCACCTACCTCATTTAGCTCTTTATGAATGTACTCATAGTCACTGAGCAGAAGTTTATTAGTCAGTGAAGTTTTACAAAGAGCCTACCTCTATACTTTTATTTAAGAGACGAAAAATAGACTCTTCAATTGATTTGCACAGGAATAATAGAATTTGTGCTGTGCTTTTTTTCTTTTTTTAAATGAGATAAGTGAACCTCCTGAATGTTGTTGCTGAGACAATACTCAGACCGCTGTAGAGGCTGCGTGTTTCATTCTCATTGAAGGCATTGATAGGAACGAAATTTAGGGTACAGTACTGTAGTGTCTTCGTAGTTCCCGCTAGAGATTTTTTTTGTTTTTGCTTGAGTTATACATAGTCGTTATGGCCCCTCTCGAATGCGGAAAAATGCCACGACGACGTGATATCAAAATGAACTCAGGTAATAGTTCGGCTGATTTAAAACGATCAGTACTTTTCAGGCCTCCTTTTTAGCTTCTCTTATGTTCAATATAACAAATAAGGCCTGTAATGAAATTATGAAGTGTTTTGATTTTTCTCCCGTGTGCCCGGAGTCCCCAAAATAGTATCTCGTTAAACTGGATTTGTCCCGGCTAAAGATCCAGTCCATTGCATTACCAACGAGGATGCAAAGATTATGATGCCAGAACCTCTTGCCCTCCTCTGAAAGGGAGGACCCACAAATAGTTGTGGGGGTATAAATTTCTCCAAGATTAAAAACCTATTAGTGATCCTAACATAGAGATTTAATCATAGTTGAATGACACCTTTTTCCCTGAGGCAGTGTTTGACAAAAGCCTCAGAAGTAGACAAAGTCCAGAGGACAAAAATAAGAACATCAAATATGGTTAAGAATACAGTGAACCCCCACTGTTAGGGGGGGACATGGACCGAGCCATGATGTGATTAGCGGGGGGACGAATGCAATTAAGACATCCCCTGAAAGGATTTATATAATTGCCTATATATATCACAAGGAGGTGGCAAAGCACTACTTTTGTCCAACTGACGCTCTAAACTCACAATTTCCTTGGCGCCAAGGTCCCACAAGATGGCGGCAAAGCAATTTTTTTTTTTGCTTTTGCCTGTGCACATAAACAGCGTGAGTTTTTCAGCGACTAACATTGCCCCCCACCCAAAAAAAAAATTCGTTCGAATTAACCAATGCTAGACCACGATTATGTGGGGTTTCACTGTACAATCCTTTGGATGTAAACTGTGGTCGAAAGCCACCCACTTATAGACCAACGAAAGGGTGCGACCACAAAGCCTCGGCTCAATTATTAACGCTTGGCCTGAGGTGGTACCTCCAGAGCCACGCGCTACTAGACCAATCCTCTAAAGATGGAGGTCTAAAGACCAACTACTAGAGTCAACCAAAGTTAGAATATCTGCACAGTGGCCAACTAAAAAACTGGCATTTATAAAGATTTAAAAAAGTCAAGTTTTTCAAAAATCATTGTTGCTGGGAAAAGTTACTGGCATAACTCGTGGAGTTGTTTGGTAGCACTGCCCGCTGACACTGCACGACTACTCTCCCGTTTGAATCCCGTCAAGCCACATAGAAAACCAAAGAGAACCCCTCCCTTTTCTGCCTCCCTTATCTGACGTAGATCAATCTGTAGCGCCCCCTGAAAAACCCCTTGTAAGTAAATCCATGAATTATTTGCGGTTAAAGCATAGCGGGCCTTTGATCTTTGCCCTTTTTTCAATCGGTGCCCCAAGTGAACGCACTCGACAATTCACGTTCTGTTAGTGGCGTCCTTGTTCTAGTGAAAACTGTGGAAAGATTCACTGACAGGCTCTCTTCTCTGAGGAGAGGACCTGTCCGCACATGATCCGGACCGACATCCTCTATGGAATATGTTCACTTAACCTCAGTGTTTGTTTACCTTCAACACCTCAACTCAATTTGTAGCTACTGTTCACATTCATATACCTCAAACTTGTCTCGTTTCTACTTGAATACCTCATTTTTACTTTTTTTTTTTTTTTGGTGTTTTCATTTGTTAGCTTACCTCATCAGATGTGGATACATCACTAATTGAACACATTCTTTGGCTAGTTTGCTGCATGTCCCATAGCTGTAGGACCAAAGATTGTGGCACTGTTGAAAATTTGTGTTGTGGTCTTGTCTCCATCTCGAAACCTCGAGCAGCTTTTCATTTGGTTGAATTTGCTGTACAATTAATTGCCTTTTTTGTTGTTGTTGTTTTTTTTTTTTAAAGTGATACAGCGAAATAAAAAAATCACCAACCAAATAATTCCGTCGCGAGGATAGTGCCAAAATGATCTCGTAGAGTTCTGTGCCAAGGACCACGCTGTTGTTGTTGACAAAACGTCACTGGACCACGATATTACAGATAAAAATGTTGAGGTGGCCCCTGTGGCTGTCCGATGGGATGCACTTAACTGGGGCTGGGCCCTGATTCTCTTTTACCTCACGACGATGACGATGAACTCGCAGATTCCGCTCGTACTTTAGTTACCGTGCGCAAGGGAGGGGTGAGGGAAGGGGCGTTATAACCTTCACCTGTCGCACAACAATTACAGTTACCTCAACTTTCAGCACAACTTACCAATACGTATGCGCACATCAGGACTGCGTTGCCGACACTTGCTAACATCGTGAAACGTTTCTTAATTAGCACATAGAGAAACCGTACCAACGCTCGGCTTGTTTTTGCGTTTTCAGTATTACTATGTTCATCCAAGTCAGCATCGTTTTTTTTTTGTTTGGTAACAAAGATTGCAAAGTCCTATCTTTAAGATCCTTAGGTCTTCACTCTTTAAGAGGAAAAATGTATTTTAAAACATTTTTATTTCGTTTTTTGTTTCGTTTGCATGCTTTAAAAAAATCCTTATCATACTGAAGTCTGTTTTCGGACGGGTGTTGGAAAACCGGATGGGTAGCTAAAATTTGGGAGGGGAAATGGATAGTATCAGGAAATATGCACCCAAAGATGAGTATTTGCGCGTTGCGTGCGCGACAATAGGATTTGACCTTTGCGATTGTATTTGTTGTTCTCTCGAGAGCACAACCTGTTCAATCAGCCATGCCTCAATTCCTAACTAACATTGGAGGCAGAAAGCATCTCGAGGCCTCTCTGAGGCTTCTTCTGCGTGCCTCCCGGCTCAGGCGCTTTACTTACGAAAGTTCCTAAAGCTTCCCACTTTGCAGTGATTGATTCGACCACACCGAGGCGCCTTTCAGAGCCCTCTGTCACACGTCATCCAGCAGTCAGCTTCCTCTTTTTGACAATCCAGGAAGTAAGATGATGGCTGTCATTCATGTGACTGGTTGACCTACATTCTTTTGTGTGTGTTTGCGTGTGTACGTGTGTCCACCCGTCTGATTTCTGGCCTCTCGTGGCTTTTAAGAGCAAGGAAAAAAAAGTAAAGCTGCACCGGGTGATGTGTGCGAGCTTGTAGACCTCCTTTTTAATGATTGTATATTTGAATTTAAAGACAAAAAATATGGTTGGTGAAAAATTAGAAAGGAAATAAACTATCTCAGGTAGTTCTCAGCAGCTCTGTCCTGCTGGTGTCTCATTGAAATGTGTCCCATAGAAATAAAGTAGACCACCCCAGCCCTTTACAGATCCCCTTTTCCCACGTTTTGAACCTTAGTGCTAGTCTGATTCGTTTGTGTGTCTGTTGAAATATTCTTAAAACAAATCTCAATCTGAAAATTTACTTTTGATTGACTTCCTCTGATTAATCTCTGCGTTTCTTTTACATAAAAAGTACATATACGACACACCGCCTGATATTCATTGGCCCTTTTGGAATGTATTTTGTGAAGAAAAGGGTCCAATGGCATCCGGTTGATGCCAGCCCTCTGCAACCCGCTGCTGGATACCTCCTGCCCCTTCGCACAATTCCACGTTCTCCACCGCCATGCACCCACATCAGCAATAGCAACGGGTGGCGTAAACCAGCTTCAAAATCTGTCCTGATGGGAGGGTGGTACGCTTCATTCAGCCTAAGGGGTTGCTCCAGCAGTGAGGTGGGAGTGGCTGTTGTTTGTGCATCTGTTGTCAAAGCAGGCGTCCACTGAATGTAACCCCTCACAGTCCAGGAGGCAGCGCGAGTGGATGTGGTTTGCTGAGTTTAGATGAGTGCTGCTGGCGCTTCCTCATCACGGCCTTGGTGTGTGTGTTTGTGTGTAAGTTTGTGAGTGTTTGCCTGTCTTGAACACACACTTTGCGCTAGGTGGAAGTGCAGATGTCAGGTCTTCAGTCTAAATAAGGCAAAGGAGACTATAATATTTTTGGCCACTTGCTGCTCGCGCTGCACTCTTCGGACTTTAAACATTTCCTATGCAGTTTTTTTGTTGTTGGTTTTTTTGTTTACACTTAAATAAAGTTGTACTTCTTTGACTTCAACGTTTGTGACTTGTTATTTCACGTTAGTTCTTGGTTGACTTCTGGGTGACCACCCTTCTGGTGGCCGAAAAGTGTCATTGCATGTACCGTATTGGCCCGAATATAAGGCGGTGTTTTTTGCATTGAAAAAACTCTTAAAAAGAGGGGGTCGTCTTTTATTCGCGGTCTAGACATTATACCCATTCACGACGCTAGATGGCGCCTGATATCATTGAACCGATGTTCTGTCATGACAGATCTCAGCTACTCTTTTTAGTTTAACCAGTTTGCATTATTTTATTGCAATGTTTTTCCAAGACTACAGTTAGACTTTGATGGTTAATGACGTTATTGCAATTTTGTTGTTTTATCACAATAGATTGGTTTATTTACATTTCAAAAACCAGAAGCCATTCATTTACAAATCTGATTGCACTTTAGCTTACATATTTAAATGTTCAGATGTTAAGATTTGAATGAGGCAAAATAACATGCTTTTTCTCTCAAATATATTGTTATAATTATTTGTTTCGGATGTACTGTAATTACTTTCTGTATAAGAATTAATTTGGTGTTCAAAAAGTCTTTTTTTTTTTCCCAAACTTGAGTCTTGAAGAAGAGGGGGTCGTCTTATAATCAGGGCCGTCTTATACTCGGGCCAATACGGTTATTGACTTTCCTTTATGATTTTAAAATTAAGAGTTTTCCGGTAAAATATTGTCTATAAAAGTTGTAAAGCAATTAAAAACCAAAATGAATAAAATGAAAAAAATATATTTTTATAATGGGTGAAAATTATTTTTCGAACAGATCATGTGACTAGCACCTTACATGGTCATTTGTTTTGCTTAGGCAAAACCACTTGAGGACTGAAGAGGAAAGATGGGTATACGTAATTTTTTCAAACCTAAGCTTTTGAAGCGACAACAACAACTGAGCAAGAAGACCATGAAACGCTAGAGAGCACTGCCAAAATGGTGAGCGGAGTTTCAATTTGCCCCACGAAAGTCGCTATTTGTACAACAGAGCCACCACTGGCGGGCGTGCCATCTTCAATGGATGACGATCTTGGGAAAAGTATAGATGTCCTAAGCCGCCTGATTTAGAATTCCCCTTAAGAATAATGGGAAACGATTAACGCTCATTTTAAACTTATTATAAATAGTCTTGTAAGTTAATTTTGTTGCTGACATGTTGTGAAAGCCCGCAAACAGTTTGCTGAAGACGTCAACAAAGCACATGGATTACTGGAACCATGTCCTATGGTCTGATGAGACGGGCGGGCCGTCTTCAGAAGAAGCTTCCTCCTGGGGTGACAGCCATGCACACCAATTTGATGTTGAGTGCGGCGTATGGTCTGAGCACTAACAGGCTGACCCCCCCCCCCCCCCCCCCCCCCCCTTCAATCTCTGCAGCAATGCTGACAGCACTCCTGTAACGAGTTACACGACATTTTGGAGGGAAAATGACAAGCAGTACTCAATTTGGACATTTAGGGATTTACGTAGTTTCTAAGGGATGTACTCACTTTTGTTGCCAGGGGTTTTAATGTAGCTATTAATGGCTGTATTTTGAGGGGAAAATAAATTAACTCTATTATATAAGCTGCACACAGACTCCTTTTCATTGTGTCAGTGTCATTTTGTCAGTGTTGTCCCATGAAAATATACTTAAATATATGCAGAAATGTGAAGGGTGTAATTACTTTTGTGATACTGTATAAAATATGTTTATTAGCACCCTATGCAGACACCCCACCGCCCCAGACAATCATAGGGTAATCATCGTCGAGATGTTTTTTTAATTAGCTGTGCTTGTGGACAAAAACAGTTTTTTTTTTTTTTTACCTGAATGAAGACTCCATTGTTATTTTTGTTAGACCCTGGTCCCTGACTAAGATGTTTTTTCAGTTATATTCAGAGGTGGGTAGTAACACGTTACATTAACTCAGTTACCTTTACTGGAGTAACTTTTTGAGAAAAATGTACTTCTTAGAGTAGTTTTACCACGCAATATTTTTTACTTGAGTAGATTTTTGAAGAAACACTACTCTTACTCCACTACTTTGGAGTACACTAGCGACGCTACATTTTTCGTCTTTATTCTACATATTTATTAATGCCAGGGATGCCGACAGTGGCTGTCCCAGATTCGCCAATGAGACGCCGAAACAATAACCATATAACTCCATTATACCATTCACGGTTAACAATGGTTTTTCTCCACTAGAGGGTACTCATGCTCTTAGGACAAGTGATGTTTCATATTGTTGTTCTGGTCTGAATTTGATGATTTTTGTGTCATTTTGGCCTAATATTGTCATGTAATAGATTAAATAAAGTATGATAACAATTCATATCGATTAAGTAAGTATAATAACAATTCATATCGATTAAGTTGTGCTGAGAAAAAATATCATTTTAAACCGTTCAAACATTGTAAGCAGTTACTCGCAATGTTACTCATTATTTGAGTATTCTTTTCAACCAACATTTTTTTACTTGAGTAAAATTTTGAGTGACTACTTTCTTTTACGTGAGTAATATTATTTGGAAGTAACGCTACTCGAGTAAATTTTTGGGCTACTCTACCCACCTCTGGTTATATTTAATTTATTTAGACAATGTTGATTGACAAATGTTTATTCTTTTGCATTCAATTCAAACCTTTATCACCTGAACCAATACGCATGAAAGTTACTACAAGTCAATACAGATTTATTTTGCATTGATCATTTAGCCTATCAATTAATTAGGTTCATATTCGTAAGAAATGTTGCTCTGACTCCCTTTCATCCAATCTGTTTGGTTTTATTAATGCCCCGTCCCCAGCAAAAAGTGTACATGCAGGTTATGCTGTTGCAGTATATCGTCCATACCAATGTTGAGACCAAACCTACGCCCTTGATTGTGGGTAACCTTATTGGAAAAAATAGTGCAGTGCTATACAACAGTCACGAAATTAAAACCAAATCAGTCAATAGGCTACATCCTATACAGCAAATGCATCGATAATTTCATTTTATTGAGCAAGTTCACTTTACCTTCTGAAGTGTAGCTGGTGAGCATGGAGTTGGAGAGTGATTCATCACTGCCCTCTGGTGGTTATTTAGCATATGAACGTGATTCTTGACCACATTGTGATTATATAATCTCTTAAGGTCGATCATGTTTAATGAACTACATGCATTCGTGGGAAGCAACATTAACTAGAAACTGCAATTTCTGGAGAAATTACTTTTGGTCTTTGCTGTGTGGAGATACAGATCTTACCCCCGCCCAGGGCTATCAATAGAATGGACAAACATGCCCGTCAATGGCATTAAGCAAAGTAAATGCCATTAGAAATGAAAGGGAAATTTGGACGTCTATGGCCGTCAATGGCAGCACCCTTCAAAAGCGTCAATGGAATCGGGGAAGTTTTGTGGACACGTGCTATTGATATCTGGTCATTTCCTGTTGATTTGGGGAATTTTTTGTTTTTCCCATTGAAAATGAATGGGAAAAATTTTGGACGTCCATGGCCGTCAATGGCATTGAGTTACATAGGCATTGATAGATTTCAAATCCATTAGCATCAATAGATTTGACATACATGGCCGTCAACGGCAACAATGCAATGCAGATTCTATTGGAAATCCCATTGAAAGTGAATGGGACATTTCCCATTAAAAATGAATGGGAAAGTTTTTGGCAAATTCCCGGGGAACCGTATTTTTTTTTTCCAAATTCTGTATACAATCTTTATGCCCCTCACCGTCCCGGAATTTTTGATGTCCAAATTATGTGATTTGGTCAAAAATTGTAAGACAAGTAGCGTTTTGAAAAAAATTTTAAAAATTGGAAAATCTGCGTTTACGTGAAAATGGAAAATTTTTCAGTGCCATTTGACAAAAAGCCACAGTCACAAAAATTCCGGACGTGTCGATACTTGAATGGTGCCGATCGGTGCAGCGGTACGGGCTGTGCGGCGCGTCGAAAAACGCGGAGAATAAGTTGATTAATAAATAAATAATAATAAAGTCGCAGAATAACATTATCTGGCTTTGCCAAAAAGGCAAAGACCAGATAATTACAAATGCGTGTTAACAGTACCTCAATTTTTTTCCTGGTCTTTTGACTCAAACGGACATTTGCTAATTTTACAGCCTAAATGGGCCTGTAACTCTACGGGATATAAAAATACCTTATAAAGGTGCAAAAGAGTTAATTCAAGCATTTCTTTGTCCAACCTAAAAATACCCTTTTTATAAATGTAGCCTTTTAAAAATTTTTTTTATTTTTTTTACTCTGCTCATGTTATTTCTCTTATTGTACCAATTAGTCAAAACTGGTCGTAACAAGCACTAGTATGCTACTACAGACTGAAGGCTGTGACATTGAGTGTGCCACGTCCTGTACTGGTGACCTCCTACTGGTAAATATAAATCCAAATTAATTAATCAATCAGCCCAAAAATAGTGCCTTGCAAAAGTATTTGGCCCCCTTGAATCTTGCAACCTTTCGCCACATTTCAGGCTTCAAACATAAAGATATGAAATTTAATTTTTTTGTCAAGAATCAACAAAAGTGGGACACAGTCGTGAAGTGGAACAACATTTATTGGATAATTTAAACTTTTTTAACAAATAAAAACTGAAAAGTGGGGCGTGCAATATTATTCGGCCCCTTTACTTTCAGTGCAGCAAACTCACTCCAGAAGTTCAGTGAGGATCTCTGAATGATCCAATGTTGTCCTAAATGACCGATGATGATAAATAGAATCCACCTGTGTGTAATCAAGTCTCCGTATAAATGCACCTGCTCTGTGATAGTCTCAGGGTTCTGTTTAAAGTGCAGAGAGCATTATGAAAACCAAGGAACACACCAGGCAGGTCCGAGATACTGTTGTGGAGAAGTTTAAAGCCGGATTTGGATACAAAAAGATTTCCCAAGCTTTGAACATCTCAAGGAGCACTGTGCAAGCCATCATATTGAAATGGAAGGAGCATCAGACCACTGCAAATCTACCAAGACCCGGCCGTCCTTCCAAACTTTCTTCTCAAACAAGGAGAAAACTGATCAGAGATGCAGCCAAGAGGCCCATGATCACTCTGGATGAACTGCAGAGATCTACAGCTGAGGTGGGAGAGTCTGTCCATAGGACAACAATCAGTCGTACACTGCACAAATCTGGCCTTTATGGAAGAGTGGCAAGAAGAAAGCCATTTCTCAAAGATATCCATAAGAAGTCTCGTTTAAAGTTTGCTACAAGCCACCTGGGAGACACACCAAACATGTGGAAGAAGGTGCTCTGGTCAGATAAAACCAAAATTGAACTTTTTGGCCACAATGCAAAACGATATGTTTGGCGTAAAAGCAACCCAGCTCATCACCCTGAACACACCATCCCCACTGTCAAACATGGTGGTGGCAGCATCATGGTTTGGGCCTGCTTTTCTTTAGCAGTGACAGGGAAGATGGTTAAAATTGACGGGAAGATGGATGCAGCCAAATACAGGAACATTCTGGAAGAAAACCTGCTGGTATCTGCACAAGACCTGAGACTGGGACGGAGATTTATCTTCCAACAGGACAATGATCCAAAACATAAAGCCAAATCTACAATGGAATGGTTCAAAAATAAACGTATCCAGGTGTTAGAATGGCCAAGTCAAAGTCCAGACCTGAATCCAATCGAGAATCTGTGAAAAGAGCTGAAGACTGCTGTTCACAAACACTCTCCATCCAACCTCACTGAGCTCGAGCTGTTTTGCAAGGAAGAATGGGCAAGAATGTCAGTCTCTCGATGTGCAAAACTGATAGAAACATACCCCAAGCGACTTGCAGCTGTAATTGGAGCAAAAGGTGGCGCTACAAAGTATTAACGCAAGGGGGCCGAGTAATATTGCACGCCCCACTTTTCAGTTTTTTATTTGTTAAAAAAGTTTAAATTATCCAATAAATTTTGTTCCACTTCACGATTGTGTCCCACTTGTTGTTGTTTCTTGACAAAAAATTAAAATTTTATATCTTTATGTTTGAAGCCTGAAATGTGGCGAAAGGTTGCAAGGTTCAAGGGGGCCGAATACTTTTGCAAGGCACTGTATCTACGAATAAGGAGTATAAGATAGGGGGAAAAAAATGGCGTACATACAACAACAACATGAGCGATGAATTGACATGCCTTTGGTACATAAAAATTACTCTTAACCTGTTCATTCATTCAATGGCGGTTCCTGGCACAGTTTGGTTGGGCGGTTGCCTGAGGCAGCAATAAAGGGCATGCACGCGAGGTGCACATAACCCCGGTAATCCACCAGGCACCTCTACGTCGCGTCAACGCAGTGAAACACAACTGTTAAGGTCAAGCAGCGTGTGCACACCAGTTGCAGTGCGGCCGCGTTTTAGACCTGTCCTAAAAGTCGTTTGACGCGTCGCCATTGAAAAGAACGGAGTTTATTATTTGACGCGAGACGCAGCCTTCCTTCGTTAACACTACTAGGTAGGATCGGGCAGACAGGAAATCACTGGTGTAAAAATATGGTGGATCAGGTCGATTTTCAAAATAATATGCAATTAAATTTATTAATTTCTGCACGGCGCTTGAGAAAAAACGTAAACGCTTATGAAAACCGTTCATAAGTGGAAAATGATTCATTGAGGCATTTCATTTGTAAAATACATTAAAATCGGCGATTTTTTTTTTAGCACAGGACTTCTTTTTTTTTCAGAAAGAAAGCTGACCAATACGCAGGGTCAGAAAAGCAAATGGTTGTTGTATTATTATCTTTAAATAACCGCTACTCTCAGCGATCTTTCAATCCTGGCGTGAACCGATCGAGCCGCTCCACAGACGCTCTGCTAGTAAAACGCGTCCTATGGAAATTGGGGGCAGATGTCAGTGGTGCGTTGACGTGCCACAGATGTATGTGCCTGGTGTATTACCGGGGTAAGTGATTGTCTACTAATATAATTGGCGCCCCTAGCATTGCAATGACGCCCCCTGCAGACCGCAGTTACTGTCTGCACACAACTCCAAAAGGAGAAGGCGGTGGGAGAGGGGATTGGATCAGTTAACAGTGTGAAGGGGATAGTTACCTTTCTCGCAGACACCGTATAACTGTTTGCATTTAGTCTAACACATTTATTATAGTAAAGCATTTAACCATAGTTTGAGGGATATAGACCCTACCCACCGACGTCACAAAATCACGTGCTCGCTGTATGGTTCCGCCCCCTTGTCCGTCATTTTGTGTCTGTATTATCAATGGTCTCAATTGATCGAGCAATTTATAATGCATTTCATGGAAGACCCGGTGCTTTCGGATGCCGTAAACTCACTTGATGCGTTGCATAAAAGGCGTTATGTGGAAAAGCTTCAGTTTATCCATTCGCCAGATCCATATTTGATGCCTAAATCGATGTTTTTCGACCCGCTGTCTCCGCCGTATTTGCCTGACATCTGCTAGCTAGCCTGATATGTACAACTATCTTGTCCACACAAAATCAGCCTATTCTAACGAAAGTTTGAAAAACTTCAAGAGCTTGGAGGCTTATAAATACTTCGTTGCTGGTTGGGTGAAACAGGTCCTCGTCCACGAAAATTCGGCAGGAATCTATCTTGTGCTTGGAAGGGTGAGTTACGAAATTTTCAATTCAAAATCTTTTGTTATTGCTAACATCCACTGTCAAGTCTAATGTATTTCATGTCGTTTGTCAATGGAGTTGGGGCTTTTAATGTTTATATGGTTTAGCGATAGCACTCTCACTACATACATACGTGTATGTTGTCGGCGATTAGCCTAGCAATGATCTTAATTGTGGTTGTCAGCCCAAAACCCTCTAAATATATATTAAATGCATCTTACCAGATATAAAATGACTACTACATAATCTGTGGTAATCGTTTGGAGCCCACTTTTCTCGTCGAATTGCAGCAGCCCATCTCGCTCTCTTCTCTCCGGGTCTCTCGGAATCCGGTAGAACTTCAAGTCTCTCCGTCTATCTTCTCTGTTATTGCAACCGACCGCCACGCACGCCTTCACCATTTTGATTATTAATGTTAACGAGCAGAAAAACACGTCATAAATAGGAGGAATGTACGTAGCCGTAACAGGTAAACATGATGTGTTGACGGACAATTGGGCGGCACCAGTCAGGAGGAAGGAGTTGTGACGTCACGTGGGTAGGGTCTATTGCTCCATGCCATTTGACACTGTAAAGTTGTCCAGTTTATCAGCCCTCGCCTGATAAGCGAAGGAAAGGATGTCAGCAACTCATCGACAGGGTCAGAACACCCCCGCCCTACCAAGACAACAAGTTGATAGCTTGGCGCCTTGGACGGCAAGACATGCCTCGGTTGCCGTGGCAACCATGTCCTAGCCACGAAAGATGCTACACGAACTTGACCAGCATAACCTGCCACAGAAGGATTACCCTAAGACAACACCCAGGCACGCCTTCCGCCTGGCCCACTCCACCGCAGCTTTCAAAAGACTGAACATTTAGCAAACAACTGTAGCTTCTCGGGGATATTTTGATGTATCCGTTGTTTTGCTGACCCTGGATCCGGCATTGCCTCTCTGTCGTTTGTTTTTGCCTTGCTTTTTGATCACTGTCAACAAATAAATTGTCAACCTGTTTTCGGTGAGCTTTCTTTAAATCATTCAAAATGGGGTCAGTACAAAGGGTTCATGCTGGAGTGAACACACGGAGTTTGGCCTTCCCGGCAGACTTGCTGGGGCTGCGCCAGCGGGACGCCTACTGGTTCGGCTGTTGCTGTTCCGGCGGCTTGGCTGGGAGGCCAGATTCCCTCAAGTGCCACTCACCTAGAATTGACTTAATTGATAATATGCAAAGATTTTTTTTTTTTAACTTGAATATTTGACCTATGACATGTATTTCTGTTAGAAATTCTTAAAGTCGTTTAACAGTTTAGACTTTTATTTAAATTACTTTTTAGCACTTTTATTTTGGAAACTGCTTGTGCTTTTATTTCCAGTTCTGCCTTTCCAGTAATGATGTGAGTATGCCTTGTAAAGTGAATTAAAGGCACTGCACATAGAATGTGAACATTCCTCACAATGGTAGGTGGAGGAAGTAGTGTTGAATGTGTTTTTGTGTACATTAAAAAAAAATATATATATATATATGTATTAGAAAAAAAATTAATTTTTTTCTTTGATTGATAAAAAAAATATATGTATATATATGTATATATATATATATATATATATATTTTTTTTTTTTTTAAGCAAATTTTGGGGTATTGAATAATTTAGACACAAATGTCCTAATCATAATATGGCCCAAACACAAAAAGGATTGCTTCAATCAAAGAAAACTTTTTAAATGAAATATTAAGTGTTCAAATGCAAAATTTTCAATCTCAAATATTTTTTTTCGCATTCAAAAACTTTTTTTTGATTGAAATTTTTCCTTTTTTGATTGAAGTGATTTTCTTTTTGAAAATCTAGATTTTTTTGAAGCAACTTATTTTTTGATTGAATAATAAAGACAAAAATGTCCGAGCCAAAAATGTGGCCCAAACACAAACATTAGTTCAATCAAAAAAGTTGCTTCAATCAACAACAAAAAAAATAAAAATAAATCAAAGAAAAATAGCTTTCACATGAATTTTTTTTTTTAGTTCCAAATTTATTTTTGCATTCATTTTATTTTTTTTTTAATTGAAGCGACATTTTTTCGGTTGAAGATATATATTTTGATTGAAGCGACATTTAAAAAAATTTTTTTTTTTTTTTATTGAACCAACTTTTTTTTTGATTGAATAATAAAGACACAAATCTACCTCCATATGGCTCCACCAAGGGGATAGAATTTTTGACTGGGTAACTACATTGGCACGATACCGGCGGGCGTTCCATTTTCAATGGATGACGATCTTGGCAAAAAGTATTGCTTAAGCAGCCTGATTTAGAATTCCCCTCAATAATGATGGGGAAAAAAAACGCTCATTGACAACTTACTGTTATAGATATTCTTGTAAGTTAATTTTATTGCTGACACTGCGTTTTGGGGTCATCAACATGTTGTGCCCCCCTGCCCCAAAAGTCAAACTCTGCCTATGATCGTAACGCACATTGTCTCGTTGCCGAAACGGTGACAAAATCCGAACGGAGAAGATAAAAAAAAAACGTAATGCACAAAAAACGTACAGATTTTGAACGTATGGCGTACACATTTAAAAATCAGTGCTCACTTGTACAAATTACGTCGAAACCGTACAACTTGACAGGTATGTTTTTGGGTTGTGCTAAGTATACTTCATGCACTGTATTTTTTGGGTCAACCGTTGTTATTTTCATGCGATTGTTGTTGGGTTTGATTTTTGGGTGGGAGGAGGGCATAGGCGGATCTATTATTCAGGCGAAGTAGGCGATCGCCTTAGGCCCCCAACCAGTAGGGGGCCCCCAACCTGCTGCCCTTGCCCCAACGAGCAAGGGCTTGGGCCACCGGAGCCAGCAGCACCCCCAACTATTCGTCATGTATAATTATGTCAGCATACCAAACAAACAAATAACAAAACAAAAAAGAAAGCCATTTGAATTCTGCATTTATATTATCTCTCCCCACACACACGCACTACAATGGACTGTCCCACGACAACGGACTGAGTATCAGTCGCTTAGCTTCATTTAGCTCCGTTTAGCATTGCTTAGCTCTGTTTAGCTGTTCGTTAGCTTCCCTTAGCTCTCCCGCGTTTTTCACGCCACTAAGCTCGCTGTTTTTACAGCTCACTTGCTACTTTGCATGTCAGCTATCGTTTATTTCGAACACATGAGCGAACACGCTCTCTATGAGAGTCAAAGTGCAGTGAGGGAGACGTTGAGAACAGGCCGCTAATGCCTCTTTTAACTTTCTTCTTCTTCACACCGTACATAAAATACACGACAGCACACCCTGTGGCGAAACAATGCAGTACAGTTCCAATCAGTCATACAATAATACTAAACAGCTAGTTAACAGCATTTGCTAACGAAAAAAAACTTTATATCTATTAGTGACACCACAAGCAATGACGAAGAGTGTTTTTTACGGCGTGTAAAGCTTTCGGTTAGCGGTTTAGCGAACGTACCTCCGGTGAACATTTCAAAATAAGAGCGCATCATGTTTGTCATATAAAAAACGATTTCTGGATTTATTCCCACATACTTCAGAATTAATATTATAATATGTAGAGTAAATACAACAGAATAAAGATTCTACACTAAGAATAGCTTTCAAATGACACTCTTTATGATAAATATGATTAGTAATGAATAATGAAGGGAAACGGTACCCTTCTCGCACACACCATATTATTGTTTGCATTAGTCTAACACATTCATCTAACTATAGTTTAGGAAGACTTCACTCAGTGCCCTTGACACAGTAAAGTTAATCACCTTATCGGGGCTCCTGAGGGGGGAAAAGGAAAAATGGTACCATTTCTCGTAGGCACCGTCTAACTGTTTGCATTACTCGAACACACGTAATATAATTAACCAGGGAATAGTATCATTTCTCATATTTACTGTAGGACTGCACCTAATATAAAATAAATAGCACACCATAGTTTAATGAAAAGCCGCATAGATACACAACGACATCTTATCATAGAAGCCCAACATATGCGTCACGAGCAAGACTGACGCACCAAAACTTGCAAATCAGTTCTGCAAGGACAAAGCGCTATTTGTCCTAAAACAAGTAGAGCCAGCCCGGATAACAAAGTTGATAGCGGGCGCTTGAGACGTCAAGACCAGCGTCGGTCGCGGTGGCGACCACGTCCCATCCGCGCACGAACCTAAACCGCCCACAGAGGGGAAGACCCAAAAGCAACGCCCTGACACACCTTCGGCCAGCCCACTACACCACAGACTTAAAAAAACACTGGACACTGAGATTAGACAGATTTTGCTGCTCGGAAGCATGTAGCCTTGTTTTGGATCCAGAATTGTCCCTCCGTCGTCTGTTTTTGCTTTGTTTTTGACCATTGTCGACGAATAAATTGTCAACCTGCTTTCGGCGAGTCTTTTTCAAACTTTTGGAACATGGAGTCAGTACAAAGGGTTAACATCAGAGATGAACGCGCGGAGTTCCGCCTTCCCAGTTGGCGCGCGCGGGGGCAGCATCGGCAGAGCGGCATTTTGTTCGGCTGTCGGTGTTTCCGTGCGCCTTGGCCGGGGGGGGGGGGGGGGGGGGGGCGAATTCCAGCAATAATATAATTATCATACTGTTATATATAGTAGTATACTATAATGATGATGCTATTTTTTTTTTTTTTTAAGAATTGTTTTGAATAACATTGGAAAGGCAGGCAGTGTTCTGAATGTTTACTTTCCATTCTTTTGCACTAGTAAATGCTATCAGCATTTAACCTCATTGTTTATTTGTGATTAATTATTGTTATTTACATGATTATTTGTACTTTAATAAAGAATTTATGTTCCAAAATGGTTTTGTGAATTAATAAGCGTCAACAAAAATTTCATTGCTAAATTAGTAAAAGAAAATGATAAGATTAGTCGACTAATCGAAAACTAGTCGGCTGATTTATCAGGATATAATGTGTCGTTTAGGACAGCCCTAGTGTACTGGAACATATTTCCTCCACACCCTTCTTACCTTTTTAACCCCTGACCAGGGCCGGCCCAGCCTGTACGCAGACTATGCAGCTGCTTAGGGCCCATGACCACTAGGGGGCCCAGATAGGGGGCAATCTGGCAATTGTTTAATTTATATTCTATTTTGTTTACTACAGTTTGCTTTATGTGACTTTTGTGAGTTTTGATACTTGATTACAAGCTTAAAAAATTCTTTTCTCTTTTAGAAAAAGGTTTGGCGTTATCTACTGTAAGTACTGACAATCATTTGGGGTGAGAAGTTTGAAGAATGCAGTGCAACAAAATATGATTAATATACAAAATATGGACATATAGGTTGGATTGCATGTATGGGTTTCACAGTACACTGTGACGAAATGGTGGTCCAAAACTATGGGCCCCTTGGCATTATTTTGCTTTGGGCCCCCAAATGGCCTGGGCCGGCCCTGCCCCTGACCCATGAAGAGGGCCCCTGGATATGTTCGCCCTAGGCCCCAAAATTGCCAAGTCCGCCACTGGAGGAGGGTGCCAAAGCGTCTTGCCACCTTGGTCTCTATGTAGGCAAGGAACGCCACTGCATCTGTTATCGTCAATGATGATTTCTAAATATTCCTAGGCAAAATGTTGTCATGTAGTTCCCTCCCTTCACAGCTGGATGTCAGCGTTGCCACGTTAACCAGTGAAGCTAAATGCTTTGCCAACATTGTAAATCAGCAATTTAATGATGATGTGTAGAGGGCAAATTTTGAGTATGATACAATGTGTGGTCCAACAATCCATGCAGTAGAAAGTGGGAACAGAGGTGGCATGCAGATGGAAAGATGGTGTGCTTGAGCGTGTGTGTGTTTGCACCAACTATGTATGTGAGTAAGTGTATACAGCTCTCAGAGGAACTCATTAGTAGGAGCAGACTGGCTGCAAAAGTCGCTGAGAGGAGCGGGATTGCATGTTTGTGCGTCTCCTTCACTTAATTGTTTTTACTTAAGCCACAACAGGAAGTTTTGATCTCTGAGGTGAATGACACCAGATTCCCCAGATGAGTTATTTTTAATTTTTGTCTTTGTTTGTGGGTTTCTGGCATATTGGCCTTTTTGTTGAGATATCGTGACCTGTTGCCTGTTTCCAGTGGAGAGTCATTTCTCTTAGGAGAGGCGAGTACACGAACAGATGGTGGAAATGGAGAGGAACATTGATTGCTTCTGTCTTGAATTTCAAACTCTTCAAAGACTTTCCAAGTACACATTGACTCCAATTTAGATCCGTGTTTACCTTTGGTGCAATCATCCGTGACGTGTATACTGTGTGAATGGTTTCCTTATTGCTTATTTGTTGGCTGTCGAGGGGGAAAAGTATAAAATAGAAATTATTTAAAGCAACACTAGGTAACTTTTCAACCTTTATAAAATATTTTCATAACATTTGTGATAATATGTTGACTGACAACTAGTTGAATGACATCTCTTTTATATCTTGAGGGGGTGGTCTGTATTGCTTTCACTGACACTAACTATGAGGAGGGTAGGAACCCTGCCACACAAAAAAACAACTTTAAATGCGCTGACTGCTTTATGGCACAGTGGCGCCTCCAGAAATTTATCATAGTGGTGGCCAGATGGGGCCACTTAAAATCTTGGGGTGGCCAAAACTAAAAGTCATAATTTCAGGTTTTCATTATATTATTGCAGTAAAAAGGTCAGGGGAAAACTATCAGAAAGACTTAAGGACACGGCTACTGATATACTTTGGTGTATTGTGTAATATTTGATATTACTAATGATTTAATGTGCATAATCCGTTACTGTCCAGTCAACATTTTGAGTTCCACAACAATTCTGTTTTATTGTGTTATGTACAGTGTTGTCACAGATTACTTGAAAAAGTAATTTAATTACTGATTACTGATTATGCCTCAAAAAAGTAATCCAGTTACTTTACTGATTACTTCATTATCAAAGTAACTAAGTTACTTTAAAAGTAATCTATGAGTTACTTTTTACCCATTTTTCTCCCTTTGCCGCCTCAGCATAAGAATGACAACAGAAAAATGTCATCACATGTAACTGACTTTCCGATGATTGAATTAAAAGGGGAATATCAAAATTTTGCGCTAGCTTAGCCACTCCGGAGCCATGAAACTAACAAATATCCGACAAACTGCTTGGAATTTGTTGAAATCAACTCCACCGACCAGTTAAACCCCGCTAACTCTAAGATTAAGCCTAATGTCAAAACTTCTGAATTCCGGTTTATGGTTAACAGCATATCAGTGCAATTGTAAAACTAGGCAAACTGACTGCACAAAATTGCAAAGGTGGTGGCGGGCGCGGATGCGCGTCCACAACCCGGAAGTACTCCTCTCAACACACACGCGGTCAATTTGGCCACAAAACGTGGCGGCAACTAAGCACTTTACACTCAATCGGACTTACAACACATCCCACAGATGCTAAACGAACACATCGCCTCACGGCATAAATGTGCAACATGCATATGATGTAAACAAAGCTTGCCAACTTGGAGCGATGACTGCCTGTCGTTGCTACGGCAAAGCTACGAAACGGCCGCGCATGTAGGGGGTCCAACCTTTTGCGGATACCCTCCAGAATGAAGGAAAATACTCACCTTCATTCATGGATATCCACTGATCAACATTCCCTCGCAACGTCTCAACATTTGGCGCTAATGTCCACCCGCCTTAGTCCGTGACGCGAGACCAAAACAGGAAATAGCTAAGACGTTGTCATGGAAACAAGTACCGGGAAACTTTTATTTTGGCATTTTCCATTCAAAATGCTCTTCGTACATGACTACAATATTCCTTATTCTACATACGTTATGAGGCAATGAAAAAATAGTAACGCAGAGACACTAAGGAAACTAACTTTAATCAGATTACTGGTGTAGAAAAATGAACGCGTTAGATTACTCGTTACTGAAAAAAGTAATCAGATTACAGTAACGCGTTACTAACTAACGCGTTACTGACAACACTGGTTATGTATAAATTAGGCATAAGGTGTACATTTAACCAGGGCTGTCAAACGATTAATTTTTTTTTATTTGAGTTAATCACAGCTTAAAAATTAATTAATCATTATTAATTGCAATTCAAACCATCTCTAAAATATGCCGTATTTTTCTGTAAATTATTGTTGGAATGGAAAAATAAGACAAGACGGATATATACATTCAACATACTGTACAAAAGTACTGTATTTGTTTATTATAACAGTAAATCCACAAGATGGCATTAACTTTATTAACATTCTTTCTGTGAAAGGGCTCCACGGATAGAAAGACTTGTAATTCTTAAAGGATAAATGTGAGTTTGTATATTGTGACTAAATATTGCCATCTAGTGTATTTGTTGAGCTTTCAGTAAATAATACTGTAGCGACTTACCTGTTCTCCCCAAATGCATGATGGGAAGTGGTGCAACCATGACTGTGTGTGGTGGCTGCAAATGCTATATCTTCTCTTCGTTGGGTACATTACAGGGTGTTAAGACCAGTGTTGTTAATCTTACTGAAAAAAAGTAATTAATTATAGTTACAAATTACTTCTCCTAAAAAGTAATTGCGTTAGTAACTCAATTACCTGAATGTAAGAGTAATTAGTTACTTGGCAAAGTAATTGGTGATAACTACTTTTTTTTTTTTCCAAAAAAAAAAAAAAAAAAAAAAAAAAACATTGGCCACACGATGTGAAGTTTTTTGTGAAGGTTTTTGGTACAATTGGCCCGAGCCCAATTCTTTACCCTGATTTACCCTTTACCCTGAATCAACTGCTAAAGTTGTTAAAATTGCTCCCATTATTGCATTAGTTCCCTTCTCTCTACTTTCGACATATGAAAGTTTTAAAACTGTTTCATCATTTAAAGATAGATTCAAGTCAAGATTTTGCTGATTTAGAAGTATTTTAGATAAAAAGTTACTTAGGTTCGCTAGGAAGGTTCTCTACAACAGAGCCGTCCTAAAAAGTCTACTGCTTTAAGATGGCGGCTGTCTACTAACTCATTTAGTGCCATGTCTGTCATTTTGCAACTAGTTATATCTATGTACAGTACATGTGATATCTACCATGTCTACCATATCTACCATAACATGCGGGCATAGTTTGTAGGCTATCGGCTACAACATGTATTATTGGAGCTACCTAGCATCGCGTTTGCTCGGCGTCACAACTTTCTTGCCTCCTCCCTACTCCTGCTCTGCTCTGTCGTCTCGGTGAGTCCGTCTCCCTCAGACTTTTCGACCAATATAGTAACGCATAGTAACGCATGCCTTTCCGTCCTCAGTAACGGTAACGGCGTTGCCAAGATGAGAAACGTAATTAATTAGATTACCCACTACTGAAAAAAATAACGCCGTTAGTAACGCCGTTATATTGTAACGCCGTTATTAACAACACTGGTTAAGACAAAGATCAACTCCTGTCATTCTTCCCCATGTCGCTTCCCACAATATTTATAGGTGCTGTGGGAGAGATGACAAAGCTCTAGCCAATTAAAAGCACGGCCCCAATGAATGCTTGTATCTACTCCACTCTGCCTCTTATCTCTGTATATAAGTAAAACGGCGCCATTGTAGGCTGTTTGCGGCAATGCGTGAATGAGTCGTACAGCGAATGCGTTAATTGCGATAAATATTTTCACGTAATTAATTTTTAAAAATTAATTACCGCCCGTTAATGTGATAAATTTCACAGCCCTACATTTAACAAAACAAAATAAATGAATTCATTTGGGATGAAATGCATAACTGATGCTACAACAATCTAACGATATACTGGCCAGTGGGGTGGCCAACCAATTTCTAGGGGTGGCCGTGGCCACCCTTGGCCACCCCCTGGTGGCGCCACTGTTATGGCATACGTCACTTCCCCCTTTCCCCATTCATTATAAAGACGAAATTCGATGTGAACGCTTTCGCGCAAAATCTGTAAGGATTGCAGGGCAACAAAAGAGACAAAAAGCTTTGTCCGAGGAGGGAAAAAAGGAAGGCTACCAGGATATACAGAATAAACATTGGCCCGGCTTTCACTCGCTGGCGTGAAGCCAGCCCCTCCCCGCCAACCGAAGTCGTTAGCGCTAACGAGTTCGGGTGGGGTACAGGCACGTGCAACAGGGGCAGGCGTAGGGTGCTTGAGCACCTGCCCCTTTACACCTACATGCCCAAAGTGCCCCTTTTGACTGGGCTTTTATTTATTTATTTTTTTCATTTTTTTGTGGATGTGTGTGCTGGCCGACTGTGCAGGCACGCCAACGAGTACTTTACTTGAACACCGAAAACACCTTTACTAAATAAATAAATAAATAGATAAAAAAAGCTGTCTGTGTGCCATTAAGCCGGCGCATAACAACTAGGGTTGGGAATCTCTGGCATGAAGCCGATTCGATATGTATCTAGATACACAGGTTACGATTCGATAAAAAACGATACATTTTTAAGGCCGAGTGATTCGATACGATTCGATACAGTTTAAGATCGATATGGTTCGATACAGATTGAAAACGATACGATAGTAAACATTTGTTGTGTGTGTTCGTAGAGTATTTTAAACATATAAAAAAGACCACATTTCTAAAAGCAAAATTAAACAACAAAATTTCACACCAATGTTATGTTTTGTTTTTTATGGGAAAAAAAAGGCTTACTATAAGACTGTCATTTTGTTGGATGGGATTGATAATAAAATAAAACTCCAGTGACAGACAACAATAAAGTGCAGTAATTCAATTACTGTATTTCCTGGTGTTTTGAACAAAAGAGGTAAGTAATTTAAGTGCAAACTTTCAACGTAAACATCTTAAAACAAAAAATATTAATTATATGTATGCAGCAGCTCTAGAAAAAAAGAATGAAACCTGCTAGTGTTATCATTAATAAATAATAAATTATGCTTTACCACTGGTATAATTGGGGGAATAAAAACATGGCATTTTAGACGGACAGGTCAATAATCATTACTTTAACCGTATACACAGCAAAGTCATTCACTTATGCCTGTGCTTCTACATTTTTTATTCCTCATCACTGTTTATATCTTTTTTGAAGGGCAGATTTTTCTTGTGGAAGATCAACTAATCCACATGTTCATGTTTAAGTAGACAGTGTTTCGTGGAAACAAAATCTCCAGAGGGTCGCACTGCCCTTTCCACCATTGTAGTGGGTTATTTTTCAGGGTTAAAAACTAACGATCTCCGTACCGATCCACACTTCACACAAGCACTGTCCCATGCGAACAGATCTGGCTCCTTTCATCATTTCGAAGTCCAACTTTTGTTTTCCTGGGTGCGTTGAAAACCAATCGTTGCACGTCGCTGCCGTCTGTGCTCAAACTTTTCATTGTTTTAGCATGTTGCTTCGTTGCCACTACTAGTTTTTGTTTTGGGCTGTGAAGAAAACGCTACGGAGTGTGCGTTACAGTGGTTTTGTCAGCCCTCGCGTTGTTATGACACGCCCATGACGATCGGGTAATGACGGCGACTAGTAGCGGTTCTGCCGAAATGCATGGGAAGTTTAGGCAACCTCGACTGAGTGGTGCTTGTCCATGTTTTATGCGTGCGCTCTCAAGCTAAGTGCGCTGTGTGATGAATGACACAAGCGCAGCATGTGAAGTAAAAGCTAAATTATTATCATATTAAGCAATGCATTGAACTAGGCATTAGAAGCCGATTCTTGTGCTCGCGATAGCCGAATTCTATCTCTACTATCGGTTCATTGAATATTTAATGGCTAATTACTGTCAAATGTTAAGTTTACTATTGATACAGCTGTATCGCTCACCTGTAAAACCAGATATCTGGTCGTATCGGTTTATTGTTCTCAAGCTTAATAACAACCTCAACCCCCTGCACGCTGTTCCTCTGTGATCTGGGTGTCTGGTGAAGAGTCTGAAGACATCTGGTGGTTGAAAGCAAACGGTGTTACCCTATTAAACTGTGTTCCAGCAAATAATGTAATAAAAATTCTTATACCAGGTAACCATATTTGTCCGTTCTCTTCACAGCGTTATCTAGAAGGGTACACATCTTTAAGTTCTCTAATAATAAAATAACAGTTTTTGTTCTCAGATGAACAATTTGAGTAAGGAAGATTTGGTATAGAGGTTGAAGGAAGAAAAGAGGCAAAGACTGACTGAGTCACAGCCATAAAGTGTTGACGACAGTGTTGATTTCTAGTCACTGTTGCCCCCTCTCAATTAAAGTCTGTCACAGTCACAGCCAATTATACTATAAAGCTGGTTAAACTGGAAGTTATGTTTTTGTAAATTGTATTAAATTTTTGTTCATGTGCCCCTTTTGATCTATGAGCACTTGCCCCTCCATCGGTCTCTGCACAGCCCTGGTGGGGTGCGGGGATTAGTCACAATAAGCCACACAGTTGCTAACCGTCTATGCTATTGTTTAGCCACAACTGGATTCATTATCGTATGATTCATTACCGTATTACTATTCATACTTCACACAGCCGCTGGAAACGGAAATGTTGTTTAATCCAACTGCAGGCGACCGGGAGATTGATTTTTGATTGAGTATTTTACGGCACTGCGGGTGTGTTAGTCCTCATGGGAAACGCAGTCTTCCTTAAGGCAAATCAGTACCTCTTTTGTCCACCGGCGTCGCTAAAATTGACCAAAACTGTAAAGCTACCAAGTGTTGCTTTAATTCAAATACAGTAGTACCTCTACATACAAAGTTAATTTGTTCCAGGACCTTGTTTGAAATGGTCATAAGTCTAGCAGGAGTTTCCCGTAAGAATGCATTATAATTCCATTAATTCGTCCCACAACCCAAAAACCTACACTAAATCCTTAATAAATACTGCTGGTACTATTACAATGGGAATTACAGTGGGGAAAATAAGTATTTAGTCAACAACTAATTGTGCAAGTTCTCCCATTTGAAAATATTAGAAAGGCCTGTAATTGTCAACATGGGTAAACCTCAACCATGAGAGACAAAATGTGGAAGAAAAACACATTGTTTGATTTTTAAAGAATTTATTTGAAAATCATGGTGGAAAATAAATATTTGGTCAATACCAAAATCTCTGTGTACCCTTTGTTGGCAATAACAGAGACCAAATGTTTTCTGTAACTCTTCACAAGCTTTTCACACACTGTTGCTGGTATTTTGGCCCATTCTTCCATGCAGATCTCCTCTAGAGCAGTCATGCATTGGGGCTGTCATTGGGCAACACGGACTTTCAACTCCCTCCTCACCCCGTGGCGTCAAAATGATAACAAGAGTGGCAAGCAAAAATCCCAGAACCACACGGGGGGACCTAGTGAATGACCTACAGAGAGCTGGGACCACAGTAACAAAGACTACTATCAGTAACACGATGCGCCGCCAGGGACTCAAATCTTGCACTGCCAGACGTGTCCCCCTGCTGAAGCCAGTGCACGTCCAGGCCCGTTTGCGGTTCGCTAGAGAGCATTTGGATGATCCAGAAGAGGACTGGAACAATGTCAGATGAAACCAAAATCGAACTTTTTGGTAGAAACACAGGTTCTCGTGTTTGGAGGAAAAGAACACTGAATTGCACCATACCCACTGTGAAGCATGGGGTGGAAACATCATGCTTTGGGGCTGTTTTTCTGCAAAGGACCAGGACGACTGATCTGTGTAAAGGAAAGAATGAATGGGGCCATGTATCGAGAGATTTTGAGTGAAAATCTCCTTCCATCAGCAGGGGCATTGAAGATGAGACGTGGCTGGGTCTTTCAGCATGACAATGATCCCAAACACACAGCCTGGGCAACAAAGGAGTGGCTTCGTAAGAAGCATTTCAAGGTCCTGGAGTGGCCTAGCCAGTCTCCAGATCTCAACCCCGTAGAAAACCTGTGGAGGGAGTTGAAAGTCCTTGTTGCCCAATGACAGCCCCCAAAACATCACTGCTCTAGAGGAGATCTGCATGGAGGAATGGGTAAAATTACCAGCAACAGTGTGTGAAAAGCTTGTGAAGAATTACAGAAAACGTTTGGCCTCCATTATTGCCAACAAAAGGTACACAACAAAGTAGTGAGATGAACTTTTGGTATTGACCAAATACTTGTTTTTCAAAATGATTTGCAAATAAATTCTTTAAAAATCAAACAATGTGATTTTTCTGTTTTTTTTTTCCACATTCTGTCTCTCATGATTGAGGTTTACCCATGTTGACAATTACAGGCCTCTCTAATATTTTCAAGTGGGAGAACTTGCACAATTAGTGGTTGACTAAATACTTATTTGCCCCATTGTACACATAGCAAAACAAATAAATTATAAATAAAAATCGGAGTAATATTAAAATAATAATAATTCGAAAAACGAATCGGGTTCTAATGTGGTGGAGTTTTTTTGCACGCTGTACCTAAACACATCACGTGGCTGACGTGACAGTGAGAGCGCGGTAGAAATTTTATTTTCTCTTATAATGTTTTGTTGCTGGCGTCAACTTCAGCGGACAGTTGGCGTGTTGTGTTGCACAAGTTGATGGAATAAATGCCTGATGAAGCTGGAGATCTTTGGCGATGTTACCACAATAATAATTGTCACCTTAACTAATAAAGACTGGCAAACGGAGGTCGGAGGACGACCCTTGAGATCGTAGACATCCTATGGCTGTATTGTCAGCCAGTTCACACACCACACTTATATTTTTCTATCATATACATCTTCATTTCAGTGGTATGCTTCACCTTTTTCCTTTTTCACCACCTGTACTAATCTTGGAACCCGTGTTTTCTCTCACAAGAAAATCCATCGTCCGGCAAAACAAAGAAACTGTGGCGCTGTCATAAATCATATTTCGAGCATGTCGTTGGATGTAGAAACAAATGGCGAATTAAATTTTACCTCGAAAAGATCGTGTGTCGAAGCGGTCGTATGTAGAGGTACCACTATATTTTGATAGGAAGAGCAACATAAAAGACAAAAATATTGTAACCCTACAGTTTAGCAATTAAACAGCAAACTCCACCCCCAACCCCCGAAGTGCCTTTCAATATATAGTACATCCATACTATTGTCCAAAGATGTACAGTATGTAGAGGGAGATTACTCTACAGTTTTTAAGTGTACCTAATGGTGGGTCTGTAGACTTGCTTAGTCATGTATTTCTTCTTGGAGACTGGTGCACATCATTGTTGCCTGTTTTGAGAAGAGTTTGGATGATGTAACGGAAATTGCAAGAGGGGAGGGTCATGATGCTATTTCATTATACCTCCAAAAATGAGCTGGATCCTCCTCTCACAGGGCGTCATGGTAACCGTGCTGTGTAGAACAGAGACGGCTTCACCAATAACATCCCTCGATTCTCCACGGCGGCCCTTTAACCTCCAGCGTCGTCTCGGCTGACCGCAGCTCCACCTCGTCACGACGCATCAGTCTGTTGGATGAAGGTACTGTGGCTCAACTCGCGAACCCGTGCAGCCAGCGAATGGATTGATCAAAAGGGACAGATGCATGATGGGAAAGATGGGAGCAAGGAAGGTGCTCGTTGACCTCTGCTCGCAAATTAGCCATCCGTCCTTCCCGAGTGTCCGCTCGGCCGATGCACAAAAACTTAATAACTGAGCTTTTTGTCTGTTCATGCGTGGCACACACTCAAACCGTTCGAGATTATAAAATGGAAAGTTCAGCAGTCAAATTCAAAATATGATGAGGTCGCGAGAGACTTGAAGGCTAGCTATACAGTGATCCATCGTTTTTTTGCAGTTAACGGGGACCAGAACCTGCCATGATAAGTGAAAAACCGCGAAGTAGCGCACCCCCCCAAAAATAGATTTTTTTTGTGTATTCAATGTATTTATTCAGATTTAGCTTTGGAAAGAGATACAGTGAGGCAAATAAGTATTTAGTCAACCACTAGTTGTGCAAGTTCTCCCACTTGAAAATGTTAGAGAGGCCTGTAATTGTCAACATGGGTAAACCTCAACCATGAGAGACAGAATGTGGAAAAAAAAACAGAAAATCACATTCTTTGATTTTTAAAGAATTTATTTGCAAATCATGGTGGAAAATAAGTATTTGGTCAATACTAAAAGTTCATCTCAATACTTTGTTATGTACCCTTTTTTGGCAATAACGGAGGCCAAACGTTTTCTGTAACTCTTCACAAGCTTTTCACACTGTTGCTGGTATTTTGGCCCATTCCTCCATGCAGGTCTCCTCTAGAGCAGTGATGTTTTGGGGCTGTTGTTGGACAACACGGACTTTCAACTCCCTCCACAGATTTTCTACGGGGTTGAGATCTGGACACTTGCTAGGCCACTCCAGGACCTTGAAATGCTTCTTACAAAGCCTCTCCTTTGTTGCCCTGGCTGTGTGTTTGGGATCATTGACATGCTGAAAGACCCAGCCACATCTCATCTTCAATGCCCTTGCTGACGGAAGGAGATTTTCACTCAAAATCTCTCGATACCTGGCCCCATTCATTCTTTCCTTTACACAGATCAGTCGTCCTGGTCCCTTTGCAGAAAAACAGCCCCAAAGCATGATGTTTCCACCCCAGTGCTTCACAGTGGGTATGGTGTTCTTCGGATGCAATTCAGTATTCTTTCTCCTCCAACCACGAGAACCTGTGTTTCTACCAAAAAGTTCTATTTTGGTTTCATCTGACCATAACACATTCTCCCAGTCCTCTTCTGGATCATCAAAATGCTCTCTAGTGAACCGCAGACGGGCCTGGATGTGTACTTTCTTCAGCAGGCAGTGCAGGATTTGTGTCCCTGGCGGCGCATCGTTTTACTGATAGTAGCCTTTGTTACTGTGGTCCCAGCTTTCTGTAGGTCATTCACTAGGTCCCCCCGTCTGGTTCTGGGATTTTTTTCTCACCGTTCTTGTTATCATTTTAACGCCACGGGGTGAGGAGGGAGTTGAAAGTCCGTGTTGCCCAACAACAGCTCCAAAACATCACTGCTCTAGAGGAGATCTGAATGGAGGAATGGGCCAAAATACCAGCAACAGTGTGAAAAGCTTGTGAAGAGTTACAGAAAACGTTTGGCCTCTGTTATTGCCAACAAAGCGTAAATAACAAAGTATTGAGATGAACTTTTGGTACTGACCAAATACTTATTTTCTGCCATGATTTGCAAATAAATCCTTTAAAATTCAAACAATGTGATTTTGTTTTTTTTTTTTTCCTTCCACATTCTGTCTCTCATGGTTGAGGTTTACTCATGTTGACAATTATAGGCCTCTCCAATTTTTTCAAGTGGGAGAACTTGCACAATTAGTGGTTGACTAAATACATGCCCCACTGTAGATATGACATGTTTCTTCATCCCCCCACCAAAGAGTAATTAAAAAAAACTTTTATGTCTATGTACAGTATATTTTAATAAATGGTTTTTAAGCACTTCAAATAATCAAGACAAGTTTTAAACATGCTACTGTCCCACCAAATTATTTTTAAACAAGAATAAAGTAGAAAAATGCTTGTCTTTATTAAATGCTTCATTGCGTGAGTCCACTCAAATCCACTCAAGCTACTCACTTACACACGATGAGTTGCCACAGCAACTGTTGAACAAGTTAAACGATGATTGACGCATGTGGCGCTTTGAAGTCTCGGCTTCCAAGCATCTCTGGCAAGATCAAACCTTAACGTCTGTCAATCATCTTTAACTTTAATAAGCACCTCCAGTGCTCTGCCAGACCAAGAAAAGCGAGGCCCTCGGTACAGCTCACCTGTAATTATTATTTTTTAATTTGGGGGAAAAAAATCGAAGTTTGAAGTGCGATGTTTTTTGAGTAACTTCAATTACAGTGAGCTGCCAAGTATTTATGATTCAGCATTTACGAATTTGCCAATTCACTTTTTGCCACCAAAGGTTGGTTAGTTCTGAGGGAACGATGTAAGGTGAATAGCGTACCGCACGAATGCTATTTTTAGACCGCAAGGTTGCGTGACGTCACCATTGTAAACCGGAAGAGGGTCAACATAGAAGTGTTTTCTGCCATCTTTCAAAAAAGAACTTGTAGAAAGCTTGTAGAAACGACTCTAGTAATTACAACCGTCCACATATGAAGGATGCTTTCTTCATAAATTTCTCATGCCAAAAACTCAGAGGAAAAAATGTGAACAATAGATCAACTTGTGCGGACGTCTAAAAGACCAGTTTAACGCCAGCAAGGTGAAGCCATTCACCTTCATATGCAGTAAACATTTTGTTGGGGTCCATGGTCGTACAGATCCATTACCTGCCACAGCCTGCCCCGAAGAGATAAGCCATTTTGATATTTTTACTTATTTTTTAGTGTGTCGTTTTGCCGTGCTGCTTCTGTCTGACAATGAATGACCTGGAAAATTTTAAAATGGTATATTGTTGTAATCTTTTCTGTTGTAAAAAACAGCTTTAGTAAGGGGAATGTGTAATTAAATTAATAGAATCAAGATTTGTTATTAATGAAAAAATATTAAAACTGTTCGTTGACTATCACTGAGTAGCATTTGCGATTGCTAAACAAAAATAGCATAATAAATTACCCCCAACAACGGTCAGAGACGTAAGACACCCAAAGGATATAATATATAAGAAATACAGCGCATATGGTGGTAAAGGATAGCTTGTTGAAACAGGAGAATGTTATCGTCAGTGTCGTAAGGCAATGCACACAAGAAAAAGGTGTCAATAAAAAAGCTACTTCTGGATCAGGTCAGCTCTTTTTCCGCCCTCGATACTCAAGCCAACTCTTTAACTGAACATTTGTATGTTCTTCCACATCTTTACCAGTGAATTGGGCAACAGCAAGATCATTTTCGGACAAAATTGGTAGGTTTAGACCAGTAAACATCTTTTTGTTTGTTTGTACACTATTTACATACATCTAGCATGAGGGACAAACGCGAGTTTGACCCCCCTAGCAACAGTTGCGAACGTAATGAATATTAATGAGCAAAGGTGACGTGTTACGTGCAGTACGCTATTGAAGAGCTTCATTTAAAGTAGTCATCTACCGTCATCTTGTGGCGTTAAACAATAATTGCAACCGTTTTTTTAGATTATTTGCACATCAAAAACACTACATTTAGTTGCCAAGACAACCTTTACGACCAGAACACAAACTCAATTTCAAATATCACAGTGGAAACAAAATTAAATGAAAACAACATATATCCTGGCACAATTTAATCACGAGACAAGCTAACACAAAAATTACACGCTTGTCACCATTTTTTTTCCAAATCTTGTTTCAGTACTGAAGTCTTAAACATGTTTTTGAACAAAGAATGTGAGTTGGTTCACATCAACCAATTTAGGTTCAAACGTAACACACCCGAACATAAAATCTCTTGATGATTAATCGATAATATTATGGATAATTGATCTGATAAAACACCAATATAACAATTTTCTTCACTCTTTACAATGGCAGGTGTAAGGCCATGACAGCAAGTTTCTGCCATATACATTAATATACTACTCAATTGAAATACTCTATGTTAAAATAGCTGCATAATTCAGCAATCTTGTAAATTGTCGCAACTTTGCAAAGTCTCAAAGTTGGATACGTTTTGTCCATTAGTGTAAACGTGCATGTTAATGTTTGTATTAGTATCACTGCAGGTCTCGATGATTTTAGTAGTTGATTAATCTATCAACTAGTTAGTTCAAATAATCGAGTAGTCTGGTTAGGAACATTCAATGGATTGCAGAATAGATTTTAGGAGATGTAAAAAAAAAAAAAAAAAGGCTTCCTAAAACTGCACTTTCAAAAGAGCATAAAATGCGAATACAAAATAAAATTCCAGAGTGTTTCTTTAAACTATGCATAATTGCACTTTCATTTAAAAATAGATTAATAAATGAGGATCAACAAGACAACAATTGGCTAACTTGCATAGCAAAAGTCCGCTAGCTTAAATGCTATGAAATACTAATTTAAAAAAAAATATATATAAATATTTTTTGCTACAATTCTCTTAACAAATTGTTCATATAAGTATTCCCACAAAAACGGCTAAATATACCTTATAACAGTGGTTCTTAACCTGGGTTCGATCAAACCCCAGCAGTTCAGTGAGTAAGTCTACAGTCTTCGGCAAAGTTAAAGAAACGCAAAGCCCTATTTTCGTACGCTGATTAAATCTAGGCAAAGTGGCTTTTAAGACCAGGTTTTGGACTGGTTTGCTCCCAATTTACAGGCTTAATGCATTTCTTTTATCTATTGGTCCTCCATCTGATGGGAGGAGGAACTGGTTTGCTCAGTGGAAGGTTGACTTGCATTAGTATGAGCATGGTATGAGGGAATACAACAGCCCAATATTAATAAAATATAATCATATTTTGACCTCTATAAAACATGCTGTCAAAATGAGAATACTTTTGAACGGGAATTAGCTAAATTATTAGCTTGCTATCTTACATATATTGGTTTTAAACTTGACAAAAAAAAAAACAGAAACAAAAAACAAAAAAACCCTGTGCTATCTAATTCCGAAGAGTTCGGTGAATTCACATGTGAAACTTGTGTTCGGTACTGTTAGCAAGGTGAAGAACCACTGACCTATAAGCAACTAGGGCTGTCCCAAATGACTAATTTCCTCCCGATTAGTCTATTTTTACGATTAGTCGAATAATGTAATAATTTTTTTTTTTTACTACTTTAATAATGATTTTTTTGTTCAAGCTTATTAATTCACAAAAAACATTTTGGAACACCTATATTCTTTTTTTAACGTATAAATAAATAACATAAATACCAATAATAAATCACTAACAATGAGGTCAAATGCTGCTGGCATTAACTAGTGCAAAAAAATGTAAACGGAAACACTGACAGGAGTCAAAACAATTCTTACTCTTTTTGTGGTATGTCATTGTCTTTATATTTCTAAATGTTAAAATGAATTGAAATGTCCCGGACAACCATTTTCAGAATACTTTGTGTGAGTTCAGATGCTTTTTCTGGTGTGCATGCCGCATTTTGGGGGGATGGGAAAAACTGTTCAACTTTTGTTTGTTTTAACCTGAAAATAAATAAAGTAGAGGGCACACTGAAATATTACCACAATTATTTTGAATAAAAGGCACACATACCCACAGTAACAAAAATTAAATATATAGTATCAATTTTATAGTATACTACTATATGTAAAACTTTATAATATTAAATAACTAACATTAGTGCAGTCATGGATTACAGTAAGCAGGCCAGTGGTGTTTCCATATATATTTTTATTATATTATGTATATATAGGATATATGTATATATTTTCCCCAAGTGGGAGCTTCCATGATCCTAATAAATTTAATAATAATTTTTTAAAAATTATAATTATATTAATTATTTTATTAAATAAAAATACACGTTGATACGATGCACATAAAGGCAACTTACATTTAAAAAAATCGTTAGAAAGTTGTATGGACTTAAAATCCGCTAGCTTGTTGTTTCTTGTTGTCTTCGAAAATTACACTTGGGTGACGGCGCTTCAAGTGTTCGTTCATAGCCGACATGCTACCGTGGTATGCAAGCTCAGCTTAGCAAAGAGTACACAAAGTGGCACCCTCCATATTTTCCTTGAAATAATTCCAGGCTCTGGCTATTCTGGTCCGCTTTTTTGGCTTTAAGCCGCTTTCACGTGTTACCAACTCTGCCCTTTTTGGAAATTGGCAGTGTTTTCAACTCCTCACTGGCGATTCACTTGGCTCTTTGTCGTCGGTTCGTCTGGGTTCGTCCAATTTCCTCCTCAGGAAGGCGGCGGCGTGCATTAAAAACACCGAGAGGCGTCAGATGGCTTTTTATGGATACTTTTATTGACCAAAACAAAAACGTGGGGGATAAAGCCACTCAACTCGGTGCTACCCGCGCACTTTTCCAACTCACCGATCTCACTCCCTCTCTCTCGCTCGCTCGCCCACTTTCTTCCTCTTTGCTCTATCTGACAACGCCGGTCACATTGAAATAACAGCGGCACCCTTAGGGGTGCCAGTAACAACCACTTGTATCACGAGCGCCCGCCATTCTAAATGCATTTACGTCATCGATAACGTCGACTAGTCGGGACAGCTCTATAAGCAACCTTATGTTGGAATTGACAGGGAGCAGCTGGATTGAGCCATGTTAAATTAGTTATGTCATATTCACTGTTGCCATTAGAGGGCAGTGAATCCACCCAAATCAATAAAACTAAATGCAAACACTTTCAAAACAAACCATGACAACGCCACTCTAATTAAACGAATTCGGCAAGCAGCAAAATTTGATTTGAAGCTTTTTTCTAATCGAATTACTCGAATTAGTTAATTGATTAATCGTTGCTTTACTAGTTTGTATACATTTGCACTGTGATTGTCTTACCACCAGCCCAAGATGTACCTCGCCTTATGCCCCAAGTCGACTCCAGTTTGATCTTAATGAACACAAGCACGTTGGAAAATTGATGAATTGATTTACTAGCTTTGGCAGTACAGTATTTGCTCTTCTACAACAATATTTGAAATCCCCCGAGTTATTATATTCCTGCATTGTCTTTTCCCCCCATAAATTTATACAGCCAAATTGTCATTCCACATCTCCCTCCATGTTGCATTCGAAGAGTCACGGCTGTGTGCTCGCTGCTGTCGATATAATAATTTACTCACGTCTGTTCGTCCCCAGTGGAAAACGCTGGAGGGTTTCGGACTCTTAACATATAGTATTTATCAAATTGCTTGCCTGTGGAAAAAAGGTCAGTGGAGAAACAAACAAAAGTAATATATTGCATGCCCTCTGACATCCTCCACGTGTCCCCCTTGTGTTTTTGTGGCTTTTAACGCCCACTCATTGATAAAATGTGACGTTTGGACAAATGTATGACGACAGCAGAGTTTGCGTTCTTTCCCTTTTCTTTTGGCGTGACTCATTGGGACCCCGAAGATATATTCAGCTGTCTATAGAGACTAATTTTGTTGCATCCGTTGGTCCACGTTGTTAAGAAACAGTGCTGTACATTTCCCTTTTAAAGTAACAAAGGAACATTGAGTCCAATGACTTTCATTTTTTTTTTTTTTTTGCTTTGGACTGTTAACCTATACCACCATATACGGTGTAGAAAATAATTATTTGAACACCCTGCTATTTTGCAAGTTCTCCCACTTAGAAATCATGGAGGGGTCTGAAATTTTCCTCGTTGTTGGATGTCCACTGTGACAGAGATAATCCAAAAATAAAAATCCAGAAATCACAATGTATAATTTTTTAACAATATCTTTGTCTGATAGAGCTGCAAATAAGTATTTGAACACCTGAGAAAATGAATGTACAGTAGCCTTTGTTTGCAGTTACAGAGTTCAAACATTTTCTGTAGTTTTTCAACAGATTTGCACGCACTGCAGGAGGGATCTTGGAAAAAAAAAGGAAGAGGAAAAAGCAGTGAGATGATGCCTGCGCATCACTTGCAGGTAAGAATGTTTTTTTTTGTGTTTTTTTTGTTTTTTTAAAACAATTGTTTATTTATTATCAGCTACGTTTACATGACTACAATAATCTGATAACTGGGAATAACCAGGTAATGACAATAATGAGATCTGACGCATTTACGTTCACTTCAGTGATGTGATAATCAGGAAAAACCTGGTTTACCTGTTAAGTCAATAGTTCGATTTCTTTCCAAGTACATGACGTAAAACTCTTGGTCTCAGCATAGGCCTTCCTCCATGTCTACCAAAAACCCATGCTTGCTTGAAGTTGTCCCACTGAACCTCTTCAAATGCGAGTGTGGCGATTGCGTTACACAAGCTCGCTAACTGCAGAGTAGGCTGAAAATGACACACATATCAACACTAAACATTTCACACAAAATAAACAGTCATTAAACGTCCCTTCCATTCAATCAATAAATACATTTAGTAAATCTGCCCCCATTTGTACACAAAAGTCCGCTAGCTTTGATGCTAAAAATGCTAACGTTTTCTCCCTTCTCTCATCGTAAAATGCTAAATATAACTATACAAACAATATCTCCATGCTTAACTACAAATACCCACACCAGCATACATCAATTGAAACAACTTACAGCCTCATGTGGGCCGAACCAGAACGTAGCTGTCCTTTAGCACCGTTAGACACGTCTGCTTCATAGTAAAAGAAAGGCAGGAAATCAACTACACCCAACGCCACCACCAGAGGTCATCATTTGACAAATATAATACTAGTGAACAAACCATCACACCCATGCTTCACAGTAGGGATGGTGTTCTTGAGATAGTACTTATCATTCTTTTTCCTTCAAACACAGTTAGTGGAATTATGACCAAAAAGTTCTATTTTACTCTCATATCACCACAAAACTTGCTCCCATGACTCCTATGCATCATCCAAATGGTCATAGGCAAACTAAAGACGGGCCTTGATATGTGCTGGTTTAAGCTGGGGAACCTTCCTTGCCATGAATAATTTCAAACCATGACGTCTTAGTGTATTACCAACAGTAACCTTGGAAACGGTGGTCCCAGCTCTTTTCAGGTCATTGACCAACTCTTATCGTGTAGTTCTAGGCTGATTCCTCACCTTTCCTAGGCTCATTGAGTCACCACGAGGTGATATCTTACATGGGGCTCCACTCCGATTGAGATTGACCATCATGTTCAGCTTCTTCAATTTTCTAATGATTGCTCCAACAGTGGACTTTTTTCACCAAGCTGCTTGGCAATTGTTCAGTAGCCCTTTAACAGCCTTGTGGAGGTTAACAATTTTGTCTCTTGTGTCTTTGGACAGCTCTTTGGTCTTTACCATATTACAAGTTTGAGTCTTACTGGTTGAATGGGGTGGACAGGTGTCTTTATGGTGCTATCGGCCTAAAACAAGTGCATCTGATTCAGGATAATACGTGGAGTGGAGGTGGACTTTTAATAGGCGGACTAACAGGTCTTTCAGCGTCAGAATTTTAGCTAATAGACAGGTGTTCAAATACTTATTTGCAGCCGTATCACACAAATAAATTGTTATATAATTGTTATATAATTGATAAGGCATTGTGATTTCTGGATTTTTTTTTTTTTTTAATATTATCTCTCTATGATGAAAATTTCAGACTCCTCCATGATTTCTAAGTGGGAGAACTTGCTAAATAGCAGGGTGTTCAAATAATTATTCTCTTCACTGTAATATTTAACACCTGTCTCTCAGATATATAATAGAACCTTGAAATACACTTGTACTGCAAGGTACTTCTGTTCTTGGGAAATACAACAGCAAAATTCTCTTATTTCGCCTGTTAAACTCGATAAATCAGTGTCTGAATTTAAACCCTATTGAGTAATTATTTGACCTGTAATTCATAATCACTATTGAAGCCTTACAATTTACAGATCTTGTTAAATTGACAGCCGTCATCTCATCTTGCATCCTAGTGTGTTGGCGCAGAGCAGTGGTGTCAATGATTGTCGAGCCGTGTGTGTGCTCAACATTTAAAACGTGGTCTAATAATGAGATAATGCCTGATTATCCTGCTGGGATAATGATTCCATCAATATCAATTAAACAAAGCAAACAGTGCCGTCGGCCTTAAAGATCACTCATCGATTAAGTGACAAACGGCCGCTTAGTCATGTGAAATGAAACCCATGGGTTAGTGAGTCGATTGGAGAAAACATCCGTCATTTTCATACATTTCCATATGTAATACAAATGCAATCTGGTGGTCACATGTATGTACAGTAAGGAAAATAAGTATTTGAACACCCTGCGATTTTGCATGTTCTCCTACTTAGAAATGATGGGCAGGTTTGAAATTTTCATGGTAGCTGCCTGTCCAATGTGAGAGACAATCTATAGAAAATAAAATCCAGAGAACACAGTGTATGATTTTTTTAAACAATTTATTTGTATTGTACTGCTACAAATAAGTATTTGAACACCTGAGAAAATCGAAGTTAATATTTGGTACAGTAGCCTTTGATTACAATTCCAGGGATCAAACATTTCCTGTAACATTTTACCAGGTTTGCACAAACTTCAGCATGGATTTTGCACCACTGCTCCACACAGATGTTCTGTAGATCAATCAGGTTTCTGGGCTGTCACTGAGAAAGACGGAGTTTGAGCTTCTTCTAAAGATTTTCTATTGGTTTTAGTTCTGTAGACAGGCTAGGCCCCTCTACAATCTTAATAAGCTTTTTACAAAGCCACTCGTTGGTAATTCTGGCTGTCTGCTTCAGGCCTTTGTCATGTTGGAAGACCCAGTCACGACCCATGTTCATTGCTCTAACTGAGGTCATCCTCTCCTTAATACAGTGCAGTCGTCCAGTCCCGTATGCAGACAAACACCCCCCAAGCATGATGCTTCCACCCCCATGCTTCACAGTAGGGATGGTGTTCATGGAATGGTACACATTATTCTTCCTCCAAACACTACGAGTGGAATTAAGTTCCATTTTACTCTCATATGACCACATGACTTTCTCCCATGACTTCTCTGGATCATCAAAATGGTCATTGGCAAACTTAATAGGCCATGATATGTGGTGGTTTAAGCAGAGGAACCTTACTTTCCATGCATGATTTTAAACCGCGATGTCTTAGTGTAGAGTAACCTTGGAAATGGTGGTCCCAGCTACTTTCAGGTTATTGACCAGCTCCTCCTGTGTAGTTCTTGGCTGATTCCTGACCATTCTTCAGATCATTGAGACCCTACGAGGTAGATCTTGAATGGAGCCCTAGTCCGAGGGAGATTAACAGTCACGTTTGGCTTCTTCCATTTTCTAATAATTGCTCCAACGGTGGATCTTATATCACCAAACTGCTTTGCAATTGCCCCGTAACCTTTTCCAGCCTTGTAGAGTTCTACAGTTCTGTCTTTGTAGAGCTCTTGGGTCTTGACCATGTTAGTAATTGTCTTCCTGATTGTATGGGGTGGACAGGTGTTTATATGCAGCTAACCGCCTCAAAAACAGGTCAAAAAGTCAGATTCAAAAAGTTTACCTCCAATCCACTTATTCGTAGGACTTTTTAAAGGTGACTAACAGGTCACAATTCTAGCTAATAGACAGGTGTTCAAATACGTATTTGCAGCAGTGTAGTACAAATAAATAATTAAAAAAATATATATACTGTGATTTCTGGATGTTTTTTTAGATTGTCTCTCACAGTGGACAAGCACCTACCATGAAAGTTTCTGAGTGGGAGAACTTGCAAAATCGCAGGGTGTTCAAATACCCTCATAAAACCCCTACTAGCCTCCTAAAAAAAATCATAAATTGAGTCACCACTCTTTAAAAAGGTGCATTTTAAAAAGTTTAAACGTGTTTAAAGCATCTGGTCGGGGTCAGACAAAATACATTTTATAATATTCTCTGTATATTGTAACGTTTCCCCACGAGTATATCTTAAAAACGTCAACGACTGACGGTGCCCTCTTCAAGTTCGAAAGCTGACATCAGTAGTGACTCGCATGTGGTGTGAGACGCCATCAAATATTGAGGCGGCCACGTTAGAAATGCACAAAGTCGACAGCGGTCCGACGTCGTCTGATCCTTTTGGTGACTGATGCTCTCCGAGGGACATAGACGGGAGGCATTTGACACTTTGACTGTTCAGTGTTGGTTCTTAACTCATTTGAACAGCTTTAATGTCTCCCGCGGCGACTTCGACATCCCAGACAGCAGCTCGTTCATGCCCGTTCAAGACGTTTTACGTCACTTTGTGAACCCGAGCCGTTTGTTTTCTGCATCCAATATGTCCGCACTCTGAAAACACCATCAGGCCTATGCTGTGTGCAGAAGTAATAACATCTGCTCTCATCTCCCTTCATTTCCTCTCCTTTTATTCCCAGCATCTTCTTCTGGGCTTCAGTGGAAATATGTCAGGAATAAAAATGGTAATGAAGACCACAGAGACGTCCCAAGGCGGACATAAATGGAGAATGACTGGCGGTTTTTGATTCGTCGTGATAAATATTTGACTTGAAGACTTTTCAGAAAAAGGCGATTCGCTTGATGTCGGTTTAAGATGTGAGTAAAAAGCTCAGCGTTGCCATTTTTCTGCAGTGAGTTCCCACAATGCAACTTTTGGAATGATTACTCACAGCCAGTGTTGTTAATAACACGAGGCCCATGATCACTCTGGATGAACTGCAGAGATCTACAGCTGAGGTGGGAGAGTCTGTCCATAGGACAACAATCAGTCGTACACTGCACAAATCTGGCCTTTATGGAAGAGTGGCAAGAAGAAAGCCATTTCTCAAAGATATCCATAAAAAGTCTCGTTTAAAGTTTGCCACAAGCCACCTGGGAGACACACCAAACATGTGGAAGAAGGTGCTCTGGTCAGATGAAACCAAAATTGAACTTTTTGGCCACAATGCAAAACGATATGTTTGGCGTAAAAGCAACATAGCTCGTCACCCTGAACACACCATCCCCACTGTCAAACATGGTGGTGGCAGCATCATGGTTTGGGCCTGCTTTTCTTCAGCAGGGACAGGGAAGATGGTTAAAATTGACGGGAAGATGGATGCAGCCAAATACAGGAACATTCTGGAAGAAAACCTGTTGGTATCTGCACAAGACCTGAGACTGGGACGGAGATTTATCTTCCAACAGGACAATGATCCAAAACATAAAGCCAAATGTACAATGCAATGGTTAAAAAATAAACGTATCCAGGTGTTAGAATGGCCAAGTCAAAGTCCAGACCTGAATCCAATCGAGAATCTGTGGAAAGAGCTGAAGACTGCTGTTCACAAACACTCTCCATCCAACCTCACTGAGCTCGAGCTGTTTTGCAAGGAAGAATGGGCAAGAATGTCAGTCTCTCGATGTGCAAAACTGATAGAAACATACCCCAAGCGACTTGCAGCTGTAATTGGAGCAAAAGGTGGCGCTACAAAGTGTTAACGCAAGGGGGCCGAATAATATTGCACGCCCCACTTTTCAGTTTATTTGTTAAAAAAGTTTAAATTATCCAATAAATTTTGTTCCATTTCACAATTGTGTCCCACTTGTTGTTGATTCTTGACAAAAAATTAAAATTTTATATCTTTATGTTTGAAGCCTGAAATGTGGCGAAAGGTTGCAAGGTTCAAGGGGGCCGAATACTTTTGCAAGGCACTGTATTTTATATTGGGTGTGTTGGATTAATACAACAGTCAATCAGTAAATACGAGAAACGATACTATTCCCAGATTAATTACATTAAGTGTGCAAGAGTAATGCAAACAGTTAGTACCTTTTGTGGTAGGCACCGTCTATCTCCTTCAGTGTTCTCGTTAGCATTAGCATTTAGCGTAGCGAGAGTCATCTTAAACTCTCGGACAATTTTTTTTTTTTTTTTTTTTACACATACAGTTCGTGACGTCCAGGTGGGTACAATTAATTCAAAAATAATGTACTCATCTCCTGCTGGGTGTGCTTTATCATCACAAAGTTTGCATTGTCCTTGTAGACACTACAATATAATAACAATATATATATATTTTTTTGCAAAAATTGTCACTTGCCCTAAACTTTCCATTAACCTTTTGTGATGTTTTTTAATCAAAACAACTAAAGCAAAGACAGGACAGGCAGAATATTCATAGCTTTACCTGCAAATTGAAAAATATATCTATATACTCTATATTAGGGGTGTGACAACACACACAAGTCACCGTTCAGTACGTACCTCGGTATGGGTGTCACGGTTCAGTGCGGGTTCAGGACAATAGGAAAAACAAAAAAGCTTTTTTTCTTACAGCATTTGAAAGTTAAAGTTTGTATACCGTTACAGTTATATAGGTGAAATGTTTAAAAAAAAATGTAATAAGTGTGACCTATTAAAAAATTTTTTTTATTAAGTAAAAAATCAGTTCAATTCAATCAGTTAATGATTTGATGTGAAAGATGTTATAGAATGTATAATGTAATAACGTAAGGTGAAAAGTAATGTCACTTACTCTTCGGAGTAACTAACAACAGTGGTACCTCAACATACGATCCGGCACACAATGTTTTCGACATCCGACGTAAAATCTGACTCGCCATTTGTTTCTACATCCGACGACATGCTCGAAATACGACGATTTATGACAGCGCCGCAGTTTAGTTTTCATTTGACATCAATAGTTGTCAATGGCAGCAAGTGTTTAATAAACCCAATTTGTGCAAAGCTTGAAAGGTGCATCATTCAAGGAAGAAAACGCCAATCTGAATGAAGTCCACCCGTCGAAATACTGTTGTTGAATAGGATTTTGTGTTTTGGTCTTCATCCTCGAAGAGATACAGTATATTTTCTACTACTGTTTTACGATGGCAAAATGGCTGCAGTGGGGAAAAATGGAATCAAACCAAGAAAGCTGTAGTCTAACACTGCATTGTACATTAAAAATACATCAATGCTTGCTATGTCAGCAACAAAAAAAGGATATTGTATAATGAATCAAGTTGTTGCTGTACAGCAAAAGTAGAACACGAATACATACTGTAAGAATACAAATCATACAGGAAAAATAAAAGTTGCTGGAAATAATACATTTAATTTGTTGGATGTTACCAAATTATGCTTATGCACATTCATGCCTATTTTTTGTTGTCTCTTGACGTCAGGGCCTGTATTGTTATTTTCGTTCTCATACCACTCACCAGGTTGAAGTACCAATTGCATGTTAAGAAAAAAAATATATATAATCATAATTTATTAATCAAATAGCGGACAGAATGCGTCATTCTTTTGAGTCTCACGACATGAGTTTCTGTCTTATTTCGAAGCTGTAGAGCAGCTGATGTCATCACGGACCAAATTCATCAGACTTCTGCATTTTGGAAGGTTTCGAACTTGTGGGAGAAACAGACCAGACGTCCTTAAAGACTCTTAATATGGGAACAGGTGCTCGGGGGACACACACTCTGCAAGCCCCATCTGCTTAGCCAGACACAAATAAAATTTTTTCATCAAAATTCAGACACACACACACACACACACACATATAGAGGCGGAGTACATACTGGCTGTCCGTGTGTGTGTGTGCATATTTGTCACAGTAGCGTGGCTAACTGTTGTGTCATCCCTTATCAGGCTCATTTACTATTCCAACCAAGCTATTTGCTTGTGTAAAAGCTAGGGCTTTTTCAATTGACTTCTGATTGTCCATTTGTTGCCCATTAGAATGTTTCCTTACCTCAGATTGAAAACGTCAGAGTCAATCCGCTCATCTATCTACAGCATATAATGTATAAATCAGTCACCATCAGTTGACAAGACATCTCCTACAGACATTGCGCCACGCCAACCCATAGGGTGCCGACCCAGGCAGACCATTGAGTTGGCTTTCACTGTGATAAACTCTAACACACGCTGCGTTCTAACGCCGGATATAGGTGGAAACAGGACAAAGGTTTTACTGCATATAAGCAGGCAGGAGTGTCTCAAGAGTGATTTGGTCGAGGATTCAAGGTAATTATTATATTAAATAGCACCATGCATGCACTTTGAAACGTTGTGAAAAGAAAAATCAATGGATAAAATTGGCTTAAAATATTTACGTAAAATGAATGATAACTGCCCGTTTTTTGCTTTCAACCAAGAATCTAGACAGTTTTTACGTTCATAACTATAGAGATTCTGCGATTTACACATTTATTTACAAGAATCTTCAACTTAAAAAGCTCTTTGTTTTGTGACGCCGCCATTTTGGATTGCATAAAATATTTAGGGCTGTCAAAATTATTGTGTTAACGGGCGGTAATTAATTTTTTAAATTAATCACGTTAAAATATTTGACGCATTTAACGGACATGCCCCACTCAAACAGATGAAAATGACAGCACAGTGTAAGGTCCACTTGTTACTTGTGTTTTTTTGTGTTTTGTCGCCCTCTGCTGGCGTGTTTCAGCACCATGAGCATTGTGTAATTATTGACATCAACAATGGCGAGCTACTAGTTTATTTTTGGATTGAAAATTTTACAGATTTTATTAAAAGGAAAACATTAAGAGGGGTTTTAATATAAAATTTCTATAACTTGTACTAACATTTATCTTTTAAGAACTACAAGTCTTTCTATCCGTGGATCGCTTTAACAGAATGTTAATAATGTTAATGCTATCTTGTTGATTTATTGTTATAATAAACAAATACAGTACTTATGTACCGTATGTTGAATGTATATATCCGTCTTGTGTCTTATCTTTCCATTCCAACAATAATTTACAGAAAAATATGGCATATTTTATAGATGATTTGAATTGTGATTAATTAGGATTAATTTTTAAGCAGTAATTAACTCGATTAAAAATTTTAATCGTTTGACAGCCCTAAAAATATTATATACATTGTATATTGAAAAATGTTAATTTTTCTGTTGAATAAAATTTAAATCATTCTGCATGCCTTCCTGAAGTATTAAGTTTCTGATGTGAAAATTAAGTGATTTATCAGCTGTTGAAAACTTGCGTCAAAACTGCACAACAACAACAACAACAAAATTGCTATTTCTGGCAAAAACTTAATGTGATATGCTAATATTGCTATTGATCCTGAAATTATAGGTGATTATCTCTGCATTTAGTGATTTTTTTGCATCTAGCATAAAACCTGAAAAATTTATAGCCATTTTAAGTTTTGTTATACTTGTATAAAGAATAATCAGGATTTTATTATGGAACGAATTTGAATTTTTTTCAATTAGCGAGGGGCCTGTTCTGGTTTGAGTTTGCTAGCAGCTTTGGTTTTGAAAATATTTGAATTTTAAGTTTTTTAAAATAGGCGCCCTACGGATCGGGCCCGAGCCCCGTATTCTGTCAACTGACAGTGAAGTCTATGGAATAAAAGATTGAAAGATTCAAATGGGGTGTCCTCATCAAGTTGAGCACTGTATTTATGCATTCGTGACTGCTTGATTGCACTTAAAATCACCCATCATAGAAGGCGGGTAATATTTGGCAACTTGTCATTGTAATTCAGTCAATCACACTCTCAATGGACATACCCCCCTCCAAAACAGATCTCACATACGCTAGTGAAATGTCTCCTGTACCACTTGTTGCTGCGCAGATTAAGATCAAACCATCAACCGCACCCACACAAACACAATGCTCTCATCTCACCAGTCCAAATGGCTTCCAAACCTCACTCGGGCCTAATGAATGATCCTGTAGCACAGTTATAAAGTTGCATTCAAAAGTCATTAAACGGCCTGCTGTGGCCACGCATTCAACAAGTGTTTCTGAAATGAGAGGCGAGCAGATGACGGACATTAATTCATGCAGCCACGTAGGTGTGAGACACTTTAAACACTTATTCAAATGAGGCTAAACAGTCCAGCAGTCAAGTTACATCACAATCACAGCCTGCCATCAGACCATCACTTGAATTTAATTATACTGTTTTGTCTTTAGACGCACACACGAGCAGGGTACATCCTGGACCGGTCGCCTGTCAACCTAAACACAGTGATTCCTGGTTTTTCGGGGTTAGTGGGGACCAGAAGCAGAGGTGGGCAGTAACGCGTTACATGTACTCCGTTACATTTACTTGAGTAACTTTTTGAGAAAAATTTAAGAGTAGTGTTACTAAGTCATACTTTTTACTTTTACTTGAATAGAATTGTGAAGAAAAAATGCTACTCTTCCTCCGCTACTTTAGGTTACACAAGAGTCGTTGCATTTTATCTCTTTATTCTACGTATTTACATATTAGATTTATTGTATTTATTTTTGCTAGCAATGCTAGTGCCAAGAGTAGCGCTACTAATTTCACCAATGACACGTCGCAACAATAATCACATGACTCCAAGCCTGTTCAATCAGGCGTCTTTAAAGCACTGTAACAAATGAAGTATTTGACATTGAGCGCTGCCCTCAAGATGAATCGAAAGCGCAGATTTAAAACTCTCTCCCAGTTTTTATTTGGCACCGATTGACCACAGAAAACCGGAGATATGATCCTTTTAATTTTATAATAGTAACTATAATGGAACTACAGAATTCACTATTCAAACTAGGAACTATTTTCTCCACTAGAGGGCAGGGTACTCATGCTCTTTGGACGAATAATGCTTTATTCCTGTTTTTTTTTTTCTCTTTAACTCATTCACTCCCAGCCATTTTCACCGGTGCAACCCCCTTCGCTCTCGGCCGTTTTACTGGATTTTGACTGATTTTGCAAGGCCCACAGAAAAATCTGTTCTATTGCTATATAAACACGGAACCCACCAAAAGAAAGATGAGACTTTTTTCTTCCAGCACGAAAAAAAAGTTAGTTCATATCTTTTTCCATTCTTTAGAAATCAGCATTAGAAAATAGCTTAGTTTGAGCAATTTTCCAATTTCAGATGAAAAAACAGAGAAATTGAGCTTTTTGTAAACGCATACATTTCAAACATAACTTTGACTTTAGCACAGCTATTTTTTTGCTTTAGTTACATCGCAAACATCTGAATAATGTTTTCCTTATACAAAATAACATAAACAACAAGACAAATAGAGCTTTTTATAGCAAAGTAACAATTTATTTACACATAACTGAGAGATGACGCTGTTGTGGCTCCGACAGCCGGGGTAAACTTTTCCCTCATCACCTCCTGTCTCATAAAGATGGATTTTTTAAAGTCTTTCTTTTGTTGTGACCACTGCCATATGGCGGAGTTCGCCTGGGGAACTTGTGTCTCTGGGGGGGAACTGGTTTTTCGCGTTTCCGGCTGAGTCGCGGGACACTGGTGGGTGCGGGGGACGCGAGCGGCTGAGCACGGCGGCGTGGGCTCTGCTCGGCGAGCAGCACGGACTCAACAGCATCGTCCGCTGCACTGGTGGTCCCGGTCGTTCTACTCGGTTGTCCAGCGCCTGGCATCCTGGGCAGCCTCCTGTTGTTCTGCTTGGTCGTCCGCCGCCTGGCATCCTGGATGTCAATTTGGTCGTCTTCTGCCGGCGGCCCGGCCGTGTGGCCCGGCCATTCGTTCCGTTGAATCGGGTTGGGGGTCTTACCAAATGCGCTACTGCCCTCCAGTTGCCAGTTTTATTGTTTTAAAATGGATTTTCAGCATTGTGCTTTGGAGCCAGGTTGAATCAGAACCTAGAGATGTCTCTTATGTAAAAAAACGTAAAAGACGTATTTGGGACACCGAAAGAATTAAAAATAGAACGTATTTATACGTTTTTGGGAGCAAATTAGTCGATATATATATTTTTTCATTTCTTTGGCTTAGTGTGGTTATGTAATGGGTTATTGTACAGTATCATAATAACAACAGTCCATACAGATAAGTTTGTGCTGAGAGGAAAAAAAAATACCATTGTTTAAAAAAACAAAAAACAAACAAGAATAAGCAATTACTCAAAATGTTACTCATTACTTGAGTATTCTTTTCACTGCATAATTTTTACTTGAGGACTTTTTAGAGATGACTACTTTTACTCTGACTTGATTAGTATTATTTTGAAGTAACGCTACTCTTACTTGAGTAAACTTGGCTACTCTACCCACCTCTGACCAGAACCTGACACGATAAGTGAAAAACTGCGAATTAGCGCCCCCCCCCTCAAAAAAGAAAAAATGTGTGTTCAATGTATTTATTCAGATTTAGCATCGGAAGGGATACATATAAGACATGTTTTTTCACTCCCCCCCCCCAAAGTATAATTAAAAAAACCAAACTTTTTTGTGTATACTGTATATATAGTTTAATGAATGTTTTTTAAGCAATTCAAATGTAATAATCATAAGTTTTAAACATGCTACTGTCACACCAGACTATTTTTAAACAAGAGCAAAGTACAAAAATGCTTAGCTTTATTAAATGCTTCACTGAGTGAGTCCACTCAAATCCGCTCAAGCTGCTCACTTACACACAATGAGTTGCCACAGCAATTGTTTAACAAGTGTAGATATGTATTTCCATTTATTCACACCAATATACAGTACTGTGCAAAAGTTTTAGGCAGGACACCTGCCTAAAACTTTTGCACGGTACTGTATATTTTTATTATATTATGTATATACAGGATATACTGTATGTATATATTTTCCCCAAGTGGAAGCTTCCATGATCCTGATAAATTTAATAATTAAAAAAATATATATACAGTACTGTATATTAGTTCATTTCACGTGGTTGTACATTATCTTGTCATAGCTCTGTGTTACCTACAGTTCAAGGACTTTCGCTTCCATTGTTTGTTCTAGCTATGGGCGGCACCAGACAGCAAATATAAACGGTATGCCCTCCGAAATTGGGGGCACTTCTTCTGGGGTCACTTTGTTGTGTTTTGGGAGATGTGTCCTGATCGATCAGCTTTAAATGACTTTTTCCTTAATAAATGTATATATCTTAGGTGATTAGGGCTTTCTTTTTGTTCCTGAGTTGTGTGTTGTCATCTCATGTTCGTTAAAAGAATTAATGAACCTGTAAAAAGGAAAAATCAACTTTCTTTTCCTATACAAGTTAAACAATGATTGGCGCATGCGGCGCTTTGAATTTCGCGTCTCTGGCAAGATCAAACCTAAGCGTCTGTCAGTCATTGTTAACTTTAAAAGGCAACTCCAGTTAAACTGTCGCAATATGCAATAATTCCATTTATCGCACGGTAAATAAAAGGCGTTAATTTTCCCGCTGCGATTTATCGCCTTGCGTGCACGTGCGTGCGCAAATGCAACAGTCGTGCTGTTAAAAGTTCGGCTTCCTTGTTACCAACTACGCAAAATGCATCTTCGATCCGGGTCCGGCAAAAAATAGCGCCGGAGCCAATCCGTTCCCATTATATCCTATTGTCCAACGTATACCAGCCGCTTCAGTGCTCTGGATTGACTGCGGACCGGATGGTTTTGGGCGCTATTTTCTATTTTTGCCGGAGATGCATCTGTCAAAATGGGTGGGGGCGTGCCTGGTGTCATTTTCATGGTTTAACCAGCGAACCGGACGAAGAACACTCCATCATGGAGGTGGAAAGTCTCAAAGTGATTTATGATGCAGCAGATCATCATTATAATGACAACATTAAAAAGGAAGCAGTATGGTGTCCTATTATGTGCGTTTTTCTGGCCATGATATCAAACAAACGACGTGCTGACAATTTTGTTTTTTTATTAACTCACGGTGCTAACAACACTTCATCAACCTGCGGCTCTCGGCAGGCTGTGTAGAGACACTGCCTCTCTCACTGCTGCATCACATGAACAAAACATCAACGTTGCGTGCGCTTCAGGGTGCCTCGGAAAACATCCAATCAGAATATTACACATGGAACGCCATAAGAGAAGCTATGAGGGGGAAACGTTTTCATTTGCCTAAATGCCTAAGTTATTAAGCACAATTTAATTTTTTTCTTGAAAAATAAATTTTCTGTGCGGTATTATTAGGGCTTATATGATTAAAAATTTTAATCGAGTTAATTACAGCTTAAAAATTAATGAATCGTAATTAATCGCAATTCAAACCATCTATAAAATATGCCATATTTTTCTGCAAATTATTGTTGGAATGGAAAGATAAGACACGACGGATATACGTATACATTCAACATACTATAGATAAGTACTGTGTTTATTATAACAATAAATCAACAAGATGGCATTAACATTAACATTCTGTTAAAGCGATCCATGGATAGAAAGACTTGGAGTTTTAAAAAAAAAAGATAAATGTTAGTACAAGTTATAGAAATTTTGTATTAAAACCCCTCTTAATGTTTTGGTTTTAATAAAATTTGTAAAATTTTCAATCAAAAAAATAAACTAGTAGCTCGCCATTGTTGATGTCAATAATTACACACTTCTCATGGTGCTGAAACTCATCAAATCAGTCGCACCAAGGGCCAGCAGAGGGCGACAAAACACAACAAGTGGACATGACACTATGCTGTCATTTTAATCTGTTTGAGCGGGGCATGTGCGTCAAATATTTCAACGTAATAAAAAAAAAAAAAAAATTGCCGCCCGTTAACGTCATCATTTTGACAGCCCTAGTATTAATATTGTTGTCTTTTACTTGAAAGAGGTATGGTCTATTGTTTTTAGTTGTGATTGCTTAAAAAGTATTTTTGAATTTAAGAGTAAACATTTATCGTGTTTAAATTGGTGTAGTATATCTATTAATTAGGGCTGCCAAAATTATCGCGTTAACGGGCGGTAATTAATTTTTTAAAATTAATCACGTTAAAATATTTGACGCAATTAACGCACTTGCCCACCTCAGACAGATTTAAATGACAGTAGGAGTGAAAGGCCCACTTGTTAATTGTGTTTTGTTGAGTTTTGCTGCCCTCTGCTGGCGCTTGGGTGCGACTGATTTTATAGGCTTCAGCACCCAATAATTGCATTGTGTAAGTAATTATTGACATCAACAATGGCGGGCTACTAGTTTATTTTTTGATTGAAGATTTTACGAATTTTATAAAAATGAAAACATTAAGAGGGGTTTTAATATAAAATTTATCTAACTTGTACTGACATTTTTCTTTTAAGAACTACAAGTCTTTCTATCCATGGATCGCTTTAACATAATGTTAATAATGTTAATGCCATCTTGTTGATTTAATGTTATAATAAACAAATACAGTCCTTATGTACCGCATGTTGAATATACTGTATATATCCATCTTGTGTCTTATCCTTCCATTCCAACAATAATTTACAGAAAAATATGGCATATTATATAAATGGTTTGAATTGCGATTAATTGCGATTAATTACGATTAATTAATTTTTAAGCTGTAATTAACTCGATTAAAAATTTTAATCGTTTGACAGCCCTACTATTAATATATAACTGTGTTATTTTTTTCTTTCAAATATTTTTATTCATTTTTAATGTACATAGAACCACAATAAACAACAACAATTATGAACAAAATATTATTACAAATGAAAAACAGAAGCATAAAGAAAATCAAAACAGCCCCTCCCACCCACAACCCCAACTGTCCTGACTAGTTATATAATTCAGGCACACCATGCATACCAATGATAGGTTATTAGCAGTGCATCACAGACAATCAAAGCTGTTGTATTTATGTCCATATACATATATATTCGCTAACCTCTAGAAAGGGAAAATTAAATATAATAATAGTAATATTTATACACATGTCTCAAGAGCCGTCTCCCCACATCTAAGCATAACTCATGGCTTTGTTAGAGTATTGTGAAAATAGGTCAAAAAAGGATCCCATGTCAAATGAAACTTTCTCCTTGACCTGGTCATAGAGAAGCGCAGCATTTCTAACTTGATCTAGGTTGAGATCGCTAAGCCACTGGTCAAGCGTGGGCAGAGCAGCACCTTTCCATCTTAGCAAAATTGTGCGTCTAGCCAAGAGCAGTGCAAAAGTGATCATACGGTGTTCTGTAGATGACAAATGACCATAGTTTTCCCCAAAAACACCAAACAGAGCTAGGGTGGGATTGATGCTAATATTCTTATTTAGTACTGTAGACAGAGTTTGAAAAACATTGTGCCAAAATTTTTGCAATTTGGGGCATAGCCAATACATGTGTATCAATGTAGCGTCCCCTGATTTGCATTTATCACAGGTGGAAGTTATGTTAGGGTAAAAACTGGAAAGCTTGGCTTTTGACATGTGAGCTCTGTACACCACCTTGAGCTGAAGGAGGCAGTGTCTAGCACAGATTGATGATTTATGTATTGCAGATAATATAGAATCCCACAGATTATCAGGGAGGTGCCCCAGATCCTGTTCCCAGGCTGCCCTCACTTTATCAGTCGCCGAGCCCAATGACAATGAAATATAACAGTGCAGTTTCGACAGTGCACCTTTAGGGATTGGATCGAAGGAAAGAAAGCGGTCGATTGGATTCGTACTGGGTACTGAGGGGAAATTGGGCACATTCGAGCGTACATAATGCCTGACTTGCAAATAACGAAAAAAGTGAGTTTTGGGCAGATTATATTTCTCAGTCAGTTGGGTAAATGAAACAAAATGTCCATCTTCAAACATGTCGGCAAAGGATTTGATACCCTTATTGTGCCACATCCGAAAGTTATAATCAGAGGAAGAAGGACTGACAAGGTGGTTGGAGGCAATTGGACTCAAGAGAGAAAATAGTTTGTAATTAAAGAATCTCCTAAACTGGACCCATATTCGAAGGGTGTGACGTACTAAAATTTGTTATCGCGACAGGCCTAACTCCAGTGTACGTTCTGACCAACAAAGAGCAAGGGGAGGGAGGGAGAGTGAGACTACGCAATCGGCTCGGGACAGCTCATCTGTATTTATTTACTTTGTAATTGGGAAAAAAAAAAATCTGTGATGGACTGAGAGGGCAAAGTTTGAAGCACAAAGTAGCGAGGGATCACTGTACCGCTATACAAATAGGACTGAAAAATGCATTTCTTGCCTGTGTTTGCTCATTCTCTTCTTGGTATTGAATCACCATGCATTGATTCTATGTCATTTCAGCTTTTTCAGACAAAAATGACCCAAAAAAATGTGACGCCCGTGCGTGTGAGGATGTCGTTTGCACTCAGAGGGAAGAGCACGGTCATCCACACCACCGCATCATTTATAATTCAACACTGAGACCGCATATAGCGGGTATCCTGGAGTGCAACTAACACCATTTGAGCCTGTGAGTTCCATTGTGGATATAAAAACCGCATACACTAAGAGTGGTAAGAGTCAGTGCACTTCTTTTTTGGGGGAATACGTATGTGCATAGTAGACAACAATTTAAAGCTTTGTCTTGACTGTTGTGTGTCCGCACATGTCATCCCACTCATTGAAAAAAACCCTTTTAATTGGGAGGCACAGCCAAATAATGAAGCCTCATCAGCCTAATTGGATGCAAAAGATATTCACGCACATACTCGTATGTCTTAGAGCTGCTGAGTCCAGTCCCACTCCTTTACGTCGCCAAAATACACACACACACACTATTATCCACAACATTAGTATCCAAGCTTTTCTGCGTTTACAACGATGATCATGCTCAGTTAAGTTGATATGTAAAAATAGGGGTTACATTTGTCATTTTAACAATTTAAGCAGCGATTTACGTTCAGGTTGTTAATTGCTGCAACATGGCGTTCAGCCAAGCCTCCATTGTATGTCTTGGCTAACTAGCTGTCAAACAAGCATCGATTTCAAGGCATCAAGACCGCCATTCGTCACCTGGAAAGGGAGCACGGCCCACTGAGCTACAGGGGAAGTTAAACGCGTTCTGCATGCAAACAGTAAAATCTCCAGAGACATACCCTTGCAGCAACTGTAACTAAACTATGTGCGTTTACACTAGAGCAAAATAAAATATGATCAATGAGGTTTGTTCATTCCACCAACACCTCTTTGCTCCCATGCGGAACTTATTTCCTTTATATGTATTTCATCCTGTAAGACAATTATGTGGCCGCACAACATAGTAAATATTACACTGGAGGAATAGAAAAGTGGAAAAAGGCACAACGAGAAAGCTGAAAAAAAAAAAAAAGACTTGCACAGATTTAACGTTAGAACTACTAACATTAGAACTAGATACAAATCACTTTTGTAACCAGAAAAGGATCATCTGACCCAAATCAGCATATCTTTTCTGAGCACTATGGTCCTCATTAGTCATTCCCATTCAAACTCGCAAAACCACAGGGTTGGATTGCTCCAATTAGCATCTTGTTCATGGGGGAGGGCTGCCTTGGCTTTGTTGGACAGTGGACCGCTCAGGCAGGCAATCGGGCGGACAACCCTTTTACATATTGCAAAAGCTGCAGTTTGCCTACAGTACAAGGGACGGTCTAATAAAAAACAAAACATTTTTGATGTGGTGACATATGCCGCTTCACATTTTTCCTGGGGCTAGGTGCTGGAGATTGTTGCCGAAGCAATTTTTCCTTCTGCGCCTTCTTTGCGCCCACATGAGAGTGAGCCACAATTTTCCTTCTGCGCCTTCTTTGCGCCCATGAGAGAGTGAGTCAATTCCTTTACAAGACCCACCAAGACGTCCACCTGTCTCTCTTATATTTAAGACCTGGAACTTCCAGTGTTAATGTTCAAGTTTTGAATTACCCTCATTTTCGGACTATAAGGCGCACCTGACTATAAGCCACGACCCACCAAATTTGACACGAAAACGACATTTGTTCATAGATAAGCCGCACTGGACTATAAGCCGCAGCTGTCCTCACTGTATAATGGAATATTTACACAAAAGATATTCATTCACTGGTAACACTTTATTTGACAGTGGCATCATAAGACTGTCACAAGACCAAATGAACCACCATGAAGCTTTTAACCAATTGGCTGCAACACTTCATTGTTTCAAGAAGATTGCTCCACCTGCTGTCAACACTTTGTCCTCCAGCATGCCTCCTAGCATGCATTGCAGCGCTACAGAGGTAAATAACAATCCAAATTCATGTTCTGTGCTAATTTTTACTTCAGTTACTGTCCCAGTTGTTTCATTAATTACTAATTATGGTATTTGGTAACACTTTCACATTGGCGCCATCTTATACTCTGGAGCGACTTGAATATTTGTGAATATTTACGGTTGGGTCGGCCGACTTCTCTCTCGCCAACTTTAAAAAAAAAAAAAAAAAAAAAAAGAATATATATTCATAAATTTATTTATATATTATATATTTATATATTTATTTATATATTTATATCCAGCGTTATTTCGTTGTGTAAATGCATTTCTAATGATCATAAAAATATGTAGACTATTTAAACATTGAGAAAACCTGCGTTATTTTTCTGCCAACTCGAGGAGATTAAAATAAATGTCAAATCCACTATCCGCCTGTTAGAACAGACATGCAAATATGAAAGATATAAATGTTTATTGAATATCCATCTTATAGTCTTGTTTAACTGGGAAAAATTGTTACAAAAGACAGGCTTTAATTTGTTATCATTATGCATATATGCACCGGCATCGTCACAAACGTGATCACACAAAATGCCAAAACGCATCGCATCCCCGCATTCTCCTGAGTCCTCACAAATAAAGCATAAATTTTTTTTTTTTTTTTTCCGGGCTCGTGCCTACAAATAAAACATAAAATTTCGTTTTTTTTCGGGCTCAAGCAACCAAATCAAGTTAATTGATCGGGCTCGGCCCGCCTTGGGCTTTAATACCCATGGGTCGGTCGGGTCAGGCTGGATTTTTTAGGCCCGATCTAACTTCCAGCATCATGTAATGTTAGCATACCGTACATCTATTCAGCCTGTTGTTCTGTATTGTATTTTAAATTGCCTTTCAAGATGACATGTATGTTCTTGGTGCTGGATTCTATCAAATAAATTTCCCCCCAAAAATGCGACTTCTACTCCAGTGCGAACTTATATGTTTTTTTTCCTTTTCATTGCGCATTTTTTGGCTGGTGCAACTTATACTCAGGTGCGACGTATAGTCAAAAAAATACGGTAATTTTGACAAGACATTGCCATGAGCAGTAATGAATGACATGACAGATGTCATTTTGTGTCATCCGGCAAATTATCTCACTTTTGAATTGATGAAAAAGATCCGATCTGGACATAAATAGAGTTGGTGACAAAATTTTCCAGGTGACACTAATTGACATCTGTCATAAACATTCATTCATGCCCATGACAGTGTAATGTCATAATTATGGCGGTCTTCTGCAGGGGTGTCTAAAAAAACATTGTTGCTCGTTTAATGTTCGCAAAAACGCACTTGGACACTCTACAGAAGTTTTGGCAAAATATTTTGTGGACTGAAGAAACAAAAGTTGAATTGTTTGGGATAAAAATGGAACAGCTCACCATAATCAACACCTCATCCCCACCGTGAAGCATGGTGGAGGGAGCATCATGGTTTGGGGCTGTTTTGCTGCCTCAGGGCCTGGGCAACTTGCAATCATTAATGGAAGAATATGTGTTGCAGGAAAACCTGAGGCCGTCTGTCAGACAGTTGAAGCTAAAAAGAGGATGGATGCTGCAACAAGACAATGATGCAAAACAGAGAAGTAAATCAACCTCAGAATTGTTTTAGAACAAAACACACGTTCTGGAGTGGCCAAGTCAAAGTCCAGACGTGAATCTCATTAAGATGCTGTGGCAGGACTTAAAGACAACGATTCCCGCCAGATATCCCAGGAATCTGACTGAACTACAGTAGTTTTGTAAAGAAGAATGGGCCAAGATTAGTCCTGATTGATGTGCCAGACTGATCTGCAGCTACAGGAAGCGTCTGGTTGAAGTTATGGCTGCCAAAGAGGAGGTGGGTCCACAAAATATTAAAGGTGATGGTTCACTTACTTATTTTCCCATCTTCTGTCATTGTTTGCATACTATCCTCATGAAAATATGAAAACCTATAAATGTTTGGGTGGTTTCAGTTAAAGCAGCCACTGTTTTTTCATCTGTGTGATTTTGACAAAGATCACATTTGATGGTGATTTAATGCAGGAATGTGAGAAATTCCAAAAGGTTCAGATACTTTTCATACCTCTGTATTACTGAGGAAAAAGCGCATTAGTCAACTTATTTTCCCCAATGTGGATCATTGAACGTCTCACTTATCAAGGAACCTCTCTTGGCATATGCGAGCGAAAAGTGAGGTTTACGTAGTATCATGTCTGTTCAAAAGTGCAATCAGACACCAGGAGGCCCCTCGTGGAGCTCAGAGCCGCTGAAAGCTGCTGAGACGACGACTTAATTAAGGCTAGTCAATAATATTGACCCCCGACAGGAGCTCCGATTTCGAGCACGGTCAAAGTTTCGGCCTTAATTACTGAGCGATTGCTCAGAGACGTCTTAAGAAAATACACCCTTCACTCCAGAAGGAAGGTACTAATTTCCACGTGCGTAATTGACTATGGAGCTATTCTAATAACATTTTCCATTTCATCTTTACCTTGCTATGAAGATGCTTACGCTTACCGTACCGAAGCGAAAAGGAAGGATTAATCTACGGGATTTCAATCTGTTTAAAGACACCATGTCATCCGTTTTTATTATTCCTAGACATGTCGCAGTTTATCACAAGTAGGTGCATGGAAACGAGTAGATAAGTTTTATGTATGTGTGTGTGTGAGAGAGACCACCATCCTCCTCTGCATGCAGCACGCTGTCCCCTTCAAGTACTTGAGAGCGTATTCATTGGACTCGAGCGCTCACAACGCCATCACTATGGCTGCACCTCGCCATCATGTTGGTATTCATCATCACAGCAAGCACACGCGTTGAATTGTGAGTGTGTTATTTACGAATTGCATGCGTGTCGGGGTTCTCGTCAAGCACGAGTTACATGAGGATGCTTCGAATAGCCGAGGAGGACTAAGGACCAAAATGCATAGGTTTGAATATTTTAGGGAAAAAAATACAGTCCCTGACAAAAGTCTTGTCGCTTATCGAATTTGTAGAAACAATTGCCTGACTTTTGATTATTCAAATGGTTTCAGAAATGGCTCATATGAAAGCTAAGACCCTCCCAAATGATGTTAAATGTACAAAAATATATTTGTTTCACTGAAAAAAGATTTATCATTTAATGAAGCTGTAAAGGACAAATTTTGGCAAGACAAAAGTTTTGTCGCCTACAGAAAATAGTGTGAAAATTGAAAAAAAAATGTACTTCAAATACAAAAATATGTTACATAACATAAGCGAATTAATTAGTGGTGTTTTTAAGATCCAAATTTCATATTTTGTATGACTTCCATGGGCTTGAAGGACTGCATCAATGCAGTTCGGCAAGGATTCATACAATTTATTGATGAAGTCATCAGGAACATCAAAGAAAGCAGTCTTGCATGCTTCCCAAAGTTCATCAACATTCTTGGGTTTCGTCTTCCATGCTTCCTCTTTCATCCTACCCCAGACATGCTCAATGATGTTCATGTCTGGTGACTGGGCTGGCCAGTCCTGGAGGATCTTGATTTTCTTTGCCTTGAGGAACTTTGAGGTAGAAATTGAAGTCTGCGATGGAGCACCATCCTGCTGGAGAATTTGTCCCTTTTTATGGTTAGGAATGTAAGAGGCAGCTAAGATTTGTTGATATTTCAGGGTGCAGACCTCTCAGGGTGCACACAAAATAAAAAACCGTGTGGCATTTGCCAAGGCCCACAACCTGTCATAGGATGGACGCTGGAAAAGTGGCAAAAGATGGATTTTTCAGATGAATCTTCCATTGAATTACACCACAGTCGCCGCAAATATTGCAGGAGACCTACTGGAGCATGCATGGATCCAAGATTCACTCAGAAAACAGTGAAGTTTGGTGGTGGCAAAATCATGGTCTGGGGTTACATCCTGTATGGGAGTGTGCGAGAGATCTGCAGGGTGGAAGGCAACATAAATAGTCTGAAATATCAACAAATCTTAGCTGCCTCTTACATTCCTAACCATAAACAGGGACAAATTCTGCAGCAGGATGGTGCTCCATCGCACACTTCAATCTCTACCTCAAAGTTCCTCACGGCAAAGGAGATCAAGATCCTCCAGGACTGGCCAGCCCAGTCACCAGACATGAATAAGATGAAAGAGGAAGTATGGAAGACAAAACCCAAGAATGTTGATGAACTCTGGGAGGCATGCAAGACTGCTTTCTTTGATGTTCCTGATGACTTCATCAATAAATTGTATGAATCCTTGCCGAACCGCATGGATGCAGTCCTTCATGCCAATGGAAGTCATACAAAATATTAAATTTGGATCTCACAGCACCACTACTTAATTCGCTTATGTTATGTAACATGTTATTGTATTTGAAGTACATTTTTTGTTCAATTTTCACACTACTTTCTGAAGGCGACAAAACTTTAGTCTTGCCAAAATTTGACCTTTATGTCTTCATTAAATGATAAATCTTTTTTCAGCGAAACAAATATATTTTTGTACATTCGACATCCTTTGGGAGGGTCTTAGCTTTAATATAAGCCATTTCTGAAACCAGTTGAATAATTAAAACTCAAATTTTTAGCAATATTTTCTACAAAATGGATAAGCAAAAAGACTTGTGTCAGGGACTGTACATTTGTATTTTTGTGTAGCGAAAACACAAATTTTAACATCCTTTCTGTAAATATTTCGACTTGTCTCACAATATTTAAAAATTATTTTTGATTTAGGGGTTATTGGGAATTTTCTGACATGTGAAATCATGAAATGAGACATGAACACCGTGTGCCACCTTTATATTCCGCACATAGCGATATTCTTCTTATAGCTCGCAAACAGATGGACGTGCTGTATGCAGTGTTCTAAGTGACAAGTTCACGCTGAGCTACACGCACACACACCTTCCAATAGACCTTATGCTCAAACGGTCCTATGAGATGCCATTGCTGTGACAAATACTTTAATAGACGTTTGCATTATTTAGTATGTTTACTCACACTCTATATTAAAGCTGTAGCAAATCGCTTTAGCTAAGGGGTCTCTGGACGTTTGGCTTTACGAGTACAGTTTGTGTGAGGGTTCTCTCTCTCGAGGCAATTAGACATTTTAAATGAGCATTTAACCTTCAACCTCCAAATCCCGCTGTGTGCTGCTGCTAGGATTTTGATAAATAAATGGAAAGAGAGGAGCTGTTTGATAGGTTTCATGAGGACTCACAAACCAATAGTGTGTACAATCGCTAGCCAAAACATTAGGTACACATGCCCAGTCAGATTAGCTACAGCCATCCATCCATTTTCCATTGTGCTCGATCACATTAGTGAACTGGAACCTATGCTAGACTGGTTGGCAGCTAATCAAATGATCGATCCTTTCAACATCCGACATAAAATTTGACTCGTCATTTGTCTCGACATATGGCAAGATGCTCGAAATATGATAGGATTTACAGTGGTACGAAAAAGTATGTGAACCTTTTGGAATTTCTCACATTTCTGCATAAAATCACCATCAAATGTGATCTGATATTTATCAAAATCAAACAGATGAAAAAACTGTCTGCTTTAACTAAAACCACACAAACATTTATAGGTTTTCATATTTTAATGAGGATAGTATGACGTTAGTCTCTGGGCTACGAACGAGTTCCGCTCCTACGCTGGCGACGTAACCGGAATTTCTGCGCAAGTCGCAATGAACTCTTTAAATATCCCTAAATACCCCCTAAATTTAAAAATAACTATCTAAAAACATGTACTGTATTGGCCCGAATAGAAGACAGCCCTGATTGATGAAACATCCTTGCACCGCCCCAACAAAGAACAGACCGATCTTGGGGGGGACAGAGCCTTCTCCGTTGCTGCCCTCTCCCTTTGAAACTCACTCCCGAAACCCATCCGTACCTGTTCAGACCTTCCCACATTCAAAAAACTGTTTAAAACTCACCTTTTTAAACTAGCTTTTAACTTATCATTCTCTTTGTTTTGTTCTGTTATCATTGTTTGCTGTTATTGTTCCTACTGTAAAGCGTCTTTGAGCATTGGTAAAAGCGCTCTAAGAATAAAATGTATTATTATTAGGGGTGTCAAATGATGAACATTTTTAATCGAGTTAATTACAGCTTAAAAATTAATTAATCGTAATTAATCTCAATTAATTGCAATTCAAACCATCTATAAAATATGCCATATTTTTCTGTAAATTATGGTTGGAATGGAAAGATAAGACACAAGATGGATATATCCATTCAACATACGGTACATAAGTACTGTATTTCTTTATTATAACAATAAATCAACAAGATGGCGTTACCGTTATTAACATTCTGTTAAAGCGATCCATGGATAGAAAGACTTGTAGTTCTTAAAAGATAAATGTTAGCACAAGTTATAGACATTTTATATTAAAAACCCTCTTCATGTTTTCGTTTTAATAAAATTTGTAAAAAATTTCAATCAAAAAATCAACTAGTAGCCCGCCATTGTTGATGTCAATAATTACTTACACAATGCTCATGGGTGCTGAAGCCTATAAAATCAGTCGCACCCATGCGCCAGCAGAGGGCGCCAAACTCCGAAAAACACAACAAGTACACATTTTACTGTGCAGTCATTTTAATCTGTCTGATCGGGGCATTTGTGCGTTAATTGCGTCAAATATTTTAACGCGATTAATTTAAAAAATTAATTACCGCCCGTTAACGCGATAATTTTGACAGCCCTAATTATTATTATTTAAAAGACTGAATGTTTAACTAATCGTTGTCATTTTTCACAGGAATCTTTTGTTGACTTGTGTTATGGTGACCCTGGATCCTCGTTTGGCCTTTTGGCCAGGTTGTGGGAGTTCTGCCGGGCTCGGCCGTTGGAATTGCGCTAGTTCCGGTAGTTCGGCTGGCGTGATCCCGGCAATCTGGCTGAAAGGTCCGATTCCTTTAAAAGTAAAAAAATAAGAAGATGCTGTGAGGTACAATACGGTACTGTTTACGCGGCTAAAAAACAAACAAACAAACAACAACAGCAAAAAACGACTGGAGGCATAATGGCGGACGAGACTCCGGCGTCATAAAGTCGAAATCACGTAAGTCAGGTACGTCGTAACCCGGGGACCACCTGTATAGGTTTTTATATATTTATTTTTATGTACAGGATTAACTCATTGGCAGTCATTGATGCTGATGGACAACAATTCATTTTGACTTGGGGTTGTGAGACCTGATGTATATAACTGTCAATACATCTACAATAATCGATATTTTGGACAAGAGCCACTAAATAACACATTTTTACAACGTGTGGTCCCTCTAATCACTGTATGCATTAGATTGGACAGGTTTACCGAACAAAGAAATCCAATAGAAAGGGCAGACCTCCCCCAGCACATGGTTAATGAATTCCATTCGGAACAAGCGGAGGCAACATCACAGCAGGTTTGTTAGCAAAGCCATGAAGGTGGAAGTTAATATGAGTGGAAGTTCTCGGGCACTTCCTGTGCACTCATCAGCTACCGCAGATGAAAAAGATTTTTCAAAATCCCCATCGGACGACTTGAACGTCTGTAGTTGCGCTGTGTAACCGGGGCTGATCACGACCTCATACGTTAACGCGCTCACTGACGTGACTCATCGCCACAGCTGACTGAACTTGAATGGAATCCTTTCGTTTGATTTCAAAGTCGACTTTAAGATCTCCTGAGATGTTCCAGCATACTAATTTCATCACAATTAGCACAGCACATAATGTCTGAGTTGGGAACATGAGAGTCCTCCTTTTAAAAGCACTTATCGGAACCCAAAGATTGGATATTTGTTTTGTAAAGAATTTCTGTCCAATGGAAACTGTGGTTCAAAAACAATATCCATGGTCATTTAGAAAACTTAAATAAATAGCCATTATTATTATTTTTATTATATATACATATTTTAGATTATTATTCCATATTGAGTATAAAATAATCTGGGGCGGATCAACCACGGTGGCATGGGGTGGCAACTCCTACACTACAAGATAGGCTTGACACCCCAGTTGGCAGTGATTAAAAAAAAATAAAAAGCTCCTGTCAGTTTGACATTACTGCCATCAGTTAAGTAGTGTAAGGACTATGTGAAGCTAAGTTGCTCTATATCAGTTTGAAAATATCACTTGGTCCTTTTTGTAGCACATAGAGTGCTGGCTAATTTGTGTAATTAACAGCACCTGTTACTTACCTGGTGCACATAACAGGTGGTGGCAATAACTAAATCACACTTGCAGCCAGTTAAAATGGATTCAAGTTGACTCAACCTCTGTCCTGTGTCCTTGTGTGTACCACATTGAGCATGGAGAAAAGAAAGAAAAACCAAAGAACTGTCTTTGGACTTGAGAAGCAAAACTGGGAGGAAGCATGGGCAATATCAAGGCTACATGTCCATCTCCAAAGATCTGAATGTTCCTGTTTCTACCGTGCGCAGTGTCATCAATGAGTGTAAAGCTCATGGCACTGTGGCTAACCTCCCTAGATGTGCACTGAAAAGAAACAACTGACGAGAGATTTCAATGAAAGATAAAGAACCTCGACTGACATCCAAACAAGTTCAAGCTGTCCTGCAGTCCGAGGGTACAACAGTGTCAACCCGTACTACCCGTCGGCATCTGAATGGAAAAGGACTCTATTGTAGGATAGCCAGGAAGACCCTACTTCTGACCCAGAATCATAAAAGAGCCAGGCTGGAGTTTGCCAAAACATATCTGAGAAGGCCAAAAACGTTTTGGAAGAATGTTCTTGTGAGACAATTTTATTCATGCTTAAAACACAACCATTATACATCATATTTTGTATGCTTTTGTTATGCTTGCATGAGAACATTGTAGCATAGAGTGGCATTGTTAATCTGTTTGAGTGTGCCTTGGCTAATGTAGACTGTATCATAATATGCCCAAATTTGGACTGTTATGTTCCTGTTTTCCAATATGCCCTGAATGAATACAATGGGTGTCTGTGGACCCCCTTATCAGATCTGACTCACTTTCTACCAGCCGGGACCGGTGTTCAAGGTCTCAGCTCAAAGATGTTTTTGTATGGAAAAATACCCAGGTTTGTGAGATGATGAGTTTCGTTTCTTAGTAGGTTTCGTTTCACAGTGGGCTTCGGCACCGCCCTTTCAACAGTATAAATGTCCAGCCTCTATTGTACTTTTTCGTACTTTCTGAGTGATCACAGCTTCTGGCTGGGTCACATCGGTTTGTACCCGAGAGCTCTTGTTCATAAAGCCTTCGAAGAAAAGCAATCCGTGGTTGGGGTCGTATTAATTTATCTAATCGAGCTATCGAAGTAACACTTGTCTTGGAGTTCAAAGTTGAATTTCCCTGACAGTTCTCTGGTCAGATGAGACAAAGGTAGAGCTTTTAGGGAAAATGCATCAACATAGAGTTTACATGAAAAAAATGAGGCCTTCAAAGAAAAAATAACCACGGTCCCCATAGTCAAACACGGCTGAGGTTCCCTGATGTTTTGGGGTTGCTTTGCTGCCTCTGGCACTGGACTGCTTGACCGTGTGCATGGCATTATGAAGTCTGAAGACTACCAACAAATTTTGCAGCATAATGTAGGGCCCAGTGTGAGAAAGCTGGGTCTCCCTCAAAGGTCATGGGTCTTTCAGCAGGACAATGACCCAAAACACCTTCAAAAAGCACTGGGAAATGCTTTGAAAGAAAGCACTGGAGACTTCTGAAGTGGCCAGCAATGAGTCCAGACCTGAATCTCATAGAACACCTGTGGAGAGATCTGAAAATGGCAGTTTGGAGAAGGAACCCTTCAAATCTCAGAGAGTTGGAGCAGTTGACCAAAGAAGAATAGTCTAAAATTCCAGCAGCGCATTGTAAGAAACACATTGATGGATACTGGAAGCGATTGCTCGCAGTTATTTTGTCTATAGGTTGTGCTACCAAGTATTAGGCTGAGGGTGCCAATACTTTTGTCCGGCCCATTTTTGGAGTTTAATGTAAAACGATAATAAGATGTAATTTTTTTTTTTTCATTCTCTTTTGTGTTTTTTCATTGCAAGCAAAATAAATGAAGATATTACCACCAAACCATTTGTAATTACAATCATTTTCTGGGAGAAATTGAGCATTATCTGAAAGAATTGCAGGGGTTCCAATACTTTTGGCCAGCACTGATCATATGCTTCCTTAGCAAACTCTGATTCAATTTGTATTTACATCTCCTATTGATCGTTGACACTAGGACTGTAACAATTGATCTGGATCAATATATTGTTGTTTTTTTTCAAGCACAATTGAACAAAATTCGATCAAAATACAAAAATGATGCCGTGTTATTCCTCAACAAATTTTCATATACATCAAAATTGATTCGTATTTTTTATTGCTTTAAGTAGATTGGAAGTGATTGTGTTAAAAGGGAGATAATTTGCCGGATGACACAAAATGACATCTGTCATAAGCATTCATCAATGCTCATGGCAGTTTCATGTCATAATTATGATGGTCTTATGACAGTCTTATGGCTCCTCTGTCAAATAAAGTGTGACAAAATTCCATAACTAACAATGAATGAAACAACTAGAACAGTAACTGATGAAATAATTAGAACAGAACATGAATTTTGATTTGTTATTTACATGTGTAGCGCTGCAATACATGCTAGGAGGCATGTTGGACGACAACAGTATTGACAGCAGGTGGCAGCACATGTTTATTGTTTCCCCCAAGAGAACAGTGATGGCCAAATTGAAGCTTCTTGAAGCAATGAAGCTTTGCAGCCAATTGGTTCAAAACTTCATGGTGGTTCATTTTGTCTAATGACAATTTTATGATGCCGCTGTCAGATAAAGTGTTACTGGTTGATATCTTTTGGTGTAAATATGTCTTAAAAGAGCGAGAACAGCTGCGGCTTATAGCCCAGTGCGGCTTATCTATGAACAAATGCCGTTTTCGTGTCATATTTGGTGGGTGGTGGCTTATAGTTCGGTCATAGGCGGAGTTTGACTTTTGGGGCGGGGGGGCACAACATGTTGATGACCCTGAAACGCAGTGTCAGCAATAAAATTAACTTGCAAGAATATTTATAATAAAAAGTTGACAAAGAGCGTTTTTTGTTTCCCATCATTCTTGAGGTGAATTCTAAATCGGGCTGCTTAGGCAATACTTTTCGCCAAGATCGTCATCCATTGAATATGGTACGCCCGCCGGTGTCGTGCCAATGTAGTTACCCCAGTCAAAAATTGTATCCCCTGGGTGGAGCCATATGGAGGTAGATTTGTGTCAAAAATCAAATTCAATCAAATCAAAATAAAAGTTGATTCAATCAAAATATATATTTTCAATCCCAAAAAAAGTCGCTTCAATCAAAAAAAAAAAAAATGTTAGAAAGCAAAAATAGATTTGAAACTGAAAGAAATGCATGTGAAAGCTTTTTTTTTTTTTTGATTGGAGTCAAGTTTTTTTTTTTTTTTTTTTTGATTAAAGCAACTTTTTTGATTGAAGTAATGTTGATTTGTGTTTGGGCGACATTTTGGCTAGGACGTTTCTGTCTTTATTATTCCATTAGAAAATAAGTTGCTTCAAAAAAATATATTTTTTCAAAAAGAAAAAATCACTTCAATCAAAAAAAAGAAAAATTTCAATTATAAAAAAAAATTTGAATGCGAAAAATTATTTGAGATTGAAAAATTTGCATTTGAACACTTAATTTTTCATTGAAAGTTTTCTTTGATTGAAGCAATTCTTTAAAAAAAAAAAAAATCAATCAAAGAAAAAAATCATTTGAAAAATAAATTGCCCTCCCTTAATTTTTTTTTTGTTTTTTTTTTGAAAATTATATGCAAAGCAAAAGACGATCTAAGGTGCTAGTCACATGATGTGTTCGAAAAATAATTTTGACCCATTATATACATATATTTTTTGTCCATTTCATGCATTTTTGTTGCAGTTTTATTGCTTTACAACTTTTATTGATATATATATATATATATATATATGTATATATATATATATATATATATATATATATATATATATATATATATATATATATATATATATATATATTAGGGCTGTCAAAATTATCGCGTTAACGCGCGGTAATTAATTTTTTAAATTAATCACGTTAAAATATTTGACGCAATTAACGCACATGTCCCGCTCAGACAGTATTCTGCCCTTTGGTAAGTTTTACAGCAAGACTTTTTGTGCCGTCTAACAGCGAACTCTTGTGGTCGCTTTGCGACATGGTATATTGTTGTCTTGCCAGTTCAATATGGCTGCAGGACGTCTCGGGCTGACGCCTACGTTGTAATGTTGTGCTTATATGACCCTTGGACAAGATTTGTCCGTAAGTATGGTTGTTGTAAATAATGCACATATTATGTTAGTAAGCGAAATGTTATATTTTTTGTATGAGACGCTTTTTGTTTATGTTTTGTGAACCTGTATAGCGTGCTAAGCTAATGTTGTTGCTAATGCAATGCTTGTGTACTTTTTTTTGTAGTTTTACGACGGTCTAAAAAGGACAATGGTTTGAGGCTATTTTATTAATAAATCAGATGAAAAAGAAAGAAGTCTGATTATTATGGCGTCGTTCACTAGCTGTCTAGCTTTGGAAAAAGTAGACGCTTCGGAGTGAGGCCAGAATAGACAGATTTAAATGACAGTAGAGGAAAATGCCCACTACAGTCCTTTTGTATCGTATGTTGAATGTATATATCCATCTTGTGTCTTATCTTTCCATTCCAACAATTTATTTTACAGAATATATATATTTAATTTACAGAAAAATATGTCATATTTTATATATATATATATATATATATATATATATCGCAATTTTAACCATTTTATAAAATATGACATATTTTTCTGTAAATTAAATATATATATTCTGTAAAATAAATTGTTGGAATGGAAAGATAAGACATATACATATATATATATATATATATATATATATATATATATATATATATATATTTGGGCTGTCAAACGGGCTGTCAAACGATTAAAATTTTTAATCGAGCTAATTACAGCTTAAAAATTAATCGTAATTAATCGCAATTCTAACCATTTTATAAAATATGACATATTTTTCTGTAAATTAAATATATATATTCTGTAAAATAAATTGTTGGAATGGAAAGATATATATATATATATATATATATATATGTATGTATATAATTCGGAAAGTCAGTTTCACTTTTTGCCCCCCCCCTTAAAATCCGCTTATGAGTCAGGTGCCTCTTATAGTGCGAAAAGTACGGTAAAAATTAAGTTAATGAAATTAAATAGATAAAAATACAAATACACACTGGTTACAGCACAAGTAATACTCTGAAGTTGATTTTTTTCCCATAGTATTTAATTCATTGTGTGTCATTGACAACGACAAATGTACAATTCAATTAAACTAGGAGGAATGGCTGACGATGCTAGATGTCCCCTCCAACTCAAAATGGATGGGATGTCTAGCACCGTCAATGGTGGCCAATGAGCTAAATGAGTGCCCTGTAAAGTTCTAAAAAACATATATGTCCAATATATCAACATGTACATACAGAGGAACCACACGTGGAATCATTTACCGACAGAAAAGCAATGACGCATAAATGAGGTCCTTTCTTACGGTCAAACCTTTTGTTGAGTCCAGTAAGATTGTTGTGTTGTCATACCGTCATCTCATAAATTATCTGCTACGCTGTGAAAATTGCCCGTACATTTGTTTGTTCCCACTGACTCTCTTTTGACCCACTCGTTGTGATCAATAGACATCTTTATCACCACAATTGGCTTCCTGCCTGCCCTTTAGTTGAGTGGGGCCCTCATCGTCACATCGTAGACCAGCCGGCAAAGGTGAGTGATGCCCCACTTCTTATGAGATACGCCTTATCTAGGTGAGAAAAAAACAGCAAATCCTGCCAACAGGTTGTTTGCTTTGTTCATAAAAACATTAAGTGGTCACAGTTGATCGATAGCCATCGACCAGAGGCCCTGAGATTTGCTGCGGGGCGGCTGATCGATGGGCTCGGTTCATCCCGCGTGGCTGCACAGAGACTGTGTAGGGGGAGAGACGCCACGTCTCGTTGGAGCGACGTCGCCTGTTACGTCAACTAAGATCAAGACGTTAGTACAAACACTTTGTTATGTTAATAGATTTGACATATGTTTCACGATAAGCACTATATAATTAGCCAACTTTTTAGTGTTGCTCCAAATTATTAAAACAAAATTGTACTCGTTCACTATTTTTTCAAAATGCAAGCTGTTGCTCCGTCAATTTAAGTTCTTGGATCAGTACTTTTAGCTTATTTGTGCCTGTACTTACAGTGGTATGAAAAAGTATCTGAACCTTTTGGAATTTCTCACATTTCTGCATAAAATCCCAATCAAATGTGATCTGATCTTTGTCAAAATCACACTGATGTAAAAACAGTATCTGCTTTAACTAAAACCACCCAAACATTTATAGGTTTTCATATTTTATTGAGGATCGCATGCAAACAATGACAGAAGGGGGAAAAATAAGTAAGTGAACCCTCTGCCAAAGGAGACTTACTGAACAATTGAAACCAATTTTTACCAAACAATTTAAGTCAAGTGTGTGCCCAATCACTGAAGAGTGGTTTAAAGTTGCCCTGCCCACTATAAAACACACACCTGGTAAGAATTGTATTGATGATAAGCATTGTTTGATGTGCACCATGGCTCGGTCAAAAGAACTATCTGAAGACCTGCGATCAACGATTGTTGATGTTTATAAAGCTAGGAAAGAATACAAACCCATCTCTAAAAGTCTGGATGTTCATCAATCGACAGTCAGAGAAGTTGTCTACAAATGAAGAGAGTTTGGCACTGTTGCTTCTCTCGCAAGGAGTGGCCGTCCACCAAAGATGACGCCAAGAGTTCAGCGCAGAATACTCAAAGAGATAAAAAGGAACCCTAGAGTGTCTGCTAAAGACTTACAGAAATCGCTTGCACAGTCCAATATCTCTCTCTGCAAACATCAACTATATGTAAAACTATGGCCAAGAATGGTGTTCATGGGAGGACTCCAAAGAGGAAGCCACTGATGTCTAAAAAAACATTGTTGCTCGTTTAATGTTAGCAAAAAGGCACTTGGACACTCCACAGAAGTTTTGGCAAATTATTTTTTGGACTGATAAAACCTAAAAGTTGAATTGTTTGGGAGGAACATCATGTGTGGAAGAAAAATGGAATAGCTCACCAACATCAACACCTCATCCCCACCGTAAAGTATATTGGACAGAGCGTCATGATTTGGCGCTGTTTTCCTGCCTCAGGGCCTGGACAAGTTGTAATCATTAATGGAAAAATGAATTCAAAGGTTTATCAGGATGTTTTGCAGGAAAACCTGAGGCTGTCTGTCAGACAAGCGAAAAAGAGGATGGATGCTTCAACAAGACAATGATCCAAAACATAGAAGTAAATCAACTTCAGAATGGTTTCAGAAGAACAAGATAGACGTTCTGAAGTGGCCAAGTCAAAGTCCAGACTTGAACCCCATTGAGATGCTGTGGCATGACCTAAAGATTCATGCCAGACATCCCAGGAATATGATTGAACTACAGCAGTTTTGTAGAGAAGACTGGGCCAAGATTAGTCCTGATCGACGTGCCAGACTGATCTGCAGCTACAGGAAGCATCTGGTTTAAGTTATTGCTGCTAAAGGGGGGGGGGGGGGGGGGGGGGGTGGCACAAAATATTAAATGTGATGGTTCACTTACATATTTTCCCCCTTCTGTGATTGTTTGCATACTATCGTCATTAAAATATGAAAACCTACGGTATTAATCTTTGGGTGGTTTTAGTTGAAGCACTGTTTTTTCATCCGTGTGATTTTTACAAAGATCAGATCACATTTAACAGCGATTCTATGCAGAAATGTGAGAAATTCCAAAAGGTTCAGATACTTTTTCATACCACTGTATATAGTGAATACACATGCATGACTGCTATTTGGGTCAACTAATAAAAGTTATGTTTCTGATGCATATGATTAATTTCACAGCACAATACCACATTCGCTCTGTAGCCGCTCTCTTTTACGCACACATAAAAACCAAGTCAACAAGACAGCCCGCACTGTGTTGTATTTATGATGCACGAACACAATAAAACCCAATTGCAAGCTTGCAATGTTGAAGTTGAAGAACAAATACATCCATATTAATCCTCGTGCAAACACACGCACGCGGATCGGGGAATACACAGTGCAGGAGACCATGACCGCACACACACACACACACGGAGAGAGAGTATAAAAGGAGCATCCTTCCCACTGAGCGGACAAGTGCTCTCCTAACGCTCCCTTGAACGAACCAAATATCATTCTCAAGGTAAGACTTTTTTTGTAATTTCCTCTTTTTGAAAATTATTATTTATTATTCAAAATTTTGATGTATTTCTTATATGTTTTTGGTTTTATGCTTGACTGTAAACATGGATTATACTGTTTTATATGGGTTAGATGGTTTTTTTTTCTGTATGCAAATGGCGTTTACTCCATAGAGTGAATAACTGATTTTTCTAAAATCACACATTTTAACTTCCCCCATATGCATGTGGGTGCTGCAGATGTCTACAGGGCTGAGTGTGTGTTTGGTTCTGGCGGTCCTTTGTACAAGCTCATTGGGGCTCCCCTTCTCCTCCCATCTCGGGGACGAGGACCACCGTTCCCCCTCCGCAGAAGGTACACCACTCCCTCCTCGTCAAGTCCTATCACAGTAACGTAGCATCTGTCTGTATGTGTGTGTGTGCAGCCCACCTGGAATCCCACACTTTGGGGGAGCCCCATCTCCGACACAGCCGCTCTGCACCCCAGCTCCAAGGGCTCTCCCCATCCCAAGAGGATGTAGAGTCGCGGGCCAACCTCAGCGAGCTGCTGGCCAGACTCATCTCCTCTAGGAAAGGTGCGTTGTCCTCCCAACGTGTGCCATCAACAATATGGCGCTCATTATTGAAGACAAGTGCTCTTCCCTCGATACCCCCCCCCACAACCCTCTCACCACCCTACATCATTCTCACTAATTACTAGCCTCAGTGCATGGCAGCTTTGTAAAACAAATTAGTGGCTCTGGAAAGCTTTTGTGGTTCCAAAGTGCATTTATTGGAGTCTTCCAGCCGCAGCCGTTTATTTTACGCACTTCTATTGATGACATTTATTAAACAAATAGGCATTTGATATCATTGTAGCCGCTAGATTTTGGTTCCGATGCAGTTCTGAAGTCGTCGCGTGAGGCGGGGGAGAAACTGATTGACTTTGACACGCTGTCGAGAAGACTGACAGATGTTGCGAGAGAACGTCTGTCTTTAAGTTAGGGCCAAGTAATTGCTTCTTACTTAGAAGACAGCAGCATGAAAGGTGTATTTACTGATTTAGAGCAGTAATAACACCGTAATTTCTTGTTGATAAGGAATATAGATACTTATGCTTGACTAAGGTTGTGAAATTCTGGGAATTTTCAAAGACTGGATAAAACTGAATGTATGAATTGAAGGTTGGCTTTTAACTCATTGGCTGCCACTATCAATTGACTAATCGATCATCAAATTAGTCGACTATTGTTGACTTAAAATTGTCCAAGTCCTTATTTACGAGCCTATGAAGAGTGAATATTTGTATTCGTTTTAATTTTTTTGAATTTATAAATTGTTTTTTTTACATAAAGAAAACAAGATTTTTTTCCGTTTTATTATTTAAAAGCTATTTGTTTGTTAATTAACAAAACAAAGTGAATATTTTTTTGTTTTTTATTAAAAAAATAAATAAATAAATAAAAAAGTGATGGGATTTTTTTTCTTTTTTAAAAAGATTTTTTTGTTTAAAAAAGCAACAACAAAAAAAGTTTTCTGATGTCCATGAAGTATTCAGCATTCATTTTCTAAATTTTCTCAGGCAAAAATGACGGATTTACAGAGATCCCTCATTTTTCGCAGTTAATGGGGACCAGTACCCACCGCGATAAGTGAAAAACCACGAAAAAAATTGAAGTTAATTTTTTAAAAAAATGTATATACTTTTATGTATATAATATTTTTAAATAAATGGTTTTCAAGCACTTCAAGTTTAAGTTTTAATAATGCTACTGCCCCACCAAATAATTTTAAAACAAGAATAAAGCGGAAAAATGCTTGGCTTTATTAAATGCTTCATTGAGTGAGTCCACTCAAATCTGCTCAAGCTGCTCACTTACACACAATGAGTTGCCACAGCAACTGTTTAACAAGTTAAACGATGGTTGACGAATGCTGCACTTTGAACTTAACTAACTTGATTAAACGTCTGTCAATCATCGTTAACTTTAATAAGCAACTCCAGTGCACTCACTGCCTTACCAACAAAGAGCAGGGAGAGAGAGGGAGTGAGACTACGGCTTGGGGCAGCTCATCCGTACTTTTATTTTATTTTTTGTTTATTGAAAAAAGAAATCATGATGGACTGAGGGCGCTAAGTTTGAAGTTCGAAGTAGCGAGGGATCACTGTAATAATCATTGGTGGGAACCATAGCTGCCATTGAAAGCATTAGATGTCCAATCCATTTAAACTGGGAGGGTTGACTGCTTTTACGTGCCGTCAATGATTTCAGAAAGAATTTACCAGAGAATGAACAGAAAATGTTCACTCACATTTTCTTCTATTTTACTTCAGTTTTGATCGCAACTTTTTTAATACGAGCATAACATGGCAAAGGCCACATTGATATGTGCCACCTTAGGCTATGTGGTTGAACGTTTGCGCGCGAGTTTGCGCCAAGTCGTGTTCCTCGCTGCTCGCTTTGCATTCGGTGTGGGAGGTGTCGTTGTCGAGCCTTCTGCAGCCAATCTTCTCAGCACACCAGGGAACATGAAAGGTTGTGTTTCGTGCGTTTGTGTGTGTGCACGTTGCGTAGGAGGATGTGGGTAGGGTGAAAGCAGCATCTCCGAAATACTGCTTGACTTGGATCATGATAAAAATAAAAAAAAGATTATGAGAGCAGGATAGGAACTTTTATGGGACAAACACTTTGGTGTTGATATCTAGCACAAGTGCAGTATCAGGATTTTAGGTGGTTTTCTTTTTTAATCATCTTTTGATGCTACAAGATGGCAGTGAAAGTCCATATTTATCCAAAGGAGCTCCTCAAAACACTGCAAAACAGGAAATAGACACATTTGTGCGGTCAGTTAGTAAACAGTGACAGCAATGTGAAAACCATCAATCAGCAAAAGGGAGTCAAATTTCACTCCTGACATTGACATCATTGATGCTAGTGGCTTGCATGTTCCATTAGTAAACTGTAATGAACTCCGGTAAAAGGGTCAGAGTACTCAGAACAACTTCTCCTTGTTTTCAACATTATGAATGGTTGCTAAAAACATGCTGCAAAGCAAGATTTAATCCCTTTCTCGCATTTTTTAGCAGGTTCTGTTCGTCGGAACTCGTCGGTCAACAGCAGAGGCGGCGGCCTGAGCAATGCCGGTCACCGGATAGCAGACAGGGACTACACGGGCTGGATGGACTTCGGACGGCGCAGCGCAGAGGAGTACGAGTACTCCTCGTAGATTTGAATCACTCCACTAGTGTCCATTCAAACACAATAAAAGTCTAATGAGGTTGTACATTTGTTTGTAATGCACTGTTAAATGCAATATACATATGCCAAACTTTTGCCTCTCTGTCACCCATTTCATTGTGTCAAAAGAGGGAATGTGGTGTCAGGGTACATTGAGACTTCGCAAACTGAATAAGCGTTCAGGAAAACATGATCGCTGTTCTCTCACTCTGGTCGAGGCAGATGGCAAACTGTTTTTGTCATCCTAATTTATAATTGTTATGTGGGCTTCTGTTGAGACCTTTGATCACACAACTGTAATTTGGTGTATTATAAGTAATAACTGCAAATCATCCAAATAAAAAAATAAAATATTACCATATTACTTCACCTGTTGCCTGTTTCTGTATTAGCGCATTTGTGTGTGTATTGTATTTATTTTGCACACCTTTTGTTTACTTTTCATACATTTATTAGTATTGACAATGGCGGACTTGGCAATTTTGGGGCCTAAGCGAACATATCCAGGGGCCCTCTTCATGGGTCAGGGGTTAAAAAGGTGAGAAGGGTGTGGTGGAAATATGTTCAGGTATACTAGAGCTGTCTTAAACGACAAATTATATCCTGATAAGTCAGCCGACTAGTTTTCAATTAGTCGACTAATCTGATAATTTTCTTTTTTTTACTAATTTAGCAATGAAATTTTTGTTGACGCTTATTAATTCACAAAACCATTTTGGAACACTTAAATTCTTTATTAAAGTACAAACAATCATGTAAATAACAATAATCACAAATAAACAATGAGGTTAAATGCTGATAGCATTTACTAGTGCAAAAGAATGGAAAGTAAACAGATTCAGAACACTGACTTTGCCTTTCCAGTATTTTTCAGAACAATTCTTTAAAATAAATCCTAGCATTATCATTATAGTATACTACTATATATAACAGTATAATAATTATATTAATTATTCATTACTAATCATATTTGTCATAAAGAGTGTCATTTGAAAGCTATTCTTAGTGTAGAATCTGTATTCTATTGTATTTACTCTACATATTATAATATTAATTCTGAAGTACGTGGGATTAAATCCAGAAATCGTTTTTATATGACGAACATGATGTGCTTTTATTTTGAAATGTTCACCGGAGGTACATTCGTTAAACCGCTAACCGAAAGCTTTACACTCCGTAAAAAACACTCTTCGTCATTTCTTGTGGTGTCACTAATAGATTTAAAGCAGGGCTGTCAAACGATTAAAATTTTTAATCGAGTTAATTACAGCTTAAAAATTAATTAATCGTAATTAATCGCAATTAATCGCAATTCAAACCATCTATAAAATATGCCATATTTTTCTGTAAATTATATATATATATTCTGTAAAATAAATTGTTGGAATGGAAAGATAAGACACAAGATGGATATATACATTCAACATACGGTACATAAGGACTGTAGTGGGCATTTCACTCAACTGTCATTTAAATCTGTCTATGCTGTCCTCACTCCGAAGCGTCTACTTTTTCCAAAGCTAGACAGCTAGTGAACGACGCCTTAATAATCAGACTTCTTCCTTTTTCATCTGATTTATTAATAAAATGGCCTCAAACCACTGTCCTCTTTAGACCGTAGTGAAACAACAACAAAAAAGTACACAGCATTGCATTAGCAACAACGTTAGCTTAGCACGCTATACAGGTTCACTAAACATAAACAAAAAGCGTCTCATACAAAAAATATAACATTTCGCTTACTAACATAATATGTACATTCTTTACAACAACCATACTTACGGAGAAATCTTGTCATCATATAAGCACAACATTATCAGCCAGAGACGTCGTGCAGCCATAATGAAGAAAAGAAGAAAATAATAAACCATGTCGCCAAGCGACCAAAAGAGTTCGCTGTTGGACAGCGCAAAAAGCCTTGCTGTAAAACTTACCAAAAGGCAGAATACTTTCTGAGCGGGACATGTGCGTTAATTGCGTCAAATATTTTAACGTGATTAATTAAAAAAATTAATTACCGCGCGTTAACGCGATAATTTTGACAGCCCTAATTTAAAGGGTTTTTTTTCGTTAGCAAATCCTGTTAACTAGCTGTTGAGTGTGATTGTATGACTGATTGGAACTGTACCGCATTGTTTCGCCACAGGGTGTGCTGTCGTGTATTTTATGTTTGGTGTGAAGAAGAAGAAAGTTAAAAGAGGCATTAGCGGCCTGTCCTCAACGTCTCCCTCACTGCACTTTGGCTCTCATGGAGAGCGTGTTCGCTCATGTGTTCGAAATAAACAATGGCTGACGTGCAAAATAGCAAGTGAGCTGTAAAAATAGCGAGCATAGTGGCGTGAAAAACGCGGGAGAACTAAGTGAAGCAAACAAACAGCTAAACGGAGCTAAGCGAAGCTAAACGTCGCTAAATGAAGCTAAGCGACTGATACTCAGTCCGTTGTCGTGGAACAGTCCATTGTAGTGCATGTGTGTGGGGAGAGATAATATAAATAAATGCAGCATTCAAATGGCTTTTTTTTTTGTTTTGTTATTTGTTTGTTTGGTATGGTGACATAATAATACATGACGAATAGTTAGTGTTAGTGTTAGGTCCAGTGACACTCCTGGCCTAAAGCATAGTAAAACCCACCCTAACGACTAATACATTAGGGCAAATAAGTATTTAGTCAACCACTAATTGTGCAAGTTCTCTCACTTGAAAATATTACAGAGGCCTTTAATTGTCAACATGGGTAAACCTCAACCATGAGAGACAGAATGTGGAAAAAAAAAACAAACAGAAAATCACATTGTTTGATTTTTAAAGAATTTTTTTGCAAATCATGGTAGAAAATAAGTATTTGGGCAATACCAAAAGTTCATCTCCATACTTTGTTATATACCCTTTTTTGGCAATAACGGAGGCCAAACGTTTTCTGTAAGTCTTCACAAGCTTTTCACACACTGTTGGTATTTTGGCCCATTCCTCCAATCAGATCTCCTCTAGAGCAGTGATGTTTTGGGGCTGTCGTTGGGCAACATGGACTTTCATCTCCCTCCACAGATTTTCTATGGGGTTGAGATCTGGAGACTGGCTAGGCCACTCCAGGACCTTGAAATGCTTCTTACGAAGCCACTCCTTTGTTGCCCTGGCTGTGTGTTGGGGATCATTGTCGTGCTGAAAGACCCAGCCACGTCTCATTTTCAATGCCCTTGCTGATGGAAGGCGATTTTCACTCACCATCTCTTGATACATGGCCCCATTCATTCTTTCCTTTACACAGATCAGTCGTCCTGGTCCCTTTGCAGAAAAAAACGCCCCAAAGCATGATGTTTCCACCCCCATGCTTCACAGTGTTTATGGTGTTCTTCGGATGCAATTCAGTATTCATTCTCCTCCAAACACAAGAACCTGTGTTTCTACCAAAAAGTTCTATTTTGGTTTCATCTGACCATAACACATTCTCCCAGTCCTCTTCTGGATCATCCAAATGCTCTCTAGCGAACCGCAGACGGGCCTGGACGTTTACTTTCTTCAGCAGGGGGACACGTCTGGCAGTGCATGATTTGAGCCCCTGGCGGCGCATTGTGTTACTGATAGTAGCCTTTGTTACTATGGTCCCAGTTCTCTGTAGGTCATTCACTAGGTCCCCCCGTGTGGTTCTGGGATTTTTGCTCACCGTTCTTGTTATCATTTTGACGCCACGGAGTGAGATCTTGCATGGAGCCGCAGATCGAGGGAGATTATCAGTGGTCTTGTATGTCTTCCATTTTCTAATAATTTCTCCCACAGTTGATTTCTTTACACCAAGCATTTTACCTATTACATATTCAGTCTTCCCAGCCTGGTACAGGTCTACAATTTTGTCTCTGGCGTCCTTCGACAGCTCTTTGGTCTTGGCCATAGTGGAGTTTGGAGTGTGACTGACTGAGGTTGTGGACAGGTGTCTTTTATACAGATAATGAGTTAAAACAGGTGCCATTAGTACAGGTAACGAGTGGAGCCTCGTTAGACCTCGTTAGAAGAAGTTAGACCTCTTTGACAGCCAGAAATCTTTCTGGTTTGTAGGTGAACAAATACTTATTTTACACTCTAATTTGAAAATAAATTCTTTAAAAATCAAACAATGTGATTTTCTTTGTTTTTTTTCCCACATTCTATCTCTCATGGTTGAGGTTTACCCATGTTGATAATTACAGGCATCTCTAATCTTTTTAAGTACGAGAACTTGCACAATAGGTGGTTGACTAAATACTTATTTGCCACACTGTATAAAAACACAGTAGTAGATCATCTAAACAAGGTTTTACTCCTAAAAAAAAATTATACTTCATATGAATGTAATCCACTGTATCATATCACTTTACAATACTGCAAAATATCTATGTGTTGTCAAAGTGCTGAGGAAAAAATGTTTCAAAATTTAGTAAAGGTAAATTTTAGATTAAAAACATTCAAACAGGAAGAAATTTCCCCACTGAAATGACCAAAATTCACATCAGTGCTGTTGTTTGCTTTGACCATCTAATGCCATGGCTATTTCAGTGTAACATATATATTCTATAAAACCCTGTCTTCAGTCAAATCCACACCGGAAGAGTCATTCATGAATCATCCTCTCCAAAACAAAATGTCACCTCACAGGAACAGGAAGTGAGGACCATTGAAGGTGTTTTCCTGCAGCAGTGTGACACATGCCCTAAAATCAAGTATGCATAAAAGATCCCAGTGGATCCCGGTATAATCAAGCAAGAGGACGGCAATAATGATGCCGAGAGAAAGGTCAACTCGCAGGCGCTTGGAGATGAAAGTCGGCGAACGCTTCGTTTTGGGGGGGTTAGAGCGGGCTTGTGAAAATCTTCAAAGGGACAGCAGGATCATTAACCGCAATAATGTCTGCACTTCAATTTGAAAGTCACTTTTTTAAACTTGCATTAATTGGACATTTTCATCGTGCTAATGAAGACGGAACAAACCGCTCCGACAACAGCTGCAGTGCTACTAGTGGAACGAAAAAGTCAGCATGGTGCTGAATTGTGATGAACCTGCTTGTGTTCCCATGTTAACTGATAGATGTGGTTGAGCGTGGCGTGTGCATGGGGGATCGATGAACAAAGCAGACTTGGTGAATTATTCAGAGAAGTGGCTTAGGGTGCCTTTGGGAAAGAAGAAGGTTTCTCTCGTTCGTGTGTGTGTACATGGCAGCATTTAAATGAGCAAAAGGCCGACGATCTGAAGGGGCCACACAGGAATCCAGTCAAACTGTTTCAAGAGGTGTCATTGAAAGACTTTGTATGAAGAACTGAGGACACTCTGTCTGTATACCTTTCGACCATTCGTTTTCTTTTTTTCTTATTTTGGAAAACAAAAAACAGAAAACGAGCCTGTTTCTGTTTTTCGCTTTGAACGGGGAATCGAATCAGATCAAGTGTGTGAACAAAGCAGCAAAGTTCATGAATCGAAAGGAAGTGAGGGCATGTGTGGTACACACTACCTAAAGTTTTTTTGAAAAGTGCCATTAAGTGAAAGAATAATATGCATCGAATGAGGAAGTCGCCAGGTAAATACGTCCGATCAGAGCCATGTAGAAAGAGAGTTGCGATTGTCACTACCAAATCGTGACGGGCTACCGGATCGCGACGGATTGCTACTGCGCATTCGCGAACTGACGCCATTTTCTCTCGAGGGATGACGGGAGATATAAGCCCCTTTCACATACGCCTAAACACCATTAAAATCCCAGGCTTTAAACAGGCAGCCCTTGTATGTGAAAGCAATTTCCCTGGTCGACTGACACGGAGATTACGCGGACATTTCACAGGTCGCGGCTTAGTATAATGTCTAGGGCTGTCAAACGATTAAAATTTTTAATCGGGTTAATTACAGCTTAAAAATTAATTAATCATAATTAATCGCAATTCAAACCACCTCTAAAATATGCCATATTTTTCTGTAAATTATTGTTGGAATTGAAAGATAAGACACAAGACGGATATATACATTCAACATATGGTACATAAGTACTGTATTAGTTTATTATAACAATAAATCAACAAGATGGCATTAACATTATTAACATTCTCTTAAAGCGATCCATGGATAGAAAGACTTGTAGTTCTTAAAAATTAAATGTTAGTACAAGTTATAGAAATTTTATATTAGAACCCCTCTTAATGTTTTCGTTTTATTAAAATTTGTAAAATTTTCAATCAAAAAATAAACTAATAGCTTGCTATTGTTGATGTTAATAATTACACCATGCTCACTCATGGTGCTGAAAGCCATAAAATCAGTTGGACCCAAGCGCCAGCAGAGGGCGCCAAACACCAAAAAACAAGTAACAAGCAGACATTACACTCTGCTGTCATTTTAATCTGTTTGAGCAGGGCATGTGTGTTAATTGTGTCAAATATTTTAATGTGATTATATTTAAAAAATTAATTACCGCCCGTTAACGCGATAATTTTGACAGCCCTAATAATGTCCGGAACTTTCCCGGGACAAGGAGTACGTGAAAGCAAGCGTTAAATTCCCGGGCCACAGCACGATGGCTGGTGACATAAATATCATGACGGGCCGATCGTCACTTCCTCTTTCTTCACAGTAAGACGAAAAGCGGTAAACAAACATCGCAATTATAAACATAGAGCGGAACTTCAAGTCACCTGAGTGTTTTCTGCCATATATATATTTCTTTGTTGACAAGCGATTTTCTCCTACTTTTTAAGGTGACTCTGCTAAAAAGGAAGGTATCGCCAGGGATAAATTAAGTCACTATCTCTTTTAAATTGTCAACTCTTTCAGAGGCCCTTTGTGACACATACACTTATCTGTATTTGTGAGTATTGATAGACGACTGGCTTTCATGTGCTTGATAGATTTTGTGAGCTTTGAAGATATCACCCTCCCCGTAAGTATTAGTTAATGCATGACAACCTGTATTCTTTACATCAAAATGTTTGACATTATTATAATTTAAAGATGTCAGACATTATTATATTCTAGAGATGTGTATAGATTGAAAAGTGATGTCAACAAATAGAATTTTTGAAATCGAAAACGAAGGTATAGTGTATATTTTTTAGAGCAGGCGTTACATTTTCATGATAACCATCATGCTGCTGCTGCTTGTGCTGGGGACAGCTGCTGGTGCCTGCTGATGGTGACTGATGGCTGCGACCTCTGGCTGCAACTACTGAGCCCCATCTCAAAAAGCAAAAAGCAAAAAGCAAAAAAAAAAAAGCCTTTCAATTTTATGTTTTGATGGCTGACCATTGCCATCCATTTTTTCTACTGCTCTTTAAAGGATACACATGATAGCCCTTTTCGGACCGATTGGTGCATCCAAATGCTGCACAACCAACCATCACAGCCCACTGATCTATAAAATGTTAGTTGTAAACAATGAACCATGACACCAATTTCACCAGTTGTTCAATAACAAATATGATTTTCTTTCTCAAAGGGTGATGGGTTGTTACACATTATCTTTAATACAGTGGTATGAAAAAGTATCAGAACCTTTTGGAATTTCTCACATTTCGGCATAAAATCACCATCAAATGTGATCTGATATTTGTCAAAATCACACAGATGAAAATACAGAGTCTGCTTTAACTAAAACCACCCAAACATTTATAGGTTTTCATATTTTAATGAGGATAGCAAGCAAACAATAACAGAAGGGGGAAATAAGTAAGTGAACCCTCTGCCTAAGGAGACTTAAAGAGCAATTGAAACCAATTTTTACCAAACATTTGAAGTCAGGTGTGTGCCCAATTACAGATGAGTGGTTTAAAGCTGCCCTGCCCACTATAAAACACACACCTGGCAAGAAATGTCTTGATGAGAAGCATTGTCTGATGTGCATCATGGCTTGGTCAAAAGAGCTGTCTGAAGAACTGCGATCAAGGATTGTTGATTTGAATGATGCTGGGAAAGGATAAAAAAACATCTCTAAAAGTCTGGATGTTCATCAATCGACAGTCAGAGAAGTTGTCACTTGTTTGGCACTGTTGCTTCTCTCCCAAGGAGTGGCCGTCCACCAAAGATGACGCCAAGAGTTCAGCGCAGAATACTCAGAGAGGTAAAAAGGAACCCTAAAGTGACTGCTAAAGACTTAAAGAAATCACTGACACAGTCCAATATCCCCGTGCACACATCAACTATATGTCAAACTATGGCCAAGAATGGTGTTCATGGGAGGACTCCAAAGAGGAAGCCACTGCTGTCTAAAAAAACATTGTTGCTCGTTTAATGTTCGCAATAAAGCACTTGGACTCTTCACAGGAATTTTGGCAAAATATTTTTTGGACTGATGAAACCAAAGTTGAATTGTTTGGGAGTAACACACAATGTCATGTGTGGAGGAAAAATGGAACAGCTCACCAACATCAACACCTCATCCCCACCGTAAGCCATGGTGGAAATAGCGTCATGATTTGGGGATTGTTTTGCTTCCCCGGGGCCTGGACAACTTGCAATCAATAATAGAAGAATGAATTCAATGGTTTATCAGGATGTTTTACAGGAAAACCTGAGGCCGTCTGTCAGACACTTGAAGCTAAATAAGAGGGTGGATGCTGCAACAAGACAAAGATCCAAAACATAGAAGTAAATCAACTTCAAAATGCTTTCAGAAGAACAAAATACATGTTCTGGAGAGGCCAAGTCAAAGCCCAGACTTGAACCCCATTAAGATGCTGTGGCATGACCTAAAGACAGCAAACTACAACAGTTTTGTAGAAAAGAATGGGCCAAGATGAGTCCTGATAGATATGCCAGACTTATCTGCAGCTACAGGAAGTGTCTGGTTGAAGTTATTGCCGCCAAAGGGGGGGCGGCACAAAATATTACATGTGATGGTTCAATTACTTATTGTCCCCCTTCTGTCATTGTTTGCATACTATCCTAATCAAAATATGAAAACCTACAAATATTTGGGTGGTTTTAGTTAAAGCAGACACTGTTTTTTCATCTGTGTGATTTTGACAAAGATCAGATCACTTTTGATGGTGATTTTATGCAGAACTGTGAGAAATTCCAAAACGTTTAGATAGTTTTTCATACCACTGTGTAATACCACAGAAGTGAATCAAGGAAATCTAGTCATTTTCTGGAAAAAACAGTGTTGTACTTGTGAAAAAGGAAAAACCTAAATCATCTTGCATTTCAATGTAAAAGTCGATTTCCGTGCTAATGTTAACACAAACATCAGATCAGCAAGTGTCACAACTCTTTCTACATGGCTCTGAGTCCGATCAAAACAATTGGTCCCCATAGGCTGATTTTAGAGAAGATTAATCTTTTTTAAGCGTTTCAGTTGGCCGAAATGGAAAGTTTTCATGTCAGCCCCGTTGAGAATCGACCTGATAGAATCAACCGATGCGAAAGGTGTTCCCCTTCAATATGTCAAAGTCAAGGCCAGATGATTTGATTCATCTGCCTTACATGATCATAAATATAAATGCTGAATGCATCAACTGAATATGTTATGTTTTCATTATTTTATCCATTTATTGAGAGTCAGGTGAGGCTTTAATGCTTGTTTATCCTTTCCTGTATCATCGACTTCTTCCAACCAACCAAAGTCATTATGAGCAGTATTTGATTGTTTATGTAATGATGAAAGCAGACAAGACACTTGTGTTATGTCTATGATTACACTTACTTTATATTTAATCCCCTGTTACCCAATGTCACTCTGAAGTTCCAAATGTGAATTATCTGCATTATTTATCTTGTTCTTTCGCAAATAAAAGAAAAGTAACAAACCACATTATAACGTGTTCCTTGATGTTGAGTTATGACTCAAGACTCACAAAACTTTCTAGGGGCTTCAACAGGCATATGATTAAGTGCTGCTGTCTTGTGGCAAATTTGAGCAATTGCATCCAGTAATGATGTAACTAGGCAACCCCCACATGAAGACAAACCGATAAAAGTATTACCAAAAATTTCGCTGGACTATCATCAAGATGCCGAATAACCATAAGAGGACTTTGTCTTTTGTGGCAGGGGAAGCAAAAATGTCGATGACCCCGAGACGCAGTGTAGGCAATAAAAGTAACAAGATATAAGTTCAGATAGTAGCTTAGCCCATGCTTGTACATACAGGCATCCCAGCTGTGTGTGTGTGTGTGTGCGCGCGTTTTTCTGTCTTACTTAGTGGAGAAGTAGACGCCGCATCCGTTTTGACTGAATATTCCAGCCAGGAACATTTATAATACGTTGAAAATGAGTGTTTTTTTGGTATTTGGTCTGTTTGTTTCCCGTGATTTTTTTAGGCTTAACGTCTTTAGTGGACCAAATTTAAACTCCGCTCACCATTTTGGCGGTGCTCTCCACCATTTCATGGTGGTAGTTTCAGGAGTTGTTGTTGCTTTTGAGAGCTTAGGTTTGGAAAATTATGTACAGTGCCTTGCAAAAGTATTCGGCCCCCTTGAACCTTGCAACCTTTTGCCACATTTCAGGCTTCAAACATAAAGATATAAAATTTTAATTTTTTGTCAAGAATCAACAAGTGGGACACAATCGTGAAGTGGAACAAAATTTATTGGATAATTTAAACTTTTTTAGCAAATAAAAAACTGAAAAGTGGGGCGTGCAATATTATTCGGCCCCCTTGCATTAATACTTTGTAGCGCCACCTTTTGCTCTAATTACAGCTGCAAGTCGCTTGGGGTATGTTTCTATCAGTTTTGCACATCGAGAGACTAACATTCTTGCCCATTCTTCCTTGCAAAACAGCTCGAGCTCAGTGAGGTTGGATGGAGAGTGTTTGTGAACAGCAGTCTTCAGCTCTTTCCACAGATTCTCGATTGGATTCAGGTCTGGACTTTGACTTGGCCATTCTAACACCTGGATACGTTTATTTTTGAACCATTCCATTGTAGATTTGGCTTTATGTTTTGGATCATTGTCCTGTTGGAAGATAAATCTCCGTCCCAGTCTCAGGTCTTGTGCAGATACCTACAGGTTTTCTTGCAGAATGTTCCTGTATTTGGCTGCATCCATCTTCCCGTCAATTTTAACCATCTTCCCTGTCCCTGCTGAAGAAAAGCAGGCCCAAACCATGATGCTGCCACCACCATGTTTGACAGTGGGGATGGTGTGTTCAGGGTGATGAGCTGTGTTGCTTTTACGCCAAACATATCGTTTTGCATTGTGGCCAAAAAGTTCAATTTTGGTTTCATCTGACCAGAGCACCTTCTTCCACATGTTTGGTGTGTCTCCCAGGTGGCTTGTGGCCAACTTTAAACGAGGCTTTTTATGGATATCTTTGAGAAATGGCTTTCTTCTTGCCACTCTTCCATAAAGGCCAGATTTGTGCAGTGTACGACTGATTGTTGGCCTTTGGACAGACTCTCCCACCTCAGCTGTAGATCTCTGCAGTTCATCCAGAGTGATCATGGGCCTCTTGGATGCATCTCTGATCAGTTTTCTCCTTGTTGGAGAAGAAAGTTTGGAAGGACGGCCAGGTCTTGGTAGATTTGCAGTGGTCTGATGCTCCTTCCATTTCAATATGATGGCTTGCACAGTGCTCCTTGAGATGTTTAAAGCTTGGGAAATCTTTTTGTATCGAAATCCGGCTTTAAACTTCTCCACAACAGTATCTGGGACCTGCCTGGTGTGTTCCTTGGTTTTCATAATGCTCTCTGCACTTTAAACAGAACCCTGAGACTATCACAGAGTAGGTGCATTTATACGGAGACTTGATTACACACAGGTGGATTCTATTTATCATCATCGGTCATTTAGGACAACATTGGATCATTCAGAGATCCTCACTGAACTTCTGGAGTGAGTTTGCTGCACTGAAAGTAAAGGGGCCGAATAATATTGCACGCCCCACTTTTCCCTTTTTTATTTGTTAAAAAAGTTTAAATTATCCAATAAATGTTGTTCCAATTCACGATTGTGTCCCACTTGTTGTTGATTCTTGACAAAAAAATTAAATTTAATATCTTCATGTTTGAAGCCTGAAATGTGGCGAAAGGTTGCAAGATTCAAGGGGGCTGAATACTTTTGCAAGGCACTGTATATCCATCTTGCCTCTTCTGTTCTCAGTTGTTTTTTGGGGGCGCTAAGCAAAGCAAATGTCTGTCTCTAAAGTGCTAGTCACATGATCTGTTTGAAAAATAATTTTGACCCATTATAAAAATTGTTTTGTTAATTTCATTTATTTTTGTTGTTTGTTGTATTTATATTTACAACTTTTATAGAAAACATTTTACTGGCAAAGTCTTAATCTTAAATTCATACAGTGGAAGGTCAATTATATGCAATGACATTTTATGCCATGAGGGGGGGTATCCAGGCCCCCTTAATCTCCGCGTAAAATAAGACTTTGCTGTTCAGGCGACTCATGCCAGCGTGGCATAAGGTTTCTGAATGCAACTGCGATGGAGGATCGCACCCGGATCGACTGCAACCGCTAACAGTGTCTTTAACCATTCGACCATCTATTTGAACCCCACCGAATATTTTGAACATTTCTAAAAGTACACATGAGGGTTGAGGTGTGCAACATTGAACCAAATCTAACAACCTTCCCAATAAGTTGAATAATTCAAAATGTATGAAATGAAAAGAATATCAATATTCCTAGTGGGTGGAGCTAAACAAAGTCATTAGCATATTTTGAGATAAAGTCGCCATAAAGCATCCTCAGGATCAAATAGAAAAAAAAGATGGTAACACTTTATAATAACTATCCGTTTTACTAGTTAATAGATCATTAGTAAACTGTTAATAAATGATTTATTGTTGATTTGTGAAGTATTTGTTAACAGTTTGTTAAGCATTTACAGGGTGTTCTTAACCTGAAACACAGTTTGTGTAGAAACGTTTCAAATTTTTGTGTGTAACGTTTGGCATTTCTATCTTTTCAGGTTAAGAAATGCCGTTCACTTCAAAAGAAAAGGCATTTTGATAAGGCATTTTGCAGGCAGCGCTCATGTTGCACATTTATGAAAATCTGCCATAGAACAAACAAATATTTGTACTTTTCTTTGTATATTTAACCAATAAAACTTATGACCTTCAACATGAAGTGTATATAGTTTTATTAAAATCCATCAACTAGCATGGGCATTTAGAATGGGGTCAACCATATTGGAACACCCTGTAAATGCTTAACAAACTGTTAACAAATACTTCACAAATCAACAATAAATCATTTATCAACAGTTTACTAATTATCTATTAACTAGTAAAACGAATAGTTATCATAAAGCGTTACCAAAAAGATATTATCAAGTAGAAATATAATTTAGAGATGCAATCCATAGAAGATGCATACCAAAAAAAAAAAAGCTCAATTTCTTACCTTTATCATGACTTTTCTTTGCTGGTTGACGGACAGCAGCCATCGACTCTAAAAAGCAGCCAATGTGGGAAAAAAAACTTTGTGGACGTCAGTCCACGTAATCCACCACACGACTTAATTGACTCTGATATAACTTCACCAATTTTGATCAAATGTTATATCGAGCTAAAATACGTTTAAGGACAAAAAAGCACGCCAAACAAATCAACTTTTTCGTTTCCTATTCAGTTGTTGTGCCTAATTCCCACTCCGCTGCCGAATCTCACTCCCCCTTCATTTTTGCGGCACAAACTGGACAAACTGTTTTATTTCATGACAACTTTTATAGACAGCATTTTACCAGCAAAGTCTTAATTTTAAATTCATATATAGGAAAGTCAATTACATGCAAGGACATTTTCGGCCACCAGGGTATGCTGAAAATATCCTTTCCATTTTATCCATATGTGACGACCTTCAATCCTTGCCTTACGTTTTTTTCCAACACATTGTCGTGGACAGCAAGGTGGCCGATGTCTAGAAATCCGAGCAGTTCTTGAACGCGACATGAGCAAGAACTCACTCGCCTGCACACGACCGAAAAAGAAGTGACATTGGATAGTTTCTCGCGGCACACCTGACGATCTTTCACTGCGTCACCAGTAGGTGGATGGCGAGATAGTGTAAAGCGCTTTGAGCGCCTTGAAAGGTGGAAAAGCGCTATATAAGTATAACACCATATAACACCATATAACGGCACACCAGTATGGCGCGGCACACCGGTTGAAAAACACTGGGTTAGAAGACATTACATGATGTCCAAGTACAATATGAGAGGCCTCCTCATTAGACACGACATCTTGTTTTTATCTTGTGAAATTGATTGAAAGTTTAATCCCATTGCTTCCAACAAAGCTCTTTCAACTACTTTGTGGTTCCTGTGGGTTATCATCAATTTATAAAGCTGGCCTCATTATATCAGGGGATGCAATAAAGATAAGATTGACATACCTGTAATGGAGTGTGATTGATGAGATCGGCCATGTAGTCACTCAGGAGCATGACATGCTGGGGGAACACGCAGTGACAGTTCAAACGGTTCAATCTATCGCCGTCAATAGCACTGAAACATCATCTTTTCATGCTACGCCTGATGCATCTTCGTGTGATATTATCTATTTAAAAACGTGATATGTGACATTTCAGTGATAATAGACACGAATGAGACTCACTGAATAAAAAACGACTAAGTGCGACCGCCAATCAATCCATCACATGACGGATATCAATCATCCAACGTCATCGGGAAGTTAAAAGCTTCCTGCCCTCCCGCGAGTTTTACTTTGCTGACCTCTGCATCTATCCACAAGCACGGAAGCATCATCAACTTCCCACTGTGATGGCCAATTACAGAAGCATCCGAACCCCCCAAAATCAATTGAGAGATTGTGAAAGAGTGGCCTATATGTCTGGCAGTATGTACCTCATTGTCTGAAACCAATTTGCTGAAATGTACATAGTTACTTAGTAGGAATGATACAGTATTGAAGCGATACTGACAGATACTGGATATGTACATACAGTGGGACAAATTAGTATTTAGTCAACCACTAATTTTGCAAGTTCTCCCACTTGAAAATATTAGACAGTAAGTAGTAAGTGTCAACATGGGTAAACGTCAACCATGAGAGACAGAATGTGGAAAAGAAAAAAGAAAATCACATTGTTTGATTTTTAAAGAATTTATTTGCAAATCATGGTGGAAAATAAGTATTTGTCATTACCAAAAGTTCATCTCAATACTTTGTTATGTACCCTTTGTTGGCAATGACGGAGAACAAACAATTTCTGTAACTCTTCACAAGCTTTTCACACACTGTTGCTGGTATTTTGGCCCATTCCTCCATGCAGATTTCCTCTAGAGCAGTGATGTTTTGGGGCTGTCGTTTGGCAACACGGACTTTCAACTCCCTCCACAGATTTTCTATGGGGTTGAGATCTGGAGACTGGCTAGGCCACTCCAGAACCTTGAAATGCTTCTTACGAAGCCACTCCTTTGTTGCCCTAGCTGTGGGTTTGGGATCATTGTCATGCTGAAAGACCCAGCCACGTCTCATCTTCAATGCCCTTGGTGATGGAAGGAGATTTTCACTCAAAATCTCTCGATACATTCTCCCATTCATTCTTTCCTTTACAAAGATCAGTCGTCCTGGTCCCTTTGCAGAAAAACAGCCCCAAAGCATGATGTTTCCACCCCCATGCTTCACAGTGGGCATGGTGTTCTTCGGATGCAAATGCTCTCTCGCAAACCGCAGACGGGCCTGGACGTGTACTTTCTTCAGCAGGGGGACACGTCTGGCAGTGCAGGATTTGAGTCCCTGGCTGCGCATTGTGCTACCGATAGTACCCTTATTTACTGTGGTCCCAGCTCTCTGTAGGTCATTCACGAGGTCTTCCCGTGTGGTTCTGGGATTTTTGCTCACCCTTCTTGTTATCATTTTGACGCCACGGGGTGAGATCTTGCATGGAGCCCCAGATCGAGGGAGATTATCAGTGGTCTTGTATGTCTTCCATTTTCTAATACTTGCTCCCACAGTTGATTTCTTTACACCAAGCGTTTTACCTATTGCAGATTCAGTCTTCCCAGCCTGGTGCAGGTCTACAATTGTGTCACTGGTGTCCTTCAACAGCTCTTTGGTCTTGGCCATAGTGAAGTTTGGAGTGTGACTGACTGAAGTTGTGGACAGGTGTCTTTTATACCGATAATGAGTTAAAACAGGTGCCATTAATACAGGTAACGAGTGGAGCCTCGTTAGAAAAAGTTAGACTTCTTTGACAGCCAGAAATCTTGCTTGTTTGTAGGTGAACAAATACTTATTTCCCCTCTAATTTGGAAATAAATTCTTTAAAAATCAAACAATGTGATTTTCTGATTTTTTTCCCACATTCTGTCCCTCATGGTTGAGGTTTGCCCATGTTGACAATTACAGGCCTCTCTAATCTCTTCAAGTATGAAAACTTGCACAATTGGTGGTTGACTAAATACTTATTTGTCCCACTGTACATAAGAACATTACTTTTAGTTGTCTCACTGACAGATGAGCCCTGTTTGAAAAGTGTTTGGTCAACCATGTACCGGAAAATGGACAACCCCCATTATAAGATGCAACTACTACTGATGCAAATATCATCTTTTCCTTTTAAAATATTGAATATTGACATACCCGACTTACATGATCCACGAGAAGGGTGCCGGGATATTAATGTGCTGGATGCCATTCGACACCTTGTACTCTCAAATTTCGGGCATTTGGTAGCTTGTTCGTCTGTCGCCCTTGTTTTGAAATCCTCTACGTTGTGCTGGTATTTGAGTGTATTTGTTTTGTTGTCTTATTAGCTCTCTGCCTACCGCTTAGGTTAGTATTATTGATCCCCGTCGACCTACTATCAAGGACCCATTGTGTTATTCTCCCTATTCCGTGATCGTGTGCATTTTTGTTTGGATTTGATAAACCCTTGAACGCTTCCCTCCGTTGTTTTTTGCTTTGAGGTACAATCTTATTTCCGCAGTTGCAGACCCTAACTTTGGCAACAAAATAAATCACACATTTCCAAAAATGGATGATGGACTCTCTTCCTCGGCTCTACGATCCAGTAGCAACTTAATTTTGTTGTGTTTTTAGTTTAATTCCGCTATTTTCAGTTGCTATGTTGATAATTCGATGATTGCTTGTGGTTTTTCATTTTACTGGAAAGAAAGAGGAAGTGATGATCGGCCCGCCATGATATTTATGTCATCAGCTATCGTGCTGTGGCCCGTGAATTTAACGCCTGCTTTCACACACACTGCAAAGTCCCGGATATTATACTAAGACGCGACTCGGTAAATGTCTTCGTCATCTCTGTGTAAGTTGACCCAGGAAATTCCTTTCACATATAAGGGCTGTCTGTTTCAATCCCAGGATTTAAACAGTATTCAGGTGCATGTGAAAGGGGCTTATATGATATATGCTAATCGCTGTATAAGCAGCTAGTTATAAATGCAAATTTGAAATGCTGTTATTGAAGATTAAACTAATTTAATTTCATTTTTATTTTGTCACGAGCAGCTGAAAGTCAGCAAACCACATGGATGTCTGACATCATCATTTCAGAGCTTAGCTTGCTGTCTAGCTAGGACGTAGCTCCAATATCTTGGCGATGGCAGTACAATGACGTATAATACATGTTTTTGGATAGTTATTCTGAGATTTAAGGAGTATTTTGGGGTACTTAAAAGGTTACTTCCGCCAATATAGGAATGGAACACGTTTGTAACTCGGGGATTACCAGTACATTAATTTAAAATTAAGATCAAGACGGTAAAATTCTGTCTCTAAACGTTGTAAAGTAATTAAACAAACAACAAAAATGAATGAATTGGACAATAATCCAACAAAGTATTTCATAATGGGTCGAAATTGTTTTTCGAACAGATCATGTGACTAGCACCTTAGAGATGGTCCTTTGCTTAGCTTAGCCAAAACTACACTACACAGGAGTAAAATTGATATTCGAAATTTCCTTTAAATCTCAATCTTGAAAGTTCATTTTATTGCTCCCTGCCAAAAAAGTCATACTCCGCCTGTGTTACCATTTTTCACTGATGAAAATATTTTCTTAATACCAGATCAAAATTTATTTACATAAAACACTTTCACAAAATAAGTTCAACAATAAAAAACATTTTGTCTTTAGAATTATGTTTAGCCATATTTAGTATTAGAGGAACTTAAACGTTAACGTGTGTCTAATCATATATGTTTAATATCGTTTTCCCTAGGAATTTTTTTCTTTATTTGTGTGTCTTTTGTTTCCCCATTGCCTTTGTTTGTCATGTACACTCTGAATTGAATACAATAGTTGATATATCTTATGGTCTGCGTGTATTTGACTTTTGTATCATTAAAAATTGCCTGCATGACCCACAATCCTTAAAGTCGACCCTTCTAACTTCCAGACAGTCGTATAGTGTGACATCATCAGCAGGTGCAGATAACTCGAGCACATACTTATACATGGAAGCCTTATGCAAAAAGTGTTTTCGAGCAACTGGAAAATTTTGAGATCAATAAGCCTCGCACCTAACAAAATTGACAAAAAAATGGACTGCTGATGAAAGTGCAAAATTTCCCCATTTTTGGGCTTGGCTAATTTTTGGGATTGCTTCTGCGTACATCACTAGGCTACTCGGGGGGACCTGGAGCTTTCATGGCCATGCTGGCTGGATAACTTCTGTTCCTTCTCATCCCATCTGGCCCGAAGGGGGAGCCAGACCTGCGCAGTCCACCCAGAGGCCCACCAAGAATAGGGCCCGGACTGACCGCTCTGCCTCCTGCCGCACCGGCCACCCCGAGCCGTTTGACCTTATCCAGTAGGTTGAGGTTATGCACGGTTACACTCACGTCAGTCTGACTCTCACAGTCGCGTCCCCTCTGTCGGCCTCTCATTCCCCCCGTCACTTCCTTCAGAATGGAACGTGCTGGCTTGGAGGCCAGGAAGTTGTCATAAGAGGGACTTTTAAAATCAAATCCCATTGAAGTCGCTACTGCTGAAGTCCCTTGAGCCGTGGGGGAGTTCGGAGGGGTGGAGGGGCGCAATGGGTCAGGGTCGGGTGGTCTGTTGGGAGTAATGGAAGTGCTGAATAAAACCCCTTCATTGGCTTGACTGGCATCAAGTCCCCGACTCTGGTGATACATTGCTGCAGAGATCCCTCTCTCCTGAAGAAGGCGGACAAGGCCCAGGGAGGTGCTGGTGGTACGTGTGGCATCTCTGCAGCCAAATGAAACAAACAATTAGTCAGATAAGTGGGGTACAAGCATTTCAGACTATAATTAAATGGAATCTGTTTGACTGTCTGTCCGCCCATATTCAGAGGCTATGACTGGTGTGGGCGTCAAACATTGTGGGGAGAGGAAGCATGTGTTCATATTTTATAAATGCCTCAAAATCGCTAAAAATATTATGTAAATAAGGTATAAACAACGCTGTTTTTGGCAGCCCTTTTAATTTTCGTCTTAATCCTGGACGATAATACTTATTAGTCCAAGTCATATGTTAGTCATTTCAAAATGTGTTTGTCTTCGTCTAGTTTAAGTCAATATTTAATAAAAAGGTTTTCGTCTGTAAAATTAAAAAAAAAAGTAATCCAAAAATAAATGGTTTCCAACTATTTCGAATGAACATTGACGGATGAGCACATATTGTGGCCAACTTGGCGATAATACACACTCAGCAGGAAAACAGTACATCATTTTCAATTAAATATACCCACCTTAACGCTACGAACTCTATGTGGAAAAACAGTTGTCCGAGAGTTTAAGAGTTTAGCATTGGCCTAATACTAACTTGAACGGGAATGCTATGCTATGCTACGAGTTACATTTAGTATGTGCAGGTCACTCAGCACGGACCTTAGAGGCTACAGCAAAATTGCATATTCTCTCTAGCCAAGATAAGAAAACAAATCTTCCTCTGTGTGCAAGCCTGTATGAGACTGGAGACGAAACACTGAGTCGGGGAGGAGCGCGCGCAGCACGTCACATGAGTGACACAAAAAGGCGACGATGCAGGCTAACTAAACATAAAATGTCGCGTATCTTCGTCGCGTTCTCGTCTCGTCAGACAAAAACTGGAATTCATCTCCTTTATGTTTTAGTCTCCCAAAACACATTTTCAGCTCGTTATCGTATCATCGTCATCATGAAAAAAGTGTTTGTTGGCGAACTCTTTTCGTTAGCGTCATCGTTGACAAAAACAACACCGGATACAAATAATTGTTTGCTGCACTAGGCATTGGCATTGCCATGGGAAAATACCGGTCCCCTTTCATTTAAAAACAAAAATGGTAACCCATTGAACAACTATAGATTTTGTATACAGTGGTACCTCTACATACAGAGTTAAAGTATGTAAAGCTAAAGTCGAAAAGGTCGTATGCCAAGCAGGATTTTCCCATAAGAATACATTATACTTCCATTAATTCATTCCACAGCCAGAAAACCTACACTAAATCCTTAATAAATACTGCTGGCACCATTACAAATGGCAATTACACATAGCAAAACAAATAAACTATAAATAAAAATTGGGAATAATAAATACAGTGGTACCTCTACATACGAAGTTAATTCGTTCCGGGACCTTGTTTGTAAGTAAAAATGGTCGTATGTCGAGCAGGATTTTCCCATAAGAATACATTATAATTGCATCAATTCATTCCACAGCCCAAAAACCTACACCAAACTCTTAATAAATACTGCTGTTGCCAATACATTATGAATAAAAATGAATAAAAATCATAATAATAATAATAATAGTAATACTAATAATAATACCTGTAATAATGTAACAAATCGGGTTCTAATGTGGCAGTCATATTTTGTGTGGTCTACCTGAATGCACCGCGTGGCTGACGGCAGAGTGAGAGAGTGCAGTTGAGATATTCCTTTCACTTTTAACTTCCTACTGTTGCGGGCAGTTGGCATGTTGTGTTGCACAAGTTCTGAAATAAATGATTAAAAACCTGACGAAGCTGGTGATCTCTTTGGCAATGGTTGTCACCTTTACTTGTAAAGATTGGCAAGCGGAGGTCGGAGGAGTATTGTCAAGCAGTCGGACGCGCATCTCAAGCTCATATTTTTCCACTGGTAAGCCTCACCTTTTCCCTTTTTCACCACCTTTTTTAACATTCTTGGAACCCATGTTGATTTCTCTCACAAGAAAATCCGCCGTGTGTGCGTCTTGCGGGAAAATGAATGAATGAAATTGCGACACTGTCATAAATCGTCGTATTTCGAGCATTTCGTCGGATATAGAAACAAATAGCGAGTCAAATTTTACGTTGAATGTCGAAAAGATCGTGTGTCGAAGCGATCGTATGTCAAGGTACAACTGTATTCTAATACTACTAATAATTCCTGTAATAATGTAACAAATACGGTTCTAATGTGGCGGGTGTGTTTTGCTTGCTTTACCTGAACGCACCGTGTGGGTGTTGTCACAGTGAGATAGCGGCGTGCGGTAGAGATATTACCGTATTGGCCCGAATATAAGTTTTTTTACAATGTTTTTTGCATTGAAATAAGACTGAAAAAGAGGGGGGTTGTCTTATATTTGTGGTCTAGAAATTGTACCCATTCACGACGCTAGATGGCGCCAGATATCATTGAAGCGATGTTCTGCCATAACAGATCTCAGCTACTCTCAAGTTTAACCAGTTTGCAGTATTTTATTGCAATATTTTTCCTTATTCAGATTTGTTTCAAGTTAGACTTCACTTTGATGGTTAATGCACTTATTGCAATTTTGTTGTTTTATCTCAATTGATTGGTTTATTTACATTTCAAAAACCAGAAGCCATTCATTTACAAATGTGATTGCACTTTAGTGTACATATTTAAATGTTCAGATATTAAGATTTGAATGAGGCAAAATAACATGCTTTTTCTCTCAAATATATTGTTATAATTTTCCGATGTACTGTAATTATTTTCTGTATAAAAATTAATTTGGTGTTCAAAAAGTCTTTTTTCAAACTTGAGTCTTGAAAAAGAGGGGGTCGTCTTACAATCAGGGCCGTCTTATATTCGGGCCAATACAGTACTTTCACTGTTAATGCCCTGTTGTTTTGCATATACAGTACTGCGGCGGACAGTAGGCGTGTTGTGCTGCACAAGTTATAAAATAAATGATTAAAAACCTGACAAAGCATGCCGATGTTACAACAATAATAATTGTCCCCTAACTTATAAAGACTGGCGGACCATCGAGATCGTAGACATTCTACAGCCGTATTGTGAAGCCAGTTCACGGAAGAACACACCAAACTCATATTTTCTATCATTTCCATCTTCATTTCAATGGTAAGCGTCACCTTTTTCCTTTTTTCACCACCTGCACTAACTTCCTTGGAATCCATGTTGATTTCTCTCATATTAAAATCCGCCGTGCTTCCGTCTTGCGGGAAAACAATGGAACTGCGGCGCTGTCGTGAATCATTGTATTTTGAGCATGTCGTCGGATGTATAAAGAAATGGCGAGTCAAGTTTTACGTCGGATGTCGAAAAGATCGTGTGTCGGAGCGATCGTATGTTGAGGTACCGCTGTAATTTGATTGTACAACGCGATTTTGAATTTACAAACTGTAGGCTTTGATTTTATTTTTAGTTACTGAGTACCTTTGTGAATTTAATGTGTTCATTATAGTCTTGCCTGAGATTTGTTGACGATTCAGAGGGTCTTAAACTAAGCCTGCGGGGTGTGCAGGGTGTAGCAGCGGGCGTTCCCAATAACGAGCTGGTCATCACACATGAGGAAGACGCGGGGATGGCGTTCAAACTGTCGAACAAAGCAGGCAAAATTGATCAAATGAAAAGAATCCCGTTTTGAATGGCATCTTGTTCCGGCTTACCTGGGTGTCACCCGCGTCTGCTCGTCCGTCGGATGCAGGATGCGGCACGTGGTGAAGGTGTAGGTGGAGCTTGTATGGGCCATGCATTTACCTGGATAGTATGCAGCTGCATGCAAAAGGAACCACCATGAAAAAAATAGGACTACAAAATGCTTTCGATGGTTTACTGTAATTTTCTCACCCAGTGCGTCAGTGTTGCTGAGATGTGGCGACGGGGACGGCGATGGTGGCGAAGGAGGAGCCAAGTGTGGCGAGGGCTGCCCCAGACTTGAGGAGGTTACAGCCGGGGAGGCCGAAGACGAGGTGGTGGGTAGGTTTTGGAAGTACTGTTCTCCTGCTTCGTCTTCCTCAAAGCTGCCCCATGAATACACCTGCTGATTGAAAATTGTTGGGATGTCTAAGACTGCTCTACTGTGAAATCCAGTTCAGTGGCTGCTATTATTGGTGATAGAAGTCAAATCCATTTTGACTGAACGTCTGGTCATTCGCCGCCTCCCAGTGAAAACGGACTAGACGTCTATCAATTGGTGTTTTTAACATAAATGTTAATTTTCATTTGCTAACTACAACAACACATACTCAAAGAATAATATAGCTGGCCTGGCGGTGAATGAGTTCACGAGCAAGCATGTATTGAACTTCACAGTGGAACATACAGACCTGTTCGAGCTCTAGCTCGAGGGGTCTGTATCCTTTTGACACAACCCCCGGCCTGGCATCCAAAATTACCCCGAGGTGCGGTTGCGCTAATTGCTGCCAGTGATGCAGGGTGGCCGAGCCTACGGTGGAAAGACACATACAGTATACTGTGTACTACATCTGTTTAGTGGTGCCTGTGATGTTTATAGATGAGATGTATGTGAGAGGCTACTTCAAAGAGGAAAGAAAATACGACAAATTAATAGTGACAAAAGGTGACAGCAGAACAAACTAAATTTGAATGAATCTTTATTGGTCAGACAGTAAAATAAACGGAAGTAGTGCACAATGAGGACAGGATGAACAGAAAAATGAGTAGGAAAAAAGGAAAAGAAAAGCAGGGATGAAAATGTGGGTGACAACAAAAAGTACATTGACACAATGTTATGATAAATAAACAAATAATGCATTGAACAAAATTTTTGGTGCTGAGATTGTAGTTTAGTGGTGTAGTGCCGCACTTCATCGTAACAGAATAATGCAAATTTGGAAATATATTACTACTTTTAAAAAAATGCCAAATACATGGCATTGCCAGGAAATCATGTTTGACATATATACAGAAGCATTGGAATTTATCAGGTCATGCATGTTAGACTTTGCAATGGACGGTAAATTTATAACAGTACGAAACATTTAGTAGTAAGTCGTCCCTAAATTAACTGTGACTATAAATCTAATATAAATTTTTGACAACATAAATTCAGAGCATGCATCGAGCGCATTGCTGGTGGGCGGGTTAGGGGTGGGGCTTAATAATGCTCAATCCACGGATCATTATCTAATTTATATTGTAAACTAGACCACAATACAGTATGGAGCCCTAGGAATTAACTATATTTTATCAATGTTTTTTTTTTTTTTTTTTTTAAATACAGTGATACCTTAACATACGATCGCTTCACCACTTTGACACACGATCTTTTCGACATCCGACGTAAAATTTGACTCGCCATTTGTTTCTACAGCCGACAACGTGCTTGAAATACGACGATTTAAGACAGCGCCGCAGTTTGTTTTCCCACAGGAAGGATGCACGGTGGATTTTCTTGTGAGAGAAATCAACAATGATTCCAAGAATGTTAGTGCAGGTGGTGAAAAGAAAAAGGTGAATTGAAATCAAGATGGGAATGATAATAAAATAGCGTGGTGCGCGCGTCCGTGAACTGGCTCGACAATACGGTGTTCTGTTAAATTTTGCACCCCATCAGAAATTGCAACTTTGCTGTTCTGAGCATGCGCATAATGTTAAAAATGATCGCGGATACAGCAGTAACAAAGTAAACACTACAAACTTTCTTTAAAGAAAGGAACATTTACTTACGCTTACTCATTGACGGACATGCAGAAAAGTTCTCCTCAGACACATCCTGCCGTGTTAGCTGCACACAACAACTGCACGCCGCTCTCTCACGGTTTACGTGTTCGCCGTGTCATTAAGCATTAATTTACGCCATATTCGTGTTGCACATGTATGTTTACGATGTACTGTAATTTGTTTATTTAGCACCTTTGGATAACATTGAGAGTCTAACTGAATGTAAAAGAGGGCTTATTCACCGCCTCATCAGCTTTGGAAGCAAAATATTATAAGGGTGCAAAATTTGACAGAACAACGGCCGTAGAATGTCTACAAACTTGACAGTCCTCCTACGACCTCCGTTCGCCAGTCTTTATAAGTTGAAGTGGCAATTATTGTGGGAACATCGCCCAAAAATTGCCAGCTTCGTCAGGTTTTTAATCATTTAGTTCAGAACTTGTGCAACACAACATGCCTACTGTCCGCCACAGCCGAACATAGTGAAAGTAAAAAGTCCCTCTCTCACTCTGTCAAGTCAGCCACACGCAAAACACATCCGTTACATTAGAACCCGATTCGTTACATTATTGCAGGTATTATTACTATTATTAGTATTATTTAGGGCTGTCAAAATTATCGCGTTAACGAGCGATAATTAATTTTTAAAATTAATCCCGTTAAAATATTTGACACAATTAACGCACAAATGCCCTGCTCAAACAGATGAAAATGACAGCACAGTGAAAGGTGTACTTGTTCTGTTTTTCAGAGTTTTGCCACCCTCTGCTGGCACTTGGGTGCGACTGATTTTATAGGCTTCAGCACCCATGAGCATTGTGTAAGTAATTATTGACATCAACAATGGCGCGCTACTGGTTTATTTTTTGATTGAAAATTTTACAAATTTTATTAAAACGAAAACATGAAGAGGGTTTTAATATACATTTTCTATAACTTGTACTAACATTTATCTTTTAAGAACTACAAGTCTTTCTATCCATGGATTGCTTTAACAGAATGTTAATAATGGTAATGCCATCTTGTTGATTTATTGTTACATTAAAGAAATACAGTACTTATGTACCGTATGTTGAATGTATATATCCATCTTGTGTCTTATCTTTCCATTCCAACAATAATTTACAGAAAAATATGGCATATATTATAGATGGTTTAAATTGCGAATAATTGCGATTAATTACGATTAATTAATTTTTAAGCTGTAATTAACTCGATTAAAAATTGTAATCGTTTGACACCCCTAGTATTATTATTCAGATTTTTATTCATAGTTTATTTGTTTTGCTCTGTGTAATTGCTATTTGCAATAGTACCAGCAGCATTTGTTAAGGATTTAGTGTAGGTTTTTGGGCTGTGGAACGAATTAAAATGTATTCTTATGGGAAAATCCTGCTCGACATATGACCATTTCTACTTACAAACAAGGTTGTGGAACGAATTAACTACGTATGTAGAGGTAACACTGTACATTTAAATAGCTTGCATATACAATATTTATGATATAAATTTCTTTTAACTGTTAACTATCTTTGTTTTGGGAACCAACCAATGGAAAAGGGGCCTTATCTCCATTTATTTTGAATTATGAGAGGCTTAATACTATCAGTACAGTTATACCAAGCGTCAATTACTGTATTTGTAGGTTTCTGCAATTCAGCCCCTATCCACCACAGATAGCGGGGTGTTCAATATTAGGAGCATTGCTAGACCCATGCTCTGGGCTGAGTGTCCCTGCATAAAGTGTGAGGGGAAGCAAAAGCGCGCGACTTGTGATGGTGCATTAGAGACCACAAAGAGTTGAAGAGCATCAGTGAAGGAAGCGTGCCCTTCCCTTCCCTAGCCGCCTTCCTCTTCCTGCTCCCGGCCTTGTCCCTGGCCCACCTTCTACCCCTCTCCCTCTCCACCTTAGCCCCGGTGGTCCTCACCCAGCCCCATCCGCTCCCTCTACCGCCCGCCAGCGTGTGCACGGGCCTCCCCTCTCTCCTCCTCCTGCTGCCTTCTCGCTCCTTTTTCACTCTACCCTCACCTTCGAGTGGCTTGACAATCTGCAGTTTATCAGGTAGGTAGGGCCCTCTGGAGGCCCATAGGTGGAGGTTCCCCAGAGACATGATGCTTTCTGAAGGGGTCACGACGCTACTGTGGCCTACGGGGAGGCCACCGCCTTGCCGGCGCTCCCGCTCCTCCTCGAAAAAGCGCCTTTCGCTTAGGTTATTTTGTCGGCGCAGGGACAGGCGGCGGAGGGCTATACGCAAATCCTCAGCTCCGCTCGCCTTCTTTTCTCGCCCGTCTGCGTTCCTAAAAAGTCAAAGGAATGATAATGCAGCATCTGAAAGTCTGGCAAAACCTCTTGAAACACTCATATCAATCCATTCATTCAATAAAACAAAAAGCATATTGATTATGAGGACATTATTGATGGCAATGGTCATGCATGAAAGGGTTAAATAAAAGTGCAGTAGTCCAATATGTTGTTTTTGTCTTTCCTGACAATGTGGACAGTTTGAACACTTACAAATGTAAAAAAAAAGTACACAATGAATAAGAATTCAATTAAAATGCAGTGCACATATAAAAACAATTAAAAAATTTGTGCCTAAAAAGAAGTTATAAATGAATAAATGAGAATGTATATAAAAATATTCTGTTGTTAACGTACAGGACTGAAATGATAAAAAAAAAAAAACTTTAAGCCATTATTTTATTAGGCGAGTTTAAAGCTTTTTTCAGTGATTCTTTTTGTGCACCAAATTGTGTTTAATTACACGGACTAATGTTCCTTCAAAACTTCATCCAATATGCAAAACACTTGACTCGGATGTTCTTCTCACCTCTCCTGAATGGACGCCGTCTCCATGAGGATGCTCTGCGTGCGGTTGTCGAGGTTGACGCCGTCTCCGCCCAGGTCGCCTCCACCCAGGCTGGAGTGAGGGCTGGTCAACCCACTGGACATGGGAGATGTTCGGGAGGACAAGGACTGATTGGAGCCCGGAATGTTGGCACTTGTTGGCGTCAGGGAGCGCTGACGCACCGTCTGGTTCACGTTCTTGACCGTCTCAAAAACGCGCTTACGATGGACCCTAGAATGAGTAAAAAATATGAATGCAGTTATCAGTAATGGGGCATGTTAATTGGAGGGCAGCTTGAATGAGTTATGAGCAAGTACACAATAGCATCTCCTGCACAATTCAATAGAACTGTATAATAGTGCATAATTTGTTTCGCACCAGAGCATCTGCCCTTACAGTGCGCTCAATTAACTCATTGACTGCCATTGATAGCGCTAACATTCGTTCATTCACCCCTCCCAGTCAAAAATGAATTGGAAGTCTATCGCCCTCAATAGCATGCAACGAGTTAAATGCTGTGAAAGAAAATCTTGGGGCAGTATGTGTGTACAGTGGTACCTCTACATACGATCACTTCGACACACGATCTTTTCGACATCCGACGTAAAATTTGAGCCGCCATTTGTTTCTACATCCGACGAGTTGCTCGAAATACGACGACATGACAGCACTGCAAACGAACGCACGGTGGATTTTCTTGTGTGAGAAATCAACACAGTTTTCAAAAAAAGTTGATACAGTTGGAGAAACAAGGAAAAAAGTGATGCTTACCTTTGAAATGAAGATGCAAGTTATAGAAAAATATGAGCTTGGGGTGCGCGTCCCTGAACTGGCTCAACAATACAGCTCCATGGTCCTCTTCCGACCACCGTTCGCCACTATTTATAAGTTAAGGTGACAATTATTATTGTGGTAACATTGCCAAGGAAATCGCCAGCTTCGTCACGTTTTTATCATTTATTTAAGAACTTATCCAACACAAAACGCCCATTGTCTTAAGCAGTTGACCGCTCTCAAGAAAACGAAAGTATTATCTCTACCGCACCGACCTATCTCACTGAGACGTCACCTTCGCGGTGCGTTCAGGGACAGTAAAAAGTGTCCGCCATATTAGAATCCGATTCGTTACATTATTTACAGGAATAATTATTAATTATTCTTCTTCTTATTATATTATTCTGAATTATTTATTTATAACTTATTTGTTTTTCTATGTTTAATCGCCATTTGTAACAGTGCCAGCAGTATTTATTAAGAATTTAGTGCATGTTTTTAGGCTTTGGAACGAATTAATGGAATTATAATGTATTCCTATGGGAAAATCCTGCTCGACATACGACCATTTCGACTTACAAACAAGGTCCTGGAACGAATTAAATTCGTATGTAGAGGTACCACTGTATTTCTGTTGTCATTTATTTTAAAGTTATTAATATGTTGGTGCTATCGTCAGCTAGTTGTATTTCTGGTTGACACCACGTGGGAGGGCCTGTTGACCAGGAAAAGAAGGGGAGGGGGGGTGGGGGAGACTATAAACTAAGTGACTGGGAGGGGTAGAGTATACACAAATCAGCACTGTGATCTAGAACCCAGTAATCGTGTGAATCCCTTGTGAGTGTGAGCCCGTTGGCAACCGACCCTACGCCATTTTAAAGTTATTACTTTCGTTTTGTTATAGCATTAATGTGTATATGTATTTTTGATAATTACTTTATTATTATTGTTATTAATAAATACAATAATGCAAAGGCGTAGTTTTGCATAGGGACGGTAGGGACAAAACACTCCGAACTTTTCAGGATACTTAAATTGTCCCAGCCAATTTTTAAACAACCTTATTTGCATTATATAATAAATTCAGTTATGTAGGTAAATTAGATTGTCTTCCTATATGTTTTCAGAATAGAATTGACTCTACGATTATTAAGTGAATTATTTTCATTATGTAAAGGCTTACATTTACCCCTTTTCACTTGCTGAATGTGACAGTCCATTTTATCCCCTCAAACGCATGCTTGATTGGTTGATGACTTGACCCAGCCCCGCCACACACACTCACGCTCACACTCACACAGCCCTGGCAGAAATACATGACGACAACATGCCGCCCCCTTCGAAGAGCAGGGACATTAGAAGTTTTTTTTCAGCCAGCAGCAGCCACTGTAAGGAATGTAAAAAGACGCCAAAGTTGTGGAGGTGGGAAACACACCACTAATTTTGCTACTGAAAGTCCAACCTGTATCAGAGTTAGCATAACATTAAACTGTGTGAACTTGCTAACCTGCAAAACGCGAGTAGGGAGCTGCTTAAAGAGAAGTGTCCTTCTGTTTGTGTTTTCTACGGTTAACGTTAATTAAACTGTTAGAAATGAGTCAACTCTGCTGGAAACTATAGAACCAGAAAAACGTAAGCAAGAAGCTGCTTAAAGAGAGAGAGAAGGGTGCTGCATAACCTCATGTGTTGCTCACGCAACACAACACAACACAACACAACATTATCAAAATTAACTAAAAAATTCTGGATGCCACATGCTACTCACACTAGAGTTGCGATCGACGTAATGAGCACCCCTGATTTAGATGATTCAATATATTAGGTTCATATTCGTGAGAAATGTAGCCTTGACCCAGTGTTCATCAGGCCAAACCTATGCCCTTGCAATAATGACTGATAATTAGGGCTATCAAAATTATCACGTTAACGGGTGTTAATTAATTTTTTAAATTAATCCCGTCAAAATATTTGACGCATTTAACGCACATGCCCCGCTCAAACAGATTAAAATGACAGCAAAGTGTCATTTCCACTTGTTACTTGTGTTTTTTGGTGTTTTGTCGCCCTCTGCTGGCGCTTGGGTGTGACTGATTTTATGGGTTTCAGCACCATAATTATTATTGACATCAACAATGGCGCACTACTAGTTTATTTTTTGATTGAAAATTTCACTAACTTTATTAAAACGAAATCATTTAGAGGGGTTTTAATATAAAATTTCTATAACTTTTCACATTATAACCCGATTCGTTACATTATTGCAGGTATTATTACTAGGGCTGTCAAACGATTAAAATTTTTAATCGAGTTAATTACAGCTTAAAAATTAATTAATCGTAATTAATCGCAATTAATCGCAATTCAAACCATCTATAAAATATGCCATATTTTTCTGTAAATTATATATTTTCTGTAAAATAAATTGTTGGAATGGAAAGATAAGACACAAGATGGATATATACAGTACATTCAACATACGGTACATAAGGACTGTAGTGGGCATTTCACTCTACTGTCATTTAAATCTGTCTATGCTGTCCTCACTCCGAAGCGTCTACTTTTTCCAAAGCTAGACAGCTAGTGAACGACGCCTTAATAATCAGACTTCTTCCTTTTTCATCTGATTTATTAATGAAATAGCCTCAAACCATTGTCCTCTTTAGACCGTTATAAAACTACCCAAAAAAGTACACAAGCATTGCATTAGCAACAACGTTAGCTTAGCACGCTATACAGGTTCACTAAACATAAACGAAAAGCGTCTCATACAAAAAATAGAACATTTCGCTTACTAACATAATACGTACATTCTTTACAACAACCATACTTACGGACAAATCTTGTCCAAGGATCATATAAGCACAACATTATCAGCCCGAGACGTCGTGCAGCCATATGAACTGGCAAGAAAAAAAAAAAACCATGTCGCAAAGCGACCACAAGAGTTCGCTGTTGTGCTGCAGCACAAAAAGCCTTGCTGTAAAACTTACCAAAAGGCGGAATACTGTCTGAGCGGGACATCTGCGTTAATTGCGTCAAATATTTTAACGTGATTAATTTAAAAAATTAATTACCGCACGTTAACGCGATAATTTTGACAGCCCTAATTATTACTATTATTAGTATTATTTAGGGCTGTCAAAATTATCGCGTTAACGAGCGGTAATTAATTTTTAAAATTAATCCCGTTAAAATATTTGACGCAATTAACGCACAAATGCCCCGCTCAAACAGATGAAAATGACAGCACAGTGAAAGGTGTACTTGTTCTGTTTTTCAGAGTTTTGCCACCCACTGCTGGCACTTGGGTGCGACTGATTTTATAGGCTTCAGCACCCATGAGCATTGTGTAAGTAATTATTGACATCAACAATGGCGGGCTACTAGTTTATTTTTTGATTGAAAATTTTACAAATTTTATTAAAACGAAAACATGAAGAGGGGTTTTAATATAAAATTTCTATAACTTGTACTAACATTTATCTTTTAAGAACTACAAGTCTTTCTATCCATGGATCGCTTAAACAGAATGTTAATAATGTTAATGCCATCTTGTTGATTTATTGTTATAATAAACAAATACAGTTCTTATGTACAGTATGTTGAATGTATATATCCGTCTTGTGTTTTATCTTTCCATTCCAACAATAATTTACTGAAAAATATGGCATATTTTATAGATGGTTTGAATTGTGATTAATTACAATTAATTAATTTTTAAGCTGTGAACTCGATTAACAATTTTAATCGTTTGACAGCCCTACTAATAATTAAAAACTATACATATAACAATGGTTACTTTTTACATTTTGTAAATGACCAAAAATAGTCACTTGCCCTATAAAGGGTTAAATGTCTTAAGTGTCAACTTTTTAATAGCTGTCCATTGTAGAGACAACTGTCCCAGAAAGATTTAATATTTCATCCATACTTTTGCTGCTCGCAATCGGGGTCCTCCAGACTCAGCTCCTTTCTCATTGTTCCTTCAATTTCGGCAGCTAGGGAATCCTGTGAAACATACACAAGTGCTAAAATGAGAACACACAAGCATATTGTGTATATTCACAAGGTTTGCCAACCCTTACCATCGGGTACAATCCAAGTGGATGAAAGCGTCTGGGCGTTCCCACTGTATAGTTTCTGTTCCTTAAGTTCTTCAGCTCCTCCTGTGCTTCGTGCAGCATTTCGATGCACTCTGAGTACTTCTCCTCTAATTCTTGCAGCTGTTGTGAAATAGCGCACTTCGTATTCCAAAGTTCAAATCCAAAAGTGTCGTCACGGCAACTCAACTCACCTCTGCGGTCAGTTGTCTTTGCGCATCTTTGGCCGCCATCAGATGCTGAGAGAGCTCTTCGTTCTCCACGGCAAACTGCGTGCAATGTAGACAGATTTTGGAATGAGCATACAAATAGAAACAAAGGTGTGTTTTTGAATACTCACAGACTTGGCTTTCTTTTGCAAGTCGACAATCTGAGAGAGGAGGTGCGTAATCTCCTCTTGCTGTCGGGAGGCATCGTCAGTTTTGCGAGCGAGTTCCTCCGCTATGGTAGAGATCTGCAGACTGGACAATTCTACAGAGGAAAAGTTGCATTAAAGCAGTGGTTCTGAACCTGGGTTCGATCGAACCCGAGGGGTTCGGTGAGTAAGTCTAAGGGGTTCGGCAAAGGTAAAGAAACGCAGAGTTTTTGTACGCTGATTAAAACTAGGCAAAGTGGCTTTTTAGACCAGGTTTTGGACTGGTTTGGTTCCAATTTACAGGCTTAATCCATTTCTGCTAGTCCTCGCTAATGGGAGGAGGAACTGGTTTGCTCAGTGGAAGGTTGATTCGCACTTGGTATGAGGGAATACAACATAACACGACCAATGGGCAGCGTCTCAAATTTTGACCTGTTTATGTAAAATGCTGTCAAAATGAGAAGAATTTTGAACGGGAATTTGCTAAATTGTTAGCTTGCTAGCTTAGATACAAGGGTGTAGGTTTAGTCTCAATATTGGTAGGGACGATATAACAGCATAGCCTGCATGTACACTTTTTGCTGGGGACGGGACATTACTAAAACCAAACAGATTGGGTGAACGGGGGTCAAAGCTACATTTCTCACAAATATGAATTTTTAATTGATAGGCATAATGATCAATGCAAAATAAATCTGGATTATTCTAACATTCACACTGCAAATTTATAACGTCTTATAACGTCTCATAATTTTCTCCATCTGGTTTTGACTGTTAAAGACTAGTTTCAAGAAATCTAAGTGAGTAAAATTTTCTTGAAGCACTGGCAGATATTTTCACTTATTTCTCGTAGATTTACACTGAAAGCAAGGGAATTTAACTAGTTTTAAGAAGGTGTGTTTTTGCAGTGCATACGTATTGGTTCAGGTGATGCGCCGTTTGAGTCAAACCTTTGTTTCTAAAACCTATTGAAGAAACATTTTGAAAACTTCCAGAAAAAATGTCTGGATTTTATTAGCAAATTTAAATTGCAATATTTGAACATAAATTATATTAACAGACACAATAAATACAAACCTGTTAATAATCTCTTAATTACCCAGGTATGCCAAAAATAAACATTTGTCTTATGATTTTCCGGAGCAAAATTAGTGGTGTGTTCCCCACCTCCACAACACTGACGTCTTTTTACAATACTTACATTGGCTGCTGCTGACGGGAAAAAAAAAACTAATATTCCTCATCTTTGAAGGGGGCGGAGGAGGCGGCATGTTACATTTTTGTCGGGGCTGAGGTTGCGTGTGTGTGGGAGGGAAGGGGGTCAAGTCATCAGCCAATCGAACGTCCATTTGATAAAAAAATAAAATAAATAAAATGACTGGCAGATTCAGCTAGTGAAAAGGGGTTAATGTAAGTTTGAACATAAGGAAAGTAATTCACTTAATAATGGTAGGGTCAATTCTATCCTTAAAACATATAGGAAGACACTCTAAACGACCTATATACAGTATCTGAACTCATTATATAATGCAAATAAGGTTGCTTAAAAGTTGTGGGGACAATTTGAGCATCTTGAAAAGTTGGTAGTGTTATGTCCCTACCATCCCTATGCAAACCTATGCCATTGCTTAGATATATCAGTTTTGAATTAATTTTGAAAAGAAATAGCTATTATCTCATTCCGAAGGGTTCAGTGAATCCACATGTGAAACTTGCGGGGTTCAGGACCTTTAACAAGGTTAAAAACCACTGCATTAAAGGTTTGTTTTGAGCAACGGCGATAGAAACTATGCAGGCAGACAAATGGATGACTTACTGAGTTCCTTCACACAGTCATTGACAAGCTGCTGCTCCTTCTCCTCATACGTCTCGGTTTCAGATTTGAGATGGCTCGCCTGCATAAAAAGCACATTCAGTGTATTTCCAAGTTGTCTAAGGATTGTGATGTATTGACTCTGCCTAAGTTTTAACCGATATCCGTATTCCTTGTATTCGAATGGTCTTTGTTTGTGGGGGGAATACCTCTGAGCGCAACGACAGGTTTTCTTCTTCCAGTTCCTTTAGTTTCCTCTGCAGGGTGTCGCTCAGAAAGCCTCCGGCTGCAGCATCCACTCGACTCTTCTTGCCCCTTTTAGCACATAAACACAAGCTGAACATTACAACCTATAAAATATGTTAAAAGTCTACTAATTATAACCTAATAAAATCCCTTAAATATATATAACTTTATCATAACAGGGTTGAGCAAGTCTCATTTAATGCATTTTAATGCCACTTTAATTTAATGCTCATGCTCAACTGCAGATAGTTTCACACACAAAAATTGTTAGTAGAGTTGTCAGATAATGACTTTTTGACTGATAACCGATATTGTCCAACTCCAAAAATCCGATATTAAACCGACACCGATTTATGCGGTCGTGGACTTGACATATCATGGCTAATTGTCTTGTGATGCCCCACTGGACACTTTAATAATGATAAATGTAACAACTTAAAGGTTTTCCAAAAAACATTTTTTGAAAATTAAGAGAACAACTTGAACTGAAGTTATGGAAAAAGTGCTCATATTGCACCACTATATTAACTGTTTTAATCAAAATAATGCAAACATCAGTTTTTTTGGATCATGTGCAAATGCCAACGAGGCACTGCCATATCACATAGAGCTCACAAAGTGCTTCTGGCTCAAAATAACAAAGGCACGCATCTTTAGTACAGTGAATGAGTTGTATAATGAGTTAATTTTCAGACTATAAGCTGCTACTTTTTTCCCCCCATTTTGAATCCTGCGGCTAATAGTCCAGTGTGGTTTATTTGTTGATTTATTTGGGTTAATATGTAACACTTTATTTGACAGCGTTGTCATAAGACTGCCATAAGACCGTCATAATTGTGACATGACACTATCCTGGGCATTAATGAATGCCTATGACAGATGTCATTAAGTATCATCCAGCAAATTATGTCACTAACTCCATTTATGTCCAGCTCGATTCTTTTAGATCTATTAAAAAGTGAGATAATTTGCCAGATGACACAAAATGACATCTGTCATAAGCATTCATTAATGCTAATGGCAGTGTTATGTCATAATTATGATATTCTTATGACAGCTTTATGGCGCCACTGTCAAATAAAACGTTACCAAATACCGGAGCTCGCAATTAATGAAACAACTTAAGCAATAACTGAAGAAATAATTAGCACAGAACACAAATCTTGATCTGTAGCACTGCTACAGGAGGCATGTTGAACGTCAACAGTGTTGACAGCAGGTGGCAGCAGAGGTTGACTGACTCCTTCATGGGAGCAGCGATTGCCAAATAAAACTTCTTGAAGCAATGAAGCTTTGCAGCCAATTGGTGACAAGCTTCATGGTGGTTCATTTGGTCTTATGAGTCTTATAATGTTTTCGTGTCAAATTTGGTGGGTGGCGGCTTATAGTCCGAAAATTACGGAAATCCATTATTTTTCATTATTAATTTTTGAACCATGAATGGTAAATGGTCTGCTCACATAATAAATCCCAAGCATCCTTAGTTTAGGTACATCTAATGGTCAGTAAGCATAATTGCTGTTCTAAGCTGTGACCAGCCCTTGTATAAAGGCTTCTACATTCACTTTGAAGGCAACATGCATATTCGCCCAAAACCGATGTCGATATTGTCGGATATCATTTTAAAATGCGTTTTATCGGCCGACAGTATCACCTACCTGATAATATCAGACAACTTTAAAAAGTTATGTAAAAAAAAAAAGTTATTTAACCATCAAATTTACGTAATTTTTAATGCCTTGAAAATTTAGTTGAATGCTTTTTGAGGCCTTAATTTGGACAAAATCAATTTAATGACTTTTAATGCTTGTTAATGACCTGAATGAAACCTGTAGAAAGTGTTTGACCTGTCCTTTGTCACCTAAAGGGTTAACATTAGAGTTGCCCGATAATGACTTTTGAACGGATGAACGATACCATGATATTGTGTAACTCCAAAAATCCAATACTGATATATGCGGTTGTGGACTTAACCTGTAATGGCTAATTCATGAATTGATAATTTATTATTTTTCAATCATTTATTGTTCATTTAATTTTTGCACCAGGAATGCAAATGGTCTGCTCACATAACAAATGCGAGAGATGGTATTTTTGCTCATGCGTGTGTAATAATGTGCATCTTTTCTAAATTTTATCGCTCTACTGGTGCACTTATTAGGTCAAATTGTACAGCTCTGCTATACACAAGCCAATTGAGAACATGTAAATGAAGCATTAATGTGTGATGAGAGGACTAAAAATGCTGACGTTGGGGATCCACCGGACTCATCCTCGCTCTCCTCGGCCGCGTTTGTGTAAAACTGCAGCAGCTCATCCTTCAGGTTCAACTCATGGTGCAGCTGGGCCACCTGCAAGACCGCATCTGCCATTAAAGTGAATCCCTCCCACGCTGCACGCATAAATAAGAAAGCTGCTTTGTGTGGACCTCTTCTGTGATTTGTCCCACTTGCTCTTCTAGGTAGTCATTGTGCTCAGTGAGGATTCGATTCTTCTTCAGGAGAGACTGACCGATCTTTGCAGCCAACTCCAGATCTCTCTCTTTCTAAAACAAGAAGAGGAAAAGATATTTGATGTTCTAATACATGCAGTTGGATATTTATAGCTCATTTGTTTGAGGTGCCGTGTAGACCAAAAATAACATCTGCCTCTCATACACTTGTTTTGAAATTCTGTCACACACAAACACCCAAAAATCTAAGACTTTTTTTAATGTCTAAATGGGAGTCAAACATTGTGTGTGTGAAAGGAAACAAAAAAAAAAGCCCTTTAAAATCTCTAATACTAATTGGGTTTCACATGCCAAAAAACAACCTAAATGCTAAAAAAAGCCCACACAAACATTTTACTCCCCTCAAAAAACTCACAAGTCGCAAAAACACACACACACACACACAAAAAACCTACTCAAATGTCATGTTATTTTTCATGCATGACAGGTAAATGTTTTTCCACGTCTCTATGTCACCTTATACGTCTGAACTCACCTCCTCCAGAAGACGTGTGATGGCGTCAATGTCACTAAAGGTCTTCGTCATCTGGCCCACTCTGTCTGCACAGAGCACTGTAGAAACACACACACAGGAGGAAGAGGAGGTTACTGAGGAAGCACACAGATCCAGCCTCATTATGCAACCATGCCAGTTTTCCCCAATATTGGCCTCTTAGGTCGTAGTCAGGTCAAATTTGCGTGACGCTTCTATGAGCAACGATGACGAAGATGATGTTGATGTTTTCCATGGCGCACAACCCGCAGGCACTAACCTCGATTGACTCTGTTCAATCGATGATCAGCTCTTCGCAATGCACTTAATTCAAATGCCACGGCGCTTTGAAGGACGTCAGTGAGAAACAACACTCAAGCTGTTTCGTTTTGTACAAATGCAGGACAATGAATTACAGGACATTGAAAAAACCTTGGCATTCAATACATGGAATAAAATTTTAGGTTTCTAATCTAAAATTTGATGAATCATTAAAAAAAAAAAAAAAAAAGAAAAGAAAAAATAAAGAGATTTCTTTGCAGCATTAACAGTAAAGCTTGAAATGCAAAACAAGGTTAAAAACTCAAACTACAATCTTTAAATCCCAGATTATTACAATTCTAATTTTGCTAAATATCCAAAACTGCGTTAAAAATAAGCACTTCACAAAGGCTAAGGACTTTTACCTTTCTTTTCCTCCCGATATCGCCAGTGATCCGACTCATCCCTTCTTAACATCTCCATCCTGTTCTTACTTCGCATCTCCTCTTTGAGTTGTTACACTACCACATCGTTCTCATACTATCCTGCTCTCATCACCAAACACTGTCACCATCACGCACATTTGCCTCCACTGGTGGACACAGAGAAGCGAGAGTGAACGTGTACATCACTTTTGGAGAGGCGATCAATGACTGATGCTGGAGGGAAAGTTAGGCTAAGGATTAGCTAGACTAAATGGAACTCCCACAAAGAAGGAGCACTTAAGCACTTTAATGTAGCATAGACTTTCGCCAAGGTCAAACAATTCTAAACTGGATAAATTAGCATTTAAATTGAACTCCTTAACGCATACCTTCAAGCATAATAGTTTTTATTTGCCATGCCCAATTAAATGTTGTAGACATAAAGTAGTTTCTGTTGTACTATCATTTCCAATCAACAATAGTGGTTTCTGGCACGGGCGGGTTTGGGTGGTCGCCCGGGGCGGCAAATTGCTAGAGGCAAATGCATGCAAGTTATTGTCTACTAATATAGACAAGTTTCCGAGGTATTTCCGCATTTCTGCTCGCGACTTCCGTTTTACACTTTCTCTAACCAAAACAACAGTGCAGCTGGAGTGGCATTACTCATCAAAATTCATCAAAAAAGACAGATGGAAACGCAATCAAGGACCTGAAAAGCTCCGAAGCATCCAGTTGAATGTGTCCTAATACATGAATATGGGAATTTTGTGTTCATGAAGGCAAATGTGGAACCAAGACAGTGCCACCACAAAGCAATAACAGGTACAAATATCTTCAATTTGACTACAATTTTGTCACAGCTGACACATCATTAGCTTTGCATTAGCTACAATGACAAAGAAATGGAAACCATTCATCTACTACAAGTCATACACGGGCTTTTTACTCTAAATGCATACATTCAAGTGTTACACGTTTTTGTTCGTTTCTTTACAGGTGAGAAACGTTGTTAGGCAAGGCAAGACAACTTGATGTGCCTCACAACAACACTTACGTTGATGGACATATATCGAACCACGTGCATTCAACCTTGATGATGGAAAGCTAGATTTATGCTCCACCTTTGTTCATATTTTTCTAATAATTCTATAAATAATTTTTTGACCTGTTTTGCACATGCACAAATTAATTTAAATAAAACAAGAAATGGAATAATGTTGTCCAAAAGCTATATTGCGATCAATATCTGCAATAAAAAAGAATGACAAACTATTTGTGTTTGTATGCATATGTGTGATGAGCACATAATACCATAACTATAAGCTAACTACATGAAAATTACTTCATAGCATTTCCTTGTAACAACAAAATCCGTGTCAGCCCTTCTGCATTTGGCAGCTGTAATATTTGTAATTTCGCCTCATTTTGGTCACTCAAGTGGACGGTGTGTCAATCGACACCCCATGTTAACAAAGGCTGTACAGATTGTTAAATTTTTGTCCACGAACGATTAACGAAGTGATAAGAACAAACATATAATCTTCTTGGTTAGCGAGCCACATCCTGTAGCTGGTCAAAACATTCAATTTCCAACCATATATACAGTATAGGCGCTTCCAGGAGTTCACACAACAACGCACAGCACAGACAGTCACGGAGCCTCAGCTACGTCGTGCTGAATCAATTTTTGGAGATTCTGTGGGTTCCTCTGTTTTGACAGTTTAACTACACCGTCAGCACACCACTTACTTCAACCGCACTTCATGCTGTTCTGTCTAAACCGGACGTTCGTGGCAGAAAATGTCAAAGATGGCCCCACCGATGTTTCGCTCAGGAAACCTGTCTAGAATTGGCGCCCCTAGCGTTGCAATAACGCCCCCTACAGACAGCAGTTACTGTCTACATGCAACACCATAAGGAAAAGGAGGTGGGGTCGAGGATTGGATCAGTTAACAGTGCCACTCACCGAGGGTTGACTTTGATTCCTAATGAGCAACAATATTTTCTTTTTTACTTGAATATCTGACCTAGTTGTATATTTTTGTGTATACTTTTTGTTAAGAAACCTTCTAGTCATTTTATAGTTTAGCCATTTAATTCATTTACTTTCTATCTAGAGTGGCATTTTTACTTTGGAAACTGCTCGTACGTTTATTTCCGGTTCTGCGTTTCCGGGTTCATTTGTCGGCTCCTTCAGTAATGATGTGGGTATGCCTTGTAAAGTTAATTAAAGGTGCTGCACATAGAACGTGGACATTTCTCACAATGCTAGGTGGAGGAATAGTTGTATTAAATGTGTTTATGTGTCAGTTTTTTTTTCAATTGTTCACACTCGTAATTCTGTAGTTGTTACCTAGTTTTTGTCGGCTACGACTTTTAGCATCATATCAAAATAATGAATGTGAGCAGGGGCGGGGGGGGGATTCGTCTTGTCACCCAGGCCACAATGTAGGCTAGGAAAGCCGCTGCCAATCAATAGCCTACAAATGATCTTAAAATTTGCACCTATTAGCGCTCATCTAACACGCTAAATCACATTCATAGCTTTCATGTTGCTTTTACTTGCTAAATCAGCTATTTTGTTTGAGTTGTTTAAACAGATGCCAAACAGTGTCAGAATGATGTCAGCCATAACTAATTGCCGCTTATAGGTTTATTTTTAGCTCAGGCGGCTGACATAGCGCATTATGCCAAGGTCACGTCACAGCTCTGAAACATTGACAAATATTACCAAATTCTTTTACAATTTTAGTCTAACATAAAACCATACTTATGTGTTTACATTCATTCACCCTAACATCAAAGTAAAATTAGGTTGATTTTCGATACTTGTCAAGAGTTTGCATGGTATGTGTATGGTATAATATGTAATACATGAATCAATGAAGACTTACAGAAGTATTTGAGCGTCTCGTCTATCTGCTCAGTTGTCAGGTCGAGCGGGACGTCGGCCGCCAGCAGGGGCGTGTGCAGCCAGTCATCCTGGTCGTACCCGTAGACGGTGTCTGCGCGCAAGCGATAAACTGGCAGCTGCTCCTCCAGCAGGCTGATGATCTCAAATTCTGGCAGTTCGGTGCTGTTGCACACATCTTAACACATAGAGAAGTAACAATGATTTTTGTTGTGCAGTGAAGATGATGGGGCAGTCACCTACAGCTCCTGGAGAAAATCTACGATTGCTTACAAATGCATTAACACGACAAATATGCATTACTTTTGTAACAATGAAATTTCTTTATAGAGGTGAATTTTTCAGTTAATAACAGATTTTTTTTAAAAAGGTAAATTTATGGAAAATGTGTCGGTTCACTGCTGAGGTTGCAAACGTGCTGGTTTACCTGTGATGGTCTCCGCGTCTCTGTAATCAGAGTACGCCTGGGACACGTCAGGCTGAGTGGACTCGCCCTCACCTACATACTGCTCCTCATCAACATGGGGCTGGTCAGGGTCTGGGTCGGGGTCCGGATCCGGAGCCGGGGAGTGGGAAGGGGCCGGGGAGGCCAGCTTGACTCACCGGTCACTGGCAGATGGAAGCGGCAGCCATGGATCTATAGAGCTGAATTCAATGAGAACAACAATTTGACTGTGTTCTAAATCCAAAGTCTACAGCGATCAATGCGTTTCTAGTCTTTAACTTGAGTGCTGCTGACTCAGCAGTGTGCTGCCTGCCAGCAGTAGGTCTTATATCATGCAAAACATCACCTCTGCAGAGCCACACTCATCCCTAAAGAAATATACTTATACTGCATTGTAGTGAACCTGTTACTCTGTGAATGGTAGATCATAGTGTGTTACACTTGTAATAATCCATATCTCTATATAACCAGTTACGACATGGTAAAAAAATTTGGAAAAACTAAGGCCCTAGCGTACTAATACATTGACCTGGATATCAAGGATATTGAATTAATGCTCAAATGTCTCTCCATATTAGGCCACAGGTTCATTCATGTGGCTGTGTAATTTGAGGGTGTGGCTTCATTCCCATCACCACGTGACGTCACGGATGCGGCCGTCACATCTAGGTGTCCTTAGGAGAGGACACGATCAACAGCAGTTTCACATGGCATGACATCACCATTAAAAGGATTTGAAATGGAGGAAGCTACTTCCACTCACCGGTGCTGCAATAAGGCTGTCAAAATCGTCTCTGGCTGGCTGAGTGATGCTCGCCGCCTCTCTGTGTTCACAGGCCGGGGTGGAGCAAGGGTGCTAGCCTCCACTGTGGCCTGGACCCGTAACTAGCTAACGAAAAGCTCGGATAAACGGACAAGGTCACGTTTGGGAGCTTTCCAAAGTCGTCTCGTTCCACTTGTCTCCTCCCGCAGCCATCTCTTGTTTCTGTCAGTCTCAGTCAGGCACTCCAGTGTCAAATGCACGTGAAGGAACAACAACGCTTCCGGTTATGGATTTCAAAATACGACACGGAATAACAAAAAGGTGAAACATAAGCGCGCCGTGTTTCAAAAGAATGACAATGCACAGATTGGACACAACAGCGGCTTCATTGGAGTAATGAAGCAATAACAAACACATTGATTTAAAAGTAAGTATTGTTATTTTGTCACTTCTAAACTTGTATTTTGGAGAACATCTGCTCTCTATTTCCTCACAAAAAACAACTCACATGCATCAACGACGTCATGAAAACAGAAGGATGATACAAATGCAGTGTATCACAAAAATGAGTACACCCCTCGCATTTCTACAGATATTTAAGTATATCTTTTCATTGAACAACACTGACATAATGACACTTTGACAATGAAAAGTAGTCTGTGTGCAGCTTATAGAGTTAACTTATTTTCTCCTCAAAATAACTCAAAATATATCCACTAATATCCAACCCCTGGCAACAAAACTGAGTACACCCTATGAAAAAACGTACATCCCTAAATGTCCAAATTGAGTACTGCTTGTCATTTTCCCTACAAAATGTCATGTGACTTGTTACAGGAGTGCTGTCAGCATTGCTGCAGAGATTGAAGAGGTGGGGGGGGGATCAGCCTGTAAGTGCTCAGACCATACGCCGTACTGTACATCAAATTGGTGTGCATGGCTGTCACCCCAGGAGGAAGCCTCTGCTGAAGACGGTACACTAGAAAGCCCGCCCGTCTCATCAGACCATAGGACATGGTTCCAGTAATCCATGTGCTTTGTTGACATGTTTTCAGCAAATTGTTTGCGGGCTTTCTTGTGTACAGTCTTCAGAAGAGGCTTCCTCCTGGGGTGTGCCATGCACACCAATTTGATGTAGAGTGCGGCATATGGTCTGAGCAATAACAGGCTGACTCCCAACCTGGCATTTTGGAGGGAAAATGACAAGCAGTACTCAATTTGGACATTTAGGGATGTACGTAGTTTCTAAGGGGTGTACTCACTTTTGTTGCCAGGGGTTTAGATATTAGTGGCTATACTTTGAGTTATTTGGAAGGGAAAATAGCTGCAGACAGACTACTTTTCAATGTGTCAAAGTGTCATTTTGTCAGTGTTGTCCCATGAAAAGATATAAATATCTGCAGAAATGCGAGGGGTATACTCACTTTTGTGATAGACTGTACAACGCGAATATGCTGTTCTTCTAAATGGCATTGATAGAGAAAATGAAAAATCCATTATTCTCATTAGAACATCTAAAACATGTTTGTTTGTACAAATATCAGTCTCCAAGAATTTTATTGAACAAAAGAAAGTATCGAAGGACAGACAAAACCACAGCAAAAGAAACAAGGAATATCTTTGGTTCCTTTGCGTTTTCAATGAATCTTGTGTAAGACAAGGTAAGGAATTACATTGGTTTCCAGTGCTACAGAATACTTAGCATTTAAAATCATGTCTAAACATGAAATTATGAGTTTAAGGAAAAATAAATGCCTACATTTTGAACTTTTCGACATGAGGTAACAATCAAAGCTTGCTGACTGTGAATATCATTCTGGTGTGACGGACTACAATATATCGTAGGATGTGATAAAGAGTACATTCTAAGTGCTTTCCACTTCAGACTGCCACAAAATCAAAACAAGGAGGCGTGTGTTGCATAGCGGTCCCCGAACACAAACGCACACTGCAAAATATGTAGAGGACATTCATATTACTGGCTAATATTATGACATCTTTATAAAGACCCATCAAGTAGCGTTCACAATACTACATGTAATGTAACGTTATTGGCTCTTTAAGCATCAAGTTTTTGTCGAAGGGGGAATGCAAAATCAGTTAGTGCAATGAGTGCTGGTCATTTCAACAGGTCAGTACTTTCAAAAACGGTGATTCTATGTGAGACTTTCGGAATTTGATTTGAGACAAAGGATTATGGTCCTTAAATCCTGAACATCATTCCTGCGTTGGCACCGTCTGTGCCACCTTCCCTTGTTTGTCCGTGTTGAGTTTAAGGTTGCGAGTGGAGGTTTGGGAGCTGGATTCAGGCGGGCTGTGGCTGATGTCACTTGCGCAGGCTCCTGAGCTGCCTTCCGGCAGAAGGTCCGTGGGTGTCGGAGAGGGGCATTCAGAGTCAGAGGTGGGTGGCGCCGGAGCGCCGCTGAGCTTCTGTACCTTTTTGCTGAGTTCGTTCCGTTCCAATTTGAGGGCCCGCCGCAGCTTTTCCAGCCGCTGTACTTTACCTTGAAGGGCGTCAAACTCTCGGTCTTGAACAGTTTTCTGTCAACAAAATCCCAATACAAATTTCTGTTTATATTTTGCAACATGAAATGACTGGTTAGAAAATAGCTCTGCGGCTTTACCTCCTGAGCCATCTCCACGAGAGCCTTGTTACTGCTCTCCCACCTGGACCGATACATTGCCGTCTCCTTTTCTAGCTTCTTGATCTTTTTAGTCATCTGTTCCAACATTAAATAAACAGCGTCTGTCAGCAGCAAACCTCGCATAACAACTGACTCCTCACCTTTTCCATCTCCTGTTTGAACGTGGCGAAGACCTCGTTGCTCTTAGACAATGTGGTCTGGAACTCCTCAAACTTCTCGGTGTACAGAGAAAGCTAGGAAAAGAACATGATAGATTTAGAGTCGAAATAATGTGAACATTACGTAGGAGAGGATTATCGGGAAACCTGCTGTTTGAGGTGCCCTTCCTGCTGATTCATCAGTTCACACATCCGCTGAGATTCGAGTGCCTCTTGTAGCAGCTGATGTAGACAAGACAGTTGGTAAGGTCAGTGAAAGAAACAAGTGGATGTTTAGATTGCGAGATTATTTACAAAATGTTTCTCCGTATTGTGACGTTCCTCCGACTCTTTGAGCAGTTCCTGCGCCTGCTGAAGTTTGGTGTCCACCAGCTGCTGCTGCAGGTCCTTGTGCTTCACCACTTTTTCTATATGCTGTTGAAATTGAATCTTATTCGGTCAGGTGAAATGGCTAGTATATTTATGTTGAAGGTGGACGCACCTCCTCTCGTAATAAGTACTGCTCGTGCAGCTTATTGAGCTTCTCGGCAAGCTCGGCGTTCTCCTGGCGCAGGCTGGCGTTCCTTTCGTTGTGTTGCTCCATTTGAACTTGGATGTCGTTGAGCGTCACCTGAACGTGTGATGTCACCTCTTTTCTTTTTTCCTCCTCGAGACGGGTCCTCTGTATCCCTTCCTCCTGTGAAGAAAACGGGATGTCCAAATTGAGATAAATTCTTCAAACTCTTGCCTATGTGCCTGCTGCGCACCTTGAGCGTCCGATTGTGCCTCTGCAGCTCCCTGCAGAGGCTCTCCAGCTTGCTTCGTGCCAGGATGGCCTTGCTGTGTTCGCTCCTCAGGCTGTCCTTTTCCGCCACCACCTGCGTCTGCTTCTTCTGCAACGCTCGCATCTGCTTCTGCCTGTTTCGATGCTCTTCCAGCTGCCGTCAATATACACAAAACTAAATTTAAGAAACCAAACTAGGTGTTGATGAAGAAAGGCAAGGAAAAAACTCACCAGCTCGGCGTACTTCTTGCAGAGCCCTGTTAGCTTCTCCTCGGGGGTGCTTAACGTGTTGAGAGTTTGCATTAGGAGGGTGATTTCTTTGCCTGCATGAAAAACAAAAATGACGGTGATACATTGAGTACTTTTGTCACCTCTGCTCCTGAAAAGCATAAACAACAAGCAAAATCTTCCTCACCCAGACCCTTTGCTTTCTTCTTATCATGAGTCTTCTTCTGGTCCTTGTCTACACCGCTGGCACCCCCCTTGGCTTTGGCCCCTCTGCCCCCGTTGTCATCAAGGCGCTCGGAGCCGCGCGACTGGTCATTAGCGACGGCATCGTCCGAAAGGCTTTCCCTGCAGTAGATGTTGAGGATGTCCTCCAGCTGGCGGCTAAGCTCGTTGGCCTTGTCACACCGTGACTGAGCTGCTGCTTCTGAGGAAGTAGAACGACCAGTTAAAAACAGAAAAAAGTAGTTCCGGTGATACTACAAAGATTTTTAGAAATATGGTCCCTTTCTAAATCGGGGTTCGGTCTGGAATCCAACTAGTACTGTACCTTCACTTGTTGCTTCATCTCCTTGAGGTGGCGTGTCCACCAGTGATGTTTCAGACTCTTTAGGGCTGCTGCTCGTGTCTACGTCATCCTTTGAAACCACTGTTGACTCTGCCCCATCTGCTGTAGTCGGCATATCCTCCTTCCCCTGGGCGACCGCCTCTGTGTCTTGCTTCATCATCTCTGATTTCTGCATTATTTCCCCCAAAAGACAGGATGTTCAGCACAGAAACCAACTTACGCTCAGTGACTATTTGCATTAGCTGTAAAAACTCATTACCAATCTACTTTATTGCTAATGAGAACCAAAGAGTGACATGAGTGAAATTATTTCAAAGAGGTAAAGCAACAAATAAGCAACAAGAAATTTGGTTTTCAATTATTTACTTGAACTTTCACTGTATATTGAAAGTCGCTCTCGTGCACAATCCAGTGAGTGACATAAACATCGACTATAATTTACGTTGCTGTTTAATTGATAATTTTATTCTCCACCGAAACAAAAACTATACGTTGGCACTTCAATTCATCTTTGCATTTTCCACCAACTTCAACACACACACTAGGCAGCACAAACGAAACTGCAAGAAACAGTATGAGCAAACCTAGCTCGAGAGGCAATAGTAAGCTCGTACATAAAGCAGAAACATTTAGATTACAAATGCCCGAGTTTTTATATGAAATCTAACCTTTGATTACACCAACCGACAACTTGAGTGAACACAAACAGAGAACGGCTCAGCAGCTTGACTTATACTACACTGTGAGCATTGAGCAAAAGATGTATGCTTCCGGTTAGAACTTCAATCTTCTTCTTCGATGGTTTCAAAAACGTTTTCTATATTAATTTGGTATTTGTCGCCATCTAGAGGTGATAAGTCTATATTTATCCAATGGCTCCGACTCAAAATGGCCGACAAGTGACGACGCATGTCTTCATTGGCTTACAGTACGCATCAGACATCTATCAGCTATATTCTAGCTTAATATAAATCTACGCGGTTGTTGTAGACATAAAAAAACACAAACACAGCAATACATATGAATAACAACGAATACGTTGGCGCCACAATGTAAGTCAGAAAGTAGGGGCTTGGTTGAAAAACAGCTGTGGAACATTCAACAAGACATATGAGTTAGCCCTAAAAGCGTGGAAGAATGTCCATAAAACTGCCTGATAGGCATTAGACATATTAGTAAAAGTATTTTCATAGCGTTCGTGTGTAGTATCCTACTGGAAAAAGAAGAAGACTAAGTGATTTTCAGTGTTTTTCTTGGGTGTTGCCAGAGCGAGTCGCTCCCTTGATTTGTTTGGCGCAGTTTTTTATTTTTTTTTAAACACTATACGTTTTACTTTCATTTTCTATCAGGCATATCCGGTGACCGCTAGTCAGAAAGGTCCTGTATCACATGCACTGAAAACTACACACGCTGGAAGGATAGCGTAGTCGTATCGAGCGGATTGACATCCAGTATCGCTATTTTACATTTGTACCAAAGTTACATGACACTTTGGGTTGTTTCTTCTCACCACGCTGCTTCGTATACTTTCCTCTAGAGTTGTACCCTTCTGCAAAATGGGTAAAAGAAGCAGACAGAGGCAGAAAAACCAACCAGCGGGCAGAGACCACAGAGACAACGCTGTAAGAGTCTTTACCTCTGACAAAACTGTTTCATAGCGGTTGTGTTGTTTCCACTGTTGGATGATAATAACTAGGAGTGGGAACCTCTTGGTACATCACGATACGATTTGCGATTCAAAGCTCACGATAACGATGAGCTGACGATATGGCGATACAATGATTATCGATACATTGGTCAGAAAATCATTCTAGGATATTCTACAAACAACTAATAAACAGAAAAACAAGCTTCTACTGTGAATTGGAATGACTATCACTAGTAGACGTCCAATCCATTTGAACTGGGAGGGTGGACATTCGTTCATTCGCTGCCATCCCTCCCACTTCAAACGGATTGAACATCGATGGCCGTCAGTGGCAGCCAATGCCAGGCATTAAGGTAATTTTGGGCCATTTAAGATAATTTTCCTGTTTATTTTCAGTTACTTCCTGTTAATTTTGGGGTATTTTATAGGTCACTTCCTGTTTATTTTGTGTTGCAGAACAGGAAGTGACATGGGAATAACCTAGATGAATAGGCAGTGACTCAAACTCAACAGGAATAGACCTGTTAATGCCCTAAAATCAGGGGGGGGCAAACTATTCCACAAAGGGCCACAGTGGGTGCGGGTTTTTGTTCATACCCATCATGAGAACAGCCTTTCACCAATCTGGTTTCTTACAAGTGCAATCAGTTGATTGCAGTCAGGTTCTTCTTGGTTCCACTGAAACCTCATTGGTTAAACTGTCTGTGCTGAATCAGTTGCAACAAAGACAAGGACCCACTGCGGCCCTCGAGGACCGGTTTGCCCACCCCTGTAAATCGGACTGAATGACTGTGAATGCTCTGGTTTTGAATGAACGAACGTTCCCAGTCTAAATGGATTTGGCGTCGAGCACCGTCAATGGCAGCCTTAGAGTTAACTGAGACATTATTATGGTGGAAGATTTTGGTAGCAACTTGTCGGTTGCTGTTTTTTTTTTTAATTTTTATTTTTAAACAAAAAAACATTGTCACCTTTTTAAAACGATATCTCGATTCTTGGCATCTCGACAACCTTTTGGAATACAAATTATCACGATATCGTTTCAATATTTAGTCACATCCCTAATAATAACAATTGTGAAGGAAGTGGGGGAAAAAAACCTTTGTCAACTTGATTGTTGCAGGGTTGGGGTGCTGGTTATGCCGACATTGTTAAGGAAAATAAGCTCTTTGAGCATTACTACACAGAACAAGGATTGGTTCCAGAGGGTGAGTTTGAACAATTTATGGATGCAATGAGGGAACCGCTGCCTGCCACCATACGGATCACTGGATATAAAAGGTAAGACGATAAAAACATACAGGGATCTCCTCCCCTCATTTCAGCATACACAAAAATGCTATAATGGCGGCTTGATTTATGAAGGGCATCTCTCCCCCTCTTCCCGGTTCCAGCCATGCCAAGGAAATCCTTCATTGCCTGAAGGAAAAGTACTTCAAGGATATTCAAGAGTTGGAGATCGACGGGCAGAAGATTGAGGCTCCGCAGCCTCTCAGCTGGTAATCGTCAACATGAAAAGTGTGATTGCAACTGTTCTACAAAACAGATGCTCTTCCCTCTTTTCCTAGGTATCCCGATGAGCAAGCCTGGCACACAAATATGAGTCGTAAGATAATTAGAAAGTCTCCCCTGCTGGAGAAGTTCCACCAGTTTCTTGTCAGCGAGACCGAGTCGGTGAGTCAGCGCAAAGAAAAAAATGTACCATAAATCTTGATGAAATTGTAGAGAAGGGATTAAAGTGAGAAAAACTAAATATCACATGATAATTTGTTAATTCAATGACATTTTTTAACGTGATTGTGGTTGTTAGGGTAACATTAGCCGCCAGGAAGCTGTCAGTATGATACCTCCTCTTCTCCTGAAGATTGAACCCCATCACAAGGTAAGAAAGGGTCCAATTTATTCATTTAATGATGTTGTATAGTCCAGGGATGTGGAAATACTTATGAAATATAACAATTACTGAGGAAACCAAGAAAATTCAGATAAATTACAATATTAACTAAAGAAAATCACATGTGAATTAGCCTCGTGAAAAGTTGTTGTTACAGTAAATTATTATTATATTGCTATGCCGTTTAAATAGAATTCAGGGAGGTTTTTTTTGTTTGTTTTTTGATTGCATTACTAAAATGATAGAACCGTTTGATGGTACATCGTGCCATCAGTCTATTGATTATGTTGTGTTTTTTGGAAGATTTTAGACATGTGTGCTGCTCCTGGCTCAAAGACAGCTCAGCTGATTGAAATGCTTCATTCTGACATGGAAGTGCCATTTCCAGGTAAAAATCGACACATTTCGATTTCAAAGTTTGTTTGAGTCATTAGATAAGTGAATTTACAGTGATGACTGGAATTTTGAGTCCATTTTTTGGGGGCGAAAAATAGTATGAGCTGGTATCTCAAGGCACCACTCTGCTCTCCATTCCAGAGGGCTTTGTCATCGCCAACGATGTGGACAACAAACGCTGCTACCTGCTGGTTCACCAAGCAAAACGTCTTAACAGCCCTTGCATCATGGTGGTCAACCACGACGCCTCCTGCATCCCCATGCTGCAGATCCAAAATACTGATGGAAAGAAGGACATCCTCTTTTACGATCGAGTCTTATGTGATGTGCCCTGCAGGTCAGAAGAACATTAACTTGGGCACCTTGTAATCAGTTGTGCAATCTGTTTGGACCACTGTTGTCTGCTCGGTATTCACGCAGTGGGGACGGTACCATGAGGAAGAACATAGATGTGTGGAAGAAGTGGACAACAAGCAACAGCCTGCACCTTCATGGGTGAGTAAAAGAAGCAATTATGTCCTTAGGCGGCCTCTACAGTAGTTACCGTAATTTTCCAAGCCGCCACCCACCAAATTTGACACAAAAACGGCATTTGTTCATTGATAAACCACAGCTTTCTTCACTTTATTATGGGTTATATACACCAAAGGGATTAACCGGTAACAATTTATTTGACAGCGGCATCATAAGACTGTCATAAGACCAAATGAACCACCATGAAGCTTTGAACCAATTGCCTGCAAAGCTTCATTGCTTCAAGAAAATTCATTTGGCCATCAATGCTTCCTTGGGGGAGATAGTCAACCTCTGCTGCCACCTGCTGTCAACACTGTTGTTATCTAACATGCCTCTTAGCATGCATTGCAGCGCTACAGATGTAAATAACGATCAACATTTTTGTTCTGTGCTAATTATTTCTTGAGTTACTGTTCAAGTTGTTTCATTAATTGCTAGTTAAGATATTTGGTAACACTTTATTTGACAGTCGCGTCATAAGACTGTCATAAGACCATCATAATTATGAAATGACACTGCCATGAGCATCAACGAATGCTTATGACAGATGTCATTGTGTGTCATCCGGCAAATTATTTCACTTTTGAAAGATCCAAGCTGGACATAAATGGAGTTAATGACATAATTTCCTGGATGACACTCAAAGGGATCCATGGATAGAAAAACATGTAGTTCTTAAAAGATAAATGTTAGTACAAGTTATAATAATTTGATATCAAAACCCATTTTAATGTTTTCGTTTCAATAATATTTGCAAAATTAACTAGTTGGTCGCCATTGTTGTTGATGTCTCTGAGTGGTGACATCACAGGGCCACGCTGCCGTACTTCACAGTGTCACTCTAAAAAAAAAAAAAAAAACCAAAAAAACGTGTCACTCTTTAATTATGTAAGGTAGTGATTTAAGTACGCCACAAGGATAATTTAATTGGGGATCAAGAGAATGAGTGCGTTTTGTCCCTTGACTGACGCCGTTGTTTTTCTTTCATGCACAATGTGGTGTAAGGCAGAGAGACAGGAGAGTGGACACAGGCGTTCAGATTCATAGCTCGGACCACCTGTTTATCGGAAGAAGCTTCAGAACTCCTTCACAACAAACATAATTATCATATAGTGAAAATACAAAAAATAATATTCGTATTTCTCAAAAAATAATGTTCACAAAAAGAAAAGTGCTTCAATCTGTATTAATGAGGCCCTATTCTCACACAGTTTAACAACAATGCAAAGAGAACTGGTTTTCACAAATTCACAATCAAAATATACATGCATAATATACATGCATAATACACATAAAACTCAGAGTTCTTCTTCTTCAAATTCTATTTAAACATTTTAACAGCTCATTTAGTTAATCAAATACAATGGATGGGAATATTTAGTCACAATATACAAACTGTGATGCTGGGAGCCATTATCAGAAGTCTTGTTTGTTGTGACTGACTCTACTACGGCATCAGTCGAGGGACAAAACGCACTCATTGTCTTGAGGTCTTATTAATTTAAAACTCACCAATGACACCTTGTGGTGTATTTAAATCACTACCTGACATAGTTAAAGAGTGACACTGTGAAGTATGGCAGCGTGGCCATGTGACGTCACCGCCGTGCGAGCTACTAGTTAATTTTTTTATTTAAAATTTTACAAATTTTATTAAAACGAAAACGTTAAGAGGGGCTTTATTATCAAATTATTTTAAATCGTACTAAACATTTATGTTTTAAGAACTATGTCTTTCTCTCGAAGGTACCCTTTAATTACATCTGTCATAAGCATTCATTAATGCCAATGATAGTCAAATTGCTCTTTTGGTGTAAATATACCACAAAACATTGAGGACAGCTGCGGCGTATAGTCTGGTGTGTCTTATCTGTGAACAAATGTCTTTTTCATGTCAAATTAGGTGGGTAGTGGCTTATAGTCCAAAAGTTATGGTAAGCACTTTTCTGGGGGAGCTACTGTATGCCAAGTTAATGGGGAGTGCTATTGTGGTCCAGTATTGCAGTCTACGTGTCTTTCCTTACCACCAGTCTCCAGATGCGTATTGCCGTGCGTGGTGTTGAACAGCTGGCCGTAGGCGGCAGGATGGTCTACTCCACCTGTTCCCTCAACCCCATTGAGGATGAAGCTGTCATAGCGGCACTACTGGAAAAAAGCGAAGGTATCAAATGCTTTAAAACTTTGACTTTGGACTCCATCTGCTTTGTAGGGGAAGAACAATACATTTCTTTGACAAAAATAATTCTTTAGATTCTTAGTATCTTGTCTTTGGCATGCTTTTATCTCAGTATCCCTCAGGATCAAGAGTTTTGTGCAGTTTTTACACCCTCTGTCTTACACACACTTTAAACAGAGCCAGCTATTTGTATACAAACAAAAAGACAATGATGCATAGTCTTCCATTTGAATAAATATCATTATTCACAGGCGAATAAATCAAGAGGATATATATAAAAAAAAATAAAATAAGGCCGCACTTTAATACTTGCCCCATTTTCATTACAAGGAGCATTGGAGCTGGTGGACTGCTCTTCTGACTTGCCTGGCTTGAAGTGGATGCCCGGTGTCACTTCCTGGAAGGTACTAATACTAAAGAGCTTCATTATATTTGACTGTATATGAAATAGTAGGATAAAGTGCTGAAAAGAATTTTCATATCTGTCTAGCTGATGACTAAAGAGGGAAAGTGGTTCGCTGACTGGTCAGAGGTTCCAAGCAGTCGCCACACTCAAATTAGACCCACCATGTTCGCGCCAACTGATGCGGAAAAACTGGCTGGCATGCACCTGGAGAGATGGTATGGAAGCACAGATGAGCTAAAATGTCATCCATCTTCAAGAGAGCTTGTCCCCATAGAGGTCAGGGCACCTGAGACCTTAATGAGGATAAGCGATCTTGGAAATTGAAATAGCGTACACCTGCACAAAACATAATGAAGTGATGACATCACGGTTGCACTGCAATGTAATTTTGTGACCTACAGATAGCGCTGTTGCTACATGGTTCAGTTTGTTAAATGCTGGCGTAGTCTGCACAAACCTGTTGTTGCTGCTGGCACAAAATCTGAAGAGATTTACGTGCATTAGATCAGTATTTACCAACCTTTATTGAGTCAAGGGGCATAATTAGCATGAAAAAAATCACAGTACGCCAAAGAAAAATGTCACAAAAAGGATTAAGTAAAATTTCAAATGTGAATTCTTTTTCGTCAGTATGAGGATTCTGCCACATCACCAGAATACGGGAGGTTTCTTTGTGGCTGTGTTAATGAAGAAAGCCCCAATGCCTTGGAACAAAAGATATCCAAAGGTACTTTCTCATGAACAATCACGGCTAATTTGACTGTCAGACTTGCCAGAAGAGAGAAAGCTGAGGAGAACCCCCCGCGAGTCTCGCACGCATTTGCCTCATCTGTTCAGTTCTCCTTATCGCAGCTGGTAACAAATCACATTTACTTGTCCCGCTCGCATCCAGCTGAGGAAAGAGGCTTCGTCGGGCTCTGAAGCCCAAACACTAAGCTCTCCGGTGGCTCCGGCACAGCCTTCCGGTCTCCCTGAGGTAGAAGAGATGGAAGAGGGAGGCGCCGAGGGCAAAGTAGATGGGGAGGAGGCCCAGGAGGGAGCACCCAAAGGAGCTTCTTCAAGCGACAAACAAGATGGCGTGTGTGGGTGAGTCATACCGCTTGACGAAAGAAAAAACAGGTTAACAAGTAGGAAACACTTTGGTTCCTTAGACCGCCACCTTCCAAAAAGTTGAAGACATTTGGTTACAAAGAAGATCCCTTTGTGTTCCTCAGTGAAGATGACCCTGTCTTCACCACCATACAGTGAGTCCATTTTCTGTTTAGGTCAAATTTGACAGAAATATTGTGAGGATGTAATGTTCAGGTAAGCTTCAGTATGTAAATATGAAACATCTATTTTACTGTTTTACTCTAGATCCTTCTACAACTTGTCTCCAAACTTCCCCAAGATGAACGTGTTAACCAGAACCCATGAGGGCAAGAAGAGACACTTATACATGGTGTCCAAAGAGTTGCGAAATGTCATGCTCAACAACAGTGAGCGCATGAAGGTGCCTAACACATCTTTGCTTTCACATTTCAACAGTCACTTCTTTCTAGTTTCTAGTGCATCTACATAGGTTTTTCTTGGCACACCCCCTCTGAGCAATCCCAAATCGCATTACAACTCTATCCTATGGGGCTGATGGCATGTCACGACTAAGCAAACTGTTACTTGTTCTCAAGTAGGCCAGAGACTAGCGAGAATAGCAAGCTTACAGTAAGATCAATAGGGCTGCAGCTATCGAATACTTTAGTAATCGAGTATTCTACTGAAAATTCCATCGATTAATCGAGTAATTGGATAAAACTTTTTTTTAGGTAAAGAGCAATTATAAAATATACATGAGAAAACACATTTCACCTAATATTGACCCATTTTAAGACGATGTCTTTATTTTAGATGTACATTGTTGAAAACAGCCAACGATTGCATTTCAGTTATGACTAGAAAAAAAAACAACAAATTCACTGCTTTCACTAAAAAACAGTTAGAGCTTATAAAAAAAATCTTATTTCTTACCTAAAAATGTCATTATGCTTGATAACACACATCACTTAAAAGTTAGATATTTTTCCCACGTTTCAATTGAATTTCCATTCGTGTCTATTTATAAGTTATTCTAAATTGTAAGTTCTGATAGGATTTTAAAGTTTTTGCAATGTTCAAAATCAATGTGTGCTACTTAGTGTTTTATCCATCAATGACTACTGAGCTAAAATTGACAGTTAGCTTTATTATATTTTTATTTTTCACCCTCATCACTCTACAGCGCTGTGTTTTTACACATTAAATAAAGCCTGTATGAAAGACAAGTTAGCCACACATCGACAGTAGTCATAATTAATAGAAACCTAGCCCTCCTCAGGGCTAACATTACATTAGCAAGCAGTGTTGTTTTTGGCGGGCATTTTAATTTTCATTTAAGTCTTTTAGACGAAAATACTTAAGAGTCTTAGTCATATTTTAGTCATTTCAAAACGGGGTCGTCTTCGTCTAGTCTTAGTCGACAATTTTCAAAATGTTTTCGTCTATAAATAAATAAATAAATAAAAGATTTCCAACAATTTCTGATGACAGACGAGCACATAACTGTAGAGTCTACAAGGACATAACCACTTTCATGATGATAATACACTCAGCAGGAAAACAGCACATTATTTGCAATTAAATAAACTCATCTGGACGCTATGTATGTAAAATGTTTTCCAAGAGTTTAAGAAGATTGAGTCACTGCGCTAAATGCTAGCGCGAGCGCTATGCTAACGCCACAACTTAGTTTTAGTGTGTGATGATCACTAAGCACAGACCTTTAAAGGCCAAAGCAACATTGCATAGCCAACATAAAATAACAAAACTTACCAAGCAGCACCTGACACGTTTCACAAAAGGAGAGGAATGGGCACACGTTTAAGCCTGTGTGTGGGGTGAGAGGGGTGGGGAGTGTGCTGCATGTCACATGAGTGACACAACCAAACGCTGCTAAATGAGTTGTAACTACACATACAATAAGAAAATATCAAACATTGTCAATTTATGACTGAAACTATGGTGAATTTTCATCAGTTTTCGTGTCAGACGACAACTGGCACCCATCTCGTTATGTTTTAATCTCCCAAGACACGTTTTCAGCGTGTCATCGTGACGTCATTGTCATGAAAAAAATTGTTTGTTGACGAAAACCACACTGTTAGCAAGGTACAGTAACGTTAATCTTAGTGCTCTCAAATTTATCGCGTTAACGGGCGGTAATTAATTTTTAATTAATCCTGTTAAAATATTTGACGCATTTAACGCATGCGCGGAATGACCCGCTCATGCATTGCCTCAAACAGATTACAGTGACGCCGTTTTTTGCACATTGAGAGCTAAGTGGCATAGAAAGGCGAGTGGACACAGGCGTTCATTGGACCGCGCCGTTTATTGGCATAAGCTTCGGCAACTCCTTCACAACAAACATTTAGTTGAAAGCACAACAAAAATAATATTTCTATCAAAAAACTAATGTTCACAAAAAGAAATAGCTATGCAAAATACACATAAAACTTAATCAGACTTTGGTCAAACTCTATTCAAACATTTCGTTTAGCTCAACAAATACACTGGATGGCAATATTTAGTCACAATATACTAACTATCTGAGGTCTAGTACGTTGTGAAGCCACCACTGAAATGACCGTGAAGTACCAGTGAACAGGGAACTACGGCGTCAGTCGAGGGACAAAACACACTCATTGGCATGATTTCTTAGTCATTTAAAACTCTCCATTGACACCTTGTGGTGTATTTCAATCACTGCCTTACGTAGTTTAAGACACTGTGGAAGAATGGCAATGGCGAGCTACTAGTTTATTTTTTTGATTGAAAACTTTACAAATTTTATCAAAACGAAAACATTAAGAGGGGTTTTAATATAAAATTATAAATTGTACTAACATTTATCTTTTAAGAACTACAAGTCTTTCTATCCGTGGATCCCTTTAACAGAAAGAATGTTAATAATGTTAATGCCATCTTGTGGATTTATTGTTATAATAAACAAATACAGTACTTTTGTACAGTATTTTGAATGTATATATCCGTCTTGTGCCTTATCTTTCCATTCCAACAATAATTTACAGAGACGATTTGAATTGCAATTAACTATGATTAATGAATTTTTAAGCTGTGATTAACTCGATTAATAATTTTAATCGTTTGACAGCCTTATTTTAATCTTATTTATGTGCACTACGTTAACTAGTAAACCCTGTCCCGAGTATTGGTCCTCCGCTCTCAGAGTAAACGGGGTGCCTTTTGTGGAGCTGCAGCATTAAAGACGAGCTTTAGTGTTATACAAGCGCTGCCTTACAGTGAATACTTGAAACTGTGTTCGCCTTGGTGTCCAGCTTGAAACGCTCCCACACTTTTGACATTGCTTTTTCTTGGTGCCTTTCTCTTCGCTTTCGTCGGCACCTCTATATTCATGCATGGTTGAAATCAAATATATCTGCCGCCTCTGTCGCACGTGACTTCAGTGCAAAACGTCATGCTTAGAGCCGGCAACGTTAAATGATTCCTCAAGGCGGAAAAAAAATCCCAGATCAATTTTTAAAATCAAGTTACTCGAATTGTTCGAGTAATCGTTTCAGCCCTAATCAAGAACGCATCGTTATTATTTTCACATTTTGCACATCGTCACTGATTTCGACAAATGAACATTTTATTTTCAACGCGATATAGTTCGAGCTATAGATATTCTTATTTAGTTTTTTACACATTATATTTAACATATTGATTTTTTTTTTTTTAATATTAGCAAACCACAGACTTAAGCCTCCCACACCTTCTGGGATACGGGAATTGATCTGCTTGTTTTACACAGCCTAGAGCTCAGGAAAAAAACAAATCTAATGTTATTGTGAAAAGCTGCTTAATATATTCCTCATTTAGCATGGAATCCCCAATTAGGATTCAAGCGGGTACTACGTTGGTTAAAAATAGCTGACTACAAAGACTGAATACTGCACTTTTTCCGTTGCCTTTTAGGTCATAAATACAGGGGTGAAAGTGTGGTCACGCAACAGCGACGGAGAGGAGTTCGGTTGTGCTTTTAGACTGGCTCAAGAGGTGATTAAAACATTTATGAAAATATATACTGGATTAAGAATTCAAGTCATAAGCGTTTTTCTTAAGCATGTCCCCTTTGGCACTCTATCAGGGCATCTACACTCTGCAGCCGTATATTCGCTCCAGGATCATCACAGTGAGTGTTGAGGACATCAAGGTGCTGCTGACTCAGGAAAATCCCTTCTTCAGCAAATTAGAGGATGACGCCCACGCTCAGGCTAAAAAAATTGGTATGCGTAAATACAATTTGATTTTGGATAATTTTCTTAAATTAACGTTTGATCCTTTGTTGCAGACATGGGCAGCATTGTTTTGAAGTATATGCCAAACCCAGAGTAAGTGTCTTGCACAGGCTCTGTACAGTTGTTTTAGTGTAGTATTGTCACAATTTCTGTGTGTTTCACCTTTGTTTTGCTAGTAAGCCAGCAGAGCCTCAGTGTTCTATCCAACTTTGCGGCTGGAGGGGAAAAACGTCCATACGAGCGTTCGTACCCCGCAACGAGAGGTACCACTACCTACGCATGCTGGGCGTTGAGGTCTTCCGGGACAAGCAGGGCGCGGGCAGGAAGCCAAAAGATGAGGAGGCCAAAGGAGAGGGCGAGGGGGAGGCGGCGGTGGATGACACAGAGCTGGACTTGGAGAATGGGAGTGAAAATGGATCATCAGAAGCAAAGATGGATGGCGGTATTAAAGGGACTAGTGGTTGAGGGTAGAAGAGGACTGAGTGAGAGTGCATGAAAACTGCAAGAGCTGCAGGCCACTCCATAGACCACACTGTGTGTGTGCGCAAGAAAGAGGAGTTTACGCTTCACCACAATGACAGATGGAATATCTTTTGGAGGTAGACAACTTGGCTGGTATTTTTGGGGATTTCCCAGAAGGCATTTTTTTTTTTAAAGTTAAATGGTCTGTCTTTCTCCTTTATGCTTTAATAATGGTTTTCACCAGCCTAGTGGCATCACCTTTGTTTTTTTCCCCCGTTTTAAAGAGTTTTATATTATGTCTAATCTCATTTTGTACACCTGTATTAGTATAAACAGCTGAATAAAGGTGTGAAAGATAATAATAATAATAATAATACATTTTATTTCTAGAGCGCTTTTCAGATACACAAAGACGCTTCACAAGAGGCATGGAATTACAGTACGATAAAAAGGTATTAAAAGGATTAAAAACTTAAAAGCACAATAAAAAGAGGTAAAAAATATGACAGCTAGGGGTTATGGTGGGTAAGATAGAGTGAACAGGTGTGTTTTCAGTCGAGATTTGAAAAGTGATAGAGTAGATATGTTGCGGAGATCAGGGGGTAGGGAGTTCCAGAGCTGGGGGGCGCAATGACTAAAAGCTCTGGAACCAAAGGTGGAGAGGCGGACACGGGGGACGGAGAGGGGGGGAAAAGTGGTAGGGCGAAGTGAACGGGTTGGATTGTTTGGATGGAGAAGATCGCAAAGGTAGGGAGGGGCCAAGGCATGGAGTATTTTGAAGGTGATGATGAGGATTTTGTAATTGATTCTTTGTTTGACGGGAAGCCAGTGAAGTTGACGGAGGATGGGGGTAATGTGGTGTGTTGCGGGGGTTCGTGTGATGAGGCGTGCTGCTGAGTTCTGGAGGAGCTGCAGTTTCTGGAGGGACTTATTAGGGAGACCGAAGAGCAGTGAGTTACAATAATCGAGCCGGGTGGTTATTAGATTACAGACCAGGGTGGAAGCGGTATGGCGGGTGAGAGAAGGGAGGAGGCGAGAAATGTTGCGAAAGTGGAGATAGGCTGATCTGGTGATGCTGTTGATATGTGACCGGAAGGAAAGTGTGCTGTCGAGGATGACACCCAGACTCTTAACCTGAGATGAAGGAGAGATCGGTAAATTGTTGATTGTAATAGAGAACTTATGGACATTAGAGAGTGTTGCGGTGGTACCAACCAAGAGGACTTCTGTTTTGGAGCTGTTAAGTAGGAGGAAGTTGGAGGAGAACCAGGAGTTAATGTCATCTAAGCAGAGGGTGAGGGAGGACGGTGGGAGGGAGGCGGTTGGTTTTGGTAACGGTTATATGTCTATATTTTTGGTGTGTTATTAAAATAAGTCCTTGTGTTGAGATATTTAAATGCATTTCTGTTCATACTAGTGCTATTAATGACAGAAGTCATTGTGATACTTTATAATAGGCATGTGCCGATTAGGGGTTTCAAGGTGTACGACAACGTTAAGGTTTCAAAACTGCAAAAATTTCCGTCATACCATCCCTTAGGTGTTAGCTATTTTTATGTCCAAAAAATGACTCGCTTGCAGCTGCAAGGCTCAACCCTCCCCCACCGGTTGTTGCTCAGTGTCAGCGAGTCTGCTGTGCAACTCTTGAACGTTTCCCCCCCATCGAAGAAAACGAAATCGCTGGGCCAACCGATATGTAAAGCCGCAGAGGGTGGCTGCTGAGGAGGCAATACTTTCATCATGATTTCGCATTTATACAAAATTAAAGGTTAGTCAACACCAGTGTTGTTAATCTTACTTTAAAAACGTAGTTATTATTAATTATAGTTACAAATGACTTCTCCCAAAAAGTAATTGCGTTAGTAACTCAGTTACCTGAATGTAAGAGTAATTAGTTACTTGGCAAAGTAACTGGTGATAATTTTCATGTTTTTTTTTTTTTCCTCAAAAAAAAAACATAGGTCACACTGTGAAGTTTAAAAGGTTTTTAGGACAATTGGCCCGAGCCAAATTCTTTATCCTAATTTACCCTTTACCCTGAATCAACCGTTAAAAGTTAAGATTGCTCCCATTTTTTGCCGATTTAGGAGTACCATAATTTTCAGACTGCTACTTTTTTCCTTCATTTTGAATCCTGCGGCTTATCGTCCGGTGCGGCTTATGTGTTGATTTATTTGGGTTAATAGATACACTATTTGACAGCGGTGTCATAACACTCATAAAACCGTCATAATTATGACATGACACGATCATGGGTCTTAATGAATGCTTATGTCATAGAATAGAATAGAATAGAATAGAATGTGTCATCCGGCAAATTATTTCACTAACTCCATTTATGTCCAGCTTGGATCTTTTACATCCATTCAAAAGTGAGATAAGTTGCCGGATAACACTAAATCACGTATGTTATAAGCATTCATTAATGCTCAGGACAGTGTCATGTCATAATTATGATTGTCTTATGACAGTCGTCTGGCACCACTGTCAAATAAAGTGTTACTAAATACCATAACTAGCAAGTAATGAAACAACTGGAACAGTAACTGAAGAAATAATTAGCACAGAACATGAATCGTGATTCTGTAGCGCTGCAATGCATGCTAGGAGGCATGTCGGACAACAACAGTGTTGACACCAGGTGGTAGCAGAGGTGGACTGTCTCTCACAAGGGAGCAGCGATGGCCAAATGAAGCTTCTTGAAGCAATGCAGCTTTGCAGCCAATTGGTTCAAAGCTTCATGGTGTTTCATTTGGTCTTATGGCAGTCGTATGATGCCGCTGTCAAATAAAGTGTTACAGGTTAATATCTTTTGCTGTAAATTTGCCATAATACAGTGAGGACGGCTGAGGCTTATAGTCCAGTGCGGCTTATCTATGAAGAAATGCCGTTTTCGTGCAAAATTTGGTGGGTAGCGGCTTATAGTCAGGTGCGCCTTATAGTGCGAAAATTACAGTATTTTCGTTAAAAAAAGTTACTTAGATTCGCTAGGAAGGTTCTCTACAACAGAGCCTTCCTAAGAAGTCTACTGCTTTAAGATGGCGGCTGTTAACCAACGCATCTAGTTTCTATACTGTACATTTAGCTAACGCTGCTGTGTCATTTCGCATCTAGTTCTATATATATGTGATATCTACCATGTCTACCATATCATGTGGGCTAGTTGAGACTATCTAGTTAGTCTAGTTAGACTATCGGCTACAGTCAGATATTATTGGAGCCACCTAGCATTGCATTTGCTCGGCGTCACAACTTTTTTGCCCCCTCTCCACTCCTGCTCTGCTCTGTCGTCTCGGTGAGTCCGTCTTCCTCAGACTTTTCTCGCATCATTCAAGTAAGTAATGCATAGTATTAGTAACGCACGCCTTTCCATCCTCAGTAACGGTAACGGGCGTTGCCAAGATGAGAAAAGTAATTGATTAGATTACTCACTACTGAAAATAATAACGCCGTTAGTAACGCCATTATATTCTAACGCCGTTATTAACAACACTGGTCAACACTGTCATGAACATTAGCCACCAGCTATGAGAGTTAACTCCAGCGTGTTTAGTGTGTCTAGCGGTGGTAAAATGTTTCTTTTTTTCTCTGGCAACTGTCTGTTGAGAAAGAGAGTGTGTGTATATTGTAAACATGATGCGAGTCATACACACATGCTTTTTATGGAAAATAATTCACTTATTTTTGTTCTGATGGTAGTAATAATGTTGAGCTATGGCTGTGAGTTTAGGCTCACCTAAAGTACTGCATTTTTATTTTAATTTAGAATAATTTGTTATTTTTAAATTTTATTTTGCCATTATACTTAAGGTTCAATTTTCTAATATGTTTTTAGAAATAGAAATCCTGTTCATCGGGAAAAAAAGTTTGTTTTGTTTTTTTTAACCAAGATATCTCACATATTTTCTTAAAACATTTTAGAGCTGTAATTGCAATACCTTGAGACCGTGAAACTGATATTTTGGCTTAAAGTTATCATACTGTCAGAATCTCATAGTACGGCTTCTCTGGCTGTTAATCGTGAAAGAAAAATCTCAAAACATTTTATGAATAAAAGCTAACATGATTTACTATTATATATTATACAGTTGTGGTCAAAAGTTTACATACACTTGTGAAGAACATAATGTCATGGCTCTCTTGAGTTTCCAGTTATTTCTACAACTCTGATTTTTCTCCGATAGAGTGATTGGAACAGATACTTCTTTGTCACAAAAAACATTCATGAAGTTTGGTTGTTTTATGACTTTATTATGGGTTAACAGAAAAAGTGATCAAATCTGCTGGGTCAAAAATATACATACATGGATCTGAAAAAGCGAATCATTGACTTGAACAAGTCAGGAAAGTCACTTGGAGCCATTTCAAAGCAGCTGCAGGTCCCAAGAGCAACAGTGCAAACAATTGTTTGTAAGTATAAGCATGGCACTGTTTTGTCACTGCCACGATCAGGAAAAAAAAGCAAGCTATCACCTGCTGCTGAGAGAAAATTGGTCAGGAGGGTGAAGATTCAACCGAGAATCACCAAAAAGCAGATCTGCCAAGAATTAGAAGCTGCTGGAACACAGGTGTCAGTGTCCACAGTCAAGCGTGTTTTGCATCTCCATGGACTGAGAGGCTGCCGTGCAAGAAGGAAGCCCTTGCTCCAAAAGCGGCACCTTAAGGCTCGACTGAAGTTTGCTGCTGATCACATGGACAAAGATAACACCTTCTGGAGGAAAGTTCTGTGGTCAGACGAAACAAAAATCGAGCTGTTTGGCCACAATGCCCAGCAATATGTTTGGAGGAGAAAAGGTGAGACCTTTAACCCCAAGTACACCATGCCTACCGTCAAGCACGGTGGTGGTAGTATTATGCTGTGGGGCCTGTTTTGCTGTCAATGGAACTGGTGCTTTACAGAGAGTAAATGGGATAATGAAGAAGGAGGATTACCTTCAAATTCTTCAAGATAACCTAACGTCATCAGCCCGAAGATTGGGTCTTGGGCGCAGTTGGGTGTTCCAACAGGACAATGACCCCAAACACACATCAAAAGTGGTAATGGAATGGCTAAATCAGGCTAGAATTAAGGTTTTCGAATGGCCCTCTCAAAGTCCTGACTTAAATCCCATTGAGAACTTGTGGACAATGCTGAAGAAACAAGTCCATGTCAGAAAGCCATCAAATTTAACTGAACTACACCAATTCTGTCAAGAGGAATGGTCAAAGATTCAACCAGAAGCTTGTGGATGGCTACCAAAAGTGCCTAATTGAAGTGAAAATGGCCAAGGGACATGTTACCAAATATTTGCGCTGCTGTATGTATATTTCTGACCCAGCAGATTTGATCACTTTTTTCTGTTCACCCATAATAAAGTCATAAAAGAACCAAACTTCATGAATGTTTTTTGTGACAAAGAAGTATCTGTTCCAATCACTCTATCAGAGAAAAATCAGAGTTGTAGAAATAACTGGAAACTCAAGAGAGTCATGACATTATGTTCTTCACAAGTGTATGTTAACTTTTGACCACAACTGTACGTATGTGCTGATCAATCCAGCATACAGTATATGGCTGCCAGATAGCAAGGCTCCAGCTCACATGTGACATGAACTGCACAAGCGAAACGAGATGGACGGTTTGTGTTATGTGCACACAGGTATGAAAAAAGATATTAAAAGTGTTGAAATGGAAAGCTTGAATTTATACAGATGTAAAATATTCAAGAGTCATGAATATTTAACACAGGCAATGGCTGGATGGACATGTTGTCTTGTGAAGTGGAGCTACCATGACAACAGCCGTTATGACAACAAGGACTCTTACCTCTGCTGCAGAAGGCAAGAAAACTGGACACAGGAACCCCACAGCATCCTGTACGTAATGAGAAAAACAAATCCCAACTTTTTAAACTGCAACAAAGGTAAGTGAAGATAAAGTCTGTAGGGATGAATAAAGAGATTAAAAGCACATTTTCTTCTCACCCTGAGCACTGAAGCACTCACGCACAATGATAAAAACCCCTGGAGAATGAAGCGACATGATTTGATGGAGGATGTGTGGGGATGAGAAAATTGAATTGGAGCGGTAAAAAAGAAGAAGAAAAATTCACGTAGGTACTGACACAAGTGTGCATGACTAGTTTGGAATACTTATTGTACATTGGCGAACTATATCATAATTCAGCCCTGTTACTGTCACTGTTTACGTAATGAGGAAAAATAAACAGATTACTTAGTTAATGAACTTGTTCTTAATCCACTTGGCTTTGGATCAGAACCTAAATCTTCATTCTTGATCTTACCAAGACATTTAAGATAACTTTATGATTCAAACAGCGGGAATTGTTTGGTGAATGTTCTCCAATGCACAAGGCAATTAAGACCATAAAGAGTTTGATCAAGCACCTTTAGAATTACCTCGAAATGTAACTTCACAAAGAGGTTGGCCGCCCCCCAATTTAGCTCAAATAATGGCTGTTATTTCAACGAGCAGAGAGAATATAGCTTGGGTATGCATTTTGGAATTTTCAAAGTTTTTGCTCCAGTATGTATCTGTTTTACATTCATCTTCAAGCAGGCTTAACTCATTTGGAGTATAGTTTGAGCTGCATACTTTAAAAGTGTGTTGACATTTAGTTAAAATGTGTTTTACTCATAAGAGGGGGAAAATTTGAAGAACATTTTCATATACAGTGGGGCAAATAAGTATTTAGTCAACCACCAATTGTGCAAGTTCTCCTAATTTAAAAGATTAGAGCGGCCTGTAATTGTCAAATATGGGTAAACCTCAACCATGAGAGACAGAATGTGGAGAACCCCCCCCCCAGAAAATCACATCAATTATGGTTTTTAAAGAATTTATTTGCAAATCATGGTGGGAAATAGGTAACTTGAAATAAGTAACAATAGTAAATTGTTCAAACACATAAACCCCCCCTACAAAAATGCATTAATATACCTATAAACTAGGGTTGTTCCGATCATGTTTTTTTGCTCCCGATCCGATCCCGATCGTTTTAGTTTGAGTATCTGCCGATCCCGATATTTCCCGATCCGATTGCTTTTTTTTTTGCTCCCGATCCAATTCCAATCATTCCTGATAATTTTTCCCGATCATATACATTTTGGCAATGCATTAAGAAAAAAATGAATAAAACTGGGACGAATATATAAATTCAACATACAGTACATAAGTACTGTATTTCTTTATTTTGTCAATAAATCCTCAAGATGGTATTTACATTATTAACATTCTTTCTGGGAGAGGGATCCACGGATAGAAAGACTTGTAATTCTTAAAGGATAAATGTGACTTTGTATATTGTGACTAAATATTGCCATCTAATGTATTTGTTGAGCTTTCAGTAAATGATACTGTAGCCATTTAACTGGTCTGCCCAAATGCGTGATGGGAAAAGCAACCATGACTGTGCGTAGTGGCACCAATTGATATATCTTCTCTGCATTGGGAAATAACATAGGGTGTTAAGAAAAAGATCAACTATTACATTGCTTCCCCACATTGCTTCGCACGATATTTCTAATTGTTGAGAGAGGGATTGTAAGGCTTTAGCCAATTAAAAAAAAAAAAGGCGTCAAAGACTGCCAAAATTCACTGCACTCATTTTATGCTGCCTTATGGCTCTATATATAGGTGAAACGGCGCCATTGTAGATTGAACGCGACAATGCGCGAGTAGGTCGTGCAGCACATGCGTTAATTGCGTTAAATATTTTAACGTGATTAATTTAAAAAAAAAATTAATTACTGCTGTTAACGCGATAAATTTGATAGCCCTACTTTAAGCCAAAACTAAAGACTCTGGATGAGTGTAAAACATTTTGTCTGTGACGTTAAATACAAATAGAAAACGATTTAATTAAAAAAATATACAGTACTGTGCAAAAGTTTTAGGCAGGACACCTACCTAAAACTTTTGCACAGTACTCTATATTTTTATTATATTATGTATATACAGGATATACTGTTTGTACAGTGGGGAGAACAAGTATTTGATACACTGCCAATGGGTTTTCCCATTGGCAGTGTATCAAATACTTGTTCTCCCCACTGTATATATTTTCCCCAAGTAGAAGCTTCCATGATCCTAATAAATTTAATAATTAAAAAAAAATATATACAGTACTGTGCAAAAGTTTTAGGCAGGTCTCCTGCCTAAAACCTTTGCACAGTACTGTATATATATATATAAAAAAAAGGCATATCCGATATTTTATTGCCGATTCCGATACTTTGAAAGTGACGTGATCGGACCCGGGCATCTTTACTATAAACTAGGGCTGTCAAACGATTAAAATTTTTAATCGAGTTAATTACAGCTTAAAAATTAATAAATCGTAATTAATCGCAATTAATCGCAGTTCAAAGCATCTCTAAAATATGCCATATTTTTCTGTAAATTATTGTTGGAATGGAAAGATAAGACACATGACGGATATATACATACAATATACTGTACATAAGTACTGTATTTGTTTATTGTAACAATAAATCCACAAATGGCATTAACATTCTTTCTGTTAAAGTGATCCACGGGTAGAAAGACTTGTAGTTCTTAAACGATAAATGTTATAGTTACAAGTTATAGTAATTTTATATTAAAACCCCTCTTCATGTTTTCGTTTTAATAAAATTTGTAAAATTTTCAATCAAAAGTAGAGCTAATATAATAATAAGAATAAAAATAATAAAAATAGAGTGACCAAAGTCTAAGTTTTACGTGTATTTTGCATAGCTATTTTGATATGGAATGCCAGTTCATTTTGCATTATTGTTTAACTGTGTGTCAGAATAGGGCCTCATTACTATAGACTGAAGTGCTTTTCTTTTTGTGAACATTATTTTTTTGGGAGAGATAGGAATATTATTTTTGCTGTGCTTTCACTAAACGATACTTACAGTATCTGTACATATCTTACCCAAAATACAACAAGAGACACATAATTGCCACTAAAAGAAAGAAAACTTACCGAAATATGTATGGAGCACAAATAGCAATTTGCATTGCATTGTGAATACAGCATAAACGTCTCACAACTACTAATTCTCCCACGTTTAGAAGAAATAACATGAGTATGGAACGGCGCTGCCCCCAAGCGGCCGGTGGCATTCTATTCACTCTTAATGTCCATAAACGGCCTCATTGTAATAATCTGTTTGCGGCAATATGCGAGATGGTCATTCACCCAAGCGCCAGCAGAGGGCGGCAAAACTCCATAACAACAAGTGAGCGTTTCAGTGTACTGTCATTTAAATCTGTCTGAGCGGGACATCTGCGTTAATTGCGTCAAATATTTTAACGTGATTAATTAAAAAAATTAATTAACGCCCGTTAACGCGATAATTTTGACAGCCCTACTATAAACTAAATTACAAATGCATAAAAAACATATTAGCTAAAAGAAAACAACAACCTTACCTTATGTTGTTCTTAACAGGGTGCAGCTGGATTCAGCCATGTTAAATAAGTCATCTCATATTCACTGCTCCCACGAGAGTACATCCACCCAAATCAATAAAACTAAATGCAAACACTTTCAAAACAAACCATTACAATGTCACTAATTAAATAGATGCCTGAAGCAGCAAAATTTGATTCGAAGCTTTTTTCTAATCGAGTTACTCGAGTTAATCCATTAATAGTTGCAGCGCTAAAATTAACCTTATAGAGTTGTAGTAATTGTACACATTTATGAGGCCTTTGATAGGAAAATGTTTTCAGCTCTTCATCTTTTCTGCTGGATTGCTTGTGAAAGAGTTTTTTGTGGAACAGTGCAGTGACATCACCAGTACTTGTCATGAAGTGTACTTGAAGTAGCAAAGAGTGAAGAATTTATTCCCTTCTTCCTCTCCTTCCTCCTGCAGTGGTCCCCAGTGATGTGAGACGCTCGCACACTCGATGCCCACTTGCTGCCTTGCTAAGCTTAGTCCACATGCATATATGTTTGGGATTATATAATCGTGCAGTTACGCAATCCTACACTGACTGAGTGAGACGAATTCACAAAAAAACACACACACATAGATGCTGGAGAATCTTGTGTTTGGATTAAGCCATCACCACATACACACATTGCAAGGCCTTTAAAATCTGTTGCTAAATCTCTGGCTACGGCTGCTGGCTTTATCTGGTAATTGTGCAAAGCCTGTTTTCATCCTTTGCAAAATAACACAATGGCAAAGAGGCAGTTTGTCCCTATAAACACATTTTTTTTACCCACAATCATGAGCTGTGTGTTTTACTCAGTGATACTGAAGCTTTGACAACATTTAATCCTCTCCTCTTCCGGTGACTCAAGTTAAATGTGTGTGTGTGTGTGTGTGTGTGCAAATGTCTCCCCAGATGACATCTCCAGCTTTAGAGTCAGGTTCATCTCAAGTGTGTTATTACACAATGGAAAAATGAACAAAACACCCACGTAGGTGCACTTCACTGCTCTTTTTAGATATTTTTCAACCTCTACTGGCTATACACACAAATGGTTCAATATCGGCAAGCTATTAGGAGATATTTAATGTCAATATACAACATTATTTTTTATTCATTCATTTTTGATTAGTTACTAAGGATTAACACAGTTATTTTAACAACATACCACACCCCGCAATAACCCCGTCTTTTAAAAGGAACCTTGGACTTGTAGGCTCTAATCAGCCATAATTGTTCTCTTTCACTAAAATATGTAAACATGAAATATTGTCATTGATTTAAAAATCTATATATAATATTATGTGTTTTGACCGATGGAGGGTGCCATGTTTTATGCGCGCAATGGACGCTCGGGGTGATGACGCAGTTTGTCACTGTCACAGAGGAACACTACTGGCTTTCTGCAATTGCTTCGTAGCGGCGTGTACTTACTATTTTTCAACCTTTTCTGAGTCACGGCATGTTTTTACATTGGAAACAAACCCGCGGCAAACTACAAATCAATAATGTTCCAAAATTACTTTCTGTACAGTATAGTTAATGAAAAAAAAAATAATTTCTCAGTATTCATACTTACACAGTGGGAAACTTGAGTCTGTTTAGATGAACACAAAGCCGATATCCTGACAGGAATCTTCTTCAACAGCTCTCAGTCTCTCTCTGTTTTTATTTTTTTATCGCAGTTAGGCTTGAAAAGCTCAGAATTATCAGACAGGGGGACTTTAGCAATGTCTTTAACCGCGTCAGGGCCGAGCATCTCGCTGACAATGCCTTTGCCGGCAGGAGGTATTAATTTCTCTCCCACTGTGTGAGACTTTTAGTTCAGCAACAAGGTAACTGGGTTTGAGGGCTTTCTCATTTACCTTTGTAGTTTTTCCTCAAAAAAGTTGTCTGTTTCTCTGTGTTTTCACAAAGGCGAACAAAATAGTCCATCGACTTGTTTTGAAGAGATAGGTGTTTTGTTTGGAGATGAAGTTTAAGCTTGCTTGGCACCATGGCGCTGTTGGAGAGCTGCTAGTGTAGCGTTCAAGAACTGCTCGGTCTTGCCATCAGCCACCTTGCTGTCCTCGACAATGTGTAGGAATAAAACACGGGGAGGATTGACGGTCGTCACATATGGATACAGCTCTAATCAAATGATGTACAGTAGACGTGCTGGATCCACATTGTCGCGGACAGCAAGGTGGCTGATGTCTAAAAATCCGAACGGTTCAACATGAGCAATACCTCGCTCATCTGCACACGACCGAGAACTTTCTACCTACTCCTTCCATCCTACTGCAAATACGCACGCCGACGTAAAAAAAAAAAAAAAAAAAAAAAATGCGATATTGGATAATTTCTCGCGGCACACCTGATGATCTCTCACGGCACGCTAGTGTGCCGCAGCACACCGGTTGAAAAACACTGACGTAGCGTATTTAGACCACCCTTATTTGATATTACTATGTTTAAGTATTTTCTTCAGGTATCTTTAGCATGGTCTGCCTGTATACATCTAAACAAAACAAGCTAAAAAGCGCACGGTAGTACTTTGGGTGTCAAATTCACCTCTGGTAGACAGTTCGCCGGTGTTGCACATTTTGGCGTACAGTGGGACAAATAAGTATTTAGTCAACTACTAATTGTGCAAGTTCTCCCACTTGAAACTATTAGAGAGGCCTGTAATTGTCAACATGGGTAAACCTCAACCATGAGAGACAGAATGTGGAAAAAAAAACAGAAAATCACATTGTTTGATTTTTAAATAATTTATTTGCAAATCATGGTGGAAAATAAGTATTTGGTCAATACCAAAAGTTCATCTCAATACTTTGTTATGTACCCTTTGTTGGCAATAACGGAGGCCAAACATTTTCTGTAACTCTTCACAAGCTCTTCACACACTGTTGCTGGTATTTTGGCCCATTCCTCCATGCAGATCTCCTCTAAAGCAGTGATGTTTTGGGGTTGTCGTTGGGCAACACGGACTTTCAACTCCCTCCACAGATTTTCTATGGGTGTGAGATCTGGAGACTGGCGAAGCCACTCCAGGACCTTGAAATGCTTCTTACCAAGCCACTCCTTTGTTGCCCTGGCTGTGTGTTTGGGATCATTGTCATGCTGAAAGACCCAGCCACGTCTCATCTTCAATGCGCTTACTAATGGAAGGAGATTTTCACTCAAAATCTCCCGATACATGGCCCCATCCATTCTTTGCTTGACACAGATCAGTCGTCCTGGTCCCTCTGCAGAAAACCAGCCCCAAAGCATGATGTTTCCACTCCCATGCTTCACAGTGGGTATGGTGTTCTTCAGATGCAATTCAGTATTCTTTCTCCTCCAAACACGAGAACCTGTGTTTCTACCAAAAAGTTCTATTTTGGTTTCATCTGACCATAACACATTCTGCCAGTCCTCTTCTGGATCATCCAATGCTCTCTAGCGAACCGCAGACGGGCCTGGACGTGTACTTTCTTCAGCAGGGGGACACGTCTGGCAGTGCAGGATTTGAGTCCCTGGCTGCGCATTGTGTTACCGATAGTACCCTTATTTACTGTGGTCCCAGCTCTCTGTAGGTCATTCACGAGGTCTTCCCGTGTGGTTCTGGGATTTTTGCTCACCGTTCTTGTTATCATTTTGACGCCACGGTGTGAGATCTTGCACGGAGCCCCAGATCGAGGGAGATTATCAGTGGTCTTGTATGTCTTCCATTTTCTAATAATTGCTCCCACAGTTAATTCTTTACACCAAGCGTTTTACCTATTGCAGATTCAGTCTTCCCAGCCTGGTGCAGGTCTACAATTTTGTCTCTGGTGTCCTTCGACAGCTTTTTGGTCTTGGCCATAGTGGAGTTTGGAGTGTGACTGACTGATTTTGTGGACAGGTGTCTTTTATACCGATAATGAGTTAAAACAGGTGCCATCAATACAGGTAACGAGTGGAGCCTCGTTAGACCTCGTTAGAAGAAGTTAGACCTCTTTGAGAGCCAGAAATCTTGCTTGTTTGTAGGTGACCAAATACTTATTTTCCACTCTAATTTGGAAATAAATTCTTTAAAAATCAAACAATGTGATTTTCTGTTTTGGTTTTTTTCCACATTCTGTCTCTCATGGTTGAGGTTTACCCATGTTGACAATTACAGGCCTCTCTAATCTTTTCAAGTAGGAGAACTTGCACAATTGGTGGTTGACTAAATTCTTATTTGCCCTTTTGTAACACTGGTTTTGCTCTATTCTCGTCTCGTCTCATCCCGTCTTTCCTGTTCATTTGGCTTTTGCTGCTCGTTTTGTGAAATATCGACAGTGCTGTCATGCTCATTAATGTTCCTCTCGGGTTCAAATTGAAAGGGCTGAACAGCCTGGCAGCGTAACCCAGTGACGTCACCGCCCTGCAACGTCAACAACAATGGCGACCTACGAGTTAAACTAATTTTACAAATTGTAAAAAAACGAAAACAGCAAGAGAGGTTTCAATATCAAATATTTGAACTCATAATAATGTTTATCTTCCCTTTAAAGACACAGACCCTAAAATACGTGCCGTATTTGTAAATGTTTTGCGCTAGAAATAAGCTGTTTTTCATGTTCACTTACATTCACAACATGATTATAGTGTGTTTAAGTTGTCCATATGGTCTCAGTGATTTTCATCTACTAAAATAGTATCCAAATGGGGTTTTCTTACCGTTTGTGTTGCAAATGTAGATGTAAAAAGTGACGACAAAGTCCGGGGTCACTGCTTACAATGTGTTCCAACATTCGGCTTGTCAAGTTGAGTGACAGCTCACTTGCTTCAGAGATGTTATTTAGCTCAGCACCACTCACTGAAAGAGAAAAAGAGAGCGACGGAATGACGGGATAGTACTTGAGAATGACAGTCTGCGGTTATTTTGACCTCTATCTGGATTGCACGACCATTCGGGACTCATCGCAAACGTTTTTTTCTTAGATATAGTACAATGTAGAAGTGAATAAAGTCCATTTGCAGATGACAGGAGTATCATTTTCACCCATTTGGACATGAAAAAAAAAATGTAGTGCACTTTCAACTGTTCAGCTGTCAATCCCAGAGGGGACAAACAAGCATTCACACATATCAATGAATAATTTAGTCTTCATAGAATCTAATGTAATGTTGAAAGGGAGCTGAAACACCCTAAAAATCCCAATAGAAATCAGGATTCAAACACCAAACCTCTGTTGTCTCGATTGTATGCAAGCCAGATGTGTGAACCACAATGCAACCATACCACCTCGACGAGTTGCTTGACCCATTTTCACCAGTCAGTAGAGGATCTTGGTCACAGCCCAATAATGATCTCACAGCAAAGGAAATGACAAACTGGTCGCATCAAAAATCGAGTATGAATCTCAATTACACAGATCGTACGGACGACGTGACATGATAATGCATTGCGTCACTTACATCACAGCTGTCTTGGCTGCCATCTGCCACAGACTGTTCTGTTATCTATCATTGTTACATCCCAGAATGACACGAGAGCTATTTTCCCATGAAGGGTTCACTGCTTATTCGTGGTAAAAAAAAGAAAGTATGCATGACTGTAACAGAATGACTTGAGGAGAGGATAGAGAGTTACTTCTTGATTCCTTCATCTTGTTCATATTCCCATCCCACACATCAAAGAGTTGTCTGGCCAGTTCCATTATCAGTGATTTATTATCCTCTGTCATTCAAGTCATTGTGTCACTGTGTTCTTTTTGAAGTCTTTCCCTGCACAGAAAAAGGGAAAGACAGATAGGGCAGGCTGAAGAGCATTCAATTCAAGACCTGTCAAAATTGCAAAAAGTGGCAGTGAGGTGAAAATGTTTCGAAGTGATTTCTGGGGCGAGCCAGCGCACCCGAAGGTACATTCAGGCCTTCTTTTGCTGTGCCTTTTATCTGTTGGTGTTGGACACAACGCTCAAAAATGAAAATGGCGAAAATGAATCTGCAAATGGACTCCAATATTTTGTTATTAGCTTGTTAATCTAGTTTTACAGTTCTTTTCAAAATGCTCTATGTTCTAAGAATTTGATAAATTAAACTAGAACTAGTTAAGTGACATATTTGTATTCTCCTGTGCAGAGGTGGATAGTAACGTGTTACATTTACTTGAGTAACTTTTGAGAAAAATTTATTTCTAAGAGTTTTACACAGCCATACTTTTTAATTTTACTTGAGTAGATCTGTGAAGAAGAAATGCCACGAAGTAGCGCCTCCCCCACTCCCCCGCCCACATTTTTTTTTGTAAATGGCGGAAAACACAGACAAGGCTGAAAAAGCAGTTTCTGCTCTTGCACCCCTCCTTAAAATAAACTGCTGTATTTTAAGCCAAAAGAACTGTTGCGTTTGATAGAACAATATGTCTATATGCTGCCTTTTAAGATTCATGGCACTTTAAGCCTACAAACTATTTTTAATTTGTCCGTTTTACCCTGGAAACCCCTGTTTACAGACGTCGCGCAACCGCTTTTGTTTCAACCTAGCCATAAAAAGAAGTAATTGTATTTATTATTCGAAATGTATGTCATTTTTAGAATCATTAATTGATGTCTAATATTTAGTTTTTAAAAAAGGACTTTAAAAAATTATTCACTCGCATATTTTACACTTTTTAACAAATTACGTCACAATAAAAAAAAAAGGCGTCTGTAAAAAAAGTCACGGATATCTACCTCATAACTATCGCTTAATTGTATTTTTTTCGTTACTGTCGCATTTTCCCTAATATTTTAGATGATAAATAAACGGTCCAAACAAAGGGAAAAAAAAAAAAAAAAAAAAGTTTAAAAGGGTAAATATATGAAAAAGAACATCTCGACCACTCCTTGAAGTCTACGATTTCTGCATCGCGATCCTTGTTACATTACTATGTTTCACCCATAAAACCCCCCCAAATCCGACTGTGGCCATTCACATCTGTGTCTTGACACTCGATGATACATGCTACATGGAGTTTTTGGATCACAACAAGATAAGTACGCGATAATATCTCGTTAAAATCGTGGCGTCTTTAATTCTGCTCTCGCGTGCTCTCATCTCCAGTTAGGGTTTTGCTCTTTAATTTAATTTATTTTTTTTTCAAAATGCCCTACTGTTAAAAATTTTTCTTCCCCCAGAAAATTGAGATTTTAAGCTTTCCAATGCTGTATCACACATGCATATTGGACAATTTTGAAATTTGGCCAAATTGGGGGCCTCAGAGCGGAAATGAGTCACGTGAGTGTTTTCCGCCTTTTGTAAATAACATTGAGATACATTGTTCAATGTATTTATTCAGATTTAGCATTGAAAAGAGATACATACTGTATAAGACGTGTTTTTTCACTTTTTTCCCCAAAGTATAATTAAAAAAAAAAATACACACATATATTTTAATAAATGGTTTTAAACATGTTAATGTGCCACCGAATTATTTTTAAACAAGAATAAAGTAGTATTTAAATGCTTGGCTTTATTAAATGCTTTATTGAGTGAGTCCATTTAAATCAGCTCAAGCTGATCACTTACATACAATGAGTTGCCACAGCAACTGTTTAACAAGTAAACCAATGATTGACGCATGCGGAACTTTAAAGTTTGTGTCTCTGGCAAGCTCAAACCCAAACATCTGTCAATCATTGTTAACTTTAATAAGCAACTTCAGTGCACTGCCTGACGAACAAAGAGCAGGGAGAGGGAGGAAGGGAGAGGGAGGAAGGGAGAGGGAGATTACACGATCGGCTCGGGACAGCTCATCTGTATTTTTATGATTTTTTTTAATTAAAAAAAGATCTGCGATGGACTGAGGGCGCGAAGTTTGAAGCGTAAAGTAGTTGCCAGCGATGTTAACAGTCGTTCTACCAGTTTTATCAATGAGATGTCGCAACAATAATCGAATGACTCCATTACACTAATCTGACGCAAGCTTGCTGTTCTATGATCACACTGGCCTGTTCAATCGCTTTTAAAGCACCGTACAAAATCAAGTATTTGCCACGGAGCGCTGCCCTCAACATGACTTTAAAGTGCAGATTTTAAACTCTCTCCCAGTTTTTATTTGGCGCGGATTGACCTCTAAAAACTGGGGATATGATCCTTTTATTTTCATAATAGGAACTATGCAGGAACTATTCAACTATTCAAACTAGGAACTATTTTGTCCACTAGAGGGCGCTCATGCTGTTTGGACCAATGATGCTTCATTTCTGTATTTTTTTTTCCTCTGACCGGAATTCAATGATTGTATTATCTGGATTTTTGAAAAAAGACCCAGATAGTGTTGTTCTGTTTTTTTTTTTAAAAATGGGATTTCTTCGGCACGCCGCGCTGCCCGAACCGCTTGACCGATCAGCACCGTTCAAGTATCGACACGTCCGGAATTTTTGCGCGATGCAGGGAATTTTTCAAATGGCTCCGAAAAATTTTCCGTTGTGCCGCAAATGGCAATTTCCCCAAAAAAACAAAACAATTTTCAATATGTATTTTTGACCAGATTACATAATTTATGTATAAAAAATTCCAGGACGGTGAGGGGCATAAAAGTTATATACAGAATTTGAATAAAATTTACGGTTCCCAGGAAATTTGCCCAAAACTCATTCATTCATTCATTTTTAATGGAAAATGTCCCATTCACTTTTAATGGGATTTCCAATAGAATTTACATTGCATTGTTGCCATTGACAGCCATGTATGTCAAATCTATTGATGCTAAAGTACTTGGATTCCATTGACGCATCTGTGAACCGATACCATTGATGGCCATGGACGTCCAAATTTTTTCCCATTCATTTTCAACGGGTAAAAAACAAATGTCCCCAAATCAACAGGAAATGACCAGATATCAACAAGACGTATCCCCCAAATGTCGCAGAATCTATTGACACTTATGGAGGGTGCTGCCATTGACGTCCATGGATGTCCAAATTGTTTCCCATTCATTTTCAATGGGTAAAAAAATGTCCTCAAATAAACAGGAAATGACCAAGATACTAATAGGAGGTGTCCCCCAATTGTCCCCGAATCCATTGATGCTTATGGAGGGTGCTGGCATTGACGTCCAAATTTTTTCCCATTCATTTTAAATGGAAAAAAAAAATGTCCCCACATCAACAGGAAATAATCAGATATCAATAGGACGTGTCCCCCAAATGTCCCCGAATCCACTGACACTTATGGAGGGTGCTGCCATTGACGTCCATGGACATCCAAACTTCCCATTCATTTCCAATGGCATATGATTATGTTTTGCGCCCCAAACGGCAATTTTCCGGAAAAAAAAAAAAAAAAAAATTTCAATATGTATTTTTGACCAAATTGCATAATATATGTATAAAAAAAATTCCGGGACGGTGAGGGGCATAAAAGTTATGTACAGAATATGAATAAAATTTACGGTTCCCAGGAAATTTGCCAAAAAACCTGCCCATTTATTTTTAAAGGAAAATGTCCCATTCACTTTTAATGGGATTTCCAATAGAATTTACATTGCATTGTTGCCATTGCCAGCCATATATGTCAAATCTATTGATGCTAATGTACTTGGATTCCATTGACGCCTATGTAAGTCGATACCATTGATGTCCATGGACGTCCAAAATTTTTCCGATTCATTTTCAAAGGCAGAAAAACAATTTCCCCAGATCAACAGGAAATGACCAGATATCAATACGACGTGTCCCACAAATGTCCCCGTTTCCATTGACACTTATGGAGGGTGCTGCCAGTGACGTCCATGGATGTCCAAATTTTTTTCCCATTCATTTTCAATGGCAAAAAAAAAAAAATGTCCCCAAATCAACAGGAAGTGACCTGATATTGACCACAAAATGTTCCCAAGCCAACCTAGGCGGGGTTAAGATCTGTATCACCACAGGGCAAAGACCAGAGTAATTTCTCCAGAAATTGCAGTTTATAGTTTATTTATTCATTTATTATGTATTTCTTTGGCTTGATGTGGTTATGTAATGGGTTATTGTACAGTATCATAATAACTGTTCATATAAATAACTGTGCTGAGAATAAAAAAAACATTGTTTGAAAAAAAAAATCAAACATTGTAAGCAGTTACTCAAAATGTTATTCATTACTTTAGTATTCTTCTCACCAAATACTTAAAAAAAAATTTTTTTTTGGATGACTACTTTTACTTTTACTTGAGTAATATTATTTTCTCTGCTCCTTGCTTGTGTAACTTACCCCAAAACCTAAACAACACACCCTTGTAAGAGACATGCGGTTAAAGGAGGCTGATGGGATAAGCGGGTCCCTCACAGTTTGATGACCGGCAAACATTTGGAGTATCCTGGAGAGGTGAGGGACAAACAGAGGAAGAGGAGATGGATTAGCTTGATGAGCAGTATGAGTTAGAGTTGGCAAGGAGGTAGGAGGGTGGGTGTGGGTGGTGGGCTAGTCGCGGACACAAGGCTTTATTTAGTGCATGCCTGCAGGTGTTGCCTAGTAACAGACACGGAGCCAGAGAAGAGAAAGTGAAGAACATCCCTCTCTTTATGTTGTTGTCCTTCTCTTCGCTTCACGGTCTTAGCCGCCCCCCCCCCCCCTTTAAAAAATTGCTAACTAATGCACCCCATCCAACAAAGGCCCTCTGCAGGCCTCACTCGCATTCTCACACTTGACACAAGCGTCGCTCCTCATTAGCAGTCAGAACGGACTCTCTACTCCATGCAGTCAGGAAGGAGACGAGGAAAGGAGGGCAAAGGGAGGAGGAGCTGACATCCGGCGATGGTGTTGCCATAGCATTTGTTGCTCCGTTACACTTTCTCCCTATTCAATCTTTAAAGGAGGCTATACGTACCCGCGTACACTCGCGTGTGTGGGATGGCTCTTCGGAGAGAGTGCCTCCATAAATCAGCGTAATGCGCCCTTTTATCTCACGCGCAATCACGGCCCTTTCACGCGATTGATCAAGGTGAGATGGAGGGCACACTGCAGGATGGGAGTTATTGGTCTTCAAGGCAACCACTTGCAACCTGTACAAAATGTCCCAGAAAAGGCATGAATCATGATTTAACCCATGCTGTTCAGTTTCAATTTGACTGCTTTTGACATTTGCCAGTGGTAAAAAAATATTTGAAGAATATAAATGTCATTCATATGCAGGCTCTGCAAAATTTGTCTTGACTTGACCCATGTCTACCAAAATGAATTTTTACATTTAAAGGTTTGTGTTAATTCAAGACCGATGGTGTGACAATATTAATGTATGAAACAGTACATGTCATGAATGTGTGTTTATGTGACGGTGGTAACAGTAATCAAATGGAATGTATGTATAAAAAGTTCACTGAGCCTGTGAAACAAGCCTTTTGTCTTTTTCTGTCTTAGCGTGGTACATTTGTGCTACTCATGGTCATGCATAAGAGTCTTGGCAGGCCTGGGGGAGAACATAAAGGCCATGCTGTGTGTTTCAAAAACTCAACCTCTGCTAGAAGACATCTGGCATATTAGTGTTTTACTCTTTGATTCAATTTCAGGATATTTCCCCCCAAAACAGACGTTTTATATGTCATAGCATATACAGTAACCGGTGGCGTTTTTTGGTACGTGCTATATGCCACATTAACTAACGTGTCTATGCGGCAACTATATTGGAAGTGGCATCAGACAGTACCTATTAGAGCAGAGCGGTAAACCGAAAATTTACCGTCACCTAAATTCTTCACGATGACCGACGTAGTTTTGACCATGTCGCTAAATTCGGTAATTTAATCAAACAAGAAAATATAGTCTTTTCATCCCGCTTTGACTCTGTGTTGTTCGGCTATCTTCATTCCCCTTTAAGAAAGCAGACAGTGTGCTTACGTATAGAGTCACGTGGTTTTCAGGAAGCCAAACAAACAGAAGCCCGGTAGGCTAACGCTAGCGGCTAACGCTACAAGTTGGAGCTTAAGTTTGCTTCACCAAACTTTCACCCGACATTAAGTAAACTCTTGGCGGGTTCCAGACGGGCTTTCACTCGCTGTCCTCCCTGGTTCTCACGATATCAGGAGAGGATGCTTTCAGTGCTTTCTTCTGGTAGCCAAGCCACAGGCTAACGCTAGCGGCTAACAGCGGCTACAAATGAACGTGAAAGAGTCGGATAGCGGCACCAACCTTGTCGAAACGGCTGAAATTAATGAGTGGACTGGGCACGGACTTCATGTAGCAATCATCATGTCGCGTTATTTGGCATCTCTGTGTGATTTCTCTGAAAGCTTTCATGATGGTAAAGCACTCAGCATAAAGTATAATCCAACAGTGAAGCCTATATATAATATGACAGTTTAATGGCCACAGCTATTTTTCTGTATGCGTTTGCTTCATTCTGCCATCATAAAACCTTAAATGTTTCATTGGCATCAGAGCAATACAGCTTTAATCTGGTTGTGTCTGTGTGGGGGGTGCATGTATTAAAAAATGTTTCCGAAAAAAAAACCCTGAAACCTTGACGTAAACACTTGTGTTGAATAATTATTTCACAGCAGCCATTACCAATAAGTTGTCTGAAGTGTACTGTTAAAGCTGCAAGTCATTTATGTTAGAATGACATGTTTGCACAGTCGTCATATTGATTTTTATAATGTTGTACATTTTTCAAGTCATACAAGCTGTTATAAATGTTCACACTAGAATCCTTATTGTTTAAAAGATTTTTTTTAATACTTAATCTTTAGACTGCATGTGCAATTGTTAAACTGAAAGCTGGTTAAATAAATTTAACGAGAAACGGTTAATTTGTATTCCATGCATTGATTCAAAATTTCAAATTATATAACAGTCCGCTTGGGCGAATTTATCGTCATTTATCGTTATCGAGGTAAATCTGCACAATTTATCGTGATACGTTCTTAAGGCTATATCGCCCAGCCCTAGTACCCATCAAAGGAAAATGTTGGTTTCTGTTTGAATAGGGTGGCAGTAAGGGGCATTTTAAAGTAAGCTTGCTCAGGGTGTCATTTAGGCTAGGCCATGGGTCGGCACCCCAAAATGTTGAAAGAGCCATATTGGACCCCCCCAAAAAAAAATTTGTCTGGAGCCGCAAAAAATTCAATATATATAAGCCTTATAGCCTTAATGTGAAGGCAATACATGCTCTATGTTTCTATATTTGCTATATTAGCCTGCTATCAGAATGACTAAGCTGGCTATAAATACATAATGAGCGTTCATGATTAAATGTTTAGTTTCCCTGCAGTGAATCCTATAGAGTGGTGGTCCCCAACTACCGGGCCGTGGACCGGTACTGGTCCATAGTACATGAATAATTTATTAACGACTGCATGCTGGCCTGTGTCTTTTGACACACCAATTTGCCTGCCTACTCTATTGATTAGTCGTAGTAGATATAGTGTAATTTTTGGACTAAACGCGGCTTATTTTTTTATTTGAGTTAATAGGTAACACTTTATTTGACAGCGGCCTCATAAGACTGCCATTAGACCAGTGGCGGAGCTAGAGGGGGGGCCGGGGTAGCACTGGACCCCCCTAAAATCTTATTGGACCCCCCAGGTGCCACCCCAGATGATTGACAATGACATATCGCGGCACCGACTGCTAAGTCCTTCCTGTACAGTAGTTGGCGCTATGTACCATAAAGCGTTGCAAATTCGCTTTCATGAGGAGAAGAAGAATCGCCACTGAAACGGAGGAAGATTTGAGATTTGAGTACTTGGTCATCGTTGACGGAACGGAACACGGAAGATAAACAAAGTGACAAGAACAAACAAGGAGACGAACTTGGATACCCTACCCTCAAGCCACTGAAATCCTCGTCGTAATGTAAGTTTTATGCTGGTGTCCTAATGAGTCAATGTTTAAATTTGTAGGAAGGAGATTTTTTTGTTGTCGCTAAAACAGAGAGCCACGGCATCAAGCAAACGTTAACGTTATCTCATGTCGTCCAGCTTCCAACAGCCGCTCGATATTAACGTCTATATTTAATTCATTTGGGTCCCTATTTACATACATGTTTCTCCAATAATTGTAGAGCATTAGCCAGCCGTCTCATGCTCGCTTGCCTTAAATGAAACGTCACGTGAACACGGTAGTTGGCCGGGCCTGCTGTCAACTAGCTTAAAAGTCAGAATATTAAATTTATGTCTACGGTGGTTTATTTGCCCTGAATTTTTTAAGGCTTGAAGTAGGGATTTAATCATTTACCAACATTGTGTGATTATGAGTGATGCTAGGAGTAACGTTAACAGGACTGGCTCATTGTTTCATAGGGACAGTTCAGAATGAAAAGGCAGGGGGCCTTTACCAAGTTGTGGTTTACATTTTTTACATCGTTAAGATATTGATAAGAGAGAAGTGTGTGTGTGGGGGGGGTTGTGTGAGTAACTTTGAATGTGTTGGTGCATTTTCACCATTTTTGGAAAAAATAGTTGTTATTAATGACTGACTGAAAAGTTGTTACCAAGTTGTGTTTTACATTTTTTACATCGTTAAGATGTTGATAAGAGAGAAGGGGGGGTGGGGGTCGTATGAGTAACTGTGAATGTGTTGGTGCATTTTCACCATTTTTGTAAAAAATAGTTATTATCAAGTTAATAAACAAATTATATACATAAGTCTCATCACCTGTGTGCTTAGTATGTACATTTCAACATTTGACACTCTGATTGCAATTGATAAGTCAAGAAACAAATGTATTGTTATAGTCTGTGGACCCCCTGAAATAGCCTCGGCCACCCCCTGGCCACCCCAAGAATAAAAGTCTAGCTCTGCCACTGCATTAGACCATCATAATTATGACATTACATGATCATAGACATTAATGAATGCTTATGAAAGATGTAATTAAGTGTCATCCGGCAAATAATGTCACTAACTCCATTGATGTCCAGCTCGGATCTTTTACATCCATTCAAAAGAGAGATAATTTGCCAAATGACACAAAATGACTTCTGTCATAAGCTTTCATTAATGTTCATGGCAGTGTCATGTCATAATTATGATGGTATTATGACAGTGTCATGGCGCCATTGTCAAATAAAGTGTTACCAAATACAATAGCTATCAATTAATGAAACAACTAGAACAGGAACAGAAGAAATAGCACAGAACATGAATTTTGACTTATTACATCTGTAGTGCTGCAATGCATGCTAGGAGGCATGTTGGATGACAACAGTATTGACAGAGGTTGACTGTCTCCCCCAAGAGAAGAGTGATGGCCAAATGAAGCTTCTTGAAGCAATGAAGCTTTGCAGCCAATTGGTTCAATATAAAGCTTTGAACCAATTGGCTGCAAAGCTTCATGGTGGTACATTTGGTCTTATGACAGTCTTATGATGCCGCTGTCAAATAAAGTGTTACCAGTTGATATCTTTTGGTTTAAATATCCCACAATACAGTGAGGACAGCTGCGGCTTATAGTCCAGTGCGGCTTATCTATGAACAAATGCAGTTTTCGTGTCAAATTTGGGGGGTGGTGGCTTATAGTCAGGTGCGCCTTATAGTGTGAAAATTATGGTATGTGGAAGTCGCCCTCTAGTACTGGCCGCCATTACTGGGGTGTTTACACATCTCAGTAGCAGCCCAGTGTCAGGCAATGTAAACTATAACGTTAGCTGTGTACTGCGGGCAACACACCTCAGCAATGGCGGATGGGGTACTTCTGATCATTTTTCCTGGATTAGTCAATAGATATAAAACTGGATAGGATGTCATCATAGAAATCAATTGGCGCTAGCGTCTAATTTTTTTTTTTTATATCTATGTGCGCTACTCCTTGATAATGACGTATGATGTAGGCGCATTAGATTTGTTTCCAGAAATAGTAAGCCCACACCCTAATGAAGATGACTGAAAAACAGACGTCTTTGGACAGCTTAGCACTCTGGAATAATGGATAAGCCTTTGGAATTTTTTTTAGCAAAAAAGCACGTGCACGAAGGACAGAAACAATTAGTGAAGGCCACCAAATCAACAAAAATGAATGCACCGATGCATCATACCTCATGCTGAACCATAATGCTAAAGCCAAGAAACCTTTCATGATTGGAGAAGAACTTACTGTATTATGCCTGCGGCCAAGGATATTTTCCGTCAAGTTTTAGGAGAGGCCGATGTTAAAAAAAGGTTGATTCAGCATCTGGTGAGTTACATTTTCCCTGCACTTAACGTTCGTTTTTAGTCCCGTCATGTTATTTTATATTTACTGTATTCTTCTGCCACACATTGCCGGTCCATGAAAAAAAGGCCCACATCACACCGGTCCGTGATGAAAAAAAGGTTGGGGACCACTGCTATGGAGAATGACGCACCACGTGACTACTCTTTTGTATGATGCTGCCTCAAGTTTAATTGCATTACAATATTAATTAATTAGAAGAATGTTTGTGTCATGTTTGTCCTCCTACAGAAACCATATTAAAATGAAAAATACATTTCCCTCCCCCATCCTTTTCCATTTTTGAAAAAACTCAATGGAACCACTAGGGCAGCGCTAAAGAGCAGCGGGTTGCTAGGTCTGCCATGGCATGTGCATATTTCTCATTTGTGAAACTGTGTGAAATACACCTGTCCTTATCTCCATTTTCCCTCTTTAGACCGTCATATTCTCAATAGCTCGTTTGTTCTTCGATACACAGTACATTGATGCCAGCAGTTACATTGACGGGTGCGCATTTGTCAAGAGCAAGCCGCCACGCGCGAAAACACTGTCGGATGCTAAAAATACATTTTCCCACATGCACTGTGCCACATAAAATATTTATAGTGAGCATTAGTCTGCTAAGAATGGCACCGATGCCGAAGCTCAAAGCAGGCGAGGGCGGAGCGACTGCCAAAGCTGACTGTTGCCGCCATCCCAGTGCCAAAGCTTACATAAGCGCTAACTGCCGCTCTACACACACTCGTGCACTCTATCTGCTGCTAACACACACTCAAATGAACGAATGGCACATGGGCTCGTTGCTGTCCGTTCTTATTTAGAAGAAAACACCTGCCAAAACAAGTGTGAGCAATTTACTAGGGGATGACTATAGCAAATCACTTGCAGAACTGATATAGTGGACTCACTGCAGAGTATCAAATTTTGCTTGCACATAAAGGAGTTAACCATCTATTTTTTGGAGTCTATTTATTATTAATTATTGTAAGAGGTCCCCTTAAAACTGCAAGGATTAGGGTTGATTGCCTACAATCCAGTAAAAGGAAGATCTATTGGCGCCATTATTCAAACGGGATAAGACATAAATTGCACTCGACCCGGAGTTCCATGTAAGAACTTGATTTAGGGAGTGCAGGTGATCTTGATAAAGGCAAAGCACAACCTCAAAGTACAAAACAGGAACTTGTTAAGGATTTTAAGTTAACTGGGATAACCAGTTGCCAAGAAAAGAGTTAGGAAAATTTATAGAAGGTATTGAAGAAGCTATTGGCCCGACTCAAAATTGCTGTTGACCATCTATATGTAAATGGTTCAAGGATGACATAATAATGATCAGATGAACAAATTGACAAACATATACAGTTCCTTGTCTTCCAAGGAGTAGCCGTCCACCAAAGCTGACGCCATGAGTTCAGCGCAGAATACTCAAAGAGGTAAAAAAGAACCCTAGAGTGTCTGCTAAAAATTTACAGAAATCACTGGCGCAGTCCAATATCTCTGTGCACACATCTACTATATGTAAAATTATGGCCAAGAATGGTCTTTATGGAAGGACTCTACGGAGGAAGCCACTGCTGTCTGAAAAAAAAACATTGTTGCTTGTTTAATGTTCGCAAAAATGCACTTAGACAGAGACGTTTGGCAAAATATTTAGTGGACTGATGAAACCAAAGTTGAATTGTTTGGGAGTAACACACAACATCACGTGTGGAGGAAAAATGGAACAGCTCACCAACATCAACACCTCATCCCCACTGTGAAGCATAGGTGGAGGAAGCATCATGATTTGGGGCTGTTTTGCTGCCTCCGGGCCTGGACAACTTGCAATCATTAATGGAAGAATGAATTCAAACGTTTCTCAGGATGTTTTGCAGGAAAATCTGAGCCCGTCTGTCAGACAGTTGAAGCTAAAAAGAGGACGGATGCTGCAACAAAACAATAATCCAAAACACAGAAGTAAATCAACTTCAGAATGGTTTCAGAAGAACAAAATACACGCTCTGGAGTAGCCAAGTCAAAGTCCAGACTTGAACCCCTTTCAGATGCTGTGGCATGACGTAAAGACAGTGATTCATGCCAGACATCCCAGGAATCTGACTAAACTACAGCAGTTTTGTGGAGAAGAACAGGCCAAGATTAGTCCTGATCAATGTGCCAGACAGATCTGCAGCTACAGGAAGCATCTGGTTGAAGTTATTGCTGCCAAAGAGGGGGCATAAAATATTAAATGTGATGGTATACTTACTTTTTTCCCCCCTTCTGTCATTGTTTGCATACTATCCTCATTAAAATATGAAAATCTGTAAATGTTTGGGTGGTTTTAGTTAAAGCGGACACCGTTTTTTTTTTTTTTTTTTTAATCTGTGTGATTTTGACAAAGATCAGATCACATTTGATGGTGATTTTATGCAGAAATGTGAGAAATTCCAAACAGTTCAGATACTTTTTCATACAACTGTAACTTAATAGTTACTTAAAGAAGTTGTGTGAAACCACTTGAAATAAAGTTCTTGCAAAAATAACATGTTTTTTTTTTTTTTTTTTGAGTGTCGGCTATGCCCGATGCATTCATTATTTTCTGCAATGTCCGTCTCGCTCCAAACATGTGAATGTAAGGCAGGGAAAACACATCCATTATTAACATTCCCAAGTAAACGGAGCCCCGGCTGCATTATACATACTACCGTATAGAATAAAATCGCATCTGCCTCACTGTGAAGCCGCCTCCAAGCCTTCTCTATGTTTGATGTTTGGTGCTTTTAATGTGCGAGGTGAGGTGGGTTGTTGATCATAAAATACTCTAAGATCTGTGCAGGCACTCCTAAATGTAACATGTGTCTGTGTGTACAACACTCAGCATGCTTCCGAAATCTCCTGCTGCGTGTTTGACAGCGGAAATAGGACATGCACAGATCACATCTTATCTAATGACATCAATATGATGCAGATGGCGACACGCCAATCCTGTGATTTTTAAGCTTTGGGACCTCGTGTCAGTGTCACTTCCTCTTTTAAATGCTGTGAACCGACCGAAACCTTAACTGCCGAATCCCATGAGCTGTTACATAAAATGCTAACTGATTATCGAGAACATTTGTTTTCCACACTTGACATTAAAACACACGCATAAACAATTCAAATGATGCCATACTTGCCTCTGACCTTAACTGATGTAACCTTTAAAGAGTGGAATATTAACTTAGAATGGGATACTGAATGCTTGTCTATTCCCAAAGAGTCGTAAGCTTACTGTATTGACTAATGAGAATATTTTGCAGCTTTTGCACGCTTCGGTGTCCACGGTGTGTTTTCAGCATGCCCGCATCAATATTTTGTTCACCGAGTCACATCCATAGTATGGATTCCATATGCTGCTCAAGTTCTAAATTAATGAGCAGTGGGGAGCATCAGATACATGAAAACAAGGGCGCTCATGGGGGAGGATCCATTAATTAGGATTCATTTGTAACGATGATGACATGTTGAGGCGTTTGTGTCGATTGGTTCTCGCAAATTTGTGCAGACCAGCACAACTGTTCTGTAACCTGCTGACTATGTGCTGACGAGTACGAATTATTATTATTATTTTTTTGTGAAGCGCTGCAAAAATAACAAATAAAAACGGGATGGAGTATGGAACTAATATCCAACACCTATAGTGGACATGTGATTATATTCCCTTAAGTCCAACAACAAAATATGTGAATACAATAGAGGCTGAAAATGCTGAAAAGTCACACAAAAACAAAGTTTTTTTTTTATATGAACCAGCATTTCTAACAGACTGAATCAATACATCAGGCATAGCAGTGATGTTTATTTTTACTGAGCAAAAATACTGAATAAACACTTTTTCTTTTGCACCTATTTTTCCTTGAGCTGCACTCAAAGCGATAGATTTCATTTGCGAACAAAAAAAGGCTGTTTGTCTTACACACTGTTCCCAAATCTGTTTAGAGAGCACACTTCTTTTGCCAAGATAATTAATTCACCCAATTTTACTGTCTGGAGTTTTAAACTCATGAAAAATTGTTTTTAATATTGTTGTTCAATCAACCAGTATTAATGTTGACACTTTTTGGTAAAACTTGGTGCACGCATACCTGTCAACCTGAGGCCGTTGGCAATCTTACAAATAGTGACGTATGCCTTTACAAACTGGTGACTAATCTTACATTGTTCTATATAGCGTGCAATATGAAACAAAAATAAAACTCAATTTTTAAAATAATACGAACTTCTAGGTAATATTCCAATATATAACCTGGTGCAATCAAAGAACAATCAATATCTTCAGCTACATCATGATTACTAAAATTTAACAGTGACTTTTGTTGTAATCGTATGTAGCACTTTTGGCAATTTTTATCATGTCTTGATGGCTGCACTTCACGGCACTTCAGCTTGCAATTCAGTTTGACTTGAAGGTAGTTCGTTAGTATGTCCAATTATAAATGAAAAAGGTCAATTGATAAAATTAACTTACCGATGCAATCTTTTGAGTCAGGGAACATTTCTTTAGCTAATACTGAGAAGTGATCAGCAATAGTTGCAGGCAAATTGTGTTTGGCAACAACACTATTTTCAGGTCATTGACCAACTCCTGTCGTGTAGTTCTGGGCTGTTTCCTCATCTTTCTTAGGATCATTCAGACCCAACGAGGTGATATCTTACATGGGGCTCCATTCTGATTGAGATTGACCGTCATGATTAGCTTCTTCCATTTTCTAATAACTGTTCCAACAGTTGACCTTTTTTCACCAAGCTGCTTGGCAATTGCTCAGGAGCCCTTCACAGCCTTGTGGAGGTGAACAATTTTGTCTCTGGTGTCTTTGGACAGCTCTTTGGTCTTGACCATGTTACAAATTGGACTATTAGTGATTGTATGGGGTGGACAGGTGTCTTTTTGCTGCTATCGACCTCAAACAAGTGCATCTGATTCAGACTAAGCAGGTCTTTCAGGCTCAGAATTGTAGCTGACAAACAGGTGTTAAAATACTTATTTGCAGCTCTATCACACAAATAAATTGTTTAAAAAATCATGCATTGTGATTTCTGGATTTTTCTTTTTAGATTCTTTCTCACAGTGGTCGTGTACCTACGATGAAAATTTCAGACTCCTCCATGATTTCTGAGTGGGAGAACTTGCAAAATAGCAGGGTGTTCAAATACTTCTTTTCTTCACTGTATATATATTTATTTCCTTAATACATGTTTTTTAAGCACTTCAAATGCTATAATTATGATCATTTTTTTAAATTATACAATTGGAAAAAAGTGAAAAAACATGTTTTATCTCTTTCCAATGCTAAATCTGAATAAATACACTGAACACACACACAAAAAACTACTTTGCGGTTTTTCACATATCGTGGCGGGTTCTGGTCCCTGTCAGTCGCGAAAAACGATGGATCACTGTAAAATGTGTTTTGTTGTACTTAGTACATTGTACTTTGAATTTGAAATTAATCCCCAACCCAAACCAAATACAAAGCTGCATATCCCTCACTTTCATCCTTTTGTATATCCTTCCTATTCTTTGTTGAATTAATTTGTTTTAAGTCTGTCACAATGCTGAAAACGGCTAAAATAGGCCAAAAATGCTGAATCCACAATTAAAAATAATCCTATTTAAACAGCTTTAATATCTATTGAGTGCTAATACGCCATCCAGCAGTTAAGATAGGGCCAGTTAGTCAGGAAAATGCATATTATATAAATATAGTCCAGAAAAAAAGGACAAACAAGTCCAAAGTCTTGGATAAAAGAAGGACAACGCAGTGGCCACGCAGAGGACACCGAAGGCTGAAAAAGGATTTCACAATGTTGAGCAGTGTAGTTTTATGCAGATTAAACACAAAAGAAAAAAAACACACAAGGCAATTGCTTTGAATATGCTGTGAAGTTTATTGCACATTCTTGTTTGGTCTAGCAAACGAGCCTTTTCCCACTTTTTCGACCAAACAAGTCAGGAAAATGGAAATGTCCAGGTCAGCTGATCTCAGGTCAGATGCTCACATGCCCATATGATGAATGAGATGTGAAGCACTGAGAAGTCAACATTGATCTTTTAATCTGTGATATAATCCGTGTTTTCATGTCAATCGCATGAATCTAAATCACTGCAGGGCCAATGGGGAAGGCGTGACTTCATGAGAGGTGTTTGGAATTTGTTTTGGGGCCGTGACGGAATTTTGTTTTTCCCCAAGGGAACAGTCCCTTTAAGGTATTGAGGCTTTGTAACTATGTCTGTCCTTCAATCCTCTAAATGAAGACAAAAACCCTTCCAGGTAAGTTTTTTTTTCTTCCCCCTTCCCTTCTTCATTTTCTCGTGACAATACCTGCATCATGCGTCAAATCTTCATTTTTGGCAAATCACAAATAAATTAAAACACAAACATTCATAGAAGACAATATGACATTTGAGGACGGGTATGAAGAAAAGCACATACAGTACAGAAACACCTCGCCATCCTTGTTAAAAGAACAAGAGAAACATTTGCATTTTTGTTTATCTCCAGTTTTTCTGACTTTTCTTGAAAAAAAAAATACAGTAGGCAGCTACCAATCACAGTTGACATGCAAATATAATACAACATAACCAGCTCAGTTAGTGTCTGTTAACTACCATTCTAAATCTATCACAAAAATGATTGGCTTGAAACCAGCAAACACTCAGTTTGGAGATATTTTGTGGTATAATATGAAGTCAATTTACAGTAATTCCGCACTTGCGAGCCAAGAGAGGACTATACAATCAACCCTGAAATGGAACTAGTTTACATGACCCACACTTTTCCCACACATACACGCATGTACTCACATTCTCACCTCTCCGTCTGCCTCTCGTCTCCTAAAAACAACACAGCAGGGGTATGCAACATGGGCCGAAATGCCAGTGGTTGGAGGAGGGGGGCCGAGCGGGAGATTTGACATCCTCCATCCTTTTGCTCTCAACCGCCCGTCTCTCTAATGACGCTTGGCGGAAATGTCAGCCCAATTAGCAGCTTTGCCTGACATTTAACTGGCACGTAGCAGATGTAACGCACGCGGAAGCCGAGCTGACAGGACGGACACATTTCAAATAGCTGACTGGCATGAGCACTTCCACGTCACCGAAGCGGTTCTGCACAGATTGAGGTCTGGTGCATTCTTCAATAACTTTACGTTTCAAATATTGTTGACGTCGGAATACCGATCAGCTTGCTGAAAATTCTCTGTACATTCTCACTGTTGAGTGATTAAGACTCTTGAGCAGTGTTGGGCACGTTACTTTAAAAAAATAATTAGTTATAGTTACTCACTACTTCTTCCAAAAAGTGAGTTAGTAACTGAATTACTCTATAGTAAAAGTAAGTAGTTACCAGGGAAAGTAACTATTTCCGTTACTTTAAAAAGAAGTTGTTGTATGTCAAAGAATTTGAAATTTTCTGAGCAGTATTCGAGTTAGTTGAATAGAGAAGAACAGACTGGTAGTTTTGTTATAGAACCTTGTAATATTTATTGAACCTCGCCAGCAACAGATTTATCCTACATTTGAAGTGCAAAAAAATTTTTGCCCCGGAACATAAATTACACTTTACATGCACGTTCTTTCCTTTAGTTTCGACCAACTTGAAATAGTGTTTATTAGGGTTGTTCCGATCATGTTTTTTGCTCCCGATCCGATCCCGATCGTTTAAGTTTGAGTATCTGCCGATCCCGACATTTCCCGATCCGATTGCTTTTTTTGCTCCCGATTCAATTCCAATCATTCCCGATAATTTTTCCCGATCATATACATTTTGGCAATGCATTAAGAAAAAAAATGAATAAAACTCGGACGAATATATACATTCAACATACAGTACATAAGTACTGTATTTGTTTATTATGACAATAAATCCTCAAGATGGCATTTACATTATTAACATTCTTTCTGTGAGAGGGATCCACAGATAGAAAGACTTGTGACTTTGTATATTGTGACTAAATATTGCTATTGAGCTTTCAGTAAATGATACTGCAGCCATTCAACCCAAATGCACGATGGGAAGCGGAACCATGACTGTGCGTAGTGCTACCAATTGCTGTATCTTCTCTGCGTTGGGAAATAACATAAGGTGTTAAGAAAAAGATCAATTACTACCTTGCTTCCCCACATTACTTCCCATGATATTACCAATCGTAGGGAGAAGGATTGTAAGGCTTTAGCCTATTTAAAAAAAGGCTCCAAAGGCAGCCAAAATTCACTCTACTCATTTTACGCTGCCTTTTTGTCTCTCTAAATGGGTAAAGCGGCGCCATTACAGATTAAGCGCGACAATGCGTGAGTGGGTCCTACAACGCATGCATTAATTGCGTTAAATATTTAACGTGATACATTTTTAAAAATTAATTACCCCGTTATCGGGATAAATTTGATAACCCTACCTTAAGCCTAAATTAGAGACTCTGGATGAGTGTAACATATTATGTCTGTAACGTTAAATACAATTAGAAAACGATTTAATTAAAATATATATATATATTAAAAAAATGCATGGCCGATATTTTTTTGCCGATTCCGATACTTTGAAAATGACGTGATCGGATCGGGACATCTCTAGTGTTTATATCTCCACCTCGTAAAGGACAAATTTTCCTCTGAATGCTCTGCCATCATATCCCCCTGCATCTGTTTTGCGTGTGTGTGTTTGTCGCACGCGCTGTTCCGCTTTGTGTGTGAAAACACCGGCTCTGACTTACGTGCGCTCTTAGGCTCGAGCGTTTACATCACAGAATGGGGGATCACGTGAGATTTGACAACAACGCAGCCATATTGGAAGCAGGTCTGGCTCGCGGGACATTAAACTTTAACTTGCCAGTTCGATAAAGAGACAAACTCGTTACTAAGGCGAAGAACAGATATGTGATCAAACTTAAGGATGTGAACAATGTTGACCCTTACGAGCAAGCCGAAGACAAATGGAGTAAAGATGTCGACAGGCTTCCACAATTACGCGAAATGGACATTCTGCTGTATTTATTGTTTGGTGTATGTTACTAAACTCATCAGTGATTCCGAAATTACAAATCGCTACAAAGCTACGAAACAGTTTTGCTGCGGATGGGTGCAGGACCTGCACATTATGACCATATCAAACGGCAACTCCATCGTTCTTGCAAAGGTAGGCTATGTGTGTTTACTATTTTCATTGCCATGAACCTGAACGCACCCCAAGTCTTGGATGACAAATAAACAGAGCAGAGTAGACTCGCTACGGCTGGTAGTTTCTTCAATTTATTCAAAGTAAGTAACGCCACGCTTTTGACCGTCAGTAACGGTAACGTTGGAAAAAATAATTAGTTAGATTACCCCGTTACTGAAAAAATAACGCCGTTATAGAACGGCGTTATTCCCAACACTGCTCTTGAGTGCGTTTAACTCATTCACTGCCACTGGCAGCTAATGAGTTTAATTGCCACATTCCATCTGCCCTGTCATACCCCAGTCTTTCCTGTCCTCCATCTTTGACGACTATCTCCATCAATGTCAGCCATGTTGCTTGTTGATTAAACACAACTGGACTGGTCACCATTAATCTAAGTGAACGTTTGGAGGCCACCATTTACTCACTGTCACGGAGTAGGGGACTAAAGGGTGATTTATGCTTCTGCGTAGCTGTGACGAGACCTACGCGGTTAACGCAGACCCTATTAACGACCCTACACCATAGCCTGACGTGCACCTCCCAAAAATCCTGACTACGCGTCACGTCACCGCTCAGAACGTCGTTTCCGGTTTAGCAACAACACCGTTTCCAAACATTTGAAAACGTCTTCTGTGTCGCCTACGCGTCAACATTTGTATTAACAACTTTTGTTGTTCAATATTGATTAGCTGCAGCAGCAAATACACACGTTCAATCTCCGTTGCCATTGCTGTCAATGACCGGCGTATAAACTAAAGGAATTCGACAAGAATACCCCAAAACCGTACAAAGACAAAGCCACACCCCTCTAGTGGCATGGCGGTGAATGGCGTACCGCAAGCAACATGTCACTTCTGCTCATTAATATTCACGACGTTAGCTACTGTTCCTAATGGAGGACACGCCACCGCTTGTCCACAATGGGAAATGAATGAAATCGTGTACGAAGGAGATGTTTACAATGCTAAACCTACCAATTCTCTCCGAAAATGATGTCCCTGGTGCCAAGTTCACTTGCAAAGATGTGGAAGTACATAAAAATGTTCAGTTAAAGTGGTGGCTTGAGTGTCGAGGGCTGAAAAAGACGAAAAAAACGAGCCGTCCTTAGCATAGCCTTAGCTTTTTTATCGAAACCTTTTTCTTACGGGACTAACAATTACATTCTCCTGTTCAACAAGTTATCCTTTACCACCAGCCCTGTCTTTCCTATATATTATATCCTCTGGTTAGCCTACGTCTCTGACAGTTCTTGGGGGTAATTTATATTTTGTGTAGCGATCGCAAATGCTACTCAGTGACAGCCAACGAACACTTTTAATTTTTCATGGATAACAAATCTTAATTCTACAATTTATTGACACTTCCCCTTTACTAAAGTTGTTTTTTTCTTTTACAACAGAAAAGGCAACAGTGGCAGTCAGATAGCCCACGATTTTAATTCTTTTTAGGTCATTCATTCTCAGACAGAAGAAGCACGGCACAACGTCACGCTAAAAAATAAGTTAAAAATATAAACATGGTTTACCTCTTTGTCCTCTGAACCCAACCCAACAAAACGTTTACTGCATATGAAATGTGAATGGATTCACCGAGCTAGTGTTAAAAGTCTGCGCAAGTTGATTCATTCTTCACATTTTTTTCCTCCCGAGTTTTTGGTTTCAGAAAATGTATGAAGAAAACATCCTTCATATGTCGTAATGTCAAGAGTCGTTTTTTTACAAGTTCCAAAAAAAGCAATGTGTGATCGGGATGTTTGTTTTTGAACGATTACCGGAGAAAAGTAGCAGAATTAACATTGTTTTTTATGCGAGGGCGGGTCTATAATGTCCAACTTCTGCTTTACTTCCGCTTTACGATGTGACGTCACGGTCTAAAAATAGCATGGAGCAACCCGTTCCATTGACGCAGAAGCATAAATCAGCCTTAGTCCACACTGCCTACACTGAGGTCAGGCGAGTGCACCAATAGTGCTGTCCTTCACTTTTCACATCCTGCCCTTTCTAAAATTTTTATCTTACAGAAAATTAAGAAAAATCAAAGCTGCAAAGCAGATGCCAACTCCGTATTTTCCTCAATTTTCCCCTCCAGGGGTTCCAATGATGCTTGCAAGTCAATGTTTTTATTCCTGTGCATCCATTAGGTTGCCAAAACAGGCTTCTTCCATCTTGAAACCCGCTGACATTTCCAAGAAGTGACCCCGCTGCGCTCTCCCGTTCTTTCGGTTTGCCCTCTCCCCGAAAACCCCTTGATGTCTCTCTCCGGGCAATCATGTGGTACTCTGGAGCGTACATTCATCGAAATGGCGAGCGCCCATCAGCATTTTAAGCCATGCAGGTACAGTAGATGTGTGTGCAGGTGTGTTCATAGCACAGATTTCCTGCTGGACTTTGGTTGTTTTTACACAAATCACACACAAACACACATATATTCCCTTAAAATGTTACTCTTAGTGTTTCACAGTTCCTATTTTTGTTTTAAAGGGCTGTGCCCCTTCTAAATCATGAGGTTCTCAGTCCTCAAAAGCGCACATCCAGATGATTGACTATCATTCTATGTATCATACAAAGTCACAGCCTAATGCAACATGTGACTTTTTTTCCTCCATTGGAAATCAATATCATCTACGCAACAGTGAGCTCTAAATTTAGCCACGAGAGACAAGAGACATTGGGCGAACTAGCATGGAGAGAGAGAGAGAGCACATCTCCATGTACATTACAATCTTCACGTTGCATCCAAGTATGGGCAACCGCAGTCGACAAGAAAAAGGGAAGGAAATGAAAGGAGCATAGAAGGCTGCGCGCTGCCCATCTATTAAACATTTACAGCTTCATTTATATGCAAATGAGCCCACAGCCACACGCAGACGACGAAGAGTAATGCCGGAAGGAAGGGGAAGGGAGCGAGGAGGGCAAAGAGAGCGCGACAAGAGAGGATGAGTCCGCTTCATTCAATTGGAAAAGTCCACACTGTCTCCAACTGCGTGTGCATGAGAAAAAAAAAACAAAAGAAAAGCAAAAAATGTGTTCCCAAATGTACTATACACACACCTCCCTCTCAGGCCTTTCCCAAAAGGAAAGAAATTCCCTGGGTGAGAGTGAGGGCAAGTCACTTCTGAGAAAATTGATGACGATGATGATCACTTGTCTGCGTATTAAAAACTACGCCACCGCTCCAATTAACACGCATACACGCACACACGAAGAAAGCTACAGCAAAAGGTGAGTGTGACAGATTGTTGAGTTAGCGCGGTGTGTCATTTTGCGTGTCGAGGTCAGGGGTCAGCGCTCAGCCGTCCGACACGGGCGGGGACACCCAGCCGTATTTCTCGTGGGTCTTCACCAAAGACTTGAAGGTGGCCTCGGCTTCTTTACGGCTGAAGGCCTTCTTGGACTTGCCTGCTTTCCGACATATGCGGCCCTGCATGGGAGAAAGGGAAAGACAGGAAATTAAAAATTGTTTCTGAAAAGAAAAATGCAGTTATAAGAACTATTCACACAATCATTGGCAACAATTATTGAAACACTGTAGAGGGGAAACGAATCCTCGAGTAACTCCAGTTTAAAAACTGATCCGAGTAATTTTATTCACCTCGAGTAATCGTTTAATTTTGACAGCTCTAAGCATCACGTTTTGCCCGGAATACTTTTAATGCGGGGCAACGCGCTGATGTCACGTGCGTAGAGGAAGAAGCAATTAAAAAAAAAAAAAAAAAAAACACTGCAGCCGACAGCCGCTACAAACGACGCAGACGTTGCTAAAATCTAGCCCACATGATGCTATGGTGGTAGCAAGTAGCGTCTGATGTGTCTCATACAGATCACATGTATGTTGAACTAGATGCGAAATGACAGAGTCAGCGGCGTTAGTAAACAGCCGCCATCTTAAAACAGTAGACTTCTAATCGCTAATAAATAAGAATAACGTTACTATCACTCGCTCACGTAACGTTAACCCTGCGGAGGGCTAGGTTTCTATTAATTATGACCACTGTCAATGCGTGGCTAACGTGTCTTACATACAGGCTTTATTTAATCTGTGAAAACATGGCGCTGTAGAGTGATGAGGGTGTAAAATAAAAACTTAATAATGCTGTCAATTTTAGCTCAGTAGTCATTGCTGGATAAAACACCATGTAGCACTGGTCCCTAATGTGCTCCAATACAGCAGGTATCATACATTTATTTTAAAAACTGCAAAAACTCAAAATCCTATCAGGACTTACAGTTCAGACTAATTTAAAACTTAACTAGAACTTAAAATAGCTTGACACAAATAGAAATTCAATTGAAACACGTGGGAAAAACACCTAACTTTTAAGTGATGTGTGTTATCAAGTGTAATGACATTTTTAAGTATAAATATATACACTCACCCGCCACTTTATTAGGTACACCTGTCCAACTGCTCGTTAACACTTAATTTCTAATCAGCCAATCACATGGCGGCAACTCAGTGCATTTAGGCATGTAGACATGGTTTAAGACAATCTCCTGCAGTTCAAACCAAGCATCAGTATGGGGAAGAAAGGTGATTTGAGTGACTTTGAACGTGGCATGGTCTTTGGTGCCAGAAGGGCTGGTCTGAGTATTTCAGAAACTGCTGATCTACTGGAATTTTCACACGAAACCATCTCTAGGGTTTACACAGAATGGTCCGAAAAAGAAAAAATATCCAGTGAGCGGCAGTTCTGTGGGCGGAAATGCCTTGTTGTTGCCAGAGGTCAGAGGAGAATGGCCAGACTGGTTTGAGCTGATAGAAAGGCAACAGTGACTCAAATAACCACCCGTTACAACCAAGGTAGGCAGAAGAGCATCTCTGAATGCACAGTACGTTGAACTTTGAGGCAGATGGGCTACAGCAGCAGAAGACCACGCCGGGTGCCACTCCTTTCAGCTAAGAACAGGAAACTGAGGCTACAATTTGCACAAGCTCATCGAAATTGGACAATAGAAGATTAGAAAAACGTTGCCTTGTCTGATGAGTCTCGATTTTTGCTGCGACATTCGGATGGTAGGATCAGAATTTGGCGTCAACAACATGAAAGCATGGATCCATCCTGCCTTGTATCAACGGTTCAGGCTGGTGGTGGTGGTGTATTGGTGTGGGGAATATTTTCTTGGCAATCTTTGGGCCCCTTGGTACCAATTGAGCATCGGTGAAACGCCACAGCCCACCTGAGTATTGTTGCTGACCATGTCCATCCCTTTATGACCACAATGTACCCAACTTCTGATGGCTACTTTCAGCAGGATAATGCGCCATGTCATAAAGCTTGAATCATCTCAGACTGGTTTCTTGAACATGACAATGAGTTCACCGTACTCAAATGGCCTCCACAGTCACCAGATCTCAATCCAATAGAGCATCTTTGGGATATGGTGGAATGGGAGATTCGCATCATGGATGTGCAGCCGACAAATCTGCACCAACTGTGTGATGCCATCATGTCAATATGGACCAAACTCTCTGAGGAATACTTCCAGCACCTTGTTGAATCTATGCCACGAAATGAACTATGCTGTTCATTTTAGGGCATTTACAGGTCATTTCGTGTTGAGTTTGAGTCACTGCCTATTCATTTGGGTGATTCCCAGGTCACGTCCTGTTCTGTAACTCAAACAGGAAGTGACCCATAAAATACCCCCAAATCAACAGGAAGTAACTGAAAATCAACAGGTAAATGATCTTAAATGGCCCAAAATTACCTCATTGCCTGGCATTAGCTGCCACTGACGGCCATAGACGTTCAATCCGTTTGAAGTGGTTGTATCTCCATACCGTCAGATCATCGTTATCGTGAGCTTTGTATCGCAAATCGTATCGTATCGTGAGGTACCAAGAGGTTCCCACTCCTACTAAAATGACTGAAAAACAGACGTCTTTGAACAGATTTTTTAACGGGGAAAAGGGAACCTGACGAGCCAGAAAATGAGCCTACAACCTCGAAGAAAACAAAATATGCTACCTCTCAATCACTAAAGATCCACGAACTGCGAGTGGATTCGTGACCCGTATATGAATAAATCGAGTGATTCGAGCATGTCTGTGCAACAGGAATATCAGATCGCAAATCACGACGACCGTAAACGTACAGTACATTTGAGACAACAACTCTACTGAGGTTCTGGATTAAAGTCATTTCGGAACATCCTGACATCGTTAGGAGAGCACTCAATACTGTGCTACAATTTCCAACATCGTATCTTTGTGTAGTGGGATTCTCTCACTCTCCCATTTCGGGACCATCTCGTCTCAACGAAACAAGTTCAAGCCTCCCACTGATTCAACAGGTGAGTTGTATTTTCCCTGCACTTAACACGACGGGGCTAAAAACAAATGTTATTTTATGTTTGCTATATTTTTCTGCCGCACACTGCCGGTGTTCTGACAAATGTGCCATGCGCGTAACGTTAAAAATGACCGCGAATGCAGCGATTCCAAAGTGCACATTACAAACTTTCTTTAAAGAAAGGAATATTAACTTACGTTTGCCATGTTAGCTGCACACAACAACTGCACGCAGCTCTCTCACTTAACGACTTCGCCGTGTCGTTAAGCATTAATTTACGCCATTTTCGTGTTGCACATGTGTATGTTTATGATGTAAATAGTTTTTAGCACCGTTGCATAACATTGAGAGTCCAACTGAATTTATAAGAGGGCTTTGTTTACCGCCACAAAAGCTTTGGGAGCAAAATTTTATAAGGGTGCAAAATTTGACAGAACACCGGTCCGTGAAAAAAAGGTAGGGGACCCCTGCTCTCTCTGATGGAAGGAGAGAAACTGTTTGCTCAGTAGAAGGTTGACTCTCACTAGGTATGAGGAAGTACAACAGACCTACGGGTGGCGTGCACTGTGTTGACATAAAAAAAAAAAAACACTATTTGTGTCACATTTTACGCCATGAAAATAGTATGTAAGGCCAAGATGTGATAGAATGTGAATGAAACATGAAAACAAAAATAGAAACTGTGTCAAATGAATCGAGTTTCCCGTAATTTTCGGACTACAAGTCGCATTTTTTTCATAGTTTGGCTGGGGGTGCGACTTATCGTCCCAAAATAAGGTAATTTCATTTTCCAACATCAAAAGCCAAAATTATTTGTTGTAAATTACGACTGTTTATTGGACTTGTGAGAAGATTCATGTTTTTTTTTAACATAATGACTTTGTGTACAAATTTGGCAATCATTTTGTGCAAGGTGTTTGATTAAATTTGATATCATTTGAGATGTAAACATGACAGATACTGCACGGTCAAGGTTAATGCAACAAAGCAGGTTTAATGTTGAACAATGTAGGATATATTCTTTCACATTTGAATGAAAAATTCTAAGATATGCGCATTGGGCCAGTCTTGGTTTAGTTGTCTGATGATGCTTGAGGCATAAATATAAGAATATAAATTTTGACCTGTGTAAGCCATCGAAATGAGAAGAAATTTGAAAGGAAATTCACTTAGGTTTTAGCTTGTTAGCTTAGATACATCGATTCTGAAGGTGGAAAAAAGTCTGGGTTTGTTTTCATGCACGTGTGAAACTCATAGGGTTCGGTACCTTTAGCAAGGTTAAGAACCACTGCTTTAAAGGGAACCTCGGACTAAAAGACTTGTAGGCTCTAATAAGCCACAAGTGTTCTCATATACTAAAATGTATTAATAGAAACAACAATAAATATTGCCATTGATTTAAAAATCTATAATATTTAGCACATGTTTTGACCTAGGGAGGGCGCCATGTTTTAAGCGCACAATGGATGCTCAAGATGATGACGTAGTTTGTCGCTCACTAGACGAACACTACCAGTCTTCTGCAATTCCTTCTACATGGCGAGACGTCCAACACATGCACACATCGGTTAAAAGCAGCGAGTACTAACTATTTGTGTTTTTATTAAGTCTTTGATTACCTTTTCATTGCCTCAAAATGCATTTTGCACCCTTATTTGATATGGTAATTACTACGTTTAAGCATAAACAGAGATTAGGATGGCCGAAAATGTCATTGCATATAATTGACTTTCAATGTATGAATTTAAAATTAAGACTTTGCCAGTAAAATGTTGTCTATGAATGTTGCAAAGCAATAAAAAAAAACAAAAATGAATGAAATGAACAAAAAAATATTTTTATAATAGGTCAAAATTATTTGTCAAACAGATCCTGTGACTAGCACCTTAGAGACGGGTCATTTGGTTTGCTTAGCCCCCCCCAAAAACTGAGGCCAGAAGAGGCGACAACAACTACTGAGGGAGAACCAAGGATTGAAGATGAAGACCATGAAACGCTGGAGAGCACCGCCAAAATGGTGAGCGGGGTTTCAATTTGCTCCACTAAAGACGTTAACCCTCAAAAATGAAACAAAAAAAAGGCTAATTTTCAATGTAATATTATAAATTTCCTGGCTAGAATATTAAGACAAAAAGGATGCGGCGTGTACATCTCCACTAGGTAAGCCTGTATGAACGAGCATGGGCTAAGCTACTATCCATATATCTTGGACTAAGTTAATTTTATCGCTGACACTGCGTTTTGGGGTCATCAACATTTTTGCCCCTCCCTGTCACAAAAGTCAAACTCCCCCTATGCGTTTAAGTATTTTCTTAAGACATCTTTAGTATGTTCTTTCTGTATGCATCTAAACAAAACAAGCTGAAAGCGCACGATAGTAGTTTGGGTGTCTAATTCGCCTCTTGTAGGACGTTTCGCCGTTGTAGCACATTTTGGCAGAACACCGTTTTGTCATACTCTCGTCTCATCTCATCCAGTCTTTCCTGTTCATTTTGCCTTTGTTGCTCGTTTTGTGAAATATCGACAGTGCTGTCATGCTCATTAATGTTTGTCTCGGGTTCAAATTGAAAGGGTTGAACTGATGACATGTTTATGTCGCTAGAGTCATACTCTGGAAGGCAGGCAGCCCTGCGACGTCAACAACAATGGCGGCCTACAAGTTAAACTAATTTCACAAATTGTATAAAAACGAAAACATCAAGAAGGGTTTTAATATGAAATTATTTTACCTCAAATAACATTTATCTTTTAAGAATTCTTTCTGTCTGGATCTTTTTAAAATTAATCGGATCAATGGAGTAAAATAATCACACAGTAAATATCTGAACTATTCCTTTTTTCCATTCAGTGTGAGTCAACAAAGGCACTCAGGAAAGAGATACAAGTAGAGAAAGCAATACAATGCAATGATATAAAAGACAATAATGCTTTGGTAAATCAAATACAATAGCTAATCATTTTTGCTTGACCTTGTCTGCATGCTGTAGTCTTTATAGCCACTGAAAACATTTTCAATGACACAATGTTCTTTAAACGGTTAAGTTGCATTGAATAAAAATTTCATGCACACAAAACAGTTGTGATGGACAAAAGCGGTGCATTGACTTTTTGTGTGGGAGGACAAATGTATCATCGTATGTCGCAGATGGAGCGAGTCACTTGATTGTGTGTGGATTATTTTATTTAAAAAAAAAGCTATCATCATCATAATCACCACGGAGTGTTGGCTAGACTGCACGATCGCTGTAAATCTGCCCACTGGTCATTCGGCTCGCATGATCGATGGCTGTGTTGTGTGTTTTCTACCTCTCAGTTTGTTTTATAACACTGCACCATTTCCCGCAGTCGCTTTATTGGCTGGGGGCTTTCTGCTCCAACTAATGAAACTGAAAATGTTTCTATGGCCAGCCTTTCTGCATGCGGCACTGCAGTTCAGATAAATACTGAGATAATATTGCTGACATTATTTTTATACTTGTGCACTTTGTGCCTTAATCCTCCTCTAGTATTGTGATTTACATTAGAAATAAACAGCATGAATGAGCCTTTATGGCATTAGTTTATAGCATGAATGCTTATTGCATTTTCCTGGGAGCAGTTCGTAAAGAAATGCTGTGGTTTAGGTGCTGTGCATATTCGTGATGAGAGAAAATGATGTTATATATGCTTAATAAGAAATCAGGGTTGGAAAATTCCATTCTAGCATGGCAATGAACAAGAAATGCGTGAATGAGGAGAATTCTTTGTTAGTCCGTCACAGCAAAATTGAAACTGCTGTTTAACATACTTTTTTGCAATCATTTTGTAACAACACCAGGAAACTGGGAAATGTGATTGCAAGAAGTTGTTGATGTAGGGATGCAACTATCGATTATTTTTCAGTACCGATTAATCGATGAACTAGTTAGTTCGAATGATCAACTAGTCGGATAAGGAACATTAAAATACCTGAGCTGAGCCTCAAACGGTATAAAAAAGATAAATAAATGAGGATCTAAGAACAAAAGAACAACTGACTAGCTTGCAAAGCAAAAGACCACTAGCTTGAATGCTATAAAATGCTAACGTTTGTAAAAAAAAAAATTTTTTTTACAATGCTCTTAACAAATGGTTCAAACTAGGGCTGTCAAAATTATCGCGTTAGCGGGCGGCAATTAATTTTTTAAATAATCACGTTAAAATATTTGACGCAATTAACGCACATGCCCCGCTCAAACAGATTAAAATGACAGAACAGTGCAATGTCCACTTGTTACTTGTGTTTTTTGGAGTTTTGTCGCCCTCTTCTGGCGCTTGGGTGCGACTGATTTTATGGGCACCCATGAGCATTGGGTAATTATTGACATCCACAATGGCGGGCTACTAGTTTATTTTTTGATTGAAAATTTTACAAATTTTATTAAAACGAAAAGATTAAGAGGGGTTTTAATATAAAATTACTATAACTTGTACTAAAATTTATCTTTTAAGAACTACAAGGCTATCCATGGATCGCTTTAACAGAATGTTAATAATGTTAATGCCATCTTGTTGATTTGTTATAATAAACAAATACAGTACTTATGTACCGTATGTTGAATGTAAGTATCCATCTTGTGTCTTATCTTTCCATTCCAACAATAATTTACAGAAAAATATGGCATATTTTATAGATGGTTTGAATTGCGATTAATTCCGATTAATTTTTAAGCTGCAATTAACTCGATTAAAAATTTTAATCGTTTGACAGCCCTAGTTCAAACACATATTTCCACAAAAAACGGCTAAATATACCAATAAAAAAAATTACAAAATGGATTTAAAAAATTAGCTCAAACAAAAACTTAGCCTATGTTGGTCATAACAGGGAGCAGCTGGATTCAGCCATGTGAAATGAGTTATGTCAAATTCACTTTTGCCCGTAGAGGGCAGCGTATCCACCCAAATCAATAAAACTAAATGCAAACACTTTCAAAACAAACCATTACAACGCCACTTTAATTAAACGAATATTCGAATTTGAATATTTTCACTAATCGAATTTCTCAATTAATCGTTGCAGCACCAGTTTGATGCATTTTTTATGACAACAAATTTGCTCAAATGACCTTTATTTACATACTATTAGAGGTAATATTTGTTCTATTTGACAGTTGTAAGGTCAAGGCTCTCAGGTTCTCCCACTCCAAACCCATCCTGTCGTAGCGAAATAAATCTTGCTTGGGTAACATCTTCGTATGGGCAAATAATAAAGAATGAAAATTAAAATCCATAGATTCCAAATTTACACCATATACTGGACTGTCTCAGGAAATTAGAATACACAATATTCTAATTTCCTGAGACAGTCAGGAAATTAGAATATTGTGTATCCTGTATATATACACAGGACTGTCTCAAAAAATTAGAATATTGTGTATTCTAATTTCCTGAGACAGTCCAGTATAATAGAGGAGTTCCAAAAAATGCATCGCGATTCGACACGTGACGATTCGATTACGATTCATTAAGGCTCATAAATGATTTTCCCTCATAACTTTATGACAGCCGCTCGTAGCAGAACGAAATTCAAGACACGTCTGCCGCCCGGACACCTTTAACGGATGCACGCACGTTATAATGGATGATGTCTGTAACTGAGTGAGAGATTTACTCTTTTTCAAAAGACTGGAAAATAAATTTGTGTATGAGACAGTCAGGCACAAAAGCGCGCTGGGTCGCGTTTCTGTTACGCACGTTATTTTTTAGAGCAAGAGGGGGAGATAGTTCGTTGCTCCTCGTCTTTCAGATGTCCAGCTGTAGTTTCAAGTCATGTCAATCAAAAAATGTCCTGAGTGTGTTGCTAAGACCCGTGTGCGTCTACAAGAGGTGAGTACACGGACTCTCTTGTACTTTTTTTGTGTTTGAGGTGTTAATAGTTAGCTCCGAGCGCTAAGCTAATTAGATAATTCGCTAACGTACATTTCATATGCAGATCGTGTAAAACCATGATTAAGTACAGCGGTAACACTTCAAACAAGCGAAATAGTACAGAAATCTGTGAAAACAAAGTACATTTGTTAAAAGAAGGCTTATTTGTGAAGACACTTTGTTTCCAGAAAATGTGGAATTCATTCCACCTGCGTAAATGTTATTGTATTGTTGAGTGATATAAGTACTCCCTTTAAAACAGGTAATGTTTTTGCACTTTCTTGTAAAAATAAATAAATAAAAAAGCAGCTTAAGAGCAGGTTTTTGTTGTATGGGCATGTTTCCATCGTTCCTGTTGAATCATTAGGATATTTAAAATAAATAATGGACAAACATTTGTTTGTCTACTATATCAATTAGTAGGGGTGTAATGGTACACAAAATTCTCGGTTTGGTACGTACCTCGGTTTTGAGGTCACAGTTCGGTTCATTTTTGGTACAGTAAGAAAACAAAATGCAAAATATAACGTGCTAGTTGTTTATTACACACCTTTGTGCTTTCAACAATAGGAACATTAGCCTATACAAAGCTAGAATTCTGCTCAAAAAATAGCGGGTATTTAAAGATAATCCAACAACAATTTCCCTTTCAGACCCCACGTATTGGTCAGCTTTCTTTCTGAAAGAAAGAAGAAAAAATAAGTCCTGTGCTAAAGAGAAAAGCAATCCCAATAACAAAGATTTTAACATGTATTTTACTAATGAAATGCCTCAATGAATCATTTTTTCTCCTTATGAATGGTTTTCAAAAGCTTTATTGGTGGATTTTCTCAAGTTAAAGCGCCACACAGAAATGAATAAATTTGATTGTGTAAGCAGGATCTGTGTATTATTCTTATTATTTAATTACAGGGTTAATTACATTTCAATTTATTTTATTTAAATGGGCTATTATTTATTTTATTATGTGTTTATATTTTACAAATGTGATGTAGTATTCATTTATATTGTATATTTTATGTTGTATAACTTTAGTTCCTATGTGAATATTAGTTCCTACTTGTTTTGTTGTGGTAGGAGGGTTTTGTATTGAACACGGGGGCGTGTTGGTTATTATTATAGCAGAGAAGACGACAGTAAATCAACATAGACAGGTCAACTGTGCCCCGATCTACCACTCAAGAGATCTGATGGACTCAAAAGTAGGTTACGATTCCATATTAGTTTGAAAGTCGAATGGATCCACCATATTTTTACATGAGTGACTTCCGGTCTGCCCGATCCTAGCTACCGGTAGTAGTATTGACGCAGGAGGGTCGCGTCTCGCGTCAAATAATAAACTCTGCCGTTCTTTTCCCATGTGTTGTGTTGAGCCGCTTCTGGGACGCGTCTAACACCCGGCCGCACTGCGACTGGTGTGCATGGGCTGATTGACTTTAACGCCCGCGTTTCACCGCGTTCTCGCGGCGGCCACTTTGTCGCGCCGTTGATGTTTCTGGGTTATACTGTCCTACCGTGTTGGTCCTCATTATAGTAGAGAAGACGGAGTAAATATAATCTACACAAAGAAACTGTAACCCGACCGACTCAGAGATGTCAGAAACTCTTTCAGTACGCTTCTGTTCTGAACCGATTACCACGTACCGAAACAGTTCAATACAAATACATGTACCGTTACACCCTTATTAATTAGTAATGTACGATGCATCGATAATCGTGACAATCGTGATAATCGTTCAAGAATTGGATCGTAGCCCCCTGAATCGTAATCGAATCGAATCGTAGGGTGCCTAAGATGGCCAACCCCAAGTATATAAGGTGCAAGCCCAGTTACACTTTTAACCCCCCGTATAAAGACGACACACTGTGCCTTCCAATTTTTGTCCTCCTTCTTCAAATGATTGAGAAATCAATCCCTTTCAACCAATGCCCATTGTGAACTCCAACTGATATTCTTTGCACTCAACACTTTGTGAGAGGACAATGACGTGCACTAATGGGGCTGTTATGTCACAATGTTGCAGACGTGCTTGCTCGCTCGCCACCGGACACAGAGGACGGGTTCACGTCATCTGATTTGCCATGCATATCTTCCACACCACATACGGTTGCTCTCGCCACCTCAAAATGGCGCCCATCGCCTTACTGATGTACCTCATTATTGCCGACTATTGTTCAAGACTTTGCTGCCATGGCGATGCAATGGCAAGGAACATAACTCACTTTTATTGAAAGTTTTTTTTCTTCAAAACGAGGCACCCCCGTCTGTCATTGCTGCGTTTTCTTATTTGTGAGCATGTGGGAGGGCTAGTGAATCTGTCGACCTTACATAAAGTCTGTGACCCGAGCCTGAAACATGTAAATTGAGTATTCATTAGCCACATCATGCTCTCAAGCACCAACAAGGGGGAAGAAAAAAAGCTAGCTAGTATCGTTAGATGCAATGAAAGTGAAAATATCCGCTTGAGGGAGAAAATTAGAGTGAGAGCATGAGCGCCCGGGGCCGAGGCAGTCCCATGTCAGTGTCTATTTGCGCAAAGCGCTCCCTTGCAGAGGGGACACACTTGTGCAGAGTGACTGGAGGCTAATTGTATGAATGGGAATCAGTCAATGGACGGAACAGGACAGGCATGGCGAGGCCCTGTCGCATGTTGGGAATCGGCATTGGGGGACCGGAGGCGGCGTGTTGCATAACACAAACATGTGCTTCAAGAGGGCAGGGTAGACAAACAAGAGATCAATAATGGCCTTATCAGACCACTGATAGTTGGGGTCATTAGAGGATAAAATCATGTTGTGAAAAAACAAGTTTGCTCCTAACTTTCAGTGGTCTGTCATGACCAGGAATAAAAATTTGCATCCAGATAGTACTGAACGCACTTACCGTAATTTTTGCACAAAAGGCACCCCTGAATATAAGCCGCCACCTACCAAATTTGACACTAAAACGGCATTTGTTCATAGATAAGCCGCACTGGACTATAAGCCGCAGCTGCCCTTACTGTATCATGGCATATTCACGCAAGATATTAACTGGTAACACTTTATTTGACAGTGGCATCATACGACTAGCATAAGACCAAATGAAACAAATGAACCATCATGAACCAATCAAATGCTTTGAACCAGTTGGCTGCTAAGCTTCATTGCTTCCAGAAGCTTCATTTGGACATCACAGTCAACCTCTGCTGCCACCTGCTGTCAACACTGTTGTTGTTCAACATGCCTCCTAGCATTCACTGCGGCGCTACAGATGGAAATAACGATAAAATTCATGTTCTGTGCTTTTTATTTCTTCAGTAACTGTTACAGTTGTTTCATTAATTGCTAGTTATGGTATTTGGTAACACTGTATTTGACAGTGGAGCCATAAGACTGTCATTATACAATCATAATTATGACATGACACTGTTATGAGCATTAATGAATACTTAGAAAAGATGTCACTTAGTGTTATCTGGCAAATTATCTCACTTTTGAATGGATGTAAAAGAGCAGTTAGTGAGATAATTTGTCGGCTGAGGCTTAATGACATCTGTCATAAGCATTCAGTAATGCCCATGATAGTGCCATGTCAAAATTATGACAGACGTTTGACAGTTTTATGACCCCGCTGTCAAATAAAGTGTTACATGCAGTGAGACAAATAAGTATTTAGTCAACCACCAATTGTGCAAGTTCTCCTACTTGAAAAGATTAGAGAGGCCTGTAATTATCAACATGGTTAAACCTCAACCATGAGAGACAGAATGTGTGTGTGTGGGGGGGGGGGGCAGAAAATCACATTGTTTGATTTGTAAAGAACTTGTTTCCAAATTAGAGTGGAACATAAGTGTTTGGTCACCTACAAACAAGCAAGATTTCTGGCTGTCAAAGAGGTCTAACTTCTTCTAATGAGGTCTAACGAGGTTCCACTCGTTACCTGTATTAATGGCACCTGTTTTAACTCATTATCTGTATAAAAGACACCTGTCCATAACCTCAGTCAGTCACACTCCAAACTCCACTATGGCCAAGACCAAAGAGCTGTCGAGGGACACCAGAGACAAACTTGTAGACCTGCACCAGGCTGGGAAAACTGAATCTGCAATAGGTACAACACTTGGTGTAAAGAAATCAACTGTGGGAGCAATTATTAGAAAATGGAAGACATACAAGAGAACTGATAATCTCCCTCGATCTGGGGCTCCATGCAAGATCTCACGCCGTGGCGTCAAAATGATAACAAGAATGGTGAGCAAAAATCCCAGAACCACACGGGGGGACCTAGTAAATTACCTACAGAGAGCTGGGACCACAGTAACAAAGGCTACTATCAGTAACACAATGCGTCGCAGGGGGACTCAAATCCTGCACTGCCAGACGTGTCCCCCTGCTGAAGCCAGTACACGTCCAGGCCCGTCTGCGGTTCGCTAGAGAGCATTTGGATGATCCAGAAGAAGACTGGGAGAATGTCTAATAGTCAGATGAAACCAAATTAGAACTTTTTGTTAGAAACACAGGTTCTCGTGTTTGGAGGAAAAAGTATACTGAATTGCATCCGAAGAACACCATACCCACTGTGAAGCACGGGGGTGGAAACATCATGCTTTGGGGCTGTTTTTCTGCAAAGGGACCAGGACGACTGATCTGTGTAAAGAAAAGAATGAATGGGCCCATGTATCGAGAGATTTTGAGTGAACATCTCCTTCCATCAGCAAGGGCATTGAAGATGAGACATGGCTGGGTCTTTCAGCATGACAATGATCCTAAACACACAGCCAGGGCAACAAAGGAATGGCTTCGTAAGAAGCATTTCAAGGTCCTGGAGTGGCCTAGCCAGTCTCCAGATCTCAACCCCATAGAAAATCTGTGGAGGGAGTTGAAAGTCCGTGTTGCCCAACGACAGCCCCAAAACATCACTGCTCTAGTGGAGATCTGCATGGAGGAATGGGCCAAAATACCAGCAACAGTGTGTGAAAAGCTTGTGAAGAGTTACAGAAAACGTTTGGCCTGCGTTATTGCCAACAAAGGGTACAAAACAAAGTATTTAGATGAACTTTTGGTATCGACCAAATACTTATTTTCCACTATGATTTGCAAATAAATTATTTAAAAATCAAACAATGGGATTTTCAGTTTTTTTTTCCACATTTTGTCTCTCATGGTTGAGGTTTAACCATGTTGACAATTACATGCCTCTCAAATATTTCAAGTAGGAGAACTTGCACAACTGGTGGTTGACTAAATACTTATTTGCCCCACTGTATTAACCCAAATAAATCAACAAATAAGCTGCACTGGACTATAAAATGCAGGCTTCAAAATGAAGGAAAAAAAGGAGCGGTTTATAGTCTGAAAATTGTGGTATATGCCACTGTTATCATTAACTAGACGTTTCATCAAAGTACTGATGATGTCATAATGCCCGAGTGGGATGTCAAGGGTTAAAAAAAAAAAAAATAAATAAAAAAAGACAAGAAAATATTTGATCATGTTGCAATATGGAAAATGGCCACTAGATACGAGACGTTACAAGGCAGGCCTATCTCAAAAGGTCAAAGAATCTTCTTTGGGAGGAAAACTTTGCAGCGAAAATGTGTGATTTGAGATAAGCACTGACAGACTGGTCCAAATCAGGCCTGAGTTGCTGAGTGGAGTTTGCATGTCCACCCGTGCTTGCGTGGGTAGTTTGGATTCCCCACCACATTCCAAAAACATGCCTGTTAAGGTCATTGAAGACCAATTTGCCCACTGGTGTGAATATGAGTGTGAATGCTTGTCTCTCGCGATGTGCCTGGCGTAAAGTCAACCAGGATAGGCTTGATCTATAGAAAAGAGATGAATGGGCTGTTGTACAAAAATGATAGTTTTTTTCTTCTTACGACACCTTTCATGACACATTTCTCTTTGTGAAAAAAAAAAAGAATGTGTGAGCTGGTTATATGGATGGATAAATAGAATGCCTGTGTATTATTTCAATTTAAGTTTTGCTAAAATATTACAGCATGTTATGGATCTGAACTTTAGAAACAAACTTGTTTAGTCCAGGGTGCACATTGACTCAAAATGAGACTCAAATTTATGGCCTCAAGTACAGAAAACATCAAATCAGCAAATTGTTTTATTTGACTAACATAATTATCTCATTTTACTTGTGTTTATTTTGTAGGAGCTGGAAGGGATTCATGACATTTCACTAGGTAATTAGGAACATTTGAATAAAAAAACGTATTAGATATAAAAGTAATTTGAGTTAAGATCTAGGTCACGAATAACTCATTTCAAAGCAACACAAAAATTCACCCCTGCTGTTGTGTAGACATTGCACAACTTAATTCTGCTGCTGCCAACATTTTATAATAAACCATGTACGCTATTTGTCTGTCTTCCAAGAGCGGCATAACCAGAGAAAAGGATGAGAAAGAAAAGATTCAAACCTATGACCTACATACTGAATACGCTCGCCGTGTGTGTTGACTTTCATCTCGGCAGATATAACACCACCCACCCTAAAAATAGAGCTTCTTGATGAGAAACATCAACACACGAGTCAAAAAAGGCCATCCGCCAAGGATGCATAAATACATTCTGTGTATTTAGGATTTACATGGCTCCCAGCATGTGAGAAATGATCTGCTTGGGAAAATGCAGCACATGCAAACACTGTAAGTGAAGACACGAAGGTCCACGTTAATCAATACTGCTTCCATTAGATACAAGGAGACACTGCAGCACAAATTAGTGAGGGGTGCAGTCGTATATCTGCCACACGCACGAGCTATCTCATCTCAAATATAGATGGTTCATGAACTGAAAAAAAAAGCGCAACATTGTGGGGGTTATGTGGAGGACATTCTGGTGTCCATTAAGTGTAGTCTCATTGAGCAATATCAAACAGATTCTGACTGATTTTGAATTTCAACAATATCAGCCATCTCTAGATTATATCATGGAGTGCATTTGAGGTTGCAGCCATCTCCATCGGAAGCAAAGGGATGCCACACAACACAGAGTGGGCTGGGATTTGACGGGATTACATAATCTAGTTGATCTAAATCACACAGGTCTGGAATTGTGGCACCCCCGCTGCCTGCATTTCCATCCCCTGGTGGTCTCATTATTATTATTACTTCGTAAATGTGCAAGGGGGGAAAGGACACATATTGCGAGCCTGCGTGACTTTCATTGGGCGGCTCTGCGGGTCTTTGTTGCCACAGGATGCTGACTGATGAAAAGCAATCAAACAAGGACTGCAGAGAGGCATTGAAGAGGGAGGGAGCGTGAATTGAAATGGTTGCCATAAAGAAACATCCATCATTTACTGTATATATGGTGCTTCTCCTCATTAGAGTCGTGGGAGAGCTGAATCCCATCCCATCTGATTTAGGGGGAAAAACAATTGGTCCATATCTGCTATCAGACAGTGACTAAGAGTTACACTCACATTCAAATCCATGTTTTATTTTAACAATCCTATTTTTGAAAAGTGTGTGGAAAGCGCAGAGAAAACCCACACAGGCACATGTAGAATGTGCAAAGTCCACACAAATGATGGGTTAAGATTTGGACACAGAACCTCCTGCTACCCTTTCCCTCTCAGCTTCATCATTTTGTCAGATATTTATTCCATGCTGCCGTCCATTGTCCCAGTGTCTTGGAGCTGAAAATCAACTAATATGACTTTTAGACATACTAATAGAAAAAACAATTAGACTGTTGGGAAGAATCCTTGCGTCGCCTAAACCACTACAGTTCTTCTCAGGAAAAAAGACAACAACTACTGTTTGCGTTCCCAAACACGGCTTTGTTCGTGTAAATATACAATTTACTGAGATCATACAGAGTTGTAAACTCTTACATAAGACCAAAAGAACCCGAAAATCATATTCAACTGCCCGCGACTCTCCCATGTAACACTTATTTCCATGGCTCACAAATCTCCTCCAGCAACATTACAGAAACTAATTTGAAAAAAAGTAAGCCTAAACAAATGTATCCAAACCTCACTAATTTCTCTCGTTATTTTTTAAAAACTATCCACTCTGTATAAGAAGCAGTTTCAATATGAGGACTTTTACCACACAGACATTTTGACCATTTAAGACTGTTGAGTTATATTGACAATTCAAATTGACCCTGAAATTAAACATATTTGGACATACAGGGGTACTGCCCGACAAAGACGATAATGATAGTGGAGCTTTGAAATGCACCCTTCATTTGTTAACATTTCATCTGATCTCCACATGAAATGCAAAATAAAGAGTTCAAATATTGTAAACTGTTTAGATTAGCTGATATTGTCCTTCCACTGCAAGGAAATCATTGTGAATGATTGATAGTGGCAGTAGATTGCCATGTTTTTTGTTGCCATTTTACATACCTCAAATTTACCACTAAGGGGTTGCTCCTATAGTATAAAAAAAGGTTTATTAGAGTGTTGTTCATATAGAAACCCATGTAAGCCTGGGAAGTTCCACAGATTAAAACAATCGGTGAGGCATACTGATTGTGCTGCTCCCTGTTCTGCTCTATCCAACACTATTTCCCAGCAGAGCCGAGAACGAAAAGTGGTATTTGCCATGTGGCAAAATGGGATTTTTTTTGCCATGTGGCATTTTTTTGCTATGCGGCAAATTTGATTTTGCCATGTGGCAAAAAGGATTTGGCCATGTGTCTTTTTTGCCATGTGTCAAAATGGATTTTGTTTTGTGGCATTTTGTTTGACATGTGATGAAATAGATTTTGCCATGTGGCATTTTTTTTGCAATGTGGCAAAATGGGTTCTGCAATGTGGCATCTTCCTACTATGCGGTATTTTTTTTTTCCATGTACCAAAATTGATTTTGCTATGTGGCTTTTTTTTTGCCATGTGGCATTTTTTTGCCATGTGGCATTTTTCTGCCATGCGGTTTTTGGTATGTAGCAAAATGGATTTATGTTTGTGGCACATTTTTTTTGGGCATGTGGCCAAAATGGATTTTGGTTTGTGGCATTTTTTTGGCCAAATGGCAAAAAAAAAAAAAAAAAAAAAATGCCACAGGACAAAATCTATTTTTGACACATGGCCAAAAACATGCCACGTGGCAAAAAAAAAAAAAAAAAAAGACACATGGTAAAATTGATTTTGATTTGTGGCATTTGTTTTTTGGCCATGTGGCCAAAATGGATTTTGGTTTGTGGAATTTTTTTTTTGGCCATATGGCAAAAAAAATGCCACATGGCAAAATCTATTTTGCCACATGACAAAAAAATGCCATATGGCAAGTTTTGCCACATGGCAAAAACAAATTCCTCAAACCAAAATCCATTTTGCCATATACCAAAAAAAATGCCACGTGGCAAAATCCATTTTGTCACATGGTAAAAAATGCCACATGGGAAAATCAATTTTGGTACATGGCAAAAAAATGCCACATGGTAAAAAAAAAAAAAAAAAAAAAAAAGCCAGCTGCTCTCTCCTATTTCATCATAATGAAAAAATGCATGATGCAGTCACACCAATATGAAAACTAAGAATTAAATTCTAATACAGACGTGGGAACCCTGTAACAACTGCACCCAGTTTTCCCAGTTAACAGAGACATTTGACATCTATAGCCGTCATTGGCAATAAACCAAGTTTCATATAAGGTCAGCATGGAAATTGCTCAGATATACTGATATAGCGGTGAAATAATATTTGCGCCCTTATATTCCTTGTTTGCAGCGGTACAAACTGTCAGGACGGCGACGTCGTCTCACCTGTCCTTTTACGAGGCTGGCCGCAAACTGCCTCATGACCGCTTCCACCGTGTAGGCGCTGGACCATCCGCGGGGAGTCAGCAGCTCCATGCAAATTGCGCCTCCGTCCAACACGTAGCCGTTCTCCAAGCGGGGCGTCAGCACCCGCATGAAGGGCGGCGAGAAGGGAAAGTTGTCGGGGAAGGTGACGTTGAGCAGGATGAAGTCGGTGCTCGTCTCCTTCATGTCCTGCCACAGCGCCGAGTCCTTGTCCACCTGGTGCAGCTTGACGTTCCAGTCGAACAGGTTGTCCTCCACCAGCTCTACTGTGATGAAGTTGTCTCCTAACCTCCGTATCTCCTGAAGCTCCTTCATCAGCCTGCGCGTCCGCACTTGGGTGCAGTGATGCCGGTGAGGGGCGAGCGGAGGTAGGGAGGAGGCCCCGGTGCTTTTATTCCCGCCTCCTCCGCTTTGCTGCTGCTGTTTCTCCTTGGCATCCTTGCCTGGCTTCTCCTTGTCCTTGCCGTGCTGGTCCAGCTTCCTGGCCTTAATCTCCGGGGTGCTAAGGATATTGGTTTCGTTGGCCGTCTGACAGTGTTTGTTGTTTTTCTGGTTGCCTTTGGTGCCCTTTAAAGAGCCCTGGTGGTGTTTGGGGTCCTCTGTGTCTCGGTCGTGCAGGCGGATCAGACCGATTTTCCGCAGTAGAGTGGCCATAATTTACTTTACCGAGCTGGTTTGGAAATCGCCGCCGATCCCCCCCTGCAGAGGGTCGAGATTGCACCCTTTCCGAGTTCACCTTGCTTGCACCACTTTCACTGCAACCTTCTGGGGTGATTACAGCCCACGATCCTGCGCCTTTCCTCTCAGTGCATCATCCCAGCACGGCGTGACTACATATAGAAATCGGGACACAAATAAAAAGCATCTTCAAAAGACAACAATTTCAAACACGTTTTGTCTGGAATTTAACCCAATTCCTTCCCCTCCCCAAAACGATCGTAGCCGCAGTCCCGATGATGTGTTACAAGATGAATTTACAAAGAAACACTGCACGTCATGGCATAGAAATCAGCAAATGAGTACCAAAATGGTCCCAAAAGCATTCAATGACACGTATAATATTATCATAATAAAAAAGATGAGAACATCTAACACCTGCATCGTGTAGACGAGTGTCCCCCTTTTACGTTATCTCCCCAGTAAACCAAACCTAAGCATAAAGTCGCTTACCCAATGCGTAAAATCCGCAGTATCTTCCGCTGGTAAATGCCACGACACGTAAAAAAGACAATCCAGAAGATCCACAAAAGCTGCTACCGCGATGAGCTGCAGGAGTTATTAGTGCGTGTCTTTGTGCGTCTTCTTATGTGCGAATGTGTGCAGCTGCAGCAGGACTCGTAATGCAGTGGAGGACGAGTAAGCAGAAGCACTTATGCGCTCAGCCCACATGCCCTCACCCTGAAAGACGCATTTCAAAGTAAAACTCGTCACGGGCTGTGACGATATATTTTGCATCGAATACATTTCACGCCAATTATAATGCGCCAAATCACATGAAATGTGCATAACCCGTGCATTTGTAGAATGTAGGTATTTCATCCACGAGAGAAACAACGCTCATTTGGAAAAGAATCGCATTTCTTCAACATGCCTGATATTGTAATTTGAAACGACAAAGAATATAAAAGTCATGATTCGTTGTGTATTAATACACTTTATTACGTTTAATGCAACGTTGTGACGTAGTGGGGAACGAAGCCTTTATTGCGAAGGGAGCGTCGTCATTTCCATTTCAGAAATTGCTAGTAGATATGTTCTCGTGATACAATGTGTATCTTCTCTACAAAAACACCATTATTTTATTATTATTTACTATTTTATTAATCTCAGGTTAGATACTGTTTTTGATACTGAGTTATTTTATTTCCGGCAACACGACGTTTGAAGCAGAAAACGACACTCAGTCATTGGTGGTCACCATGACAACAAGAGAGATCCTCGCCCGGATTGGCTGGTTCGTTGCCGTAAAGCATAACTGTGCTATAGCTACGTTAACCTCCGTGGCTAGCGCTAAAGCAGCAAGTGTTTTGACACACGCCAACATTTGAAGCCATTTTTTCTCTATAGGACAACATTGAGATGGCGGATAAAAATGAAAACCTCGAGGAGCATCTCGAGAAGTTTGTGGAAAATATTCGGCAGCTCGGAATTATAGTCAGCGACTTCCAGTCCACCAGTCAAGCGGGACTCAACCAAAAACTGTGAGTCTGGTTTTATTTGATGCCTTGTAAACATTCAAGTTACTTGGAATAAACTGTATGGATTACTTTTTTTTTTTTTTTTTTAACAGAAATTTAATGATAACTGGACTGCAAGACATCGAGAAGTGCCGTCAACAGTTGAATGAAATCAATGTGCCATTGGAAGTCTTTGAGTAAGTTTTGATTATAGTATTATTGTGCTTTTACATGTGCCTATAACCCATATCTTCTATTTTTCAGATATATTGACCAAGGCCGAAATCCTCAGTTATACACTAAAGAGTGTTTGGAGAGAGCGCTGGCCCGCAATGAGCAAGTTAAAGGAAAAATTGATACCCTGACGGTAAAGAGTAACTTAGTGGATGTCTTAAAAGGATCCACGGATAGAAAGACATGTAGTTCTTATATCTATTTTGATATTAAAACCCCTCTTAATGTTTTCGTTTTAATAAAATTTGTAAAATTATAATAACTAGTAGGTCGCCATAGTTGTTGACGTCGCAGGGCGGTGACATCACATGGACACGCTGCCAGACTTCCACAGTGTAACTCTTTAACTACATAATTATGTCGTTGGTTCTGCCCTTCCAATTTGAACCCCGGCGGAATATTAATAATCACATCAATAAAAATGGTGACCTACTCGATAATTTTTTGGATTAAAATTTTGCAAATTTTATTAAAACGAAAACATTAAGAGGGGTTTTATTATCAAATTATTATAACTCGTACTAACATTTATCTTTTAAGAATTACATGTCTTCTATCCGTGGATCCCTTTAGAACAATTGGATACTCATAACTTATATTGTCACTTGTGCTATTGCAGAAATTCAAGAGTCTTCTCATCTCTGAGCTCAGCAAAGTCTTCCCGGAGGAGATGTCCAAATATAAGGCGATACATGGGGACGACGCTCCTTCTTAGCGACTACATGCACTTGCACCCTGACCTGTCAACCTGTGACCATGACTTTTAAGCCTTGCATCGGTCGAACCAAGGAGGACTGAGCCGACACTGTTCTTTCTCCTTTAAAAGTTCATTTATATGGAATGTGTCTACTGGACAAACATGTCCTTTTCACATGGACACCACATTATCAGCAGGGTATATGTAATGCTCAATTGTGTTCTGAAGCTTCTCCTGACTCTCCATGAAGCGGTGGTACTTATTTATATCTTTTTGTAACAATTCATACAGTGAAAACACTTGTATGCGGCATATTTGCTCAGGCTGTGTTAATTGTGATGGCAGGTTTTTTGTTCAGGCCTGCTCGAAAACATGGCTCTTAATTTGTATGCTGTTTGTATTAAAGGTTTTATAGGTAAAACTGATTGTTGGACTGGTTAACTTTTCATTACAAGACGGAAACAGCTGTGTGATATTTAATCTTTTTGCAATTCTAACACAAGATAACATAAAAATTGCAATGTGGAGTAAAATATATATGGCGGAAAACACTCAGGTGACTTGAAGTTCCGCTCTGAGACCCCCAATTTGGCCAACTTTCAAAATTGTCCGATATGCATGTGTGATAAATCATTGGACGGCTTAAAATCTCAATTTTCTGGGGGAAGAAAAATTTTGAACAGGAGGGCTTTCAAAAAAGTTTTTAAAACAGCAAAACCCTATCTGGAGGTGAGAGCACGCAAGAGCAGAATTACAGACGCCACGACTTTAACGAGATATTATTGCGTACTTACCTTGTTTCGATCAAAAAACTCCATGTAGCATGTATCACCTAGTGTCAAGACACAGCTGTGAATGACCACAGGCGGATTTCGGGGGGATTTTATGGGTGAAACGTGATAATATTACAAGGGTCGCGATGCAGAAATCGCAGACATCAAGGAGTGGTCGAGATTTTCATATATTTACCCTTTTAAACGTTTTTTTTTTTTCAATTTTTTTTGTTTGGATCGATTATCATCTAACATTGGAAAAAATGCAATTAAGCGATAGTTATGAGGTAGATATCCGTGACTTTTGCAAACGCCATTTTTATCATTGTGACATAATTTGTTAAAAGTTTAAAATATGTGAATGAATAATTTTTTTAAAGTAGTTTTTTTTTTTTTTAAAACGAAATATGAGACATCAATTAATGATTCTAAGCCAAAATCGACAGACATTTTGAATAATAAATATAAATAATTACCTTCATTTTATGGCTGGGTTAAAACAAAAGCGGTTGCGCGACGTCTGTAAACGGGGGTTTCCAGGGTAAAACGGATAAATTAATAGTTCGGGGGGCTTAATGCGCCATGAATCTGCTATGTCAGCATATAGACATATTGTTCTATCAAACATAACAGTTGTTTTGGCTTAAAATACAGCAGTTTCTTTTAATGAGCAGTGCAAGAGCAGAAACTGCTTTTTTAGTCTTGTCTGTGTTTTACGCCATATACAAGAAAAGGCACTCAAAGAATCAGTAAAAAATAACTAAATACAAATAATTTGGGCTTTAAGATAGGGAATAGAATGGGCGAATTCCTCATTTAGCCCCCAAAAAATCATGTCTGTTGAGGATGTGAAAAAAAGGTATTGCTATAATTTAGCACTAAATTGTTTTCATTCAATGCACATTTTTCAGCACTTAAAAAAAAACATTTGTATGATACCTCTCCCTTATTTACACTGACCTGTGGTGGCATGTAGGGCACAGCAGAAACACCATCGAACCCCCTTGGGGGCTTATCCAGAGTGTCTCCTGTCACGTGAAGACAGTGAAGCTCACGCTGATTCTGGCTCACTTGACTGGCTTGTGTGTGTATTGTGAATCACCACCCTCATGCTGACAATCTAGCAATAAATGGAGAGCACTCATTCAGCACTATTATCAACACGTTTTTACCCTGCAAAAAGCACTTTACATTAAGCTCAAATTAACCCATTTATGCACACATTAAGGGTGTGCCATCTGAGGCACCCCAGGATTCGATTATGATTCAGGGTGCTACGATTCGATTATTGAATGATTATACCAGTATTAATGATGATCATGATTGGCACGACTTTCTCCACTACCTTTCAGGATTATTTTCTTATTTTGTGCCTACTTCATACTTTTAAGCAAGGTTTATTTGTCAGTATTCTTTGATTAAAGTAACCAAAAAAATTAATGTTCATTACTTTTTATTTAAAATCAGCTAACGATCCAACAGGAACGACGGAAACATGCCCATACAACACAAAGTTGTCCTCAAGATGCTTTTTCTCACAAGAAGGTGCAAAAACATCAACTGTTTCAAAAGCAGGACTTACTTAATTCTCTATTAACAATTAAATACAAATTACTCCGGTGGATTGAATGCCACATTTTCTGGAAAACATTAAACATAAATGCCTTGAGAAATAAGAATTCTTTTAAACAAAATACAGTGGTACCTCTACATACAAAGTTAATTTGTTCCAGGACCTTGTTTGTAAGTCGAAATGGTCGTATGTCGAGCGGGATTTTCCCATGAGAAAACATTACAATTCCATTAATTCGTTCCACAGCCTGAAAACCTACACTAAATTCTTAATAAATACTGATGTTACTATTGCAAATATCAATTACAAAGAGCAAAACAAACAATGAATAAAAATCGTAATAATAATCATATAATAATACTAATAATAATAATACCTGTACTAATGTAACAAACTGGGTTCTAATGTGGCGAATGTGTTTGCTTGGTGTACCTGAACGCATTGCTTGGCTGACATGATAGAGTGAGCTGTTTTACTTTCACTTTGTTTACCTGCTGCGGGGGACACCAGGCGTGTTGTGTTGCACAAGTTAGTGGAATAAATGATTAGAAACCTGACGAAGCTGGCGATTTCTTTGGCGATGTTACCACAATAATAATTGCCACCTTAACTTATAAAGACTGGCGAACGGAGGAGGACCGTCATAGACCGTCAACGGCTGTATTGTTGAGTGAGCCATATCACAGATGTGCACCCCACGCTCATATTTTTCTATCATATCTATCTTCATGTCAATGGTAAAATTAAGCATCACCTTTTTCCTTTTTTTTCACCACCTGCACTAACATTGTTGGAACCCATGTTGATTTCTCTCTCAAGAAAATCTGCCATTCGTCCATCCTGCGGCAAAACAAAGAAACTGCGGTGCTGTCATAGATCGTCCTATTTAGAGCATGTCGTCGGATGTAGAAACAGATGGCGAGTCAAATTTTACGTCGGATGTCGAAAAGATCGTGTGTCAAAGCGATCGTATATCGAGGTACTACTGCACGTTGATTTCACAGCTTTCTGTACTATTACCAAATGAAAAAAAAAACAAACACTTTCGTTCCGCGATCAGCGATAGTGTTCCTGTCATTACGTTATTCTGCAAGATAATCGTTTTTGCTCATTTATGAATCATAATCGAATCGCACATGCCGAATCTCGATGAATCTAAAAATCGATGTATTTGTACGCCGCAAACATTCATACACGAACGATGTTGCTGCCATGCAAATCTCAGCGGGGCAAATTAGGGTTCTTGCAAAAAGACACTTCAACAGTAACTAGAAATTGAACACTTGTCCATTAGTCCCAGGACGACAGAAGCTATTAAGGGGCCGTTTACATGGTAACTCTCCGAGAAGACGAAAAATTTCATGTTTGCATTTATACGGCTCCGTCGTCATTCGAACAATGTCACAATTCCGCATGAAAACAATGAAGTATTCATGCCAAGCCCTAGGGGGCAGTGCAGATTTACAAGGCGGCAGCGAATGATGCACTTTGACCTCCTCAGCCTGGAAGACAACATGTCCTCCCACTCCAAGAAATGGCATTTTCTTTTGTACAAAAAGGCACAAAAATGGAAACATTCAACATATTTGAATTAAAAACATTATAGAAACAGTAAATTAAAGCCGACGTTCCGCCATATTTGCTGTTTTTAATGTACCGCTGCGCACGCCCAATGTGACGTGTATGAGTGCGGACGATATCAGCACGGTCCCGCGCCGCGGGAGCTTTTAATATGCATGCGGAGCAAGCCCCCCTCAAGCCCCCAAAATCGAATTCTTCCACTTTGGAGGCAGGATTCCAAGGTTTGTGTTTTTGCCTTCCGTCATCGCCAACACCATACGAATGCGAGGCCACTCCGCAACGCAGTCATTGCGTCTTTGTGTTGCAGAGTCGCCATGTAAACTGCCCCTAACTGCGCCCTAAAATTGTGTGTGTGTTTGGTTTTTTTTCATGTCAACGTGTGAATTATCATGCAATATTTCTGTAATCTCATACCAGTTACGATGATGTCGTCCTGATTTCCATCTGTTCCCATCAGCAACCATTAATCAGGCATGCCATCAATCGATTGCTCATTTGCCCTTTGACTCTGTGACTCCACCTGGTGATGACAGAAATCCGGTCAAGGGCAGTTTTTTTCAATCCAATAATGAGTCAAGTGTGTGTTAATAGAAATTGAATTAACGTCTGTTTAATCCTCTTATGTCTGTCTGCATACAAACTGTGGCATTTGTTTCACTCTGTGTGTGTGAGTTTACATGTATTGTCATGCGTTACATATCCTTCCACAAAGGGTAAAGCCTATATAATGTTACAGTTGTCCAATATTGTCCAGAGTCGACTGAATTAATGCTTTATGAAGTTGAAACACCCATGAAGAGATATTACCTGAACGATTGACTGCATGAACAATTGGTTTTTAATAGTTTTTTTCTTTTATTAAACAAACAGCATACTAGTGCATAGACCTTTAACTGTATATCAAGGATGTCCAATAAATGCTCCAATAGTTTCCTTGCTTTGTGCATTTCAGCTCACATAGGCCTCCTCTACCCTTGGATTGCTGCCCAGGATACAAAAGCAGGGCAAGCTGCCTTTGATGCAATTAGCATAATGTCTTTTTGATGCTAATGCTAAGTGTTCAGTAGCCAGAAGCCCAGGCAATTTGTTTGCACGGTTGCTGGCCGCCCCTCTCCCCATCTCCTTGCATTGTGACCAGCGCCTGTCTGGCCTCAGTTCCGTGACTGTCACTCAACTTCTCCATGAGGGTCAGGAGGCGGACTCCGAGCTTCCTTCTGTTGCGTTGGTCTCCATGGCAAAAACTTTCCTTTCTTTCCCTACGACACACACTTTCTCCCTCCTGATTCCCAGAAGTCCTGATCTTGACTCGGTCGGTCTCTGTAACATCTGTTTTCTGACTGACAGACATACAGTGCGGCCCAAAAAGTATTTAGTCATCCACCAATTGTGCCAATTGTTCTCCCACTTACAAAGATGAGAGAGCCCTGTAATTATCATCATAGGAATACCTTAACTATGAGAGACAGAATGAGAAAAAAAAAATCCAGAAAATCACTTTGTCCGATTTTTAAAGAATTTATCCGCAAATTATGGTGGAAAATAAATATTTGGTCGCCTACAAACAAGCAAGATTTCTGGCTCTCAAAGAGCTGTAACTTCTTTAAGAGGCTCATCAGTCCTCCACTCTTCCTGTATTAATAGCACATATTTGAACTAATTCTCAGTATAAAAGACACCTGTCCATAACCTCAAACAGTCACACTCCAAACACCACTGTGGCCAAGACCACAGAGCTGTCAAAGGACCCACCAGAAAAAAATTGTAGACCTGAATCTCGCTGGGAAGACTTCTGCAATAGGTAAGCAGTTTGGTGTGAAGAAATCAACTGTGGGAGAAATTAAAATGGAACTGATAATCTCTCTTGATCTGGGGCTCCCCGCAAGATCTCACCCTGTGAGGTCATAATTATCACAAGAACCGTGTGCAAAAATCCCAGAACCACACGGGGGGACCTCGTGAATGACCTGGGGAGAGCAAGGATCAAAGTAACAACAGCTACTACTGTATCAATAACACACTCCGCCACCAGGGACGAAAATCCTGCAGTGCCAGATGTGTCTTGCCTGGCACGACCAGACTGTTCTCCCTGTATTTTTCAAACACTGTGAGAATAGTCTGGGACCCACCTCCTTAACGGCCTCTCGAGCCAGTACGAAATCATCCGTCCAATCAGATTTGTTTATTCGCGTGACATGTTCTTAACGAGCAACGTCACTCTTCCGCGTTGGAAGTCGTCTCCACAACAGCACAGATGGCGAACAGGAGAGCCGAGAATATGTTCCAATCCACCGTAAAATCAGTTTTAAATGACCAAAAACACATCGACACAAGTAATTGACAACAGTCTGTCTCGCGCTAGCCATGTTAAATAAACTTCTCTGTTCTCCGCTCGCGAGAGTTGTCGCTTTACCAAAGTCATGTCTGCCCGTCGCTGATTAGTCCACTCCACTGTCTGTTTTCTGTGGCTTGCTCCGCCCTGGAAATTTGATCCGCTCATTGGTCGCCAGACTCTATAGCTGGAACAGCGGTGAGTCTGGTGTACCAGGCTAAGATGTGTCCCCCTGCTTAAGCCAGTACACGTTCAGGCCCGTCTAAAAATTACTTGAGAGCATTTGGATGATTCAGAAGAGGACTGGGACAATGTCATATCGTCAGATGTAACACAACTTCTTGTGTTTGAAGGAGAAAGAATGCTGCACTGCATCCAAAGAACACCATACCAACTGTGAAGCATGGGGGTTGAAACATCATGCCTTACGGCATTTTTCTGCATAGGGACCAGGACACCTGATTCGTGTAAAGGAAATAATGAATGGGGCCATGTATTGTGAGATTTTGAGCGAAAACCTCCTTCCATCAGCAAGGGCATTGAAGATGAAACGTGGCTGAGTCTGTCAACATGACAATGATCCCAAACACATTGCCTGCGAAACAAAGAGTAGCTTTGTAAGAAGCATTTTAAGGTCCTGGAGTGGCCTTGGCGGTCTCCAGATCTCAACCCCATACAAAATCTTTAGAGGGATTTGAAAGTCCATGTTACGCAACGACAGCTCCAAAACCTCACTGCTCTTGAGGAGATCTGCATGGAGGAATGGGCCAAAATACCTGCAACAGTGAGTGAAAACCTTTGAAGACCTACAGAAAACGTTTTGACCTCGGTCATTGCCAGTAAAGGGAATATACATAAGTAGGGTTGTTCCGATCATGTTTGTTTTGCTCCCGATCCGATCCCGATCGTTTTAGTTTGAGTAACTGCCGATCCTGATATTTACCGATCCGATTGCTTTTTTTTGCTCCCGATTCAATTCCAATCATTCCCGATAATTTTTTCCCAATCATATACATTTTGGCAATGTATTAAGAAAAAAATGAATAAAACTCGGACGAATATATACATTCAACATACAGTACATAAGTACTGTATTTGTTTATTATGACAATAAATCCTCAAGATGGCATTTACATTATTAACATTCTTTCTGTGAGAGGGATCCACGAATAGAAAGACTTGTAATTCTTTAAGGACAGATGTGACTTTGTATATTGTGACTAAATATTGTCATCTAGTGGATTTTTTGGAGCTTTCAGTAAATGATAATTCAGGCATTTAACTTCTGCCCAAATGCATGATGGGAAGTGCACCCATGACTGTGCGTAGTGCTACCAATTGATATATCTTCTCTGCGTTGGAGACTAACTTAAGATGCTAAGACAAAAATCAATTGCTACCTTGCTTCCCCACATTGCTTCCTAAGATAGTTCTAATCGCGGGGAGAGGGTTTGTAAGGCTTTAGCCTATTAAAAAAAGGCTCCAAAGACTGCCAGAATTCACTCTACTCGTTATATGCTGCCTTTTATCTCTCTATATGGGTAAACCAGCGCCATTACAGATTAAGCGCGACAATGCGAGGGTGGGTCATGTAGCGCATGCATTGATTGGGTTAAATATTTTATAGTGATACATTTTTAACAAAACTAATTACCTCTGCTATCGGGATAAATTTGATAACCCTACCTTAAGCCTAAACTAAAGACTCTGGATGAGTGTAACATATTATGTTTGTAACGTTAAATACAATTAGAAAACGATTTAATAAAAAAAAAAAAAAAAAAAAAAAATTAAAAAAGGCATGTCCGATATTTTTTGCCGATTCCGATACTTTGAAAATGACGTGATCGGACCCGATCGATCGGGATGCCGATCGATCGAAGGTATACAACTCCAACTCTTACTTGCCTGTTTACTACCGGAATCCATAAAAAACTATCGTATAAATTTCAACTTTCATTGTGTGGGGGTAAGCATGGCCAGGTGGCTTCACACAGTAAATGGACAATACAAAATGACATCACACCACATGGACTCATTATAGGACTGTTGGTATTACTCTCCAATTGTCCAAAATGGATGATTAAGATTCACTGCGTCAGAATTTTTTCAATTGGATGTTCGAGTCGTAACGCAACGGTTTACTGCACCCCAATCAAAAATGTCATCGTCCTGTCATTATTTGTCATTCTATGTAAATCAGTTCAATCTCCCTGGAGAGCTATCCTTGGAAAAAAAAACACATTAATGTCATGTCTTTAAAAATTCATCTGTCTGTAATCAACCCTCACACTCAAAAAGGTTTGCGTGGGACCTTCCTGCGTCATATTTTGAATCATCGAGCTACAAGCCCAACGTCAACAATCGGCACTTAGGGCGGCAGAACAGATTGTGTGTGTCGGTGTGCGTGAGGGTGCCGATAATAGGATGATAAAGGCGCTAAATGAAAACCATAAATCAGAGCGATGATGTCTACCGCCTGATGTTACTCGCACCTGCCCCCGCTAAGGACCCGTCAGCAGTGGCTATCGAATTACGGTGGTTTAAAAAGCCCCACAGATGGGCCCTAATAGATCGAAAATAATAGTTTGACATGCTTTTGTTGTGCATGCATACAACCACACTCATCCCTCATTAGTGCATCAGCAGCCTGACTAATTTGCAGAGAAAAACAAACAGAAAGCGAAGCAGACAGAAATGAATAAAGGATAGGCCAGAGGAGCAAAGGGAGTTCTCATAATTTCCCTTTGGTTTAATTAAGTCTGCATATCCTTTGCCTCATGCCGTGCGATGTTAAGGAGTGAAATTGTGTGCCCAGAGTGTGACATTTACAAAAAAAGCCCAGCCACTAATGTCATCTCACTGTCAAGTTAAAACCTCGCTGCACATTCGTCAATCCAAGGAGATCCAACAAGGCAATTAGATAGCATATTAAAGGTACGATTCTATATGACGGATTTGGTTTAAAATGTACATGGGAAAGCCATCAGTGGATCTTCTCACAGTCAATATTCATTGTAATATTGGTGTTTGCCAGAGGCTCTGATAGTGCTCCAGGCACTTTAAAGTGGGGGGCTGGGAAAATAGCATTACCTCGTTGTACTCAAGGTATACTGTATGTACTCATTCACTGCCAGCCCCTAATGCAGAGTTCCCCAGATTCTCAGCAGTTTGTGAACATTTGAGCATTTATTTCATTCATTAAATATATATATTTTTTATGATATGCGATTGATTAAAGGGCTGTATTGTTCGGACGACTGAATGAGGCTCTGTCAATTTTATGGGCGATGCCCCACGTGGTCAAATCAAGTGTTCATTTGTTTCCTGAATATTTTAGCCTATTGTCAGCTGCTACCTATCTACTGCCCCAATTTTCACCCTAGAGGTCTTATCTCAGTGGACACATATATAAACACGCTCCATAAAACTCTCTCACTCCCCCAACAGAGGTCAACCCATAAATGCCAGGCCAACCCTCCCCCTCCGTTCTTTTTCTTTTGCACCCCTAAAGTGCAGCTCGTACACCATTTTATAGAGTGCGGCAAAAAATAAAAATAAATAAATAAATAAATGAGCTGTGTATGAAAGAGTGTGCTGCTACAAAAACACAGTATCTCCAGAGGACTCGAGGAAAAAGTGCTGAAAAGTATCATATCAATGTGCATGTCCGGCAGACACAAAAACAATTCAAGGTAAAAAATGAAATTAAAACCAATTCCGGCCTTAATAACACTGGAAGTCCCGGGTTTTTTTGGGCTATAAAGAAAGCCCAGAAAGGCGTCAAATGACACCAAACTGACTACTTGTCTTTCTCAAGCAATAGATCACTCAAACAAGTAATCCAGCAAACAACCCCCCGCACACTCCTGTGGAGTCACTGCCTAGGTGTGAAGGGGGGGGTTTCACTCTGGATAGCTGCAATTAGCTTCTTGAATATAAGGGGCAGTTTACATGGCGACTCTGCGACACGAAGACGCAATGACTGTGTTGCTGAGTGGCCTCGCGTTGGTATGGTGTCGGCGAAGACGGAAGGCAAAGACGCAAACCTTGGAATCCTGCCTCCAAAGTGGAAGAATTCGATTGCGGGGGGTTGAGGGGGGCTTGCTCCGCATGCATATCAAAAGCTCCCACGGTGCGGGACCACGCCGATAATGTCAGCACTCGCACACGTCACATTGGGCGTGCGCAGCAGTGCTACTAAACATTAAAAACAACAAATATGGCGGAACGTCGGCTTTAATTTACTGATTTTATAATATTTTTAATTTAAATAGGTTGAATGTTTCCATTTTTGTGCCTTTTTGAACAAAAGAAAATGCCATTGCTTGGAGTCGGTGGGCATGTTGTCTTCCGGGCTGAGGAGGTCAAAATCCATCATTCGCTGTTGACTTATAAATCTGCACTGCCCCCTAGGGCCTGGCATGAATACTACATCGTTTTCATGCGAAATTGCGACATTGTTCGAATGGAGACGGAACCATATAAATGCAAACATGAAATTTTTCGTCTTCTCGGAGAGTCACTATGTAAACGGTAAGCTTGAGAACGATAAACCGATACGACCGGATATCCGGTTTTACAGGTGAAAGATACATCTGTATCGATATTAAAGTTACCATTCGACAGTAATTATCCATTAAATATTCAATGAACCGATAGTAGAGATAGAATTCGGCTATCGCGAGCACAAGAATCGGCTTCTAATGCCTAGTTCAATCCATTGCTTAATATGATAATAATTTAGCTTTTGCCTCACATGCTGCGCTTGTGTCATTCACCACTCAGCGCACTTAGATTGTGACCGCCGACGTGGATGCCTCAACTTCCCATTCATTTCGGCAGAACTGCTAGTAGTCGCCGTCATTACCCGATCGTCACGGGCGTGTCATAACAACGCGAGAGCTAACAAAACCACTGTAACGCACGCTCCGTAGCGTTTTCTTCACAACCCAAAACGAAACTAGTAGTGACAACGAAGCAACATGCTAAAACAATGGACAGTTTGCGCACGACGCCAGCGACGTGCAGCGATTGATTTTCAACGCACCAAGGAAAACAAAAGTCGGACTTTGAAGTGACGAAGGCAGCCAGATCTGTTCACATGGGACAGAGCTAGTGTGAAGCGGTCCAGAGATCGTGAGTTTTTAACCCTGAAAAATAACCCACTACAATGGTGGAAAGGGCAGCACAATCTGCTGGAGATATTGTTTCCACGAAACGCAGCCTACTTAAACATGAACATGTGGATCAGTTGATCTTCCTCAAGAAAAATCTGCCCTTCAAAAGAGATATAGACAGTGATGACGAGGAATAAAAAAATGTGGAAGCACAGGCATAAGTGAATGACTTTGCTGTGTATAAGGTTAAAGTAATGATTATAGACCTGTCTGTCTAAAATGCCATGTTTTTATTCCCCCAGTTATACCAGTGGTAAAGCATAATTTATTATTTATTTCTGATAACACTAACAGGTTTAATTATTTTTTTCAAGAGCTGCTGCATATAATATTTTTTGCTTGTAAGATGTTTACGTTTGCACTTAAATTACTTACCTATTGTGTTCAAAACACCAGGAAATACAGTAATTAAATTACTGCACTTTATGGTTGTCTGTCACTGGAGTTTTAATGTATTATCAATCCCATCCAACAAAATGATGGTCATATAGTAAGCCTTATTTTTTTTCTCCTAAAAAGATAAAAGATAACATTGGTATGAAATTTTGTTGTTTAATTTGGCTATTAAAAAATGTGGTCTTTTTTATACTTTTAAAATACTGTTTGAACACACACAACAAATGTTTACTATCGTATCGTTTTCACTCTGTATTGAACCGTATCGTTCTTAAACTGTATCGAATCGTATCGAATCGCTCGGCCTAAAAATAGTTTTTTAATCGAATCATATCAATCAATCGTATCTGGATACATATCGGATCGGGTTCATGCAAGAGATTCCCAACCCTAGTAAACGGCCCCTAAGAGAGACGGGTGGACTTTTTGGTGGGTCTTGCAAAGGAATTGGCTCACTCTCATTTGGGTGCAAAGAGCGCGCAGAAATAAAAATTGCTTTGGAAACAACCTCCAACAGCTAGCCCCGGGAAAAGGGCGAAGTGTCACATGTCACCACATAAAAATGCTTTGTGTTGTTTATTACACCGTCCCTTGTACTGTAGGCTAACTGCTGCTTTTGGAATATGTAAAAAGGTTGTCCGCCCAATTGCCTGCCTGAGCGGTCCAGTGTCCGACAAAGCCAAGGCAGCCCTGCCTTGCCAACACTCAAGATGCTAATTGGAGCAATCCAACCCTGTGGTTTTGCGAGTGTGAATTGGAATGACTAATGAAGACCTCAATGCTCACAAAGGATATGCAGATTAGGGTCAGATGACCCTTCTCTGGATACTAAAGGGATTTGTATCAACTGTTCCACCCTTGGTAGTTCTAGTGTTTTATTTTAATTCCAGAAAAGGATTTAAACAACCACAAAAGCCCTATCATGACCCAATTTTTGCAATGTTTCAGACAAACCAAATAGAGCAATTATGGGGTCAGGATCAATTGGTGTTTTGAATACTTGTGAGTTCCATTTAAATATTGAAAACCAGAAATCTTGAATCCTCGGGCAGAGCCAAAATTGATGTGCTACTGTGCTATCCATTATCTTACATCTTTCACATAAAGGTGATGTTTGTGGGAATATTTTGTTTAACCTCACCTTTGAATAATGTAGCCTAAGAACTACTTTATACTTAAGTATCTGTAGCCTGGAGTTAACAGAACATTTTTGAATGTCACTCAGCGCTCTCTGCCATATATCCTCCCTGATTGTAATATTGAGATCCTCTTCCCATTTTTCTTTAATCAAAGATGTGGAACGAGTATATTAACTCAATTTTTTTTTTGTTTAAACTAAAGAAGAGATTAAATGTTTAGATTCTGGGGGCCCCATTATGATTTTAAACAAATCGTTTTTCAATGGGAGACAGTTAAATGTTGGGATATTTCGTCTGACATAATCCTCACTTGTAAAAATTTTAAAAAATGACCTTTAGGTAAATCATATTTTTTATTTGTAATTGTTCAAATGAGCAGAATTTGTTGTCAATATACACATTTTTAATCAACTCTATACACATCTGACTCCATTCCCTAAAAACCGCATCCGTAAATGAGGGAAAGCATGATTACGCCACACTGGAGCATGTACAGCCGTACTAGGGAGATTGCAAAATTTTCGTATCTGTAACCAGATTTTCTGAGCGTGCAGCGTAATAAAATGGCCCCCCTTTCTGAGATGACAATGATCTAGGCGAGGAAAAAAGGGTTGCCTGGAGAGATGTTTTTGGGACTAAACTATGTTCTATTGTCAACCAAGAGGGAAATCACTCAAACTACTTTTCTGCTGTACAATCTGTCTTCTACACTATGCAGTCTGAATACTTTTGCTCCCTGTGGTTTAGAAATCCTCACTGATCCATTTTGGGGTTACATCAATGGATGCAGAATGTAGTCATCACGGAGGATGATGAATGCAAAACATAATGGGCTTTGGTGTGTATTTGCAGGGGAGTGCTTGGGAACAAAACGGGGTGTAGCAGGCAGCAGAAATGAGGATTCCTGTGTGTTGAGTTTGACCGACCACTGTATAATAAACCACGTAAGGCATATTGGATGTGGCTTGTGCTGATGTCCCCCATGGCGGCATATGTGGCGCTGCATGGTAATGATAAAAGCTCATTAATCACCGTCAAAGATGAAATGCATGTACTGTATATACGCGTTTTTTTGTGTGATGTCGGGCTGCCAGGTGGTTTTGCATCAATGCCTTTTCTTTTCGGTCTGATTCCACTTGCTTACGTACAGTATGCATGAATGGCTTTTTTCATGCGCTGTATACTAAAGATGCAGATAAATGTGCACATGCTTTAGGCCATGGGTGTTCATTGTTTTTTGCCCCAAGATCTACTTTTAAAGGAGACAACCTCCTACGATGTGGAGGTCTTGCATAACCGCATATGTTGCTCACACAACATAATTAACAATGTACATGAAAAAAAAAAAAAAAAAAAAAAAAAAAAAAGACGTAATATGAGACCCCTGATTTAGGCATTGTTCATCAAAGGGGAGTAAGATAAATTACCAGGTATAGTGGGGCAAATAAGTATTTTGTCAACCACTAATTGTGCAAGTTCTCCCACTTAAAAAAAATATTATAGAGACCTGTAATTGTCAACATGGGTAAACCTCAACCATCATCTCAATACTTTGTTATGTACCCTTTGTTGGCAATAACGGAGGCCAAACGTTTTCTGTAACTCTTCACAAGCTTTTCACACACTGTTGCTGGTATTTTGGCCCATTCCTCCATGCAGAGCTCCTCTAGAGCAGTGATGTTTTGGGGCTGTCGTTGGGCAACACGGACTTTCAACTCCCTCCTCACCCCGTGGCATCAAAATGATAACATGAACGGTGAGCAAAAATCCCAGAACCACACGGGGGGCCCTAGTGAATGACCTACAGAGAGCTGGGACCACAGTAACAAAGGCTACTATCAGTAACACAATGCGCCGCCAGGGACTCAAATCCTGCACTGCCAGACGTGTCCCCCAGCTGAAGAAAGTACACGTCCAGGCCCGTCTGCGGTTCGCTAGAGAGCATTTGGATGATCCAGAAGAGGACTGGAAGAATGTGTTATGGTCAGATGAAACCAAAAAATAACTTTTTGGTAGAAACACAGGTTCTTGTGTTTGAAGGAAAAAGAATACTGAATTGCACCATACCCACTGTGAAGCATGGGGGTGGAAAAATCATGCTTTTGGGCTGTTTTTCTGAAAAGGGACCAGGACGACTAATCTGTGTAAAGGAAAGAATGAATGGGGCCATGTATCGAGAGATTTTGAGTGAAAATCTCCTTCCATCAGCAAGGGCATTGAAGATGAGACGTGGCTGGGTCTTTCAGCATGACAATGATCCCAAACACACAGCCAGGGCAACACAGGAGTGACTTCGTAAGAAGTATTTCAAGGTCCTGGAGTGGCCTAGCCAGTCTCCAGATCTCAACCCCATAGAAAATCTGTGGAGGGACTTGAAAGTCCGTGTTGCCCAACGACAGCCTCAAAACATCACTGCTCTAGAGGAGATTTGCATGGAGGAATGGGTCAAAATACCAGCAACAGTGTGTGAAAAGCTTGTGAAGAGTTACAGAAAACGTTTGGCCTCCGTTATTGCCAACAAAGGGTACACAACAAAGTATTGAGATGAACTTTTAGTATTGACCAAATACTTTTTTCCCACCACGATTTGCAAATAAATTCTTTAAAAATCAAACAATGTGATTTTCTGAGTTTTTTTCCACATTCAGTCTCTCATGGTTGAGGTTTACCCATGTTGACAATTACAGGCCTATCTAATATTTTCAAGAGGGAGAACTTGCACAATTAGTGGTTGACTAAATACTTATTTGCCCCACTGTAACTGTACAAGGTGAAACTCAGAAACGAAATACAGTGGTACCTCTACTTACAAAATTAATTGGTTCTAGAAATAGTTTTGTAACTGGAAAATTCTGTAAGTAGGGACGCATTTTCCATGTAAATGCCCTAATCTATTCCAAGCCCCCCAAAATTTAGACGTTAAAACTTTTACAATGCATAAAAATGCATCGAAACATGTATACAACTACATGTTACAATTAGATTATTGCACAAAAAACATGTAATCAGAGTTGTTCTTAATTAAAAAAAAAAACAGGAGTAAAGAATAAAAGTTAATTCACTCATGTAAAGCTGTCGGAAGACGAGGGGCGAATGAAAAGGACGCTGGGATATACACATACAGTAGAGTTCCCTCTTAGCCAAGTGGATGCCATTTATGCTAGGCCATAGCCAATGGCAGAGCAGCTGTAAGTATGTTATGTTCAGGAAACTCTGAGAGCTGCGAGTTCCAGCCATACTGTATTTTTTGCCTTTCATATCCTGAAATTTGTTTAATAACAATAGGCAATATTTTCCCATTGAGGCGTCTTAACCTGAAAATTCTGTACGTAGAGACGTTCGGAAGAAGAGGCACCACTGTATGTAAAGAGATGCTGAGGAGTTACACAGCATTAAAAAGTGGAATAAAAAAGAAATTTAACACAGACACGCACTTACAGACACACACTCACGTGTTCACGCACACATACTTGAGCAGTGAATGGACAAATGTAACATTGAATCATTCTTTCGTTCCATCACCCACACTCTCCCTTTGTGCGCCCTACACAACTTGGGTGTCTTCAACTGCGTGAACACAGTTTGTTCCATCCAAAGCCGTAGTGTAGGTGGATCAAAACTGTGTTTGCCCACAGCTTACCTAATGACTTGGAGGAGGTCTTCGTGACTGAACCTATGATATTTGTCTCTGCTATGGATGTTGGATGATTTACAGAGAAGAATATTGTATGTATATTAAAAATACAGAAAATGCTATTACAGTGGTAGCTCTACATACGAAGTTAATTCGTTCCAGGACCTTGTTTGTAAGTCGAAATGGTCCTATGTCGATCAGGGATACATGATAATTCCATTTATTCGTTCCACAGCCCGAAACTTACACTAAATCCTTAATAAATACTGTTTGTACGATTACAAATTGCAATTACACATAGCAAAACAAAGATAAAAAAAATTAAAAGTGCACCGATCCAGCACTAAAATAGTTGTATCAATGAGTACCAACCATTAGGCCGCCAATACCATTTACCAGTCCAGTATTATAACACTTCACCGCAGCCTTCTTTCTCCTGACGCTCACTACACTTTTTTGCTGTGTGATCACATGTGATCACTTTGCATGCCAAGCAGCTATCGTTATTGACCTGTTCCAGACCAATGAGAGCGGACCAATAGCCGCTCTTAACCAATGCCGGGGCAGCTTTTTCATATGGACGAAAAACAAAGAAACCAGGAGAGGAAAATGTCGGCTGTCTGGAAATATTTTAGCATAGAAAGATCTCCGTCGAGTACAATGACTGCATGCAAGATTTGCAGCCCTAAAGTTTTGAGAGGTGGAGTTAAATCGGCCAGTTTCAATACCTCGAACCTGATAAAACATTTGAAGACAAAACATGTGAATGAACATAAAGAGTTTGAGGCTGCAACAGCAGGACTGCTATCCACAAGAAGGGGGCTGGACCAGAGCAACAATCCCTGGTTGGGTCACTTTGTCTACTTTAGTTGTATTGTTTTTTTACTGAAAGAAATGCCGTGGTGATTTGAGACCTGTTTCAAAAGTAGGGTTGCCAGCTTTCAGAAATGGCAATAAAGGATGCTGCCCTCACGCCCAAAGCTGTACACGAAATGAAAAAAAAAGGACATCCCCAAAACACCTAAAATGCATAGAAATGTATCTATTTATATATATTCTGTATCGGTTCAGTACAGAACGCAACTTTTAATTCCCAATTCGGAACGATTCCTTATTTTAGAGGACAAGTGGCAAGCCTATTCAAAAGCACTGCAGAAGTAAGCAAAGTAAGCTAAGCTAAGTGGCTAAGTGTGTGTGTGTCAGAGAGAGAGACTCACTCGTTCGCTGTTTGCATTTGTGCGTAGCTATAGATGGAGTTGAGTTATGCTGAGGCTGGTGCACAAAGAGGGAGGCTAATAGAGAGACAGGATACAGTGGTCATTTATTATTACTTATAATTTCATGAAAGTTGCTCTGTTTGGCCTTTGAGAGCCAAAACTCAGGGTTTAAAAAAGTTTATTCAGTTCATTCATTGTAGTTTTACTTTCTTACTGTTGGGCTAGTAATATACATGTTTTAATTTTATGAAATTAGCACCATTTTGGCCTTTGAGAGCCATAGGTTTATTTAACTTTTGTCACACATACCAGGTATGCAGTGAAAAATTCTACTGGATTCACTTTGTATTAGTCTTTTTCCTGTTTCACAATGGTAAGCAGCAGCACGACAAAGCCACGATAGCAATGATTTCACATCGAAGTATGTAGCTCTTCATCTATATGTGTGTATATAGACCCTACCCACGTGACGTCACAACTCCGGCCTCCTGACTGGTGCCGCCCAATTGTCCGTCAACACATCGTGTTTACCTGTTACGGCTACGTACATTCCTCCTATTTACGGCGTGTTTTTCTGCTCGTTAACATTAATAATCAAAATGGTGAAGGCGTGTGTGGCGGTCAGTTGCAATAACAGAGAAGATAGACGGAGAGACTTGAAGTTCTACCGGATTCCGAGAGACCAGGAGAGGAGAGCGAGATGGGCTGCTGCAATTCGACGAGAAAACTGGGCTCCAAACGATTACCACAGATTATGTAGTAGTCATTTTATATCTGGTAAGATGCATTTAATATATATTTAGAGGGTTTTGGGCTGACAACCACAATTAAGATCATTGCTAGGCTAATCGCCGACAACATACACGTATGTATGTAGTGAGAGTGCTATCGCTAAACCATATAAACATTAAAAGCCCTAGCTCCATTGACAAATGACATGAAATACATTAGACTTGACAGTGGATGTTAGCAAGAACAAAAGATTTTGAATTGAAAATTTCGTAACTCACCCTTCCAAGCACAAGATAGATTCCTGCTGAATTTTCGCGGACGAGAACCTGTTTCACCCAACCAGCAACGAAGTATTTATAAGCCTCCAAGCTCTTAAAGTTTTTCAAACTTTCGTGAGAATAGGCTGATTTTGTGTGGACAAGATAGTTGTACATATCAGGGTAGCTAGCAGATGTCAGGCAAATACGGCGGAGACAGCGGGTCGAAAAACATCGATTTAGGCATCAAATATGGATCTGGCGAATGGATAAACTGAAGCTTTTCCACATAACGCCTTTTATGCAACGCATCAAGTAAGTTTACGGCATCGGAAAGCACCGGGTCTTCCATGAAATGCATTATAAATTGCTCGATCAATTGAGACCATTGATAATACAGACACAAAATGACGGACAAGGGGGCGGAACAATACAGCGAGCACGTGATTTTGTGACGTCGGTGGGTAGGGTCTATATATATATATATATACATATACAGTATATATATAAATGTGTATTATATAATATTAATAATAATTCCTGTAATAATGTAACAAATTGGGTTCTAATGTGGCGGACGTGGTTTGCGTGCTGTACCTGAATGCACCACGTAGCTGACGTGACAGAGAGAGAAAGGTGCGGTAGAGATTTTACTTTCTCTTTTAATGTTTTGCTGTTGGCATCAACTGTGGCTGACAGTTGGCAAGTTGTGTTGCACAAGTTCTGAAATAAATGATTAAAAACCTGTACAGCCGTATTGTCGGGCCAGTTCACGGATGTGCACAGCACGCTCATATTTGTCTATCATTTCCACTCTCATTTCAATGGTAAGCGTTGGCTTTTTCCTTTTTTCACCACCTGCACTAACCTTCTTGGAACCCGTGTTGATTTCTGTTACAAGAAAATCCACCGTACGTCCGTTTCGCGGCAAAGCAAAGAAACTGCGGCGCTGTCATAAATCATTGAATTTCAAACATGTCGTCGGATGTAGATGGCGGAAAACACTCAGGTGACTTAAGTTCTGCTCTGAAATTTGGCCAAATTTCAAAATTGTCCAATATGCATGTGTGATGCATCATTGGAAAGCTTAAAATCTCAATTTTCTGGGGGAAGAATTTTTTTGGACAGGAAGGCATTTAAAAAAAAAAAAAAAAAAAAAAAAAAAGTTTTTTAAACAGTAAAACCCTAATCTGGAGGTGAGAGCACGCGAGAGCAGAATTACAGGCGCCATGTCGCATGTAACACTAAGTGTCAATACACAGCTGTGAATGGCCACAGCTGGATTTTTTGGGGATTGTATGGGTGAAACATGGTGATATAACAAGGGTCGCGATGCAGAAATCGCAGACATCAAGGAGTGGTCGAGATTTTCTTTTTCATATTTACCCTTTTAAACATTTTTTTTTCAATTTTTCTTTGTTTGGATCGATTATTATCATCTAACATATCAGGGAAAATGCGACAGTAACAAAAAAATACAATTTAGCGATAGTTATGAGGTAGATATTCGTGACTTTTTTACAGACGCCATTTTTTTCATTGTGAAGTAGTTTGTTTAAAAGTTTAAAATATGCGAGTGAATAATTTTTTAAAGTCGTTTTTTTTTTTTTTTTTTTTACAAAATATTAGACATCAATTAATGATTGTAAGCTAAAAATGACAGACATTTTGAATTATAAATATAATTACTTACCTTCTTTCTATGGCTGGGTTGAAATAAAAGCGGTTGCGCAATGTCTGTAAATGGGTGTTTTCAGGGTAAAATGGACAAATTAAAAATAGTTCGGGAGCTTAATGCACCGTGAATCTGCTATGGCAGCATATAGACATATCATATCAAACACAACAGTTGTTTTGGCTTAAAATACAGCAGTTTCTTTAAAAGAGGAGTGCAAGAGCAGAAACTGCTTTTTCAGTCTTGATTGTGTTTTCCGCCAGAAACAAATGGCGAGTCAAATTTTATGTCGGCTGTCGAAAAGCGTGTCAAAGCGATTGAGGTACCACACATTCATGTGGTTTAAGGGGGGCCAGGAGGCATGGCCCCTTCTGGTGGCCGAAAAGTGTCGTTGCATGTAATTGGACTTCCCGATATGTGATTTTAAAATTAAGCGTTTTCTGGTAAAATATTGTCGATAAAAGTTATAAAGCAATAAAATAAACATCAAAATTGAACAAAAAAATGTTTTTTTATAATAGGCCAAAATTATTTGTCAAAGACATCATGTGAATAGCACCTTAGACGGTTATTTGCTTTGGTTAGCCAAAACCACCTGAGGACCGAAGAGGCAAGATGGATATACGGAATTTTTTTCAAACCTAAGCTTTTAAAAGCGATAACTAATGAGCAAGAACCAAGGATTGAAAATGTGGACCATGAAACACCAGAAAGCACCACCAAAGTGGTGAGCGGAGTTTCCACTAAAGACGCTAATTGTGCAACAGACCCACCATCGGCGGGGGTACCATATTCAATGGATGACGAGCTTGTCGAAAATTATAGCTGTCCTAAGCAGCCTGATTTAAAAAATGATGGGAAACAAAAAACGCTCATTTTCAACTTATTATTATAAATATTCTTGTAAGTTAATTTTATTGCTTTTATTGTGTTTTGGGGTCATCAACATCACCCCATCCCCGCCCCAACAGTCAAACTGCGCCTATGGCACCACTGTATATCAATAAACGTACTCAGTTTTGATTTATTGTCACTGCCAAAGAGATATTGAATCAACATCAACATGAGAGAGCCAATATACTAGAAGAAAGTGAAATTTCGACTTTTGCAAATCCTTTTGCTTTGAGAAGACATCATTGAATGAATAATGCCGTAGAAGAACTACTGTCGTGTCAATAACGACAAATGTTCTTCTGCATGAATAGGCTAAAAACTGGGACTCAGGAAGTTCAAAAAGTCTTCCAAGAATAGTGCACGATATGAAGTTAGACAGACAGTGTGGGATGTTATAGCTGCAGAAGGATTAAGTCTCTATTAAATATTCAAATGAGATGTCATATTGGTTTAAATTAGCGTCCCTCTGTCTTATATGTGATGTGAAAGCACATTTCCCCCTCTGATTTCAAACATTTCTATAAAGCATCCTGGTTAAGGCCAACTTGATCAGGCATCCCTCGAATACTGTTTCCATGTAGTCACTGTAGCCAAACAATTACCAGTTGTAGACAGGACTCACAGAATGAGCAGCTTAACTGCCTGTGACCATCACTGCAACACAGGCTTAGAAGTTATGTAACAGTACGTCAAGTGGACTTTTGAACCGGGTTACAGCTGCGATGGCTCAACTCATGGAAGTGGATCTTTTTATATGTGCATTTTTTTTTTTTTTCTTCCAAAGATTAGTCTGATGTTCGGCCTGTTGACAAGTTTTGTTTTGGATTTAATAGCAGTGCTGTCCTCAATCAACCCCTTATGTGGGGATTCGCTGAAATCATTGAACGTGCAAAGTTACCGAGACGAGGTCATGGAATATTTAGAATTTTTTCCATGTAGGCAAGGCTATTTTCACCTATTCGAGCTGAAGAATGCACTCAAGTCAGCTTCCTGAATAAAAGATGTTTTATTGTTTTTTTGTTAGTTTGAAATATTTAAATGGGCAAACCGCAGCATTCCTCTCGCTTTTAAATGTATGGCTACACTGTGTGGGATTTTAACATGTCTCCCTGAGGCTTTAAAAAAAATGGATTAGTGAGAATGAGAAAAGCGGTGAAAGTTGACATAGACACCTGCTCAAAGTCAGAATACAATGCCAAAACAATCTTGACTCGAGACTGAAGAGAAGCTCCAGTTGTAGCCTGGAGGCAGAAAAGAATTTCTGGGTGTGTTTATTTGAGCGTTTGTGCACTTTGGAGTTTCACCTAAAATGCCTTGCTAACATGATGCATACATGTCATAAATATTCATATAGAAACATAAACAACTACAAGTAAATTAATGCTGCAAACAACAATGAATACGCCCTTCCAATACAGTTTTAACAAAAAAATCCTAGAAATGCTCATCAAACTTCGACACAATTAGATGATGAGGGGAAAAAAAAGGAATTTACAGTGAAGAAAATAAGTATTTGATCACCCTGCTATTTTGTAAGTTCTCTCACTTAGAAATCACTGAGAAGTGAAATTTTCATCGTAGGTGCACGTCCACTGTGAGAGAGATAATCCATAAAGAAAAATCCAAAACTCACAATGCATGATTTTTCAAATAATTTATTTGTGTGATACTGCTGCAAATGAGTATTTGAACTAGGGCTGTCAAACGATTAAAAATTTTAATCGAGTTAATCGTAATTAATCGCAATGAAAACCATCTCTCAAATATGCCATATTTTTCCGTAAATTATTGTTTGAATGAAAAGATAACACATAAGACGGATATACAGTGGGGCAAATAAGTAATTAGTCAACCACTAATTGTGCAAGTTCTCCCACTTGAAAATATTAGTGAGGCCTGTAATAGTCAACATGGTTAAACATCAACCATGAGAGACAGAATGTGGAGGAAAAAAAAACAGAAAACCGCATTGTTTGATATTTAAAGAATTTATTTGCAAATCATGGTGGAAAATAAGTATTTGGTCAATACCAAAAGTTCATCTCACTACTTGTTATATACCCTTTGTTGGCAATAACGGAGGCCAAACGTTTTCTGTAACTCTTCACAAGCTTTTCACACACTGTTGCTGGTATTTTGGCCCATTCCTCCATGCAGATCTCCTCTAGAGCAGTGATGTTTTGGGGCTGTCGTTGGGCAACACGGAGGACCTAGTGAATGACCCACAGAGAGCTGGGACCACAGTAACAAAGGCTACTATCAGTAACACAATGAGCCGCCAGGGACTCAAATCCTGCACTGCCAGACGTGTCCCCCTGCTGAAGAAAGTACACACCAAGGCCCGTCTGCGATTCACAGAGAGAGTATTTGGATGATCCAGAAGAGGACTGGGAGAATGTGTTATAGTCAGATGAAACCAAAATAGAACTTTTTGTTTGTTCTCTTGTTTGGAGGAAAAAGAAAATTGAATTGCACCATACCCACTGTGAAGCATGGGGTTGGAAACATCATGCTTTGGGGCTGTTTTTCTAAAAAAGGACCAGGACAACTGATCTGTGTAAAGGAAAGAATGAATGGGGCCATGTATCGATAGATTTTGAGTGAAAATCTTCCATCAGCAAGGGCATTGAAGATGAGACATGGCTGCGTCTTTCAGCATGACAATGATCCCAAACACACAGCCAGGGCAACAAAGGAGTGGCTTCGTAAGAAGCATTTCAAGGTCCTGGAGTGGCCTAGCCAGTCTCCAGGTCTCAACCGCATAGAAAATCTGCGGAAGGTGTTGAAAGTCCGTGTTGCCCAACGACTGCCCCAAAACATCACTGCTCTAGAGAAGATCTGCATGGAGGAATGGGCCAAAATACCAGCAACAGTGTGTGAAAAGCTTGTGAAGAGTTACAGAAAACGTTTGGCCTCCGTTATTGCCAACAAAGGGTATATAACAAGGTAGTGAGATGAACTTTTGGTATTGACGAAATACTTATTTTCCACCATGATTTGCAAATAATTTAAAAAAAAATTAAACAATGTGATTTTCTGGGTTTTTTTTCTCCACATTCTGTCTCTCATGGTTGAGGTTTAAACATGTTGACAATTACAGACCTCTCTAATATTTTCAAGTAGGAGAACTTGCACAATTAGTGTTTGACTAAATACTTATTTGCCCCACTGTATACATTCAACATACTGTACATAAATGCTGTATTTGTTTATTATAACAATAAATCCACAAGATGGCATTAACATTATTAACATTCTTTCTGTTAAAGGGATCCACAAGAAAGACTTGTAGTTCTTAAAAGATAAATGTTAGAACAAGTTATACTAATTTTATATTAAAACCCCTCTTAATGTTTTAGTTTTAATAACATTTGTAAAATTTTTAATAAAAAAAATAAACTAGATGTATTAAATACACCACAAGGTGTCAATGGCGAGTTTTAAATTAACATAGAATTTGGGCCAAATAGTGTGTTTTGTCCGTCGACTGACGCCATAGTTTCCTGTTTTACTGCGGGTTCATTGTACCTTACTTCATGTGCTGGCTTCACAACGTACTTGACCGCTGATAGTTTGTATATTGTGAATAAAAATTGCCATTCAGTGTATTTGTTGAACTAAACGAAATGTTTAAATAGAGTTAGACCAAAGTTTCAGTAAGTTTTATGTGTATTTTGCGTAGCTATTTTGATTGGGAATGCCAGTTCTCTTTGCTCTGTTGTTTAACTGTGTGAGAATAGGGCCTCATTAATACAGATTGAAGCGATTTTCTTTCTGTGAACATTTTTTGAGAGACATTTTTGTTGTGCTTTCACTAAATGATACTTATGTTTGTTGTGAAGGAGTTGCCAAAGCTTATGCCAATAAACGGCGCGGTCCAATGAACGCCTGTGTCCACTCCCCTTTTGTAATATTCTGATATAGAATTATCCGAGGCACCTTGAAGTGCACGCGGCGCCAGTGTTGTTTACTCACATGATGCAGGAGTGAGTTAGAATTACGGCCTGCTGAGAGCCTTAAGCTGTGTTAATTTTGAAGCTGAATGTGCCAATAAAGAAACAAAGTGCCTGCACATCGCGTGTGTTATACCTATGTTAAGAAAAAGCACAAAACAAGACACCTTTCTCTGCCTCTTAGCTCTCAAGTGCGTCATTGTCATCTGTTTGAGGCAATGCATGAGCGGGTCATTCCAAGCATGCGTTAAATGCGTTAAATATTTTAACATGATTAATTAAAAATTAATTACCGCCCGTTAACGCGTTAAATTTGACAGCCCTAATTTGAACACCTGTCTATCAGCTACAATTCTGACCCTGAAAGACCTGTTAGTCCGCCTATTAAAAGTCGACCCTCACTTCATGTATTATCCTGAATCAGATGCACCTGTTTGAGGTCGACAGCAGCATAAAGACACCTGTCCACCCCATACAATCAGTTAGACTCAAACTTGTAACATGGTCAAGACCAAAGCGCTGTCCAAAGACATCAGAGACAAAATTGTTCACCTCCACAAGTCTGGAAAGGGTTACGGAGCAATTGCCAAGCAGCTTGGTGACAAAAGATCCACTGTTGGAGCAATAATTAGAAAATAGAAGAATCTAAACATGATGGTCAATCTCAATCGGAGTAGAGCCCCATGTAAAATATCACCTCGTGGGGTCTCAATGATCTTAAAAAAAGGTGAGGAATCAGCCTAGAACTACACGACAGGAGTTGGTCAATGACCTAAAACGAGCTGGGACCACTGTTTCCAAGGTTACTAACAGAAGGTTCCCATGCTTAAACCAGCACATGTGAAGGCCCGTCTTAAGTTTGCCTATGACCATTGGGATGATACAGAGGAGTCATTGGAGCAGTTTTTGTGGTCAGATGAGAGTAAAATAGAACCTTTTGGTCATAATTTCACTACGTGTGTTTGGAGGAAGAAGAATGATGAGTACTATCCCAAGAACACCATCCCTACTGTGAAACATGGGGTTGGTCGCATCATGCTTTGGGGTGTTTTTCTGTGCACGGGACAGGACGAGTGCACTGAATTAAAGAAGGGGTGACTGGTGCCCTGTATTGTGAGATTTTAGGGAACAACCTCCTTCCTTCAGTCAGAGCATTGAAGATGGGTCATGCCTGGGTCTTTCAACATGACAATGACCCAAAGCACACAGCCAGGGAAACCAAGGAGTGGCTCCGCAAGATGCATAACAAGGTTCTAGCATGGCCTAGCCGGTCTCCAGACCTAAACTCAATAGAAAACATTTGAAGGGAGCTCAAACTCTTTGTTTCTCTATGTTCCCAGCCCAGAAACCTGACTGGTGGGTGGGCCAAGATCCCTCCTGCATTGTGTAAAAACCTAGTGAAAAACTACAGGAAAGTTATGCTAGTTAGGAACTACAGGTTTGACCTTTGTATTTGCAAACAAAGGTTACTGTACCAAATATTAACATTCGTTTTCCCAGGTATTTAAATACTTACAGCTGTATCACAAAAAAAAAAAACATACATTGTGATTTCTGGATTTTTCTTTTTAGATTATCCCCCTCACAGTGGACATCCACCTCCGATTAAAATTTCAGACCCCTCCATGATTTTTAAGTGGGAGAACTTCACATCACTGCAAGTGGGGATCATATGGACCCTTGTCGGAAAGATAATTGCCCTAAAGGGCTGTTTTAAACCAATTTGTTTAAATTTTGGATAGTGGTCCTAGAAACCTTCTTGTGCATCCTGTTTTGATAGACGTGTCTTCCCAATTTCCTGTTGTTCAGTAAAATCCTTTGGGGTTATTCTAATTTCCCAGTGGGCATTACTGAATGGGTTTTGGGATCTTGTGCTCCGAAACTACATACTCTCCCACTAGGATAAAGCATTTGAGGAATTAGTATGTATGTCTATGCCCACCAAAACAGCATGGATTAAAGCAATCAGCCATTCATTCATTCATTCATTCATTCATTCATTTTCTCTACAGAGTTTTGGTAAAAAGAAGAATATTCCCTGGACAGCATGCCAGGTGGTCAAACAGCAGTTACAGAGAGAGAGAATCCATGTCATCAGTTAGACTAGGCACATGGAGTAAAAGTCAAACTGTTTTGCAAAAAGAAAGCAATGGACAATGTTGTAATTCTCTTGTGGGAGCATGGACTTAAACAGCATCTAGTTTAGAAGTTACAGCGTAATCCCTTCTCAAAAAGCTAGCGGCTTTGCATTTTTTCTTCCCTATCCCCATTGATTCTCCCATTAACCCGTTTTCTCCCTCTGCGTGTCTTCACACAATGAAGTGGAAAAACAGCAGGGAACATTTTTCGTTTCCTCTGATAAGCATGTTTTCCAGCTAATCTGTTCGGCACTGATAGACACTATGTTAATTTGAGCGTATTTCATATGCTGTAGGCTACGTTCTTTATGTTTCAGCAGTGGTTGAACAGCAATTTTTTAGGTGGTGTCGTTGATTCGTTGATGACAACATTTGCCGATTGGAAGTCAAGACGACAAAACCTGTGATTAGCTATTGACAATGCCAAGTCGAATATTCGATTAATCAGTTCAAACCATATATGCAACATATGTTTACCCAGATAGCAAAATATATCTGGAGCGGACATGCGCCAGATGTACTGCAAATTTCGGCCCAAATTCGTAAAACTTTTTGAACAATAGCCCAAACTCAGTAGGGAGTCACTTGCGGGATCAGCAACCAGTTTTGTGCCAGAACTGGTCCAAAGTAGCAGACACTACATTAATGTATGGCCCACATGTGGCACACACATTACCCATTCCGGGCCAGATTTGTATCAAAACCGTTTTTTTTTTTTTTTGTTGTTGTTTTTTTTGGGGGTCCATTTTGTTTAATGTATCATACCGTAATGTGTTTATATATTGCAAATTAAAATTTTCTATTAAAAGTAGGGCTGTCAAACGATTAAAAATTTTAATCGAGTTAATCACAGCTTAAAAATTAATTATTCGTAATTAATCGCAATTCAAACCATCTATAAAATATGCCGTATTTTTCTGTAAATTATTGTGGGAATGGAAAGATAAGACACAAGACGGATATATACATTCAACATACTGTACATAAGTACTGTATTTGTTTATTCTAACAATAAATCAAGAATATGGCATTAACATTAACATTCTGTTAAAGTGATCCATGTAGAGAAAGACTTGTAGTCCTTAAAAAATAAATGTTAGTACAAGTTATAGAAATTTTATATTAAAACCCCTCTTAATGTTTTCGTTTTAATAAAATTTGTAAAATTTTCAATCAAAAAATAAACTAGTAGCTCGCCACTGTTGATGTCAATAATTACACATTGCTCATGGTGCTGAAACCCATTAAATCAGTCGCACCCAAACGCTAGCAGAGGGCGACAAAACACCGAAAAACACAACAAGTGGACATGACACTGTGCTGTTATTTTGTTTGAGCGGGGCATGTGCGTTAATTGCGTCAAATATTTTAACGTGATTAATTTTAAAAAATTAATTACCGCCCGTTAACGCGATAATTTTGACAGCCCTAATTAAAAGCAATAATAAAAACATTTCTTTTTCAATTCATTTATTACTGCTAACATAGTAATGCGCTATAACAATACAACATTGTTTTGTCACAAAATATTTTAACTGGAACAAGCAACTCCACATTAAAGATGACCCATTTTTAGACTGTAAAGATCTTATTGTATTTGTTAATGTTCCGCGGTAACGGGGACCTAAGCGCAGAGGCAGGCAAACTGGCAGTGGTAACAAGAGATCATTGACGATAGTGGCAGATAGTGTCCGAAGAATCCGGTGGGCAGTTTGGTGAAAGAACAGTTGAACAGGCAGGCAGGTGTTCTGGCAGGCAAGCAGTAAAGGATCTAGGAAAAAAACAAAACAAAAATGAGTTCAGTATCAAGATTACAAGATTCTTAGTTAGCTGAAAGTCATGTTGTCAAGTCAGTTGTTGATCTGGCGATGATGTGAGGCCAAGGACCGGTTTAAGTAAGTTGATGCTGATAATCAGCAGCACCTGGTCCTAGGCTCACCCATCTGTGCAATCAAGGCAGTGACACAAATACACAAACACAAGGACGAGGGGCTCAGTTTGAGTAATAGTATTCAAACATTGAAACATTTACAGCAACACAGAAAATGCTTTCTCCCTCTATACTGTATGTTGTTATGCAACAAATTTAGAATTACTTAACTTGCAGACATGGCAGATCACTTCAATACACCAGCCATTTTATTAACGCTTGGTTGAATAACTTGTTTAGCAGTCAAAAAGTGACTTCAAAACGCAATTCTAACTCTGAATAAAGCACTTACCATAAAAATTTCCGGACGGCGAGATGACGTGTCCTGAATCCTGCATGTTCTTCTGTTTAGTTTCGCAGCGGATGCGCGCCTTCATGGTGTGCGTTGATGTGACATCACACGTCGACCGTTAAATTTCAGATTTTTAGCACGTCCAGTCTGCACGGTCCGCCCCGGACCAGTGCGTCACCTATAATTCTAACTGTCAGATTGATGATCCGGGCCGCATCTGGCGCACTGACGTTCACCGGGTGTGACTGCTATGTGAATCTGGTGAGCTGAGGCTGGACTCAACTGCTGTTAGGGTATGATCATCAATATCCGTATGCAAGTGCATGCATTTTCTGAAAATATGGACTAGTGCATATTCACACAGAGGCTCCTTTTTTTCTTTTAGAAGTCCATGATCTGTTTTTTTTTTCCCTCTTTCTTGAAGTTTCTCAGGGGATCTGCAGTCTTTAGCCCCTTGAAAAGAGCCTGAGACAAAAGAACATGTTGCTATGACGAAGTGTAGGCGTCAATGTAAAGACTTGCCAAGAGTTCAGCAGCTATATTTAGACTCAAACGTCACTCTCTCCCATTCACACCATTGCATTTACCTGATGGGAACAGGGCGGAATCAAAATGGATTAGAAGGGGTTGCCATGAGTGTATGCTTTAGGAAATGGGCTTTGGGCAAACTGAAAGTCACGAGGAATTACGCCAACTGTGCCTCAGATTCCTTCTGGTGTGATGAGAATTAGGCTAATCTAAATTTAATTAAACCAAGCCCACATTACCTCGTTTTAGCATGAGTTGCACCAGCACTTTTGGTGCGGATACAAGCCAAGGAGCTTAGCTATGTGTAGTTGTTGTTGTTGTGCAAATGAGTTCCTCAGCCAAAAGATGCACAACTCTCCAGAGAAGAATACTGAATGCGCACACGCCCATTCCAGCATCTCATATTCATTCCCAGGCACATTTGCAGCTCTGTATCTCTATTGCGTCATTTGACTATTCATTTCTCCCTCATTTTGTCTTTCGCAAAGTGTACCTAGGGAGTTTAACCAATGATTTCTTGCTTCTTTTCCTCTCAGGCTACTGATGCAACTTCCTATTTGTGTGACACAAATGAGATTTGGCTGGAAAGGATGCTGTTGCAAGGGAGAGACTTCCCAATCAATATGATATACGTGTACGAGAACGTAATATGTTAGATAGTTAGGACTAATGATTTTCTGTTGTATATTGTACTCTGTTGTCTTTAAACAGGAGAACCTAATATTGAAGCCTCTAAAATAAAGGGAAAGTAAAGTGGCAATGAGTTTAAAGGTTTTGTAAAGGCAAAATTTTAGTATTTTTATTACTTCAAAGTCAATCTGAAAATGTAACCCCTATTTTTTTGTGTTCCTAATCGAATTTGAGAATTGGGGGCTAGTTAGGTTATGTCGCTGTTACCTACCAAGAACTGTCAGATGTAAAACCAAATAAAAGGTCTACAAAGAGCCACCTGGTTGCATCTGATGTGGAAACTATAAAGTAGCACTCTGGAGTGAAACCTTGACTCCCGTAAGGCTTTTGAATTCTACAAAAAAATATAGATGGAAAAATAATGGACCGCCTGCTGGGTTTTACTTGGGGAGGTCGTGACTGGACTCACTGGGTTTGTGAGTGAGAGTTTGTCAGTGCTGGAGTGTTGGCGTAAAAACCCAAATCCCATTTGCAATGACTCACTGCCACAAGGCCCCACACCATTGGGAATTTGCTCTGTAATGTAATGGAGGTAAAAGGAATTAGTGGCTAGGGAAGAAATAGTATATGGCGGAAAACACAGACAAGACTGAAAAAGCAGTTTCTGCTCTTGCACTCCTCTTTAAAAGAAACTGCTGTATTTTAAGCCAAAACAACTGTTGTGTTTGATAGAACAATATGTCTATATGTTGCCATAGCAGATTTATGGCGCATTAAGCCCCTGAACTATTTTTAATTTGGCCCGTTTTACCCTGGAAACCCCTGTTTACAGACGTCGTTTGTTTCAACCCAGCCATGAAAACATGGTTAGCAGTTATATTTATTATTCAAAATGTGTGTCATTTTTAGCTTAGAATCATTAATTGATGTCTAATATTTTGTTTAAAAAAAAAAAAAAGATTTATTTTATAAAATTATTCACTCGCATATTTTAAACTTTTAAACAAATTACGTCACAGTGAAAAATATGGCGTCTGTAAAAAAAGTCACAGATATCTACCTCCTAACTATTGCGAAATTGTATTTTTTTTGTTACTGTCGCATTTTCCCAGATATTTTAGATAATAAATAATGGATCCAAACAAAGAAAAAAAAAAAAGTTTAAAAGGGTAAATATTTACCCTTTTAAACGTTTTTTTTTTTTTTTTTCCCCAATTTTTCTTTGTTTGGATCGATTATTTATCATCTAAAATCCTGTGGAAAATGCAACTGTAACAAAAAAAATACAATCAAGCGATAGTTATGAGGTAGATATCCGTGACTTTTTTATAGACGCAAATTTTTTCATTTTGGCATAATTTGTTTAAGAGTTTAAAATATGCGAGTAAATAATTTTTTTAAAGTCATTTTTTCAAAACGAAATATTAGACATCAATTAATGATTCTAAGCTAAAAATGGCAGACATTTCGGATAATAAATACCATTACTAATCTTCTTTTTATGCCTGGGTTGAAACAAAAGCTGTTGTGCAACATCTGTAAACGGGGGTTTCCAGGGTAAAACGGACAAATTGAAAATAGTTCGGGGACTTAATGCGCCATGAATCTGCTATGGCAGCATATAGACATATTGTTCTATCAAACACAACAGTTCTTTTGGCAGCAGTTTATTTTAAAGAGTGGTGCAAGAGCAGAAATTGTGCAAGTTCTCCTACTTGAAAAGATTAGAGAGGCCTGTAATTGTCAACATGGGTAAACTTCAACCATGAGAGACAGAATGTGGAAAAAAAAAACAGAAAATCACAATGTTTGATTTTTAAAGAATTTATTTTCAAATTGGAGTGGAAAATAAGTATTTGGTCACCTACAAACAAGCAAGATTTCTGGCTGTCAAAGAGGTCTAACTTCTTCTAACGAGGTCTAACGAGGCTCCAATCGTTACCTGTATTAATGGCACCTGTTTTAACTCATTATCAGTATAAAAGGCACCTGTCCACAACTTCAGTCAGTCACACTCCAAACTCCACTATAGCCAAGACCAAAGAGCTGTCAAAGGACACCAGAGACAAAATTGTAGACCTGCACCAGGCTGGGAAGACTGAATCTGCAATAGGTAAAATGCTGTGTGTAAAGAAATCAACTGCGGGAGCAATTATTAGAAAATAGAAGACATACAAAACCACTGATAATCTCCCTCGATCTGGGACTCCATGCAAGATCTCACCCCATGGAATCTAAATGATAACAAGAACGGTGAGCAAAAATCCCAGAACCACATGGGGGGACCTAGTGAATGATCTACAGAGAGCTGGCACCACAGTAACAAAGGTTACTATCAGTAACACAACGTGCCGCCAGGGACTACAATTCCTGCACTGCCAGACGTGTCCCCCTGCTGAAGAAAGTACACGTCCAGGCTTGTTTGCAGTTCGTTAGAGAACATTTGGATTATCCAGAAGATGACTGGGAGAATGTGTTATGGTCAGATGAAACGAAAATAGAACTTTTTGGTAGAAACACAGGTTCTCGTGTTTGGAGGCGAAAGAATACTGAATTGCATCCGAAGAACACCATACCCACTGGGAAGCATGGGGGTGGAAACATGCTTTGGGGCTGTTTTTCTGCAAAGGGACCAGGACGACTGATCTGTGTAAAGGAAAGAATGAATGGGGCCATGTATTGAGAGATTTTGAGTGAAAATCTTCTTCCATCAGTAAGGGCATTGAAGATGAGAAGTGGCTGGGTCTTTCAGCATGACAATGATCCCAAACACACAGCCAGGGCAACAAAGGAATGGCTTCGTAAGAAGCATTTCAAGGTCCTGGAGTGGTGGCCTAGCCAGTCTCCAGATCTCAACCCCATAGAAAATCTGTGGAGGGAGTTGAAAGTCCGTGTTGCCCAACGACAGCCCCAAAACATCACTGCTCTAGAGGAGATCTGCATGGAGGAATGGGCCAAAATACCAGCAACAGTGTGTGAAAAGCTTGTGAAGAGTTACAGAAAACGTGTGGCCTCCGTTATTGCCAACAAAAGGTACATAACAAAGCATTGAGATGAACTTTTGATATTGACCAAATACTTATTTTCCACCATGATTTGCAAATAAATTCTTTAAAAATCAAACAATGTGATTTTCAGGGTTTTTTTCTCCACATTCTGTCTCTCATGGTTGAGGTTTACCCACGTTGACAATTACAGGCCTCTCTAATCTTTTAATCTTTCAAGTGGGAGAACTTGCACAATTAGTGGTTGACTAAATACTTATTTCCCCAACTGTATGTATGTATGTATGTATATAAATAATTATAGTTGGTGTCAGCAGTGGTGCAATCAACCCGCAGCCCCCAGGTAATGTGACATTGGGGAGCCATTTACGTGTTGATTGGTGGGCGTGTGCACACATGCCTGCTCTACTGCTTGATAATCATCCCATGTTAACTTCACACTCCATCTGCACAATATACGTCATTGTAGTATAATAAGCACGTAGTATATGTGCGCTGTACTCGATGTGTTTGTGCGTGTGCGTGAGTTCACCATGTTACGCATGTCATCCGCTCTATTTGAGTCACTGTGTGAGATCGCACCCCCCACATGCGTCTCCTTAATCTTATGTAAGCACCTATGTGCTACTGTAGGCAGAGACAGGAATAGGCCTAATAAGGGGCTTAAATACACTATTACACACACGCCCTGGCACACACATTTTGAATAGAGCTAAGCTTCTTTTTCTTGTCACAAAATCATCAATAGAGTGTGGAAGGTTTACCGCAATCTTGTCGCGTCCACGTAATCCAAATGAATTCACTTATTGAAGCCGTTAAAAAAAGGCTTGATCGGTTTAAGTAGGTTTTCAAACAATTCAATAGCACGGTTCATTCTGGAGAATAAGGGGCAGTTGCCAGACAGCAAATTGCGGGATGACCTGTCTCCGCTAGCGAGGACAGCTCTTATGTAAGGTACATTAGGCAGCAGCGTGAGCTGCTTTGGTGACTCGGCTGTTTGGGGGAAAAGGGGAACGTGAGTCAGCAGAAACACAGTGGAATGGGATGATTATTTTAAGATTACATCCTCACTTCTCCTCTCAGACATTCTTCCACATTAATCTAGCTACTGAATTTCCAGTTATATTGGATTCTTTGTCTATAAATTCAAGGACAAGCTATTGAGGCACACCTCACTTCGTTCATTAGTAGAGATGTCGCCGATCGATCAGGTCCGATCACTTCATTTTCAAAGTATCGGACATGCCTTTTTTTAATATATATATATTTTTTATTAAATCGTTTTCTAATTGTATTTAATGTTACAGACATAACATGTTACACTCATCCAGAGTCTTTAGTTTAGGCTTAAGGTAGGGTTATCAAATTTATCCCGTTAATGGCGGTAATTATTTTTAAAAAAAAGTATCACAAATATTTAACGCAATTAACGCATGCGCTGTAAAACCCACTCACGCATTGTCGCGTACAATCTGTAATGGCGCCGTTTTACCTATATATAGAGCTAAAAGGCAGCGTAAAATGAGTAGAGTGAATTTTGGCAGCCTTTGGAGCATTTTTTTAATTGGCTAATGCCTTACAATCCCTACGATTAGAAATATCGTGGGAAGCAATGTGGGGAAGAAAGGTAGTAATTGATCTTTTTCTTAACACCCTATGTTATTTCCCAACGCAGAGAAGATATATCAATTGGTACCACTACGCACAATCATGGGTGCACTTCCCATCATGCATTTGGGCACAACAGTTAAATGGCTACAGTATCATTTACTGAAAGCTCAACAAATACACTAGATGGCAATATTTAGTCACAATATACATAGTCACATTTATCCTTTAAGAATTACTAGTCTTTCTATCCGTGGATCCCTCTCACAGAAAGAATGTTAACAATGTAAATGCCATCTTGAGGATTTATTGTCATAATAAACAAATACAGTACTTCTGTACTGTATGTTGAATGTATATATTCGTCAGAGTTTTATTCATTTTTTTCTTAATGCATTGCCAAAATGTATATGATCGGGAAAAATTATCGGGAATGATTGGAATTGAATCGGGAGCACAAAAAAAAGCAATCGGATCGGGAAATATCGGCATCGGCAGATAGTCAAACTAAAACGATCGGGATCTGATCGGGAGCAAAAAAACATGATCGGAACAACCCTAATCATTAGTCAATTAATACTGCAAAATATTTTTGAAAATCCAAAATTATGAATTTTGTGGGAGTAGTTAGTGGAGGTTTTTATGTCGACTTTTGAGTTTGGCGTGGAATCGCTTGAGAACATATTGCTGGAAATGTGCAATTTCCACCTACATTAGCAGAGGATCATTGACTTAAACATCAAAATCAAAATGCACAATCCTGAGTGCACAGGAACAATCTCTGCTGAGGTATGCAGGAAAAAGAAAGGTGAAGATGTTGTAGTCAAATGGAGGGGGAGTGGGTTGAGAACTTGCCCAACACTATAAAATTACCATGCGACACATATCTTAAATTAGCATACATCAGATCAAACAGCCAGACTCTTGAGTGATTATGCAGCCAGACGCGTGTTCGCTTTCAACCTTGTTTCACTCCTAATTACCATATCATTATCATAGCACTGGTACTTGCTGCTATGTTGGCAATTTTGTCGACACTGCACTCAAGCGGTTTTCCTTATGTCCGGCCTTCCATCCAATGAATTACCAAAAATTATTCAACTCAAACCCTGTATGGTGCATGACATATATTAAGGATGTGGCTAAGAATCCGTCCTAGGAAAAAAGACTGTCTCAATAAAAGGACAAAGAGAACAAGGAAATGATAGTATCATTCCCCTGAGATTATTAACATTTGATCGGCTGTCATACTGACAGGCACCATGAAGGAATATATATAGTTGCTTATGACGGGCATAGTAAGGGGCGGTAATGCTGGAGGAATACTGTCACGAATAGTCATTAACTCATCATAAGTTTATATGAGGACCTGTCATCCACACCAATTCCACAAGTGACAAACATAAATGATGCAAGTGTTGGTGAGGAAGGGAAGAAAGACATCACAAGAATGGAAGAATGCCGAGTAGTAGAGGACAAAACAGATTATATAGCCTTGAGGTGATCAGCACACCATTGAATGGATTAAATGACTCATTGGGTGAGCAGATTTGCACTCACATGCTTCTTCATTGAGTACCCCTTAACATGTGAAAAGAAAGATATTTTATAGAAACAAATGAGACTGCAACAGTAATGAAATGTTTTGTTGACTAACAGTAAAACAAGATGAATGTTTTGTGACCTTTAGTAACACATGATAAACTTCATCGACATGTGCGCCGCTTGAAATGTGCGGATTACCAGTTTCATGGTATACCGTGGTATGAAAACATCACAGTTTCAAAACCGTCAAAAAGGTTCCCTCATACCGTCTCTCCGGTATTAGCTGTTTTTTAGGTCCCAAAAATGCAGGGAGAAATCCCTCGCTTGCAGCTGTAAGGCTCAAGCCTTCCCCACCAGTTGTTGCTCAGTGTCAGTGAGTTAGCTGCAGTGTTAGGCACGTTAAAAAAGTAACTAGTTATAGTTACTCACTACTTCTTCCAAAATGTAACTGAGTTAGTAACTGAATTACTCTATAGTAAAAGTAACTAGTTACTTGGGATGGGAATCGAAATCCGATTCCAATTCGGAACCGGTTCCGAGTGTTTCGAGGCCTCGACATCACAATGAAAAAGCCTTAACGATCCCTTTAACGATCCCTAAAGACGCATATTGCGTCGTGACGTGTCTTGTTGTCCAGACGCATCAAACTAGCATGGCGCCAAGAACCACTCGCTCCAAAGTTTGGCTACACTTCACCAGGAAAAAGGGTGAAAATGAAAGGTTACGATAGTTTAGCACGAGCGTTGCCGCCGTAAACATAACAATGACATAGGTTCGAACGCTCGAAAGTGTGTCTTCACTTCACGAGGAAAAATTACAACAAAGCGACTTGCAGTCATTGCGAGATGGAAATAACTGCATCGGGAGGGAATAGACTGCACTGTCCTCACCGAGACGCTAAGGCTCAGTCCTGGCTATACAGCTAGCTAAACTCCCAAATGACGATGCAGAAGACGTTGGTATAATTTGCTGACTTTATTCAACCATCACTTGAAACTAAAAATAGAAATGAAACAAATCAATTTCGTCCCCAATAACAAACAGGTTCGCATCAACGTAAATCAGTGATGATTAGCTGCTAACACATTCATAACAAACAGTTAGCATGCGTTCGCTAGCATTAGCACATTGTTCAAACCACTACACAACTGGATTTAAGTGTCCGATCGCGAGTGGAAACACACAACAACAACACAGAAGATGATACATACAGGCGTTGGCTCTGTGGATATTTTACAAACATTAACAAAGAACGTAGGCTCGTGGCAGTGTTTCCCTTTCTCACTAACTCGCTCACTGGCTTGGATGCGGCATTTCTTCTTCTTCGCGCTCTTCTTCGTGTGAGGAAGCGCAAGGGCGCCACCACTTGAGCGTGAAAGCGCCATAAAAACTAAAAGGCATGCATTTCAATATACTGGTAAATAAAACCAGGGGTCCCCAAACTACGGCCCGCAGCTCCATATTTAGTCCGGCCCCCTGAACAGTTCCAGAGAGCATTTTGAATTTTTTTGGTTTTTTTTCTCCCTCAGTAGTGTTATTTATTTCCTGGCCTTTTTCAGTGAATAACTCAGAGAGGGTTATTTGGTTATTATCTATTTAATTAATAGTGCTATTATTATTTATTATTATTATATTATATTATTATTTTTATTTTATTTACCTTTGTTCCGAGAAGAATCCACAGAGGGTTATTTGATTGTGGCTTTCTGAAAAACAGTAATTTTTTTACATTTCGCACTCCTGCAATCGTCACACTTTTTCTGTTACAAACTGACCCCGGCCTCTCATCAGAGAAGGGAAAAGTTATTTGGCCCTCACAGGAAAAAGTTTGGGGACATTGCCAAAGGCAGAACAACGACCTATATGCCAAAATATACCAATATTTTTTATTTCTGTTAGAAAAATGTTTCAGTAAAATGTTACACATTCTTGTGAATTTGCCACTTATTTCCACAGTTAACATTGAGGCTTTGGGCCTCTTTTGACCTCGTTGTGAGTTTGTAAGGTTGTGACTTCTGATTAAACAAACTTGATGCCAATCAAAATGTTTGTTCTTCTTTTTCCCGAAATTAGAATCGATAAGAGAATCGATAAAGAATCGAATCGTTAAGCAATATCGATAATGGAATCGGAATCGTAAAAATCGTATCAATTCCCATCCCTACTAGTTACTAGGGAAAGTAACTATTTCCATTACTTTAAAAAGAAGTTGTTGTATGTCAAAGAATTTGAAATTTTCTGAGCAGTATTCGAGTCAGTTGAATAGAGAACAGACAGGTAGTTGTGATTTATCCTCCACTTGAAGTGCAACAAAAATAAACGTATTTGAATTGCTTACCACAGACATAAATTACACTTTACATGCACGTTCCTTCCTTTAATTTCGACCAACTTGAAATAGTGCTTATATCTCCACTTCGTAAAGGACAAATTTTCCTCTGAATGCTCTGCCATCATATCCCTCTGCATCTGTTTTGCGTGTGTGTGTTTGCCGCACGCGCTTTTCCGGTTTGTGTGTGAAAACACCGGCTCTGAAGTACGTGCGCTATTAGGCTCGAGCGTTTACGTCACAGAATGGGGGATCACGTGAGATTTGACAACAACACAGCCATAATGGCCATCGCGGGACATTAAACTTTAACTTGCCAGTTCGATCAACAAACTCGTTACTTAGGCGAAGAACAGATATGTGATCAAACTTAAGGATGTGAACAATGTTGACCCTTACGAGCAAGCCGAAGACAAATGGAATAAAGATGTCAACGGGCTTGTTCAATTACGCGAAATGGACATTCTGCTGTATTTATTGTTTGGTGTATGTTACTAAACTCATCAGCGATTCCGAAATTACAAATCGCTACAAAGCTACGAACAGTTTTGCTGCCGATGGGTGCAGGACCTGCACATTATGACCGTATCAAACGGCAACTCCATCGTTCTTGCAAAGGTAAGTTATGTGCGTTAACTATTTTCATTGCCATGAACCTGAACGCACCCCAAGTCTTGGATGACAAATAAACAGAGCAGAGTAGACTCGCTAGGGCTGGTAGTTTCTTCAATTTATTCAAAGTAAGGAATGCACCGCTTTTGACCGTCAGTAACGGTAACAGCGTTGTAACGCCGGAAAAAATAACTAGTTAGATTACCCCATTGCTGAAAAATGACAGTGATATCAGCTCAGCGATACACCATGGCTAGAGGAGGTCAAACTCCTGAACTTTTTCCCCCATTGAAGAAAAGGAAACCACTGGCATGGGAATACTTCGGCTACAGAAAAGTTACAGACGGCCGTGGCTTAGAGGGGGAAGGCCAAACGACATGTAAATGGTGTTGGTAAATGGTGTTATACTTATATAGCGCTTTTCCACTTTTCAAGGTGCTCAAAGCGCTTTACACTATCTCACCATCCACCTACTGGTGACGCAGCACCAGGAGCAATGTGGGGTTCAGTATCTTGCTCAAGGACACTTAGGCGAGTTTATCAGGGCGGAGAATTGAACCCACAACCTCTGGGTTGGGGGACAACTACTCTACCACTGAGCCACACCACCCCATGCTTGTATGTAAAACATGCTTGCGGAGGGTGGCTGCCGAGGAGGCAAAATAAATTTGTGTATGAGAAAAGCAGGTAACCTGCAGTCGCCCTTGAAGGAATTCGGTCCCCCGGCCAAGCCGCGGAAACAGCGACAGCCGAACCAAATGGTGTTCCGCTGGCAACACTCCCGCAAGTCGGCTGGGAGGGGCCAATCCCGTGTGTTCACTCCGGTGTTAACCCTTTTTACTGACTCCATTTTGAACGGTTTGAAGAAGGCTCACCGAAAACAGGTTGACAATTTAGTCGACAATGGTCAAAAACAAAACAGACGACAGAAAGACAATGCTGGATCCAGGGACGGCAAAACAACAGATACATCGGAATGTTACAAGGAAGTGACAATTGTTATCTAAATATTCAGTCTTTTGAAACCTCTCGCAAGGGCGGGCCGTGGGCAGGAAGAAGGGTGTGTGTGGGATTATTGTCTTTTATTGATTCGACAGGAGGATTTGGGAGTTACTGTTGTCCGGGCAACGAGGATCAGATTTTTGTGTTTCCCCCTCAGTGTCAAAGGAGGCTCTTGGAGTCTTGTCAGTTGTGTTATCAGTTGAATATTGGGCGTTCTCCGATGCTACTTGTTTTAGGACAGAATGCCCTGCTCTTTGTCCTGGAGTGCCCGGGAGAACTGATTGCGAGAGTTGGTGCGTCAATCTTGCTCATGACGCATGTTGGGCTTCTGTGATAAGATGGCGTTGTGTATCTTTTATGCCCTCTATTCTGCTTCTTTTCATTAAACTATTGTATAAGTGATATTTATTTTATATTAGGTATGTTAGAGTAATGCAAACAGTTACATGGTGTGTGCGAGAAAAGTAACTATTTCCTTCACCCTTCTATGCATTATTTTATTAAGTTATTTTATTAACTAAGTTATTTTTTAGAGCGAAAGGGGAAGAGAGATAGTTCGTTGCTCCTTGCCTTTCAGTTGTCCAGCAGTAGGTTCAAGTTGTGGTAATTGGAAAAATACCTTTGTGTTTTGCTAAGTCCCGTGTCCGTCTATCATACGTGAATACACAAACCCTCTTGTACTGTTTAGCCTTTATTGTTGTTGTTTTTGAAATGTTACTAGTTAGCGCCGATCGCTATGCTAATTACCGAATTCGCTAACATGTCGATTTGTGCTTTGTTTAGTGGTGTACAAAAGTTACTTCATATGCAGAACGTGTTAAACCAGGATTAAGTACAGCGGTAACACTACAAACATGCTAAATAGTACAGAAATCTGTTAAAACAATGCATAGTGGTTAAAAGAAGTCTTATTTCTAAAGAAACTTTGTTTCCAGAAAATGTGGTATTCCTTCCACCAGTGTAAATTTTATTATATTGCTGAGAGAAATAAGTACTGCCTTTGAAACAGCTAATGTTTTTGCACCTTCTTGTGAAAAAGAGTATCTCAAGGTCAGCTGTATGTTGTATGGGCATGTTGAGGAATAAGTACTGCCTTTAAAATGGCTAATGTTTTTGCACTTTCTTGTAAAAAACAACAAAAGCAGTTTAAGGGCAGCTTTTTGTTGTATGGCCATGTTTCCATCGCTCCTGTTGAATCATTAGGATATTTTTAAATAAAGAATGGACATAAATTTGTTTGGCTACTTTATTAATGAGCAATGTACGATGCATCGATAATCGTGATAACCGTGATCATCGTCAATACCGCGATCATCGTTGAATAATCGAATCGTAGCACCCTGAACCGTAATCAAATTGAATCGTGGGGTGTCTAAGATGGCACACCCCTAGAGTGTAGCGGTGGTAAAACATGTTTTTTTCCTCTCTGGCAACTGTCTGTGTTGAGAAAGAGAGTGTGTGTATATTCCAAACATGACACGAGTCATACACATGTGCTATATGGAAAATCATTCAATTATTTTTGTTCTGATGGTAACAATGTTGAACTGTGGCTTTAGGCTCACCTAAAGGACTGCATGTATTTTAATTTTATTTAGAATATTTCAGTTCATTTTTAAAAAAGTTTATTTTAACTTAACTTTATACTTATTTTCCAATTTGCTAATATTTTTTGAAATAATAATAATTTAAAAATCCTGTTCAATGGAAATTCAATTTTTTAACCCAGATAACTCAAAGTAACACATTTTTGAGCTGTAATTGCAATACCATGATACCGTGAAATTTTGGCTTAATGTTATCATACCGTCAGAATCTCATACCGGAATCTCATGCCTAAAACTTCAGAAATTTTTACACTAAAATTAATGCTTTTCAAGTTGCTGTTATACTGTGGTAAAGCATATTGGCACAAAATACTTCTCAGCAATAACAAACCACTCAGTCTGACAAAGAGGAAAATGAATGCCGCTCTCCACCAAATTACAATAGAACACCCAGAAAGTGGTCGCAAACAAAAGCATCTAATGCACTCCTTAGTGGTGAATTGGTGATGCAATGTGAATACTGACTCATTCATTAGTCACATTTGCTGCACATGCACTTGGCATAAGCAAGCAGAGAGCCAATTAGTTCGGTCTAAATGCTTTTACAGTATTTTTGAAGGAAGAGGAACATCAAATCCTTATTTATACTTGATTTGTTTTGTGATTTCTAACAAAGAGGAAATAAATGTCTTTTTTTTGTCTGAGACATTGGTGCATAAACAAAACCATCCATCACTTCATTTTCTATAGAGCTCAATAAGTTGCCAAAGTTAATTAAAACACTGTATATAGTTTACAGTTAACTGTGTGTAGTTCAACATTAAAAATGGTAGTATCTTATTTTTATTTAAAAAAAAAAAAAAAAAAAGTTACCAAGGTCGCTAGCTGGCGAGTACTACCTAACGAAAGGCGCTTTCACACTAGCACTGATGCCGTTTAAAACGGACCATAGTCCTTTTCTCAGATTGGCCGCATCATTTTGTAAATGTGAAAGTGCATCCGAACTCTAATTCGGCATAAACAGCCAAACTCTGGTCCGCTCAAAAATGGTGGGTCTCGGTCTGCTTTAAGTGTGCCCTGCTTCGCTTGTGAATGCAACCAGAGCAGGGTGCACTTTTGATATTTTATGTGCAGCGTCACAGCGTGGAGCTGTGATACTCTAGGCTGTGATGGTACACGCAGGGCATTCTGAGAAGTGGAAGTAAGGCAAGGATGCCAGTCAAAATCAACAATGGCAAGATAACAGACAATTAGCCATGGCCAAATGTTGTACTGTGCGAAGCAATTGGATTTGATATACAGAATCAGGTTCTAATGTGGCGATTGTGTTATGCATGCTGTTGCTGAATCGACCGTGTGAGAGTGACTGGTTGAAACAGGCGGAGCCTCTCGGAGCGGCAGTTTCGTGAGTCAAGTAAAGTAAGAGTAGCATTACTTCAAAATAATACTACTCAAGTAAAAGTAAAAGTAGTCATCCAAAAAATATACTTAAGTACAAGTTAAAAAGTATCCAGTGAAAAGATTGTAACTGCTTATTTTTGTTTGATTTTTTTTTTTTAAACATTATTTTTTTTCTCTCAGCACAAACTTATCTGTATGAACTGTTGTTATGTGGATACTGTACAATAACCTATAACAAACATATTAAGCCAAAGAAATACAAACAAATAAATAAAAATAAAAAAATCATTGAATTCTTGCGAGAGACAAAAAAAAAAAAAACCTGAAATTAAGCATTATTCACCCGAAGAGCATGAGTGCCCTCTGTGGAGAAAATACTTCCTAGTTTGAATAGTGAATAGTTCCATCATAGTTACTATTATGAAATTCATCATATCTTCGGTTTTCCGTGGTCAATTGGTGCCAAATAAAAACTGGGAGAGGTTTAAATCCGCGCTTTCGAGTCATGTTAAGGGCAGCGCTCTATGTCAAATTCTTCATTTTTAACGGTGCTTTAAAGACGCCACGTGATTGAATAGGCTAGCATGATTATAGAACGGCAAGCTTGTGTCTAGTTGGTATAATGGAGCCATGTGATTTTGGTTGCTCATTGGTTAAATAGGTAGAGCTACTCTTGGTATTGTTGGCAAAAAAAAAAAAAATCTAATATGTACAATAAAGAGGAAAAATGTAACGACTCATGTGTAGCCTAAAGCAGCGGAGTAAGAGTAGCGTTTTTTTCTTCACAAATATACTCAAGTAAAAAGTATGGCTTAGTAAAACTAATCTTAGAAGTACATTTTTCTCAAAATGTTACTCAAGTAAATTTAACAGAGTGCATGTAAAGGCCGAGTTAAGCTTATGCGGGAGACCTGTGCCATCAAGGCAAACCCAATTTACGACCCTCCGCTGTAGCCTGATGTAAACCTCTACAGATTCCTGGCTGGGCGTCACATCAGCGCGTGGTGACTTGATGCAAATGGACAGTGATTGGTCCACTCAGACTGTTGTTTCCGGTTTAGCGCAAAATTACCGCCATTTTCAAACATTGTTGTGCTACACGCAAAAATGGACCAAGCCAACGAGAGTATCATCGAAGGGGTCCGCAAGTACGACAAACTCTACAATGTCTCGTCAAGACATTATAAAGATTGCGTGTGTTCGGAAGCAAATGGCCACACGAAGCAGTGGCACAGTCGGCCATAACCTGCCAGCTATTTATCACTTTATGTTGTATTTTTCGTTGGTGCACTTTATCATTTATTGTGTACATATGTTTGCTGTGAGTCTCTACATTTTACACTTCAAGTATATGAAGAATATAGCACAGAGTTGGTGTCAAAAGAGTTGTTTTGATGTTTAATTTTCATCAACAGACAGTTCATACACGTGATAGATCATCACTGATTGAGAGAGCTTCGGTGCTTTTATGATAACGTGTTTACCATCGAGGCTTCAAATGCAGTTTGGGAAGTTCAATAGCCGTCAGAAATCTGATATGGCTTCACACTGGCTTGTTCTAGGACACGGCAAAAAATCGGGCGGGAGGGCTGTCCACAATGCTTTGCAGACCTCAGACAAAACGCTGGACACATATCCCGACGCCAGTTTGAAGCTCGCCGCTTCCTGGCTTCTATCCGAGGCTAGAGTTCGTAATGAAACTGCCAGTCTCTGTGCAGCATCAACAGTCGGACAGACAAGCTCCGCAACCGTCTTCTGCGTCACCTGCGTCTCAACATTTGTATGATCAACACTTGTTGTTCAATGTTGATGACCTGACGATCTATATTCAAGCGTTCCATCTCCGTTGGCATTGTTGAACTGTACAAACACAACGCCAAACCCCTCTAGTGGCTTGGCGGTGAATTACAGAGCAACGGGTTCCCTTGCTGCAGAACTATCCAATGCTCACTGATGCCGTAGGGCAGGGGTCATGAATTAAAAATCCTCTGGGTCCGAAATTAAAAAATTACAACAATCTCGGGTCCGGAAATATTTTTAATGCTTCTTTTTTTCCAAAAAATACAAACGTATCTTTACGTGGCCATGCTGATAATTACAACATTCAAAAATGTAAATAAAATATAAAAAATAAATGTATAGTAAGTAATAAATAATATTTAATAATAATTAATTAGTAATAAATAATAAAGCGATCAGACTGAGCCCTTAATTCCGCTATTTTTTGAGAACGGATGGCAGAGTTCATAGGGAATTTTTGCGAAAAAGCTGCGTGCTTCGTCTCATAGTGCCTTTTAAAATTGCTGCTTTTTACAAGCGCTACCATTGTTCGGCCATTCCTCACTACGTGGCGAAACGTCTACACAATGCTCAGCGCGCTTGCGCAAGCATCCGCACGCATGCGCACATCGGTTAGAAGCGGCGAGTACTCACTATTTTTGTTTTTATTTAGTTTTTTAGAACCTTTTCATTGCCTCAAAAATACTTTTTGCATGTTTTACCCTCTCATACTTTTAACCATTGTGTTTTTTTTGTGTTAGGTTTGAAGCAGTTGACCACATTAGTCACGTAGCATATTTAAACCGTCCTTATTTGGTATAACTGCATTTAAGTATTTTCTTAAGGCATTTTTTAGTACGTTCTGCCTGTATGCATCCAAACAAAACAAGTTTAGCGTGCACGGTAGTACTTTGGGTGTCAAATTCGACTAATGTAGGACGTTTCGCCGATGTAGCAGATCTTGGCAGAACACCGTCTCTGAACAGATGAGGCATAGCGGTTTTGTGCTGCCGCTAGGTAAAATGAACAAAAATGTGTTGGTCTACTCCTCCTTAAACACTCTGTTTTCTGCATCAATCTTGCGTAGTTTTGAGCACACCATTTGCCGTACATTTTCGGCTCTTCCTCCAACTTCATTCGGCTCAGTTTTTGGCTGTCACTCCGCGGAGTCTGGAAAGAGAGTGTGAGACATGCTGTTCTAAAAATAACTTTCAAATGCTTCACTCCCATTGGCTGGCTCACGCGCGGCATCGTTAAGATTTTTGTTTGTTGCCCACCTCCGCTCTGCAAACCCGCAGAAAAAAAATAATTTTGTTGTTGCAACGTGTATTAGTCCGGACAGCTTGCGATCCGGTCCAGACGACTTGGGGGTCCGGAACCGGACCGAGGTCCGCGGTTCCGTGACCTCAGCCGTAGGGTCTACATCGTTGCCACGCCATCACCGCAACGCAGAAGCATGACTCAGGCTTAACGCATTACTACCCACCTATGCAGGTGACTGGTCCTGTATGAATAAAACATGCCACTGTCCCACATTGTCACTGTTATACACTATTACCTTTCTTGTCCTGTTGTGACAATAGACTAAGGCTAACAAACCATTGGGCCGTCATTCCAGTAAAAGTGAGTAGTGCCGAATAATTCATTTAATATGGGGCAAATATTTCATGACTTGTGACAAAAACTGCCCCAAGTTTATTTCTGGGCATGGGTCAAACCTCGGTGGAAATCGAACAAGTGTACCAAAAATCACATCTGTCAGTGACTTCACTGTGCTGCACTTGTGATGTTGGATTCAAACACAAAAAAAGCACACTGACTACATATTGACATTTTAAGATGAAGTTGCTTGTTTTCTCCAGCACCTTTTCACTTCACTTTATTTCCAATGACACTCAACTTGTAAACCGCTGCTACGATCAAAAGTGCAGACATAAACAGAGAAAAGATGAAATGCAGCAATTTGTTGCACTTGGCAAGTTTTATAACGCATATTTACCCACTTCACTGACCTCCAAGCCAAATAAAACAGAGTGCCTTTCTGAATAAAACCCAATCTTGTTTATTTGCTTTCATTTTCCCACTGAAGTACACTGCAAAAAAAAAAAAAGTTAATAAAAGATGTCTATCTCCAGAGGCTGTTGACCGCCCAGATGCCCTTTTTGATAAGCACGCCAAGCTTGGAATATCTGAAATTAAATTATCAAAGGAGAAGTGCATATCTAACGTGGCAAACTCTCACCGCCTAAGTTCTAGCTGTACTTTTAGAACAAGCCTAAAGCCAAGACATTACCTTCGTAGCCATGCAGAAGGGCTTGCAGTGAAACAAATACACGCTGGAAACATTTCAACAAGCTGCACAGCATTTTCATGCAGGTCGCAGAGTCTCTTCATCAGTGTTGTTAATCTTACTGAAAAAAAGTAATTAATTATAGTTACAAATTACTTCTCCCAAAAAGTAATTGCGTTAGTAACTCAATTACCTGAATGTAAGAGTAATTAGTTACTTGGCAAAGTAATTGGTGATAATTACTTTTTTTTTTTCCCTCAAAAAAAAAAAAAAAAAATTGGCCACACTATGTGAAGTTTTTTGTGAAGGTTTTTGGTACAATTGGCCCGAGCCCAATTCTTTACCCTAATTTACCCTTTACCCTGAATCAACTGTTAAAAGTTGTTAAAATTGCTCCCATTATTGCATTTGTTCCCTTCTCTCTACTTTCGACATATGAAAGTTTTAAAACTGTTTCCTCATTTAAAGATAGATTCAAGTCAATATTTTGCCGATTTAGAAGTATTTTAGATAAAAAGTTACTTAGGTTCGCTAGGAAGGTTCTCTACAACAGAGCCGTCCTAAAAAGTGTACTGCTTTAAGATGGCGGCTGTCTACTAACGCATTTAGTGCCATGCAGTGTTGTTAATTTTACTTTAAAAAAGTAATTAATTACAGTTACAAATTACTTCTCCCAAAAAGTAATTGCGTTAGTAACTCAGTTACCTGAATGTAAGAGTAATTAGTTACTTGGCAAAGTAACTAGTGATATAATTTTTTTTTTCTCAAAAAAAAAAAAAAAAACAGGTCACACAATGTGAAGCTTAAAGGGTTTGGGGGACAACTGGCCCTAGCCCAATTCTTTACCCTCAACTTAACTAGACAAAAGGGTATTGCGATAACTAGCTAGTAACCTTTGCTATGTGTGGAAGTCATTTAAAGTTGTGAATCAATCGTTAAAGTTGTTAAAATTTCTCCTGTTATTGCATTAGTTCCCTTCTGTCTACTTTAAACATGTGTAAGTTTTAAAACTGTTTCATCATTTAAAGATAGATTTAAGTTAAGATTTTGCCGATTTAGGAGCATTATAGATTAAAAAAAAATTACTTAGGTTCGCTAGGAAGGATCTCTACATCAGGGCCTTCCTGAGAGGTCTACTGCTTTAAGATGGCGGCTGTTTACAAACGCATGTAGTCCTTAAAACATGTTGGCAATGCAGCAGTGTCTGTCATTTGCATCTAGTTCTATAATATGATATCTACCTTGTCATGTGGGTGTAGTTTGTCGGCTATGGCTGCAGTCAGGTATTATTGGAGCCACCTAGCATCGCGGTTGCAACGGCGTCTTCCCCACTCCTGCTCTGCTCTCGTCCCCGTGAGTCCGTTTCTCTCAGACTTTTTTTTATTCAACCAACTTAGTAACGCATAGTAACGCACGCCTTTCCCGCCTCAGTAACGGTAACGGCGTTGCCAAGATGAGAAAAGTAATTAATTAGATTACTCATTACTGAAAAAAATAACGCCGTTAGTAACGCCGTTATATTGTAACGCCGTTATTAACAACACTGCTCTTCATAGATTAAAATATAACTCCCAAATATTCAAAACAATCCTTAGCAGATTATATTTCATGGTTTGCTGACATCTATTTGGGAGAAAATACAATTCGGTTTGATTTAACATGTTTGTAACAAAGGCAAAGACATTTATATCCGAAATGGTAAGTGAATGGTACAAATCTATAACAACCCAGTTAGTCAGAACACATTGTTCTCTAATGGAGTTTCAATCACATTACACATTACTGAGTGTTATCATACTTGAGCATGATAACATTTTCCAAACGAGATTACCTAAATTCTTTCGACTGTACCTTTACGTGATACATTCAAGGAATCTGGGCAGTAATTTCTCACGGGATCGAGGACAAGGTGGACCCAAACGCAAGGAAATCAAAGGCAAGGCAGGGTGGAAAACTAAATAGGTTTTAATGATCTTAACAAAAACAAAAGTTCAAACAAAGGTTATAGAGATCAAAAGCCAAGGTCCAAACAAAACTCGAGAGTGCTCACAAAGACTGGGAAACAAATCAACCCACAATGTAAAACAGGGTCAGGAACACTGGAAACATGTAGGCATTGACTGGGATAGACGAAAAATCGACGATAAGGCAACAAGGACAGAACAGACACTGGGAGATTAAATACACAGACAAGAGGTAACAAGACAATTAGGCACAGGCGGGTGACACAAGAGGCGGTGGATTGGTCAACACACAAGGAGCATGCACAACAGGTGAAATCAATAGGTAATCACAGGGACAAGCCACACTAGGATGATTCATATCCTAACATAGTCAAAAACATTTGCATGACTTTTTCCCTGTCACTCGATCAATTCTGAAACTGACCCTAATGTGTCCAGTCATTTATACTCCAATTTTCTTTAAGAACAGGTCAGGTTTCTGACGATAACGAAAATATTTCGTCAATGAACAATTTTCTCATGACGACATCACAATGATGAGCTAAAAACGTGGCTTTGGTAGACTAAAACATAACGAGACGAATGCCAGCTTTCATCTGATGAGACAACAACGAGACAAAAGGCGTCATCTTTTCTGTCATATGTTCACAAGGCATGACATTTTCACATTGTACGTGGAGTACGTCAGCTTTAGGTTGAGTCTAGAGCTAGGATGCGCTCCATCTCGCTTGAAACATGGTATGATGTGTTTTCTTGGCAAGAGAGAATATGCAATGCTGCTTTAGCCGTTAAAGGTCTGTGCTGAGTGATCATCAGACGCTAAATGTAACTTCTAGCATTAGCGTAGCATTCGCATTCGTGTTAGCATTAGCGTCAGAATGGGAGACATACTCTTATAACACGGTTCAATCTAAGGCTACGTCAACAATTTGACAACGACGCAACAAGGACTGAACAGAAACTGGGAGCTTAAATACACAGACAAGGGGTAACAAGACAATTAGGCACAGGTCGGTGACACAAGAAGCAGCGGATTGGTTAACACACAAGGAGCAGGCACAACAGATGAAACCAACGGGTAATCACAGGGAGAAGCCACACGAGTAGGATTCAAATCCTAACATAGTCAAAAACATTTGCATGACTTTTTCCCTGTCACTTGATCAATTCTGACACTGACCCTAATGTGTCCAGTCATCTTTACTTCAATTTTCTTTAAGAACAGGTCAGGTTTCTGACGAATACGAAAATATGTCGTCAAAGAACAATTTCCTCATGACGACATCACGATGACGAGCTAAAAACGTGGATTGGGAGATTAAAACATAACGAGACGAATGCCAGCTTTCTTCTGACGAGACAACGAGACAAAAGACAACATTTTTTCTGTCATTCGTTCACAATGCATGACATTTTCACATTGTACGTGGAGTATGTCAGCTTTAGGTTGCGTCTAGAGCTAGGATGTGCTCCATTTCGCTTGAAACATGGTATGATGTGTTTTCTTGGCAAGGGAGACTATGCAATGCTGCTTTAGCCTGTAAAGGTCTGTGCTGAGTGATCATCAGACGCTAAATGTAACTTCTAGCGTTAGCGTAGCCTTCGTGTTAGTATTAGCGTTAGGATGGTAAGCATCCTCTTAAAACACTGTCTAAGGCTACGTCTACACTAAGAAGGATAATGGTCTTAAATGTGTAATTAGCTGGACTATACGGCATGTCGGCTACACTAGTATGCCTATTATACGGATTAATTGTTACATGGATAATGTATGCGGGTAACATTACCCGCCATTTAATATGGACTACTGTCCCCAAACAACAATCGGATACTAAGGAAGTGACACCATGCAGTCGCCATTTTTAGTGCGGCAGGACGGCATCGTAAACAATGGAGGCGGACGATCACGACGTGGCATTCCCGCTCCTCTTTTCTTTTCCACACATTTTTCTTGAACCTTCAAACTACGTCGCAATTATATGCTTCAATTGAGTGCCCATTTGTGGTCCTACTATCGCGGCTGACGCTGAGATGAGCATTTTTTACAGAGGTCGTCTCTCGTGTTGTCTCTGATCAGCCAGCTGTGGGGCTGGACCCTCCCAACTCAACGCCGACCGAACATGAGTATATAAAAATGCGTAGAGGAAAATTAAACCCCAAAAAGTCACCTGCCTGGTACCCCCAGTCAAAGAGGCAAGCGATCAGCTTTTTTCATTACATTTCTGCATGTCAAAACTGTCGCCACTCCCAGGATCTTCACTGTTATGCGCAAGCACTCCTGGTTGCGGCTTCCAGGAAATTGTTATTTTCCAAGTGGTGGGAGCGCAACTGAGCATCTATTGTAACATCCCAAGTAACGATGTCATGCTTTTGTTGTTTTCTAAAGATTTATTTCAATCACAACTCGGTTACTGCTCATAAAAGCCAGGCGTGCTCTCCCTTCATTCTCGCTCCTGCGTGATGCATACAATTGCGTTCACGAAAAAAAACAGTGATCACAAAGCGGACCTTGCAGAAACGGGGGGGGCCTTAAACGCACCGTAAACATAAGTGCGGACAGGTATATAAATAGTCGCCAAAATACACCGGAGAAAATTATCTGTCCTAGTTTAGACGTAGCCTAAAGTAGAGCTACTTGGCTTTTCCAGTCAGTAAGTCTAGAGGAGAGCCAGTTGGCGAAATGGCATTTAGGGGCAGTTTACAAGGCGACTCTGCGACACAAAGACGCAATAACCGAGTTGCGGACTCGCCTTGCGTACATATGGTGTCGGCGAAGACGGAAGGCGAAGATGCAAAATTCTGAATCCTGCCTCGAAAGTGGAAGAATTCGATTGCGGGGGAATGAGGGGGGCTTGCTTTGCATGCATATTAAAGGCTACTGGCGCGCCGGACCCGCGACGATAACGTCAGCACTCGTACACGTCACATTGGGCGTGTGCAGCGGTACTATTTAACATTAAAAACTGCAAATGGTGGAACGCCGGCTTTAATTGACTGTTTTAATAATATTTTTACATTTAAATATGTTGAATGTTTCCATTTTTGTGCCTTTTGGAGCAAAAGGAAAATGCCACTGCTTCGAAAGGGCGGCCATGTTTTCTTCCGGGCTGAGGAGCCCCGTGGGGTCATAGTGCATCATTCGCTGTCACCTTGTAAACCTGCACTGCCCCCTAGGGCCTGGCATGAATACTACATCGTTTTCATGCGGAATTGCGACATTGTTCGAATGGAAACGAAACCATGTAGATGCACATTTGAAATTTTTCGTCTTCTCGGAGAGTCACCATGTAAACGGCCCCTTAGCTAATAGCCCACTTGAGCTGTTTTGTTTGGCAATTACTGGGAAATAATGATTGCCTGCAACTTCTGGCGAGACTCTAATAATAGCAACAACAAAAAATCCCCGACTTGCCAGTGTTAAACACTTTGGTCATTTTTTTACATACATTTCGTGGCTTCCAGGGTTTAATTGAAAATGATGGACTGCTTTTCCTGCTGAGTGTGTACTGTGTTACCATCAACCAAGTTGGTGTTGTCCTTGTACAGTGGGGCAAATAAGTATTTAGTTAACCACTAATTGTGCAAGTTCTCCCACTTGAAATTTTTAGAGAGGCCTGTAATGACAGAATGTGAATGTGGAAAAAAAACATATACAGTAATCACATTGTTTGATTTTTAAAGAATTTTTAAAGAATTTATTTGCAAATCATGGTGGAAAATAAGTATTTGGTCAATACCAAAAGTTCATTTCAATACTTTGTTATGTACCCTTTGTTGGCAATAACGGAGGCCAAAAGTTTTCTGTAACTCTTCACAAGCTTTTCACACACTGTTGCTGGTATTTTGACCCATCCTCCATGCCGATCTCCTCTAGAGCAGTAACGTTTTGGGGCTTACTCCCTCCACAGATTTTCTATGGGGTTGAGATCTGGAGACTGGCTAGGCCACTCCAGGACCTTGAAATGCTTCTTACGAAGCCACTCCTTTGTTGCCCTGGCTGTGTGTTTGGGATCATTGTCATGTCCCAGCCACGTCTCATCTTCAATGCCCTTGCTGATGGAAGGAGATTTTCACTCAAAATCTATTGATACATGGCCCCATTTATTCTTTCCTTTACACAGATCAGTCGTCCTGGTCCCTTTGCAGAAAAACAGCCCCAAAGCACGATGTTTCCACCCCCATGCTTCACAGTAGGTATGGTGTTCTATCACCATATCTCCATACCGTTCAATTCAGTATTCTTTCTCCTCCAAACATGAGAACCTGTGTTTCTACCAAAAAGTTCTATTTTGGTTTCATCTGACCATACCCATTCTCCCAGTCCTCTTCTGGATCATCCAAATGCTCTCTAGCGAACCGCAGACGGGCCTGGACTTGTACTCACTTCAGCAGGGGGACACATCTGTCAGTGCATCTGGCTGCGCATTGTGTTACTGATAGTAGCCTTTGTTACTGTGGTCACAGCTCTCTGTAGGTCATTCACTAGGTCCCCCCATGTGGTTCTGAGATTTTTTGCTCACCATTCTTGCTATCATTTTGACGCCACAGGGTGAGATCTTGCATGGAGCCCGAGATCGAGGGAGATTATCAGTGGACTTGTATTTCTTCCATTTTCTAATAATTGCTCTCACATTTGATTTTCTTTACACCAAGCGTTTTACCAATTGCAGATTCAGTCTTCCCAGCCTGGTGCAGGTCTACAATTTTGTCTCTGGTGTCCTTCGACAGCTCTTTGGTCTTGGCCATAGAAGAGTTTGGAGTGTGACTGACTGAGTTTGTGGACAGGTGTCTTTTATACCGATAATGACTTAAAACAGGTGCCATTAATAAAGGTAACGAGTGGAGCCTCGTTAGAAGAAGTTAGACCTCTTTGAAAGCCAGAAATCTTGCTTGTTTGTTTGGTGACCAAATACTTATTTTCCACTCTAATTTGGAAATAAATTCTTTAAAAATCAAACAATGTGATTTTCTGTTTTTTTCCCCCATATTCTGTCTCTCATGGTTGAGGTTTACCCATGTTGACAATTACAGGCCTCTCTAATCTTTTCAAGTATAACTTGCCCAATTGGTGTCTGACTAAATACTTAATTGCCCCACTGTAGATGCTACAAAACAATCTGCTCGTCTATCTATGTTCATTCAGAATTTTTGGAAACCTTTGTTTATTTTTGGACAAAAACTTTTGAATTTTACAGACTACAACATTGTGAGTAACTGTAAACAAAAACTAAACAAAATTTATATGAGATTTCATCGACCAAAATTAGACGAAGATGAACACATTTTGAAATGACAAAAATATGGCGAAGACTTACCAGTATTTTCATCCAAAAGACTAAAACAACAATTAAAAAGGCTGCCAAAAGCAACACTGAAAGTCAACGACAAAAAAGTCTATTCATTCAACTCCTCATACTTTTGCTCAAATATAAAATGAATTATAACCATATTGTTTTTCTCTTCCCGGTCATGATGACTAAAACCGTGCAAATATATTACTGAGGGATTGGCATTAATATTTGGAAAACCACCATCATCGTGGAGGTGTTTGAACAGTACACAGCATGTCGGCAACTTGCCTCTTGACTCTGCCCACACGCTCTCCATAAGTCGGGGACACCATATGTCACGTACGCTCACAAGTTTCACCCTGGGGTTCACTGCTTTGGTGCCATTTTCTCTGCATCCAGATAAGCATTCCACTGTTGCCATGACAACCCTGCGTGGTGAGAGGGCAGTGAGGGGGAAGAGTAATGAGGTGTCACCATAGCGCTACGGCTTACCGCTGACTTCTGACCGTCAGGGCCAGTGAGAACATAGCGATTGAGCGTAATAATGCCTCTATAGCTAATCTCACGACTGGCTGGTTAAACCCCCGGAGGAGCCGACACTATGGAAGGTGTGAGGATGACTAGCAGTACCCTGTTAGTACTGCAGTTAGTTTTCCGGATATACACATGGATGAGATAGTGATCCCAAAAAGGCTTATTTACTGTAGTGTCTAAAAATGATCAAATGGATGCTTTCTAAGGTGGACCTAAAATAATGAAATAAAGATACTCTGTATCAGGGCGGTCATTATGAAAATGAGAAACCAGCTTGATTACCCAACTCTTGATTCTTTGTGCTTTTGTGTAGCCCCGGGTGTTACTTGAGCATGTGTATCTGGGTCAGGCTGAGAGGCAGACAGTGAATGAGAAGCGTGACTCACAAATGTGTTTTTTGCTGTTTGAACACGGACACAACTGAATACAGGCATGTGCGATGTGTGAACAATGCAATAATTTAAGCCAAAATGGACGAGGCAATTGCCTACATTTTCAATCCAAAATTGAATATTTATGTTCCGTCTGTGTTATGTAGCATTTCATTGTACTGCCTTTTCAATATGACCTCCCAGGACCTTCAGAATCAACTTACCTACCGTATTTTTCGGACTATAAGTTGCAGTTTTTTTCATAGTTTGGCTGGGGGTGCGACTTATAGTCAGGAGCGACTTATGTGTGAAATTATTGACACATTATGATATCATTTCACATGTTATTTTGGTGTTTTGGAGTGACACTGATGGTTTGGTAAACTTGTTAGCATGTTCTTTATGCTATAGTTATCTGAATAACTTAATAGATATGGCCACGTTCGCATTCTGCCTTTGGCAATGCGTGTTCAATTGTATTATTGACTTTGTTATATTGAAATGCATGCTTTTAGTTTGTGGCGCTTTCATGCCCACGTAGGGGCGCACTCGGACTTGTTTACGGGAGGAAGAGCGCTCACACGCCAGATGAAGACGGACAGCTACGCAGTGTCTCTGAGCAAGTGGTCGAGAGAGCGAGAGAGAGACACGGCTGAGAACCTACGTTCATTGTTTATGCTTGTAAAATCTCTACAGAGGCAACGCCTCTGTGTATCATCTTTTCTGTTGTTGTTGCGTGTTTTCCACCCGCGATCGGACACTTAGAGCCAGTTGTGTGGTTGTTTGAACGATGTGCTAATGCTAGCGAAAGCATGCTAACCGTTTGTGTCGTTGCTGTAATAGCACCTAATTATCATTTATTTACGTTGATGCGAACCTGTTTGGTATCGAGGACGAAATTGATTCAGCAAATTATACGGACGTCCAGCATCGTCATTTGGGAGTTAAGCTCGCTGTATAGCCAGGACCGAGCCGTAGCATCCTGGTGAGGACAGTATATTCGCATTTCGTTGTTCATGCACTGTACACTTATTCAGCATGTTGTTCTCTATTGTATTTTTATGTTAAATTGCCTTTCAAGATGACATATCTGTTCTATGTAGGGCTGAAACGAGTACTCGATCAACTCGAGTAACTCGAGTTTAAAAACTGATCCGAGTAATTTTATTCACCTCGAGTAATCGTTTAATTTTGACACCTCTCAGCATCACGTTTTGCCCGGAATACTTTTAATGCGGGGCAGCGAGCTGGTGTCACGTGCGTAGAGGGAGAAAAAAAAAAAAAAAAAAAAAAAAACTTACTGCAGCCGACAGTCGCTACTAACGACGCCAACGTTGCTAAAAACTAGCCCGCATGATGCTACGGTGGTAGCAGGTAGCGTCTGATGCGTCTCATAGAGATCACATGTATGTTGAACTAGATGCGAAATGACAGAGTCAGCGGTGTTAGTAAACAGCCGCCATCTTAAAACAGTAGACTTCTAAGCGCTAATAAATAAGATTAACGTTACTGTCACTCGCTCACGTAACGTTAGCCATGCGGAGGGCTACGTTTCTATTAATTATGACCACTGTCGATGCGTGGCTAACGTGTCTTACATACAGGCTTTATTTAATCAGTGAAAACATAGCGCTGTAGAGTGATGAGGGTGTAAAATAAAAACTTAATAATGTTAACTGTCAATTTTAGCTCAGTAGTCATTGCTGGATAAAACACCAAGTAGCACTGGTCCCTAATGTGCTCCAATACAGCAGGTATCATACATTTATTTTGAACACTGCAAAAACTCAAAATCCTATCAGGACTTACAGTTTAGACTAACTTAAACTAGAACTTAAAAATAGCTTGACACAAATAGAAATTTAATTGAAACACGTGGGAAAAACTTTTAGGTGATGTCTGTTATCAAGCGTAATGGCATTTTTAAGTAAGAAATATATATATTTAAAGAAATATATATATATAATATACATGTACATATGTATTTTATTCTAGTTACATCTGAGATGCAATTGTTGGCTCTTTTCAACAATGTACATCGAAAATAAAGACATTGACTGAAAATGGAAGAATATTAGATTAAATGTCTTGTTTTCTCATGTATATTTATAATTGCTATTCACCTAAAAATATATATGTTTTATCCGATTACTCAATTAATCGATAGAAGTTTCAGTCGATTACTCGATTACTAAAATATTCGATAGCTGCAGCCCTAGTTCTATGTGTTGGATTTTATCACGTAAATTTCCCCCAAAAATGCGACTTATACTCCGGTGCGACTTATATATGTTTTTTTTTTCTCTTCGTTGGGCATTTTATGGCTGGTGCGACTTATACTCACGTGTGACTTGCAGTCCGAAAAATACGGTATGTCTTTTCTCAAATCAATCCGATTTCAAACACTTCACAGAAGGCTTGTCCTTGATGATGTTTGGATGTCTGCACATGTATTGTGATCCAATGAAAAGGAATTGTAAAACTGCAGTGCATAAACCTGAGGGGTTTTAGACAAATTTAGTAACCTTATCTATTCACATGAATTAATTCCCTACCTCTTGCACAAAGTCACTTGGGACAGGTCAGCTCAGTGCTGCACATAGAAAATAAATGTATGGATAGATAGATGGAGGATAGAAAAAAACATAAGGAAATGGTTTTTGAGTGTTTTTCATATCCTTGTTTAGCTGTAAATGCTCAGATTGCTTTTTTATGCAATGCAGTTCTACACCACTAAAACAATACTTGTAATGCACACAATCAATAAAAACTGCACAACATTTTAAAAAGCGTATCATTTTTATTATTTAGGCACATTGTTGAATTAAAATGGGTTCATGATTGATAGTATTGCATTCCACTTCTTGTTTTTTTCAGTATACATGCCACACAAGCGATTCTTCCCTGTCTGCACAGCTCTCTCCTCTTTCGTTTGATCTCGCCCTCCTTTTCCATCCCTCTGCTCTCTTTCACTCTACGGTATCCCAGTGAGTCATCGGAATCAAAGACCACTCTCTGTGCAAACCCTCCAACCTCCCGCTGCATTATTGATCAGAGCAGTCGAAGCAGACACGACCTTGTGACGACAGAACACACCCGCGCGCACACCCACATGTACACACACATGCACATAAAAAAACGATACACATACAAAGAGGCTCCATCAATCCACTTCTCCTCCCAGTGGTGATTTCTGTTAGATAAGACCATTAAGTCAGCTTGCAAAGAAGGGAAGCAGAGCTAAAAAAGCGAATATGCAATGTGAGGTCACCCCACCATATCACTTGGATATGGTAAGTGGACGTATTTGTCTGGCCGTTAGATGAAAACTGATGTCATTCAGTTTTACATCTACAGTGGGGCAAATAAGTATTTTGTCAACCACCAATTGTGCAAGTTCTCCTACTTGAAAAGATTAAAGAGGCCTGTAAATGTCAACATGGGTAAACCTCAACCATGAGAGAAAGAATGTGGAAAAAAAAAAAAAAACAGAAAATCACATTGTTTGATTTTTAAAGAATTTATTTCCAAATTAGAGTGGAAAATAAGTATTTGGTCACCTACAAACAAGCAAGATTTCTGGCTGTCAAAGAGGTCTAACTTCTTCTAACAAGGTCTAACGAGGTCTAACGAGGCTCCACTCATTACCTGTATTAATGGCACCTGTTTTAACTCACTATCGGTATAAAAGACACCTATCCACAACCTCAGTCAGTCACACTCCAAACTCCACTATGGCCGAGACCAAAGAGCTGTTGAAGGAAATCAGAGACAAATTTGTAGACCTGCACCAGGCTGGGAAGACTGAATCTGCAATCGGTAAAACGATTGGTGTAAAGAAATCAACTGTGGGAGCAATTATTAGAAAATGGAAGACATACAAGACAATAATAATCTCCCTCGATCTGGGGCTCCATGCAATATCTCACCCCGTGGCGTCAAAATGATAAAAAGAACGGGGAGCAAAAATCCCAGAACCACACGGGGGGACCTAATGAATGACCTACAGAGAGCTGGAACCACAGTAACAAAGGCTACTATCAGTAACACAATGCGCCGCCAGGAACTCAAATCCTGCACTGCCAGACGTGTTCCCCTGCTGAAGCCAGTACACGTCCAGGCCCGTCTGCGGTTCGCTAGAGAGCATTTGGATGATCCAGAAGAGGACTGGGAGAATGTGTTATGGTCAGATGAAACCAAAATAGAACTTTTTGGTAGAAACACAGGTTCTCCTGTTTGGAGGAGAAAGAATACTGAATTGCATCCGAAGAACACCATACCCACTGTGAAGCATGGGAGTGGAAACATCATGATTTGGGGCTTTTTTTCTGCAAAGGGACCAGGACGACTGATCTGTGTAAAGGAAAGAACGAATGGGCCCATGTATGGAGAGATTTTGAGTGAAAAACTCCTCCCATTAGCAGGGGCATTGAAGATGAGATGTGGCTGGGTCTTTCAGCATGACAATGATCCAAAACACACAGCCAGGGCAACAAAGGAGTGGCTTCGTAAGAAGCATTTCAAGGTCCTGGAGTGGCCTAACCAGTCTCCATACTTATTTTGCACCATGATTTGCAAATAAATTCTTTAAAAATCAAACTGTGTGATTTTCTGTTTTTTTTCCCCCCACATTCTGTCTCTCATGGTTGAGGATTACCTGTGTTGACAATTACAGGCCTCTCTAATATTTTCAAGTGGGAGAACTTGCACAATTAGTGGTTGATTAAATACTTATTTGCCCCCTGTAGATCTGCTTTAAGTGTTTTCTTACACGGGGGTATACAATTTCCAGTCCAACGCTGAGATAAAAATGATATGAGGTATCCAGTCCAACGATGAGATGCAAATGATAAAGGTAAATTTATTTTATAGTAGGAACTAATGATGCACCGATTTCGTTTTAATAAAATTTGTAAAATTTTCAATCAAAAAATAAACTAATAGCTCGCCATTGTGGAACGTAGTGATTGAAATACACCACAAGGTGTCAAGGGCGAGTTTTAAATTAATTAGAGATATATCCAAGTTTTTCTAGTGCGTTTTGCCCCTCGACTGACACCACAGTTTCCGAGTTCATTTTACCTTACGTTCATTTGAGTGTTGACTTCACAAGGTACGAGACCTCTGATAGTTTGCATATTGTGACTAAATATTCCCATCTAGTGTATTTGTTGAGCTAAACAAAATGTTTGAATAGAGTTTGACCAAAGTCTGAGTATTATTTTGCATAGCTATTTTGATTGGGAATGCCAGTTCTCTTTGCATTGAGCGCTTTTCTTTTTGTGAACATAATTTTTTTTTGAGCGATTGGAATATTATTTTTGTTGTGCTTTCAGTAAATGATACTGTAGCGACTTAACTGTTCCACCCAAATGCATGATGGGAAGTTGAGCAACCATGACTGTCAGTGGTGGCTGCATATGCTATATCTTCTCTGCATTGTGATCAATACAGGGTGTTAAGAAAAAGATTATCTCCTGTCTTCCTTCCCCACGTCGCTCGCTACAATAGTTATAATTAGGGTTGTTCCGATCATGTTTTTTTGTTCCCGATCCGATCGTTTTAGTTTGAGTATCTGCCGATCCCGATATTTCCCAATCCGATTGCTTTTTTTTTTTTTGCTCCCGATTCAGTTCCAATCATTCCCGATAATTTTTCCCGATCCTATACATTTTGGCAATGCATTAAGAAAAAAAACTGAATAAAACTCAGACAAATATATACATTCAACATACAGTACATAAGTACTGTATTTGTTTATCATGACAATAAATCCTCAAGATGGCATTTACATTATTAACATTCTTTCTGTGAGAGGGGTCCACAGATAGAAAGACTTGTAATTCTTAAAGGATAAATGTGACTTTGAATATTGTGACGAAATATTGCCATCTAGTGTATTTGTTGAGCTTTCAGTAAATGATAATGTAGCCATTTAACTGTTCTGCCCAAATGCATGATGGGAAGTGCAACCATGACTGTGTGTAGTGGCACCAATTGATATATCTTCTCTGCGTTGGGAAATATCATAGGGTGTTAAGAAAAAGATAAACAACTACCTTGCTTCCCCATTCTGTTTCCCATGATATATCTAATTGTTGAGAGAAGGATTGACGTTAAAGCATTATCTGATTATAAAAAGGCTCCAAAGACTGCCAAAATTCACTCTACTCATTTTACGCTGCCTTTTAGCTCTATACATAGGTAAAACGGCGCCATTATAGATTGAACGCGACATTGCATGAGTAGGTCGTGCAGCGCAAGCTTTAATTGCGTTAAATATTTTAACGTGATTAATTTTAAAAAATTAACGCGATAAATTTTATAGCCCTACTTTAAGCCAAAACTAAAGACTCTGGATGAGTGTAAGACATTATGTCTGTAACGTTAAATACAATTAGAAAACGATTTAATTAAAAAATATATGTATATTAAAAAAAGGCATGTCCGATATTTTTTTGCCGATTCCGATACTTTGAAAATGACGTGATCGGATAATTGTTGTGGGAGAGATGCCACAGCTTATGCCAATAAATAGTGCGGCCCCAATAAATGCCTGTGTCCACTCTCTGCCTCTCAGCTCTCAATATACATGAAACAGCGGCATTATAGTCTGTTTGCGGCAATGCATGAGTGGGTCGTTTCGCGCATGCGTTAAATATTTTAACGTGATTAATTTAAAAAATTAATTACCGCCCGTTAACGCGACAAATTTGACAGCCCTAGTATTTTTACTTTCTTACTGTTGGGCTAGTATTACACATGCTTTAATTTCACAAATTTAGCTCTGTTTTTGCCTTTGAGAGCCAAAGGTTTATTCATCTGTTGTCACCCATACCAGGTATGCAATAAAAAGTTCTAATGGATTCACTTTGTATTAGTCTTTTTCCTGTTTCACAAAGGTAAGCAGCAGCCTGACAAAGTCATGATAGCAATAAAAGCAAGAAAAATGTATTATTGTAGCACCTATTCATGTCCTCAAAAGACTCCGAATGCCTTCTTTGTGTGATCTTTAATTTAAAAATCATACATGATTCAGTTGAAAGTGGGGAAAAAAAGTGGATGCACCTCACTGGTGTCTGCACGATATCTTCAGATGAGGCGGGGTGTGGTCTTTAAAAGAAATGTCTGTATTTTCACCTTTTAGGCGTTCTTTTTCATCTTTGTTCCCCTTGTCTCACCTCGCTTTGTCTCCCACTGCAGACCGTTATTATCAACACCCCCTTTTTACCCATCATTTTCATCTCTCTCTGCTTATCGCCAGGTGCTTCTAAAGTCTAGTGTAGTACAAAGAAAAGCCCCTCACCCTCCTTTATTTCTCCCTCTCTTTTTCCTCACTGTGGGCGGCTAAAGGCTGCCAGTCTGGAAAGCTACAGCACACACGCATATAGTACATATTAGACCGCCCTGCACACACCCACACACACCTCCCCAGGGGACAATGGGGCACCAGACTATCCCACTGTGGAAGCGATCTGCTCAACAAGGTGAGGGGGCTTCTGTCCATATCTCATCAAGCCGCCCACTCATCTGAGAGGGGGGTATTGCTGTTTTGCTTACCTTCTAGCAGAGATACATCTCTTTTGTCTTCAATAACAAGCATTCTAATCTGAAATAAGTCCAAAAACAAGCCGTGTTGAGGATTTATTAAAAACTTGATCATGTATTATAATCACAGATGTGACACATACCGAGCCAAATATTTTTTTAAACACAAGGCTCATATTTGTTATCCCCTAATTACATAGGCCTATGAATGAAATATGATCCAAAACAATTTGAGGCATTGGATTTAAAGTGCCTATGACAGCAAAAAGCATGTTTATTTCATATTCCACGCGCTATTTTATGCTCCTGAATGAAATGGACCGCTTGGATGTGTGTGGAAGCGATCGATATATATTTATTCAATTTTTTGAATCCCGCGCCATGAAAACGAGTGACTTCCTAGATTGACTAAGAATGCGAATGTGACGTCAGCGGGCTAATCATCTTCAGTATACAGCCAAAACTACAGTATGCAGAACGACTGCAGATTCAGCTGATTTTGCGGATAATTTCTTGTTTTTTCAATCATGCCAGCCCAATGTGCTGCAGGCGTTTGTTGCTGCACCAGGGAGAGGGGTATGAGCCTTTTTGGGTTTCAAAAAGTTCCTGTTCACCGCGGATAATGGCCAAAACAAGTCAACTGTGGGACCATTGGACTGGCGATGAAGTGAGTAAGCTACAGTTCATGTTTTATATTATGTCAAATACTGGGATCATGGCACACATTTTAATAAGGGGGTGGTTTGCATTTTGTGGGTGACAATGCTTCTTGTCCACCGAGAAGACCACTCAGCCGATGATCAGAGGCTTGTCACACACCATGGTCACTTCCACCCCCTTGGTCCTATTCGCGTGCCCGCCATAAATGCGTTTTCCTCGGCTTGGCCACGAGCAGCCCCCCGCTCCGACGTCGGCCGGTTTGTCCACCGAGAAAGTTCTATTTTCGGCGTTCATTCCCGGCGACAAGCACTGCCAGTCCGCCGTGGCCGCAGCAGAGCGATGAGCCGTAACTTGCTCGCCGCTGGGAGCTGGCTGATCGTTGAAGACAATCAACCCCGCCGTCGTGTGTGACATGTGTCAGGGTAGTTTTGTGTGATTTTTTGTTTTCGAAAGGAGAGAATAAGGCCTGGAAAAGCTGCTCGGTTCGGGTTAGCAAGTCGGCTAGCTGTCACATCTTCTGTTTTGTTTACGCTCTTTCCTCCATCTCTGAAGCCGGGCAGGGAAATGACAAAAGCATGACTAACTTCGGTAGCATAAGATACCATTCGGGAGAAGAAGATGTCGGCCGTTCTGACCGTTATTAAGTAATTTTGCCCTGTCCTACTGAATAAATGCATCTATAATATTTCATATTTCAATGTTCATATTCCATTTAACACAAGACTCTTATTTGTCATGACCATACCATTTATTTAGCAATGGGGGAAAATACTTAGATAAAAAGAATATCCTGTAAAAATATTGAGTAGAGAGATTGAAACAGTCATGACATTTTGCTGCTCTCTGTCGTATTTTCCTCTTCTGAATCTTCCCCCTCAACGGGTTGAATTCAAAATCAGATGAAATCGTGACCCTGCCGACGTCATCATCCAGCTAGGGACGCTAGAGCTCTATAATGACAGGCGGGACTACAGGGCAGATTAAAAAACTAATTTCTCGTCATCTGCGCTTTGCCAAATTGTGATTGTGATTTTAAAATATGATTGTAATTCACATAATAATGCTATTAAAGATTTTTTTTTTATGCTGTCACAGATACTTTAAGGATGGTTTTTGATTTTCCATACTTTTGGGACAGTAAAATGGCACACACGGACCATGTGGGAATAAAAAAATCCACTAGTGTCTGCAAATCTATTGGTTGTAAAGCATTTGAAAATCATTCAAGAATTTCTAAAATGAACAGGGAGCCAGTAAAGAGAGTATTTTCTCTTGTTTTTGTCCAATCAATGAGTGTGCCTTTTGTCCACGAGATGCTACTCGGAAAGTTCGGTTGCCGCAGTGTTAATGCTGAACTTTTTCAACAACGCAATTGCAAGTGTAGCTCTCCAACCAGACCCTGGTCCTCTTGGTCTAGTGCAGTGGTTCTTAATCTGGGTTCGATCAAAAGTAAGTTTAAGGGGTTCAACAAAGGTAAAGAAACGCAGAGCCCTATTTTCGTACGCTGATTAGATCTAGGCAAAGTGCCTTTTTAGACCAGGTTTTGGACTGGTTTTCTCCAAATTTACAGGCTTAATCCATTTCTTTTAACTCCTAATCCTCGATCTGATCGGAGGAGGAACTGGTTTGTTCAGTGGAAGGTTGACTCGGACTTGGTATGAGGGAATACAACAGAGCAATCGGCAGCGTGATCACAACTTTTGACCTGTTTATAAAACATGCTGTCAAAACGACAAGAATTTTGAAAAGGAATTTGCTAAATTATTAGCTTGATAGCTTAGACATATCGGTTTTAAATTTGAAAAAAAAAAAAAAATTGCTTTAATATGTAATTAAGAGGGGTCAATGAATCCACATGTGAAACTTGTGGGGTTCAGTACCTTTAGCAAGGTTAAGAACCACTGGTCTAGTGTTAAAGTTGCGTAAATGTCCCAACGGCATGAATTACTTTGTTGACATGTCTTCAGCAAACTGTTTGCGGGTTTTCTTGTGTACCGTCTTCAGAAGAGGCTTCCACCTGGGGTGACAGCCATGCACACCAATTTGATGTAGAGTACGCCGTATGGTCTGAGCACTAACAGGCTGACCCCCCACCTCTTCAACCTCTGCAGCAATGCTGACAGCACTCCTGTCACGAGTCACATGACATTTTGGAGGGAAAATGACAAGCAGTACTCAATTTGGACATTTAGGAATGTACGTAGTTTCTAAGGGGTGTACTCACTTTTGTTGCCAGGGGTTTAGATATTAATGGCTATATTTTGAGTTTTTTTGAGGGGAAAATAAATTAACTCTATTATATAAGCTACACACAGGCTACTTTTCCTTGTGCCAAAGTGTCATTTTGTCAGTGTTGTCCCATGAAAAGATATACTTAAATATCTGCATAAATGCGAGGGTGTACTCACTTTTGTGATACACTGTACATTGGCCCATGGTGTTGGAATGTAGCCAATTTTTGTTAAAGCTTTTTTTTTTTTTTTTTAATAATATCTGTGAACTGTAGAACCAAATACATCATTCTGTTATTAAAAAAGTTATTAGATAAAGAGTGACATCTATATTTCTTAAAAAAAAAAAAAAAAAAGAAATAACACTGCTCCATTACTGATGACTGAATGCCTCTTTATTTTCTCCAAGCTAACCACCTAAATAATAGAGAAACATAAATCACAGCGCTTAAGCGATTAAGTCGCTCGCTACGAACAATGCTTAAATAATCTATTGTTTTTCTCCCTCCAGTCTTAATCTCTCTGCCAAAGTCAACATTTTTCTTCCGACAAGACTTCACTGTCATTACGCCGGTTTTGTTCAGAGCCCATTTAGGCTGTCGCTCGCTGATTACGACCTCTCTGTTTCCATAGCAATGCTGCAATCTATTATGGTCATAAATGGAGCAAAAGATGGATGAAAGCGACTACAGCACTCCAGTGGAAGGCTCTTCTCCTAAATGCACACTCCAACCTCATCAACGTAGCACTCCACAATCCTTTGCCAAATTAGCTCAAAGCTTTCCATAAGCTTACCAAACAATTACGTGAACCTTCTATTGTCTTTTGCATGTGCCAGGCTTTGCACCCTCTCATCCCATCATTACCCGGAGTCTGGAAATTATTCTTTATTAATGCTTCTGAAGCACTCAATTAGTAATTTAGTGTATTTTATGTTGATTGCATTCAATCTTTTCACTGCTAGTAATTGTGTTCCAACATCAAATACATTGTTGGAGTGGTAAATGCACAACTTTATGATTAAAATCAGTAATATTGCTAGAATGACAAAGAACGACAATAAAATTGCAGGAAATAAGAGATTCGCCTCAATATCATCATATTTGTTTTATCGTTTAATTTGGCCGTACTACTTGATTTGACTCATTTTAATTCTCATTAAAACTCTTGGGGACTCTCATTATCTTGCAACAGTAACGTAATAAGGTGCAATAAGCATTCTGTTATGAGGGTTTTATAGCACCTACCTGAATAATTAAAGGCAGCTCCATTAACTCTCATTTGCATGTGCTGCATTAATAATGCTGGCGTTTTGGGGCAACATTCATAATAGGGTATTGTACCTTTATGCCTACATTTGAAGGGACCGTGGGGAGAATATTTACAATAATGAAATGTACCCTTCATTAAATACTAATATTTTAGCTGAGTCAAATGCTGGGAAGTGAGGACACATTCAATAACAAGATCTGAGAAATGAAATTTATTTTACCTTATTCGATGTTATTGTAACTATTGCATCATTGTTGCTGGAAAACAATACAGAAAAATTAAATCTATCGTAATGCATATAGCAAGATGAAGCTGTGATGAATTTTCATAATTAAAGATGTCCCGATCTATCGGGATGCCGATCACGTCATTTTCAAAGTATTGGAATCGGCAAAAAAATATCGGACATGCTTTATTTTAATATATATATATATATTTTAATTTAAATCGTTTTCTAATTGTATTTAACGTTATAGACAAATGTCTTACACTCATCCAGAGTAGTTTTGGTTTAAAGTAGGGCTATCAAATTTATTGCGTTAACGGCGGTGATTAATTTTTTAAAATTAATCACGTTAAGTAATTAACGCATGCGCTGCACGACCCACTCACGCATTGTCGCGTTCAATCTATAAAGATGCCGTTTTACCTATAGATAGCGCTAATAGGCAGCGTATAATGAGTAGAGAGAATTTTGACAGCCTTTGGAGCCATTTTTTATGTGGCTAAAGCCTTACAATACCTCTCTCAGCAATTAAATATAACGTGGGAATGTGGGGAAGAAAGGTAGTAGTTGATCATTTTCTTAACACCCTATGTTCTTTCTCAACGCAGAGTATATCAATTGGTAGCCCTACGCACAGTCATGGTTGCACTTCCCATCACGCATTTGGGCAGAAGTTAAATGGCTGCAGTATCATTTACTGAAAGCTCAGCAAATACACTAGATGGCAATATTTAGTCACAATATACAAACTCATTTATCCTTTAAGAATTGCAAGTCTTTCTATCCGTGGCTCCCTCTCACAGAAGAATGTTAATAATGTAAATGCCATCTTGAGGATTTATTGTCATAATAAACAAATACAGTACTTATGTACTGTATGTTGAATGTATATATTCATCAGAGTTTTATTCATTTTTTTCTAAATGCATTGCCAAAATGTATATGATCGGGAAAAATTATCGGGAATGATTGGAATTGAAACGGGAGCACAAAAAAAAGCAATCGGATCGGGAAATATCGGGATCGGCAGATACTCAAACTAAAATGACCGGGATCAGATTGGGAGAAAAAAAAAAAAAAAACATGATCTGAACAACCCTAGTCATAATAGTCTTGTCATTTGGTTTTTGTGTGATGACTGTGCTTGATGACAATCACAGAACAATAAAAAATGAGTAAGACTAATGTGGCTGACTCATGTGTTATTGTAATGTAGACAATATTTGAGTATGGTGGTGCAATCATTTCCTGCCAGTGTGACTAAACGAGTCACTGAGTCATCACATCACTACTTTTTTTGAGGGGGCAGAGGTGTCAAGTGTTGCAGACAAGACAGCCAGCCACTTGGGTCACTTATGCATAATGAACTCATGTCGTGTCAGGTTGTAAGGAGCCGATGATGTCACCACAGTAGGGATTGGGATTTGTTTTTCTAGGCTGAGTTCATGAGTAGTGACATTATTTAGGCCATTAGAAGTGAAAGACAGATTTAGAAGGAAATTATTAAGGGTTAGAGTTAAAGATACAGTGAGTAATGAGCTATAGATTTCACCATCAGTTGACTAGACAGCTCCCACAAACATTGCGCCACGCCTTCTCATTAATGGCCCACCCAGGCAGAGCATTTGGCTTTCGGTGTGATAAACTCAAACATACGCTGCGTTCAAACACCGGATTTAGGTGGAAAGAGGAGTAACGTTTTACTGCATACAAGTAGACAGGAGTGTCTCAAGAGTGAATTGGTTGAGGATTCAAGGTAATTATTATATAAAATAGCCCCATGCATGCACTTTAAAACGTGAAAAACATGCATGGAAAAAACTAGCGTAACTTTAGATCGAAATATTTATGTAAAATGAATGATAACTGCTTTTTTGTTGTTGTTGCTTTTAATCAATAATCTAGACTGTTCTATATTCATGTCTATAAAAATTCAGGGATGTACGCATTTATTTACAAGAATTTTCAACTTAAAAAGCTCTTTGTTTTGTGATGGCCGCCACGTTGGATTTACACAATCGAGTAATTTTAGCTTGAAGTATTTACGTAAAATGAATGATAAATGCCCGTTTTTTTGCTTTTAACCAAGAATCTAGACTGTTCTATGTTCATATCTATAGAAATTGAGGGATGTACGCATTTATTTACAAGAATTTTCAACTTAAAAAAGCTCTGTTTTGTGATGGTCGCCATGTTGTATCCATACACAGTAGTGTAAGTTTAAATTCAAATGATCAGGTAATTTTCGGCCAACTGCTCGTTTTTTAGCCCAAAAAAAGTAGTAATTGAGACATTTCTGCGTCCATACAATTTTTTTGGGGCCTTTTACGTGTTTTATTTTATGTTACATTTCAATCTAAAAACAACGAGGGCCAGATAACTGCCAAGACGTGCCTCAGTCCTGAGGCAATAGTAACATCGGAATTCAACCTAAATAAGTTGTGATTGTATGTAGAAAAATGCAAATTTTTCTTTTGTTGAGTAAAATTAAGATGATTCTGCATACTTTCCTCAAGTACTAAGTTTTTTTTTTTAATGTGAAAATTAAGTGATTTATTTACTCTTGATACTGTAACTAAATGAAAAAAAAAAAAAATGCTATTTTGGGTAAAAACTTATATGGTATGTTAAATATTGCTAGTGATCCTGAAATTATAGGTGATTATCTCTGCATTTGGTGATTTTTGTGGATCTAGCATAAAATTTGAAAATTTTATAGCCATTAAAAGTTTTGTTATACTTGTATGAAAAAATAATTAACTGGGATTTTATGTGGGAACAACTTTGATTTTTTTTTTTTTTTTTTTGTCTCGCTGCTCATGGAGACTCATATATGCATAAGGGAGGTGCCTGTTTTGGTTTTAGGTCGCTAGCGGCTTTGGTTTTGAAAATATTTGAAGTCTTTTAAAATAGGCCCCCTAGGGATCAGCCCTGAGGCCCGTGTCCCATCAGCTGTTAGTGAAGTCTATGAATGAGCACTCTAATTTGCTGTATTCCTGACTCAGAGTCGTCATGGATTTAATTTATAAATAAAGGTACCAGTGTACATCCATTTTGTCTTACACTTGGATTGTTTCAACTGTTCAAGGAGATACAGGATGGCTGAGCAATTGGTTGACATATGGTGGTGGGTCGATTTCTCAGCTGGACAATTTAAAGGGAGCGGAACCCCAATGTGTGCACGTGTGCTTGGTTTGTGTGCTCACCTACCATGATAAATACTTCCTCCATCTCCAAAGGACAGTACCATTGAAGGTGCAAATAAAGGTCACGTTAGTCTGTGTTTCTCCATGTGGCAGAACTAAATCCTTTCCTTGCGTATTAACATATCAAATTATAAACTCAAGACTTTCCCTCATTTAGCCTTCGACATTTCATTTCTTTTTTTCAGATGGAATAAAAGAAAATCAAAAAAAGCTTAAGAATTGAAAAAAGCTTTAGAACAATTTCTGCTTTGTGCTTGGCCACACAATGGCAACTAATTGCAACAAACAGTGAAGACTAAAGAATGAGCAAAACAAAAGGCATGTCAAACAGGACAATACATTTGCCACCTGCCAAAAGGCTGCTCAAACTGACTTTGAAACACTAAAACACCTTCACTTACTCGCCTCTGTGTTTTACTTTTGTTTTGGGCTTCAGGTTCCAATGAGGTGCCCTTCCCTTGACGCTCATTGCATCCTCTAGTGATCAATTGTGACACGCAGCAGTCTACAACCCAGATGGATTGAGCAGTGCTTTTTTTTTTATTTTTTAATTTCCCTATAGTGTTCTTATTGCGCATCTTTTGCTGTGTGCATGGGAGGGCGAGTGTCTGTGCTTTGTATATTTACAATACGTGTACAAAGCTATCGGGACTTCTTTGACAAACCCCCCCCCCCTTTTTTTTTTTTTTAACTGAAACAGCGTCCCCCTTTTTTTTTTTTTTTTTTTTTTTACTGAAACAGCGTCAACCAACGGCGTAGGTTTGCATAGAGACGGTAGGGACATAACACTACCGACTTTTCAGGATGCTCAAATTGTCCCCACCATCCCTTAAGCAACTTTATATGCATTATATAATAGGGGTGCACGATATCCATTTTTTGGAAACTGATACCGATAACGATAACTTACTGCTCCTCAAAGCCGATACCGATATCAATAACCGATAGTAAATATATAATTTGTTAAATGTATATTCACCGGAGTCTTTGAACACCTGGAGGTTTAAAAAAAAAATAAAACATTGGTGGATTCAACATTGATTTGCCTTTGACCTCACCAGAATTTTCATAATGACATGAACATTATTATAATGAACAAAACAAAGACAAAAACAATCTTGACTTCAAATAAAGTGCCAATATTTATTTTTTTCATATAAATATAATTTGAGTCAATCACAATCAATTAGTCAATATAATTGAAGATGTGTTTCCTGAACAATGAACACTGAACTAAAACATAAACCCAACAGGTATGCAGCAAGCCTATCAATAACCAAAAGGCCTCTCAATAACTTACTAACTTATAACTAACACTGTAAAATGCAAACATTATATAGTAAGGTTTATCACTCATTCCTCATAACAAAAATATGGTAGAACAAAAAGGATTAATGACTTGCCTTATAATATCAATATAAACGGCACTGAGTGAACCCATATTCAATAAAGTATGAGGTTTCTTCTCTGCATAGAATAAAATCCTACCAAGCATGCTGACAGGACTAACATTACACGACAACTACGGTATTATATGTATGTATAGCATAACACACTAGCTTGAGCAACTAGCCTTAAAGAGCATATGACACCAGAAAAAAAGTCTTAAATGGCATTATTATGTGAATTAGAATCATATTTTGAGACGATTCGACTATATACAACAATTTAGCAAAGCGCAGATGACGAGAAATTAGTCTTTTAATCTGCCGGTTAGCCACGCCTACCATTATAGGGCTTTAGCGTCCCCAACAGGTGGATGACGTCAGCGGTAGACTGGGCTCATCGGTTTTACTATTCAGCCCATTGAGGGGGAATTGTTCAGAACGAGGAAAACGCGACGAAGAGAGCCGCAAAATGTCATTGTTTCAGTCTCTCTACTCCCAATATTTTTACAGGATATTCTTTTTATCCAAGTATTTTTCCCCAATAGCTATATAAATGGCTTGAGAAGGACCAGTCAGCCCGTCGAGGGGGAACTATTCACAATGAGGAAAACGCGACGAAGAGAGCGGCAAAATGTCATTGTTTCTGTCTCTTTACTTCAATATTTTTGCAGGATATTCTTTTTACCCAAGTACTTTCCCCAATTGCTAAATAAATGGCATGGTCATGAAAAATAACAATCTTGTGCTAAATGGAATATAAAATAATAAAAATCCATTTATTCAAGACGACATGGCAAAATTACTCCATAATGGTCAAAACTGTCGACTTCACCTTTACTGTCACACCTCCTGAACGATATTTTATGTCACCTAAATCGGACATATGTAATTTCCCTTCCCCGGCTTCGGAGAATGTAAACAGACCAGAAGGAGTGACAGCTAGCCGACATGCTAACCCGAACCGAGGGATGTTTCAAAGTCTTCGAAGTGGAAAATCACACATAACTAGCCTGGATTATTTCACATGACGACCCGGTTGTCGAGTTTCTTTGCGGATCGGCAAACCGCCCGGCGGAAAGCAATTTAGAGTTCGTTCCCTGGAGGAGGGTGGCTGGAGTTGTTGTGCAGCTAACGTGCTAACAGCTAACTGCTAATGAGCATGAGGATAGCTTTTTACATGCCTATCAATGATCAAACGTAAGTAGTCCTTTATTTAAATGAATTTTATAGTGTTTACTTTGTAATCACTGTATTCGTATTTGACATAATACAAAACAAGATGTTTACTCACTTCCTTGTAAGTCCAATGGTCCCACAGTAAATATCCACGGTGAATGGGAACCTTTTGAAACTCCAAAAAGGCGCATACGCCTCTCCCGCATACAGAATGATTTTTCTGCAGCCGTTTGGCTGGCATGATGCAAAAAATAAAAGTATTAATCCGCAAAATCAGCTGAATCCTTCGTCCTCATACACAACAGTACACTGTATAGTGAAGAGAACGTCTTCTACCGTACACGTCACAGCGCCCTCCTCCTCAATGCAAGACCGAAGCCGGAAGTCACTCATTTTCATGGCGCGGGATTCAAAAAACTAAATAAATATAGCGATCGCTTCCACACACATCCAAGCGGTCCATATCATTCAGGGGCATAAAATACCGCGTGTATTATGAAATAAACATGCTTTTTCGTGTCACAGGCACTTTAAGCATTAGCTGGCTTCTATAACACAACTTATGAAGTTGTGTACATATAACCATTCACCACCGAAGTAAACATATATTGCACATCCATATGTTATAGTAAACCTAAATACTTACAGACATATATTTCCAAGGCGGAAACGCAAGTAACAGAAAGCATTCACGATTGTCGATGCTACCGCTAGACACAGCACTGTGTAAAGTGAATGAGTTTGTGGGTCATATTATAGATCCAGCGAATTATTCTGACCGGCAGGTGGCAGCAATGCCCCGCAAATGGTCAACTGATTTCCCGGCCAGCCAGCACAGTACATATTATCAGTCCTATTAATAATGTTATTGGATTTATTGGGATGACGTCATAATTTAATTGGACCAATAATTATCGTGCACCAGTATTATATAATGAGTTCAGTTATACAGATAATTTATATAGTCTTCCCTTATTTTGTAAGGATAGAATTGACCCTTTATTAAGTGAATTATTTTCATTATGCTCAAGCTTACATTGACCCCTTTTCAGTTGCTAAATGCACCCCCCCAATGCACGTTTGACCCACCTTCGACACACACACATGCACGCTCACACTCACACAGCCAGACAGAAATACATGTTGAAAACATGCCGCGGTATATTAAAAGATTTTTCTTAGCTGGTGGCAGTAGCAGCAGCCACTATAAGTAATGTAAAAAGACGTCAATGTAGAGGAGGCGGGGAACACACCACAAATTTTGTTACTGAAAGTCCGACCTGCATCAGAGTTCGCATAACATTAAACTGTTTGAATTTTCTAACCTGCAAAACTCGAGAAGGAAGCTGCTTAGAGAGTAGTGTCCTTCTGTTTGCGTTTTCTATTGTTAATTTTAATTAAACTGTGAGAAATGTAGTGAACTCTGCTGGAAACTACAGAACAAGAAAAACGTGAGCAAGAAGCTGCTTCACGAGAGACGGGTGCTGCATAACCTCATATGTTGCTCACACCATCGTGATCATGATCAACGTAATGAGCGCTCCTGATTTAGCAGATTAATTAATTAAGTTCACATTCGTGAGAAATGTAGCCCTGACCCCCGTTCACTCAATCATTTGGTCTTATTAATGTCCCATCCCGAGAAAAGGGGTTTATGCAGGTTATGCTCTTATATCGTCCCTACCAATGTTGAGACCAAACCTATGCCATTGGCGTCAACACTTACAGTAAGCTTGTATCGAGTCCAAGGTTTTTGATGGTGTTACGGTCATGTACGTCGACCCCAAATTCACCCAACCATGTCTTAACTTTAACAGACCTTGCCTTTGTCCCCCTTTTCTCTTCTAACAATTTCTCAAAGTGCAGACACATCAGTTTTTCTGGTAGATTGATTGGCTTCATGGACGATTTTATGTACCAACCACTGACTTTTATGACAAGGCTACAGCTTTGTGAATTTACAACACTGTTCTATCTTATGATTAGGAAGGATTTTACCACTCATGTACAACAAATGAAGCGTGCTGCAGAGACATTTATTTTCAAGGATGCACTTGTGTTCTCTGCACCGTTCGCCCTTTTACAATGAAATGAATGCCCGCTCACTGGCGATAATGATTACTAAAATCGTCGAGTTTGTAATAGAGCGTGAATAAAGATGTTTTCGTGACTCACAATTTGGCAAATGTTGAGCGAGCGAAGCTCATTGGGCGAAAAAAATGGAACATTAGAAGTGGAGGCCAAATATTTGACTTACACCCCTCTGCATTCCAAATCTCCTCTCCCTTCCCTTTTTCAGTACAGTATTATCCTTTAAACTCATTTCAAGGCTTTTCCAAATACTGAAGAAAAAAGTATCATGCTTTGTTTGTGCCTATACTTTGCAATGCATACACAAACACCACAGCAGCGTTATTTTTGGCAGCCATTTTAAATTTTTGTCTTGGTCTTTTGAACGAAAATACTAATTAGTCTTAGCCATATTTTAGTCCTATCAAAATGTGTTCGTCTTCGTCTAGTTTTAGTCAACGAAAACTTCGTTTAGTTTTAGCAGACAATTCTCAAAATGTTTTTGTCAATAAACTTCAAACGTTTTAGTCCATGAATAAATAAATAAATGAATAAATAAAAGGTTTCCAACAATTTCGAATGAACATGACAGATGAGCACATCACTGTAGAGTCTACAAGGACGTCACCATTTTCATGATAATAATACACACTCAGCACGAAAACAGCACTCTAATTAATTAAACTCACCTGGATGCCACGAACTGTATGGAAAATGTTTTCCAAGAGTTTAAGAAGACACCGAGTCACCATGCTAAATGCTAATGCTAACGCGAACGCTATGCTAACGCTACAAGTTAGTTTAGTGTGTGATGATCATTCAGCACAGACCTTTAAAGGCTAAAGCAACATGGCATACCAAGCCATTAATAAGAAAGCAAAACTTACCAAACAGCACCCGATACATATGTTTCACAAAATGAGCCTGGAATTGGCACAAGCCAGGGGCGGACTGGTAATCTGTGGGTTCTGGAGGATCACAGAACGGCCGGTGCCCTGGACGGCCGGCGGCCGCCATTCATTATACATCACTGTTATTGTCCCCCCTTGCCTCTTATTATCTACAGTTCGCATCCAATCCAACAGGTGGCAGCAATGCGCCTGGCTGTTCATCGCCAGTCTGATAGAAGAACGAAAGAAGCACAAAGTTGCCTTCATTGGTTCCTTGTGGAAGCAAAATGGCGACGAGCGTTAATGCACAATATGGATGGTGGTGGCAAAAAAAGAAAAGAGAAGGGTGGCGCGAAGAAGGTTAGGAAGAAAAAAATTAAAGAAACTGGAGAGCGAAGCATCAAAATGTCATAAGTTGACAAATATTTTCGCAAGCAGCAGTCTGGCTGCAACGGCCACGTCGGGTAACAGCAGCCCACTCCCGGCGTGAGAGGGGGAGCGGCAGCCGCTCTGACGCGCAGCCGGTTCAGGGAGAGAGAAAAAAAGAGGGAGGGGGTAATGATAAGCTGGTGGAAGTTCGAGAGGGAAGTTCCCCAGACAAGCGCAGAGCAAGTAAAAATGGATGAAGAGGGTCACTTGTTCGGTATACTGGCAATTGTTATCCACCAGGTAGGTACATTTTAAATGAAATAAATGACAATTAAAGGGTTAGTGCCAGCTAGTCAATGTACCCGTTGGCAATCGTGTCAAGTTACAATATTCTAGTCCTACTATCACTCTCCTAAGAAAAAATATTTTAGCTGTAAAACAACGTATGCACACGCAGCAGCAATATTAATTCAGAAGAAATATAACAAAATATTAATAAAATGAATGGTTTTACTTTACAGTTTAGGTAGTTAAATTGATATATATTTTTAATCATTTATATATCGTTTTGTTTTCTGGTTAATACTTTCCAATGAAGGTTATGTATACAGGATTTGTCTTGAAATGTTTATTGTATTTTCATTGAAATTTATTATTTGTATGGCAAGATTAATTATGGCAGGGGTCTCCAAACCGGTCCTCAAGGGCCACTGTGGGGCCTGGTTTTTCTTTCAACCGATCGAGTACCGACAGTTTAACCAATGAAGTTTCTGCTAAAACAAGCAGCACCTGACTGCAATCAACTGATTACACTTGTAAGACACCAGATTGGTGCATAGGTGTTGTCTTGTTTTGTTGGAATGAAATCCTGTGCCCGCTGCGGCCCTATGTGGAATAGTTTGGAGACCACTGAATTATGGCATAAACAATGAAATTGTTTTATAGACAGAGATATATAGAGATATATTATAATCAATCGGATACATGAATGAATGAATTTATTGTCATTGTCATCATCATCATAATCATTGACAGTTTCAGAATGTGGAATTTGCCCGAATACTTAAAACTTGCTTTGAAAAATACATTCTTTCATTTGTTTATTTAGGTCTATCATAGAGCTAGTACAGAAAATGAACCCAACTCCAGTTCAGCCTTGCAGTACTTTGAGCGCCCCAAGTCAGACAGTGACATTCATTCATTCATTTTCCATGCCGCTTTTCCTCACGAGGGTCACGGAGGTGCTGGAGCCTATCCCAGCCAACTACGGGCAGTAGGCAGGGGACACCCTGAACTGGTTGCCAGCCAATCACAGGGCACAAGGAGACATACAACCATTCACGCACACACTCATACCTACGGACAATTTAGAGTGTTCAATCAGCCTACCATGCATGTTTTTGGGATGTGGGAGGAAACCGGAGTTCCCGGAGGAAACCCACGCAGGCACGGGGAGAACATGCAAACTCCACACAGGAAGGCCGAAGCCCGGGATTGAACCCTTGATCTCAGAACTGTGAGGCAGATGTGCTAACCACTAAGCCACCGTGCCACCCAGACAGTGACAGTCTAGACATATTTTCTTCATTTTCTCTTAAATGCAAGAAATTGATGCATTTTACAATAAAATGTAAAAAAAAAGGTATGCCCCCAGACACCCCTAGGGGGTCTGTTTCCCTTCGTAAAGCGATTCTTGTGGGCTGGGCTGAGTCAAAGTCCAGGGCTGCTTTTTAGTCCCAGTCCGCCCCTGGCACAAGCTTACTCACCGGTGAGTAAGCATGTGTCTGGGGTGGGTTGGTCGGGGTGGAGGCGAAGCACGTTAAATGAGTGACACGACTAAACACTGCTAAATAGAGGCGTGCGAAATTTCCGATTCTTAGATCATTCGCGATTCGGCCGTGGAAGATTCGAGAACGATTCACAAACCTCCAAATTCCGATTACCGTATTTTTCAGACTATAAGTCACACCTGAGTAGAAGTCGCACCAGCCATAAAATGCCCAACGAAAAGGAAAAAAAAAAAACGTATATAAGTCGCAACGGAGTATAAGTCGCTTTTTTGTGGGAAATTTACTTGATCAAATCAAAGACATAGAACAGCAATTTAAAATAAAAATACAATAGAGAACAAAATGCTGAATAAGTGTACAGTTTGACAATGTTACATGATGCATGAACAACGAAATGCGAACGTGGCCGGTATGTTAACGTAACATAGCTATTAAGAGTTATTCAGAAAACTATAGCACATAAAACATGCCAACAAGTTTACCAAACCATCAGTGTCACTCCAAAACACCAAAATAACATGTGAAATGATAAAATAATGTGTTAATAATTTCACACATAAGTCGCTCCAGAGTATAAGTTGCACCCCCAGCTAAACTATGGGAAAAAACTGCGACTTATAGTCAGAAAAATACGATATTTAATTATACCAGGTAAAGGGGAACTAAAACAGTGCGTACTAACTACAGATACGATAAGATATTATCACACATTGTTAATTTATGACAGAAACTATAGCAAATTTTTATCTCGTTCTCATGTCGTCGTGGCATCCATCTCGTTATGTTTTACGAACACCATTGAATGGCATGGTACTATACTGAGAGCTGTTTTTCCGTACCGTTGACAATGCAGGGGTCGACAATATAAATGGCCTGGTGGCCCGGACGTACTTTTATTTTTTTTTTATTATTATTATTATTTTTAAACCTGTCCTGTTCAGCTGTTTGACACAGAGAATGGAAGTCTAAGTGCCCAGATTCTGAACAGTTTTAATGTTTCACATTGAGAGTCTGACATACTCCCATTGTGATCATTCAAAATACCTTTTTATTATGACAAAGCAGCGAACAGGAAGGGATTATGGGGGGACAGAAGAAAAGAAATACAAGAGAAGAAGGAAAAGAAACACATACACAAACAACAACTAGAAATACATTGAACATCTAAACTAGTTACTAATATGCTGGTGCTATCGTCAGCGAGATGTATTTCCGGTTTACACCATGTGGGGGCCTATTGGCCAGTGAAAGAGGAGAATGGGGGTGGGGGTGTCTATAAGCCTATAAGCTAAGTGATTGAAAGGGGTAGAGTGTACACAAATCAGTTCTGTGATCTAGAACCCAGTAATCGTGTGAATCTCTTATGAGTAAGCCCGTTGGCGACCAACCCTACGCCGCCGCATCGCCAATCCCGGCACCGGGACCCCCGACCCGAGAATGCCCTACCACATCCAGCAGCACGCAGGCCCCACCGGGCGCGCGACAGCCACGCAGACGGGCGGAGAAGCCGCGCGGGCGCCAACCCAGGGCCACGGCCCCCACCCAGCCAGCCCGGGGAGGGAGGGCGGGCGTGGGGGCGGGGGGCCATGCGCAGCCCAGCAAAGGAGCCATCGTCCCCCCCCCGGGACCCAGGGTGGTCCCCCAGGCCACCCGCGCACCCATCAACCGGCCTTCAGGGATGGCAGGAGGGGACGCATCACCAACCCCACGCCTACACCCACCCCCGCCCGCCCACCTGGGCCACGAGCCACAGCCGCAGCCCCCCAACCGGCACGGCACGCCACGGGACCCCCAGCGGCCCACCAAGCCCCAGGCAAGGCAGGGTCCCCCGCCGGTGCAGGTGACACCCCGCTGATACACCGGCGCCCAGTCAGCGACCCGCGACGGAGCGCAGGGCGGATGCCCAGCCAGAGAAGAGAGGGGAAGGCGGAGGCAGGAGAACGCCCAGGAATTGCCACGGGGCGATGCAAGATCGGAGACCCGACCCCCCAACCTACTCCCGCGGCCGGCAGCCGAGGCAGAGGGGAGGCCACACCCCAGGAGCCACGCCATATAAAAAAGTGTGGGACCCACCTACCACCCTATTACTGTGGCTGCCAGGTTCCCGACTGGCAGCCATCACCCAGCACCGTGATGGGGGTGTGAGGGGAGGGTAGTGCAATGTATGCATTAAAATAGGAGAGCTTGGCTTGGGGCAGTGGGACCGCAGCATGGAGCCCGGACGTACTTTTAAAACCATCAAGGCCACCGGAATGCTCCCACCATTGGCCTGGTGGGGCCAGTAAAACTAATGCCTCAATTAAAACAAAAGAAAATCGTACATCACATTAATTCTCAGTGGTTCCGTGTATGATGACGTTACGCTATCCCGATCAAAGACAACCTGTGTATCAGCTGTTGCTCTCCGTGAGCCGTAAACACACCTCATTCGCTCGCTCGCTCCCATGTGAACCCATGGAAACTGATTACTGCTGCTCATTGAGTGTCAGTATCTCAGTACCCACCTAACGTTATACTACAAAACGACATGTTTCTGAAACCCCCAGCACCTGGCTAAGCACCGGGCAAATAAAAACAACTCAAGAAAGAGAAAGTAACTGGAGGGTTTGAGGGAAAGTGAAATACAATATGAAAAGAAAAGGGAGAGAAAGTTTCAGCCCCAGTGGTAAGACCACTGGAATTGGCTTTGCTACGATGAGACAAAAAACGAGGTTTACTGTGAGGTGTGCAGATCAATGCCCACATAAGCAGACAAGTAAGTTCAGGAAAAGTTAACGAGCGTGAAACCTTTGGAATGAATATAACGTGATAATTCATCCATGTGACTAAGGAAAAAATAATGTCATTATGACGGTTTAGCTTGAAAATCGTTAGCCATGATTGCCTTAGACATCTCTTTGACTTCTAAATTGTAGCCACGACAACAGAGCTGGGGGAGACTTTCAGAGGGTGGTAAGGGGAAGACACGAAAATTTCGCCCAGGCACGCTGCTCTCCCGCGGGCCCGCCTCCCCCCGGAGCTTCCAAGGGAAAAAAATGTTTTTTGGGTGTGTATTTGTTTCCAGAAAACATGAAAATATGTGTAAGTGATCACTGTATTTGGGTTTATTCATGTTTTATTTTGGGTTAATTAGTGTTGAAAACAGGGTAAATGCTGACGCCACACGCCAGTTTGTTACACAAAAATAATCAGTGTTGGGAATAAGCCGGTGTTTTCACATACAAACCGGAACAGCGCGTGCGGCAAACACACACGCATAACAGATGCAGAGGGATATGATGGCAGAGCATTCAGAGGAAAATTTGTTCTTTACGAGGTGGAGATATAAACACTATTTCAAGTCAAAATACTTGAAGTACAGTAGGCTATGTCTACTTGACCAGTTGTCTCAGGTTGTGAGAGTTAGATTTAATCGATTAAACTCACTTTATACTGTTTACTGCTGATTGTTATTTTTATTATATTGTTTACTGTTTATTTTTGTTGCACTTCAAGGGTAGGATAAATCTGTTGCTGGTGAGGTGCAATAAATAATACAAGGTTCTATAACACAACTACCTGTCTGTTCTTTTCTATTCAACTGACTCGAATACTGCTCAAAAAATTTCAAATTCTTTGACATACAACAACTTCTTTTTAAAGTAACGGAAATAATTACTTTCCCTGGTAACTAGTTACTTTTACTATAGAGTAAATCAGTTACTAACTCAGTTACTTTTTGGAAGAAGCATTGAGTAACTATATACTATAAACCAATAGCCTGGCTAATTTCCCTTACTGTCTACCCTTGCAATGATAGACATACGATTCATGTAAACTGGTAGGACCGACAATGAACGCTCATCTTTCACTGCCATTAACAGTGCTAAACGTCCAAATAGATTGGCCGTCTGCAGTAAGTGCCACCAATGGCAGCCAAAGAGTTAATATTTTTATCCATCTCATGCACAGGTTGCTAAAAAAAGACAACTATATGAAACCTCTCTAAGTGAGATGCAGTTTAGTTCCACACGACTGCCAACTAATTAATGCATGTAAACGAATTACAGTACCTATCTATGACAGTGTCAATCATAACTAAACAATAATTTGTTTGTAAAGGCAGACATCTTGTGTATCTATTCAGAACAACACCATCTGGAACAATACTGTTGTTTGTTTACTTGTTTTTAGCTTCATTAAACAGGAAGTTGCTTCCATAATTAATTTCCTGTCTAAAAGCCTAAGAGATGGATGACAGCGATTAGGAAGAGGAGAAACAAATGCATCAAAGCAGAGGAGATTTTTTTCCTTCCTTCGTCATACCCGGAGATTAAATCACTTGGATCAACGAATAAAAGGTTATTTTCTCTATGAAAGATAAGCTCGACTATTTTATATTCAGGTGTAAAAAATATGCATATCATTAGAACAGTGGTACTTAAAAAACATTAAATAAATGTGAATGTGACACCAAGCTCTCATATTGCAAATTCATTTCCTTATTTGTAGTGGGTTACATTAAATAACACATTGTACTGACTTAAAATACTGTAAGCTTAAAGCTGGAGTCACTCTTACCTTTTCTTTTCCATTCTCTCCATTCACCAGACATCTGGAGCTGAGCCGGCGGCCGTCCCGCTGCTCTTAGTCTGTGGGAAACAACAATTGTTCAGGTTGATTTGACGTTGTTGATTATCTATCAGAGCATGTCTCTCTCATCTAAAGAGCACATTAATTGTCTGTATACATTGTGCATACATTTTAATTAGGTTTGCAAACACTTATCCTGTACATCATTAATGCCACGAGTCAATACAAATCAGACCCGTGCGCTCCATAAGGCGAGCTAGGCAAATGCCTAGGGGCGTCCCAGCGTCCAAAAGGGCGTCAAGAAAAATGTTCAAATAATATTTGATGATAGCAGTATTCAAAACATTATACAAAACAATAAAACAAAAGAACAACAAAACATATCGTGATAGGTCTTTAGATAATGAAATCATTTTTCTAGTGTGCATTCTGCCTGTTTCACTGTTTCCTGTGATGCGGTAATTTCACCACAGACCCTCGTCTCACTCACCCCACAGCAGACCAGCGAGCTACCTGAAGGTGCTATTTTTAGGGGCAGTTTACATGGCGACTCTGCGACACAAAGACGCAATGACAGAGTAACAGAATAGCCTCGCGTGCATATGGTGTCGGCGAAGACGGAAGGCGAAGATGAAAAATTCTGAATCCTGCCTACAAAGTGGAAGAATTCGATTGCGGGGGATCCAGGGGGGGCTTGCTCCGCAAGCATATCAAAGGCTCCCGCGGTGCTAGACCGCGCCTATAACGTCAGCACTCCTACACGTCACATTGGGCGTGCGCAGTGGTGCTTTTAAAACAGCAAATATGGCAGAACGTTGGCTTTAATTTACTGTTTTAATAATATTTTTAAATTAAATATGTTGAATGTTTCCATTTTTTGTGCTTTTTTGAACAAAAGAAAAATGCCATTGCTTCGAGTGGGCGGGCATATTTTTTTCCGGGCTGAGGAACTTGGTGGGGTCGAAGTGTATCATTCCCTGTCGCCTTGTATATCTGCACTGCCCCCGAGGGTCTGGCATGAATACTACATCGTTTTCATGCCGAATTGCGACATTGTTCGAATGGAGACGGGCCCATATAAATTCAAATTTGAAATTTTCGTATTCTCGGAGAGTCACCATGTAAACAGCACCTTAGCCATACGTTATGATGAGTCAACGTCATGAAAAGACAAAAGCCCTCGGGGTTGCATTTTAGAGAGATGAAATAGAAAGAAGAGGAGCATAAACGTGAAGAAAAACAGGTTTGTTGTGATGAAAAAACTTTTTTTAACAGCATAAGCACGCATACTTAGCGCAACTCCAAGCTAGCGGTTATTTACATAGAGTTTATATGACATACTGCTAAAGCTAAATTACACTGTATCATTAGCCAGGCTGTTGTTTTTAGAAATATCTTCAGTATTCAGCCAGCTGTGTATTACTCGTAGTTTCAGTTAAATGTACCCCCTCTCCCATTTTAGAGAAAGTTGGACTGTATAGGGGCCTAAAATTGTCTTGCTTATTTTCATTTGAAGTGAACCACTTTTACCTTGTGTTTAATTGTTTTTTTCAAATAAATTTGCCTTGCCTAAAAGTGCCAAGGTTAATTAAATAAATACACCATTAAATATGCAATTAAAAATTCTATAGTTCTGTGGTACTAAAAGTGCCATGGATTTAAAAGCAAACATTTGTTATTAAATGTGTCATTAATTCATTAAAATGGCGATCACGTTCATGTAAAAAAAAAAAAAAAAATCAATTTATTTTTTACTATATTATTTATTATTAATGGATATTTCTGTATAGTTGCAGTGCTTCAAGAATTTATTTTCTTTTAACTACGCCCATCATAGATAGTGGCCGGATCCAGTAGACAGGTACAGTTGACTGCAAGAATTTAGGCGCTATTATGGTTATATCATGCTGGTTTCACAATCAACAGCTATTTGACTAATATAATGTAACATTCCACTTTCTTCTCTTTGTACATGCTCTTCTGAAATATTTTCCTTCCACCTCTGTAATCCTGGGCCTTGTCTTTTTTAGATAATAAATTACAAAGAGATAATGTGCTTTTTCAGTATGAGTGTTTAAATATATGTAGTGAAAATGGGGGCGGGTGGCTGTCAAAAAAAATGTTGCCTTAGGTACCAATTTGGTCAGGAATGGCCCTGATACAAATGGTACATCTGCATAGTCAAGATTACCAGTTTCACCATATGGATCAGTTTCTATTGAGGCAGTCTGTTTGAAACAAGCATTGCAAGATTAGAGGGGAGAATAAATGAAATTTACACTCTTGACAGGAGTATCAAGGATGTATTAGTTCTCTCTGAGATTAGAGTTAAAGAAGATTTAGGGACAAAGCACAGAAATGTAAGTCCCGAATCTCGAAACAATGTCCATGACAAACCAAAGCTCCGGAAAGAAAAAAGAGCTGAAGTCTCCAATCTAAGATTAGCTCCCCTGGCAAGCGAATTGAGGGCATTTTCTTTGTTCGGTTAAAAACTATGTATTCGTCGCTGTATATGTCCTGATCTTGGAATTGATTTTGTGATAAATTGTACTCAGTTTTCACAGTCCTAGGTAACTGCATGTGGTGTCTGATGGTACTAATCCGCAGATAAAATCGGAAACTGTTTGTTGAGCTGAAGGAGAGCAACATGGTCAGATTTGTATGTTTGTTATTACTGTGGCTTGCACTGGTGTAAAGCAGACTTAAATAGTAAAATTAGGTACTAAATTTAGTAGTTACCGTAATTTTTGGACTAGAAGGCGCACCCACCAAATTTTACGCAAAAACGGCATTTTTTCACAGATAAGCCGCACTGGACTATAAACCGCAGCAGTCCTAACTATATTAAATGATATATACACCAAAGATATTAACCCGTAACACTTTATTTGACAGCAGCACCGTAAGACTTTCATAAGACCAAATGAACCATGATGAAGCTTTGAACCAATTGGCTGAAAAGCTTCACTGCTTCAAGAAGCTTCATTTGGCCATCACTGCTCTACCTGGAGTCAACACTGTTGTTGACCAACATGCCTCCTAGTAGAGCTGGGAATCTTTGGGCACCTAACGATTCGATTACGATTACGATTCAGAGGCTCCGATTGGATTATAAAACGATTATTGATGCACCCCCCCTCCTTTTTTTTTTTCTCTGTTTTTTTTTTTTTAAATGTTTTGTACATTAGTTCCAAAATTGTTCAAAAATACTCTCAGGCTAAACCACAATACTATTTCAGTATCAAGTTAACATATAGCAGTATACAAATATACAAAAATAACATTAAATAAAAAACTCCAGTCCCCATTCTGTATCAGCAGCTTTAAACTACATTCAATTAATTTAATGTTGTGAATCAACCGTTAAATTTGTTAAAATTGCTCCCGTTATGACATAATTTCCCTTTTGTCCACTTTCGACATGTGAAAGTTTTAAAACTATTTTAAAGATAGATTCAAGTCAATATTTTACCGATTTAGGAGTAATTTAGATAAAAAGTTAATTAGGTTTGCTTGGAAGGTTCGCTACAACAGCCTTGCAGTGAAGTGTACTGCTTTAAGATAGCGGACGTTTATAACGCCCGCATCTAGCTTTTTGTAGATGTGCTGCTAACACTACCAAATCTACATTGCATCTAGTCCTATATAAATGATATCCACCGTAACATTATATGGATGAACTTTGTAGCAGCTTTTCGGCAGCAGTCAGGTATGTTGTTGTGTTTTTTTATCTCGTTGCATGAGTTGAGCTAGAGCCGTGAGTTGAGCATTGGCATTACCCGAGGGGCCGGGTAATGAGAAGCATGATGTTTAGCTACGCTCGCTCCGTTCTGTCCCGAAGATCGCGCGGCGCGCTGAGTGTTGTGTACTTCCGCTTTACTTCGCATATTTCAATAATCGGAATTTGGATGTTTGTGAATCGTTCTCGAATCTTCCACGGCCGAATCACGAATAATCTAAGAATCGGAAATTTTGCACACCTCTACCTCCTAGCATGCATTGCAGCGCTATAGATATAAATACAATAAAAATTCAAGTTCTAAGCCAATTATTTCTTCTGTTCCAGTTATTTCATCAATTGCTAGCTATGGTATTTGGTAACACTTTATTTGACAGTGGTGCCAAAAGACTGTCATAATTATGACACGGCACTGCAATGAGCATTAATGAATGCTTATGACAGATGTCATTTTGTGTCATCCGTCAAATTACTGTATCTCACTTTTGAATAGACGTAAAAGATCCGAGCTTGACGTCAGTGGAGTTAGTGACATAATTTGCCGGATGACAATGACATCTGTCATAAGCCATAGACTTCCTAATGATATTGAGGGTCAGATTCAGATGAGCCACGCCTTCAAGTAGGGGTCCATCCCACAATCCGCTTCAGTTATTCGTAGTCGGTCGCAGCGACACATGCAGCAATCCAACGCCAGATTTAGGTTGAAAAAGTACGAAAGCTGGACCGCATACAAACAGGAAGGATTGTCTAAGGAGTGATTTGTTCGAGGATTCAAAGTAATTATTATAATTGTTGTTTTTTCCCAAGAATTTTCAATGTAAAAAGCTCGTTGTTGTAAGGCTGCCGCCAAATTGTCTAACAGACTAGCATCAATCTTCGACATATTTCCGTAAAATAAATGCTTACTGCCCGTTTTTTTGTTGTTGCTTTTTTAGCAAAGCATCTAGACTGTTCTATGTTCATATCTATAAAGAATTCGGGGATTTAAACATTTATTCACAAGAATTTTCAATGGAAAAGCTCAGTTTACATATGGCGGCCGCCACATTGACTAACAGATTAGCATCGTACGTCGACATATTTACGTAAAATTAATGCTAACTGCACGTTATTTTTTTTGTTTGTTTGAACAAGAATCGAGACTGTTTTATGCCCATATCTATAAAGAAATCAGAGATTTAAGCATTTATTCACAAGAATTTTCACCAGAAAAGCTCTTTTTACGTAAGGCGGCTGCCACATTGACTAACAGACTAGCATCGTACTTCGACATATTTACGTAAAATAAATGGTAATTGCACTTTTTAGTTTGCTTTTAACCAAGAATCAAGACTGTTTTACGTCCCTATCTATAAAGAATTCAGGGATTTAAGCATTTAATCACAATAATTTTCACTGGAAAAGCTCTGTTTACATACGGCGGCCGCCACATTGACGAACAGACTAGCATTGTACTTTGACATATTTATGTAAAATAAATGCTATTTGCACTTTTTTTTTTTTGCTTTTAACCATGAATCGAGACTATTTTGCGTCCATATCTATAAAGAATTCAGGGATTTAAGTATTTATTCACAAGAATTTTCAACGGAGAAGCTGTGTTTACATACGGCCGCCGCCACATTGACTAACAGACTAGCAACGTACTTCGAAATATTTACGTAAAATAAATGCTAATTGCGCTTTTTTTTTTTTTTTTTTTTTGCTTTTAACCAAGAATCGAGATTTTTTTGCGTCCATATCTATAAAGAATTCAGGGATTTAAGCATTTATTCACAAGAATTTTCAACGCAAAAAGCTCTTCGTCTGTGATTCCATTCAGTCAGCTTTGACGGCAACGCCAACAATGCAGGCCCCATATTAATAGGCCCCGTGCCTCCTGTCCCGTCAATATTATTATGAAGTTTATGCATAAGCATTCATTAATGCCCATGATAGTGTTATAATTATGATGGTCTTATGGCAGTCTTATGACGCCACTGTCAAATAAAAAATGTGATCTATTAACCCAAATAAATCAACAAATAAACAGCAGGATTCTAAACGACGGAAAAAAGTAGTGGCTTATAGTCCAAAATTTATGGTATTTCAAAGTACACGGTTAGATATAAGAGGGAAAAAACTAACTTATTCAGAGCCATTGATAGCAATAGATGTCCAATAGGGACGACAGGAAAGACTACGTTATGATAGGGGGAGGGGGAGCGTCGCATTTTAACTCAACCAAGAGTTAATAAAGAGGTGGTGCAGCTCTAAAACTATAACAGCAGATAAACTGACACAATGAATATTTATTTACATTGACATAACATTTTTTTTAAAAAGCTGTGGATGGAAGGATTCAAGGAGCGCCATTTTTAGGCTAAAGAGCAAACTGGCTGCAGGAGTGAAGGAGCAGACATGGGGGAAGGTGTAGGAGAGGACCAAGCGAAGGTTCTCCATCAGTCTTGGAGCAGTTGACGGGAGATCAATAGTCAAAGAAGTCTGGCAAAGCGGCCACATCTCATTCTCTGATGCTTGCGCTCTATCTTGAGCCCTCTCCTGTGCTAATCTCTCTCCTCCATCTTCCTCTTCTCCCTTGACTCGCTGCCTTTGACCTCCCTCACATCCTTCACATCCCTCCAAAGAGATGGAAGGGCTATTATCTGGCATCGAACATGGCTCTCTGCAGGCTGCGCCTTATCTGTTGTTTCTGTCATGCCGTTACTAAGAATGTTCTACTGTGATGGAGGTTTCAGCAGGACCAAAAGTGCACAAGTACAAAGAAACAGTTTGTTACTGCCAAATATTTAGTTATGCAATTATAGTCGTGTTATGAATAGCGCACAGGTCAAATATTTACAGACATTTTCCATTTAGCTGTGGAATTTAGGAATTAATTTAAGATTTATAGAGAATTCATAGGAGTGACACTGAGATAGCAGGTGTTAAAAATGCTTTAAAGGGAACCTCGGACTTAGACTTGTAGGCTCTACTTAGCCACAATTGTTCTCTTTTACTAAAATATGTTATTACAAACACACAAAATATTGCCATTGCTTCAAAAATCTAATATTTAGTACATGTTGTGACCTACGGAGGGCGCCATGTTTTATGCTTGCAATGGACGCTCGGGCTGATGGCGCAGTTTGTCACTGTCACTAGACCAGTACTTCTCAAATAGTGGGGCGCGCCCCCCTGGGGGGGCGCAGAGCGATGCCAGGGGGGGCGCATGTGACCTCGGGGAACATGCTTTTTTTTTTTTTTTTTTTTTCCCCTTTTTTTGCCGTACTGGAATAAAGTGTACTTGCACATCCACTCAGTGGGTGGCAGTGGCGCTCTCATTTTCAGAGTGCGCGCAGTATTTTTGAACTAAGGAAGAGCACTCAGCACACACAGAAAACAGATATGAAGAGCAGTGTGCCGCCGCCGTTTTCGAAAGCCGTTTTCCGACCGGACTCACTCACGCAGCGACCCACTTTATTGTCCGGTTCTCACGTTGCCGCCCGAGAAGTGCCATTTTCGGCTTGGGATCGTCACGACGACCGCCCTCACCTACGGTTCTACCTCGGCCGCCGAGAATGCGCTTTTTTGGTGCCGTTTGCCTTTTAGCTTTGACTTTTAATACAGTGGGTAATGAGGAAAGACCACTGTTTACTGTGTCTAAAAATAATTATAGCGGACAGCCAGAAGCCAAATCAATTAAGACGCCACTTAAAGACATTAGACCCCAATCTCATTGATAAGCCGCTCGATTGTTTTTCAGTGAAAACGTGCCGAATATTGCCAACAATCGTCCTGCTTTGTCAGTGTTATATCAGTAAACCAGTGAGTATTGTTAGCATGCTCATTGCAAAATCACTCCACACTACAAGGAAGTAAATACTGTGAGCAGCAAAAATAAAAACTGTCTTTCTGTCCAAGGACACTCTTTTTTTCTTTTATTCAGTTTTGCTTTTTCGGTCAAATTTTTTTGGCATATTGTCCTCATGAGTGAATGTTTCTAATCAATTTTAATTTGTTATTATTTACTGATTTTATTACAGTTTATTTTTCTGTATCAAATGGTCAAAAATGTACCTTGAGTGTATTCTTTACAGTTTGGATGTGACTTTTTTTTTTTTTTTAATTCAGGCAAATTGATGAGCGTCAAGTCTTCTCTGTTACAAACAAAACAATGTTAATAAAGTTATACTTTATTATAAGTTGATCTATGTTACTTTTTTTCTTTATTAGAAAAAAAGGACACAATGTTAGGCAGATGTGTATTTATAATAGTAATTTTATAGACAAATGATACTATTTACAGTGGCGGCAGAGAGTTTGGGGGGGCGCGAAACATTTACGTCTTCCTTGGGGGGGCGTAACAGAAAATAATTGAGAAGCACTGCACTAGACGAACACTACCGGTGTTCTGCAATTCCTGCCTACGCGGCGAGACGTCCAACACATGCGCACATCGGTTAAAAGCGGCGAGTGCTTACTATTTGTGTTTTTATTGAGTTTTTTATTACCTGTTCATTGCTTCAAAATACTTTTTGCAAGTGCTTCCCTCTCATACTTTTAAGCATTGTGTTTTCTTGTGGTAGCTTTGAAGCAGATTCTTCATCTGTTGACCACATTAGTCACGTAGCGTATTTAAACCACCCTTATTTGATATTATTACGCTTACCATAGTTTTCGCACTATAAGGCACACCTGACTATAAGCCGCCACCCACCATTTGGCACGAAAACGGCATTTGTTCATAGATAAGCCGCGCTGGACAATAAATGCTAAATAACAATGAATGCTTATAACATGTCATTTAGACATAATTTTTCGGATGACAATGATATAAGCATTCACTAATGCTCATGATAGTGTCATGTCATAACTATGAAAGTCTTATGACGCCGCTGTCAAATAAAGTGTTACCTATTAACCCAAATAAATCAACAAATAAGCCACACTGGACTAAAAGCCGCAGGATTCAAAAAGAAGGAAAAAAGTAGCGGCTTATAGTCCGAAAATTACGGTAAGTATTTTCTTAGGGCATCTTTAGTATGTTCTTTCTGTATACATCTAAACAAAACAAGCTGAAAGTGCACGGTAGTACTTTGGGTGTCAAATTCGGCGGTGTAGCACATTTTGGCAGAACACAGGTTTTGTCCTACTCTCGTCTCGTCTCATCCCGTCTTTCCTGTTCATTTTGCTTTTGCTGCTCGTTTTGTGAAATATCGACATTGCTGTAATGGTCATTAAAGTTCCTACTGGACTCAAATTAAAAGGGCTGAACAGATGACATGTTGTCACGAGAGTTATACTCTGGAAGCCCGGCAGCGTAACCCAATAACGTCACCGCCCTGCGACGTCAACAACAATGGCGACCTACTAGTCGAACTAATTTTACAAATTGTATAAAAACGAAAACATTAAGAGGGGTTTTAATATCGAATTATTTTAACTCGTAATGACATTTATCTTTTAAGAACTACAAGTCTTTCATGAAACACTTCCTTTTTTTTCTATTTTGTTGCATTCAGACAGACTTAAAGCCATTTGCCTTTTTTTTTTTTTTTTTTGGCTTAACAATTAACACCGAATAGCGTTGCAAGAAATTTCTCTCACTGAGCTTAAATAGCTTTATGGCTGCCATACTGGCCCTCATGTTATGTAGTATAATTATCACTACTCACAGAAACCTTTTCGAAAGAGGATCTGTACTTGCTAAACCATGCAGAGGAAGAACTGCTACTACCACCACTGATGAAACCACCAAACCCTTCGAGCAAGTGTTTGCACAAAGCCAGGGGAAGTCAATCTTGAGAGCAGCTCTAAAACTCGGAATCCACAATTCGATTCAGCGGATGCTTTGGACAGAGCTACAGCTTTACCCTGTATCAAGGTTGTTCAAAGGCTTCATTTGAAGATTATGATGCTCAACAACCTGAAGTGCGGATAGATGTGTGACCGCCATAAAGCTGCTAAAACTGCTGCTGAACGGCAGCCAGGGTCAGTAAAACAGTGTCAATTGGCTGACAGCCTCATCTGGCAGAATGACACCTGAAAGGAAAATAGTGATTTTTTCCCAACTTTAATCACAAATGTATGAGACTAGCTTAACACAACAATACGGTAGAATCAGCTGACAGGTTTTATGAAATGTGACATAACAATCGTAGACCTCTCTACTAGGAGTGGGAAGCTCTTGGTACCTTACGATACGATACGGTTTGCGATACAAAGCTCACGATAATGATGATCTGACGATATGGCGATACAACGATTATCGATATATTGGTCGGGAAATCATGCTAGGATATTCTAAAAACGACTATTAAACAGAAACACAAGCTTATGTTGTGAATTTGAATGAGTTGGGAGGGTGGCCCTCCCACTTCAAAGGGATTGAACGTCTATGGCCGTCAGTGGCAGCCAATGCCAGGCAATGAGGTAATTTTGGGCCATTTAAGTTCATTTACTAGTTGATTTTTACTTCCTGTTTATTTTGGGGTATTTTATGGGTCACTTCCTGTTTATTTTGTGTTACAGAACAGGAAGTGACCTGGGAATCACCCAAATGAATAGGTAGTGACTCAAACTCAACAAGAAATGACCTGGAAATGCCCTAAAATGAACAGCAAGGGACCTGTAAATGCCCTGAAAATCTCATAGAATGACTGTGAATGCTCTGGTTTCGAATGAACGAACCTTCCCAGTCTAAATGGATTGGGTGTCGAGCAAAGTCATGGCAGCCTTAGAGTTAAGTGAGACACTATTATGGTGGAAGATTTTGGTAGCAACTTGTTGGTTCCTTTTTAAAAAAATATATATTTTTATTTTTTTTAATAGACATTGACAACTTTTTAAAACAATATCTTGATTCTTGCAGGAGCATATCGATAACCTTTTGGGATACAAAGTATCACTATATATCACCATTTCGATATTTTCTCATACCCCTACTCTTTACCAAGCCAATAATCTAAACAGAAGCACCAAATTGCATTGCTATGTTGTCCTCTGCGATGTATTTACATTAAAAACTTACAGTGTGTCACAAAAGTGAGTACACCCTCGCATTTCTTCAGATATTTAAATGTATCTTTTCATGGGACAACACTAACAAAATGACACTTTGACACAAAGAAAAGTAGCCTGTGTGCAGCTTATATAATAGAGTTATTTTTCCCCCTCAAAATAACATTAATATCTAAACTCCTGGCAACAAAAGTGAGTACACCCCACAGAAACTACGTACATCCCTAAATGTCCAAATTAAGTACTGCTTTTCATTTTCCCTCCAAAATGTCATGTGACTCGTTACAGGAGTGCTGTCAGCAGTGTTGCAGAGATTGAAGAGGTGGTGGGGGGGGTGTCATTCCCACCATCATCCTTGACTGTAGGCTTATACACTTATCTTTGTACTACTCACCTGGTCGCCGGCACACATCCTTGAGACCATCGGAACCATACAAATTAATCTTCGTCTGATCAGACCATAGGACATGGTTCCAGTAATCCATGTGCTTTGTTGACATGTCTTAAGCAAACTGTTTGCGGGCTTTCTTGTGTACCGTCTTCAGAAGAGGCTTCCTCCTGGGGTGACAGCCATGCACACCAATTTGATGTACAGTACGTGGTATGATCTGAGCACTAACAGGCTGACCCCCCCCCTCCCCCCACCTCTTCAACCTCTGCAGCAATGCTGACAGCACTCCTGTAACGAGTCACATGACATTTTGAAGGGGAAATGACAAGCAGTACTCAATTTGGACATTTAGGGATGTACTGTACGTAGTTTCCATGCGGTGTACTCACTTTTGTTGCCAGGGGTTTAGATATTAATGGATATATTTTGAGTTATTTTGAGGGGAAAATAAGTTAACTCGATCATATAAGCTGCATCAGACTACTTTTCATTGTGTCAAAGTGTCATTTTGTCAGTGTTGTCCCATGAAAAGATATACTTAAATATCTGCAGAAATGCAAGGGGTGTATTCACTTTTGTGATTCACTGTACTTAACTAATTTTGGGGTATTTGAATAATTTTATCCACAAACTGACAGTGAACATTCACTTCCTTTGAAATGTCTTTACCACTCGATATACCGCGCAGGCAAGAATTCATCGTTTGACTAAAAAGACAAGAAAACGTGATTATCAGTGACAAAGCCCAAGGGACCACAATTGTTTTCAATAGACACAAAGCCTCCCCTTAAGTCTGCTTTATCTAATTTCAGATAATCATTCTGGAAGAAGTCTTGGAGGTCAATGAATGTGCCCTTGTGGATAAAACCGTCGTGGGAATACCCATCTCCAAATCACAAAGGTTTTCTCTTTCAATGACAGACGTGAGATGGTGAGAAAAGAAATATACAGCGACGATGTGTCTTGGCAAGAGCAAGTGCTTTCAATTCTTTCATACGTTCTCAATGACATTTGAGTGGCAAACCTCAAACATACGGCCTGAAGCAAACGCTTCGCCACGTGTGTGTACGCATACGCCTCCTGTTATGTACGATACTTCTACTTAGTGAATAATGTATGAGCTGTCTGCTCGTGTGTTTCAGCGACAGATGCTCTCTTCTGTCACTCATCCAACACACACACACGGGCAACCACGCACATACATCCAGAGGTCACAAAGGGCACCGCCACAACAATATGGCTGTTCGACTAATCAAAAGACGCGCATTTGCGCTTCTCCATCAGCTGAGGCCCCTAAAGTGGATATTTGCACAAAGCAGAGGAGAGAATGAGAATGTTGGTATCACTGCTGACTTTGGTTTCGCTTTCAAGCGAACATCAGTGGCACTAATCAGAGCGCTGAGCAGAAATCAAGATGAGAGGCTCCTGAAAATAAAATACCTGCTGGCGGCGAGCACAGCCGTGTCATTTCCTTTGCCGGCACTGCTTATCACTGCTATTGATCTCCCATGTCTGTGGGATCAACGCTGTGTCTCGGGTGTGTCTGGAAGACGGAAGAGGGGGAGGAGTCGGATGGATGAGGAGGAGGGCAGGAGGAAGAGCCAAGTCGAGAGAAGAAGGAAAGGTCAAGGCTGCTGAAGAATTATTTCGATCAAAGGCTTAGGAAGGCTATACATTAGGAAAACGCCAACACTTCGTGATTCACAATTCCTTTTTTCTAAATTTGATGTTGCCCCCACCCTTAAAATACCTTTTTGGGGAAGGGGACAAATTGGAAAGGGAGACAAATTGGAAAAAGTAAGTGTTTGTTTTCACAACAGCCACCTAATAGCTACACTTGCACCCAGGGATTAATTTGTGCCGGATCCTGCTGGAACAAAATCCAGCACCTCTTGATTTTGGCCTCCCTGTGTTCCGGGACTTATTTGGGTGGACCTGGAACCTCTCGTGAATAGAAAATAATAATAATACTTAGAGATGTCCCTGATCAATCGGCATACCGATCGATCAGGTCCGATCACGTCATTTTCAAAGTATCGGAATCGGCAAAAAAATAGCGGCCATGCATTTTTTTTTTAATATATATATATTTTTTAATTAAATCGTTTTCTAATTGTATTTAACGTTACAGACATAATATGTTACACTCATCCAGAGTCTTTAGTCTAGGCTTAAGGTAGGGTTATCAGATTTATCCCAATAATGGTGGTAATTAATTTTTTTAAAAAATGTATCACGTTAAAATATTTAACGCAATTAATGCATGCACTGCATGACCCGCTCACGCATTGTCGCGCTCAATCTATAATGGCGCCCGTTTTACCTATATAGAGAGATAAAAGGCAGCGTAAAATGAGTAGAGGGAATTTTGGCGGCCTTTGGAGCCTTTTTTTAAATTGGCTAAAGCCTTACAATCCCTCTCCCTACGATTAGAAATATCATGGGAAGCAATGTGGGGAAGCAAGGTAGCAATTGATCTTTTTCTTAACACCTTATTTTATGTTATGTTATGTTATTTCCCAACGCAGAGAAGATATATCAATTGGTAGCACTACGCACAGTCATGGTTCCACGTCCCATCCTGCATTTGGGCATGGACACAGTACCATTTACTGCAAGCTCAACAAATATACTAGATGGCAATATTTAGTCACAATATACAGAGTCACAAGTCTTTCTATCCGTGGATCCCTCTCACAGAAAGAATATTAACAATGTAAATGCCATCTTGAGGATTTATTGTCATAATAAACAAATACAGTACTTATGTACTGTATGTTGAATGTATATATTCGTCCGAGTTTTATTCATTTTTTTCTTAATGCATTGCCAAAATGTATATGATCGGGAAAAATTATCGGGAATGATTGGAATTGAATCGGGAGCAAAAAAAAGTAATCGGATCGGAAAATATCGGGATCGGCAGATACTCAAACTAAAACGATCGGGATCAGATCGGGAGCAAAAAAACATGAACGGAACAACCCTAATAATAATATAAAAACGTTTTTAAAAATCTATAAACTAAAATAATAATATGCATAAATTCATTTACAAACAAATCCCAAGAAGGGCATGTTGTCTATAAAAATTTAACACCATTTGACAGAGTCGGAGATTTTTTTGATGCACTGAAAAGCTGGACCAACAAATTAAGCCCCTGACATAGAAAGAAAAAAAAAAAAAGAAAGAAAAATGGAAATTTGCCGCATCTAGGGAGCAAGCAGCGAGGAACAAACGGTATTTCAACATGCCAAAAAGACAGTTGCCTTTCCTGTCTTTTTTCAAAAAGAAGGAAGATGGTTCAAAACGAGTCAGAAAAGCAACAACCGGCAATGAGGGCAGCTGCACCGACCATGCTAACGGGCAGGACCAGGTGCAGCAGGAGGCTAGTGCCGCAGCAGCTAGCCAGGTTCACGGACAGCCAGCCAAGCTGGGGCAGGAGGCTGCTACCAAGGCTGCAGCTGGTCAGGTTCAGCGCCACCTGGAGTGGGGGCCAGCTACAGTGCCAGCAGTCAGCCAGGTGGACCACCAACAGCTGGAGCAAAAGGCCAGTACCCTTATGGGAAATTCGGATTTGGGCTGCACAATTTGTAAGGCGGTGGGAACTTTCGGGCCAGAGAAGGGTATGGGGGGTGAACTCGCAAAAGAATGGGTTTGTGGTATTTATTGTAATCACTCTTTTTTTTAATGTTCTACAAGTCAGACCTGTTGAGAAACTAATTGCTGACTGTGTACTGTAAGTCCCAGTTCTGGTTATGTGGGCAATTGCCCGTGTTGTGCAGAGCATATCCTGAATAATTGTAAGTTGTGGTCATAACATTTATACAATGGATATTATCTAAAATTGAGGCTTGTAAGTCCCACAGCATGGCAAGTGGGCATTTGCGTGTTGTTTTCAGCACCATTTTCTGCATATGTTCCGGGGCCTGTGCCCGTCTCTTCATCCCTGCGCTGTCATATGTACTTTGCGTTCCGGCACTTTATAATTTACAAATTAAGCACTGCTTTAACCTAATGACCATTCACCATTGGGAGAGGAGTTGGCAAGGAACTGAGGTGCACAAATGGACATTAAAGCAAACAATAGAACAGAAACATGAGGAAGGAGCGAACACTACTTTGTGTGCACTGTGCAAACGAACCCTACTTGCTTGTTTCAAAGCTACACATCGGCCTTGATGACTTCCCCTGCGACAAGCACATAATGAAGGCTGCCCTTGCTCTCTGTTGAGAGTAATGCATTGCAAAGCCATTTATTAATAATATGCTCAAGGACACTAAGATAGCAAAACCAATTGCCACTTGCATGAATCAGGGATTCAAGAGTCTGTCCTCCACAATACATTTTGACCTCTGCTATTGTCATGTCAGGACATATTGTAGTTGCATTGCTGAAGCTGGGCAAGTTACCACAATTGTTGAAGCAAAGGACTACTTTTGTGTGAACGAAACTCTTTGATATAGGCTGCGTTCATACCACAGGCCTTAATGCACAATTCCGTTTTTATGTCATATCTTTTTTTTTTTTTTTTTTTTTGGCGTGCCTGTTCAGACTGCCTTTGTCCATTGAGCCCGTTCAAGAATTAAAGTTCAACCAAATCTCCTTGGCGGCACATCAATTTGACGTGAGGCAGCTTGACGCGCCTATTCGCGTATTTACATTAACTTTCATTGGGAACCCGACGCACTACAAGCAAATGACGTGGCCGGTGTGAACGTAGCTTTACGCATGTGCACTAAATCGCTGTCCAACACGCGCTGAGCAAACTGACCCGCATGCGCAGATGCATCAAAACAAAAAAACTATGCACTGTGCGTGCAGTTTGCCCCTCGGCCATGTAAGCAAAACTGAAATATTGCTCATTTGGCGCACAGTAAGTAACCGAGCATTATCAGGCTTCCCCTTTTCTTCATTGTATTTTTTATGACTGTGGTCAAGCCCGCCACCTGTGTAGTAAAAGCCAGGTTCAAACTAAGCGATAACACTAATGAACAGCTATTTAGCGGCCGTCTTGCATGCCGCTCTCGCTCTTTGCTGACATAATTGCTGCATGAATTCCAATTTGGGAGACTTGACAGTTCAGACCGCCGCCACATTCTGGAAAAATGTGGCCCAGATCGGATTTAAACCACATACGAAAGTGACCCACATCGGGGTTGAAATGGTCCACTTCTATGCGACTTGCAACTGCTGATACTTCACCTCTATTTACACATATTGTATGTGCAATACTTAGTCACGTGCAATATTAATGCGCAATATTCAATGTCTTCACTGTCAAACTGCTGCTACTTCACTTCGATTATTTGCACTGCCTGAATATAGGACTATCTCATACTAAGTATTTAGTCAACCACTAATTGTGCAAGTTCTCCCACTTGAAAATATTAGAGAGGACTGTAATTGTCAACATGGGTAAATCTCAAACATGAGAGACAGAATGTGGAAAAAAAAAACAGAAAATCACATTGTTTGATTTTTAAAGAGTTTATTTGCAAATCATGGTGGAAAATAAGTATTTGGTCAATACCAAAAGTTCGTCTCAATACTTTGTTATGTACCCTTTGTTGGCAATAACGGAGGCCAAACGTTTTCTGTAACTCTTCACAAGCTTTTCACACACTGTTGCTGGTATTTTGGCCCATTCCTCCATGCAGATCTCCTCTAGAGCAGTGATGTTTTGGGGCTGTCGGTGGGCAACACGGACTTTCAACTCTCTCCACAGATTTTCTATGGGGTGCGATCTGGAGACTGGCTAGGTCACTCCAGGACCTTGAAATGCTTCTTACGAAGCCACTCCTTTGTTGCCCTGGCTGTGTGTTTGGGATGATTGTCATGCTGAAAGACCTAGCCACATCTCATCTTCAATGCCCTTGCTGACGGAAGGAGATTTTCACTCAAAATCTCTCGATACATGGCCCCATTCATTCTTTCCTTTACACAGATCAGTCGTCTTGGTGCCTTTCAGAAAAACAGCCCCAAAGCATGATGTTTCCACCCCCATGCTTCACAGTGGGTATGGTGCAATTCAGTATTCTTTTTCCTCCAAACACGAGAACCTGTGTTTCTACCAAAAAGTTCGATTTTGCTTTCATCTGACCATAACACATTCTCCCAGTCCTCTTCTGGATCATCCAAATGCTCTTTGGCGAACCGCAGACGGGCCTGGATGTGTACTTTCTTCAGCAGGGGGACACATCTGGCAGTGCAGGTGGTCCCAGCTCTCTGTAGGTCATTCGCTAGGTCCCCCCGTGTGGTTCTGGGATTTTTGCTCACCGTTCTTGTTATCATTTTGACGCCATGGAGTGAGGAGGGAGTTGAAAGTCTGTGTTGCCCAACGACAGCCCCAAAACATCACTGCTCTAGATGAGATCTGCATGGAGGAATGCGCCAAATACCAGCAACAGTGTGTGAAAAGCTTGTGAAGAATTACAGAAAATGTTTGGCCTCCGTTATTGCCAGCAAAGGGTACATAACAATGTATTGAGATGGACTTTCGGTATTGACCAAATACTTATTTTCCACCATGATTTGCAAATAAATTCTTTAAAAATCAAATAATGTGATTTTCTGTTTTTTTTTTCCACATTCTGTCTCTCATGGTTGAGATTTACCCATGTTGACAATTACAGGCCTCTTTAATATTTTCAAGTTGGAGAACTTGCACAAAATTAGTGGTTGACTAAATACTTATTTGCCCCACTGTATATTTATTAAAATTTACACTTTTATACTTGCAAGTAACTTTTGAGATGTTAACTTATCCTGCATTATAAAGGTAGATGCTCCACAATTTCATTGTACAACTGTATAATGACCATAAAGGGCTATTCTATTTTATTCTATTATATTGTCCCGTTCAGACCGTCAAGTTAATACCTCACTCAAGTCGGAAAACCACGAAAAAATCAGATTCGTGCATTAAGGCCTGCAGTATAAACCTAGACTTAGTTCTTGGACACAAGATTCACAACCGGGTGACAGAGTACTACTTTTAAATACCTTAATCGTAATGCATTATTTAGTAAGCTTGCTATGAAAAGAAAAAAGACATAATGGCAGATAAGTAAAAAACCCTCTTCCCCCAAAACGCGCCAATTCTGAACCACAAATAAGCAGGTACTGTAAAGCTTTATATTGTAAGCCTTGACATCAGCTCAACAAGGATGGCAATTTTAGGATGAATTCTGCTTTGTAACTGTAACTACAAATATCAATGCAACATCATATTTGAATGTATTCATAAATACCTGGCTGTGGTCCAATCATCAGCCACAGTAGGTGTTTTGGCCTTGAAAGGTGATAGACAACCTCCCTCTGCGGCATCCCTGATTAGGATGAGGGAAAACAATCCTACCCATGAAGAGGCATTTATGATTCTGTGACTATTTACAAAAAAGTAGACTTCACTGCAGGCCTCCCTAGTTCAACACTTGACTTGCACTCCGCCACGTCGCATGTGATTTTCAGCCGTGCTGTGAAGACGCCATGCCGATGTTGGCATGCTAATCCGTTGGATGAGTGTGGTGAATCATCAAGATGGGTTATTATTGGAACAAAATAGTCAATTCGTCAGGCAGTTATGCGCACACAAATAAATACACAAGGGTAGTCTTTTACAAAGGACCTCTGTGTAAACTCTGTTGTTTGCATAGCAGAAATGAAATCAGCCATGAAGTCTCCAGAGGTCACATTTCCCCAAGACAAGGTGAGAGCAAAACAAGAATGAGGGAGGAGAATGTGAGATGGATTTTATCTGTTTTATTAGGGGATGAGTGTGTATGTAGTAGAGAAAAAGTGTGAAAGTGGATAAGGAAGAGACATGGGAGGATGATACGTGGATGTGTTTTCATCTCATCAATCGTGTTTTTTCTGGCTGGTTGCAAAAAGAACACCTGTCATCTTGATTCACTTTGGTCTTTTGTCAATTCTACATGCTTGGAAAAGAAACAATAGGTTGAATAAACCTTCTGATTCCCCTTTTGCCCTTGAGAATATGCTCAGATAATTCAAAAATATTATGTGGCTGCCCTCTTGTGGTTATATTTGTAATACAGAAGTAAACGAGGTACTGCAGATGTTTTGAGTCCAGTTCTTTATAGTTTTGATTAATGCATAAGCAGCACATTGGTTCAGTGGTTAACATAACTGCCTCATTGTTCTGAGGTTTCGTCCCTGAATCTCAGTTACAGTCTTCCTGTATTGTGTTTGCCTGATTTGATTTCTCTCTGTACTACCATCAACATCCAAAAACATGCATCGGTGTGACTGTGATTGTGAATCTTTGTCTTGTTGTACCCCACCTATTTCCCAAATTCAATTGGTGGCCTATAAACATTCATTTAACTAAAACTTTAATCAGGACAAGCACTATTGAAAATGCTTTAAAGGATGGATCAATTTTCAGAAGTGTTTTTTTTTTCTTTTAATCTTGACATCCATTTAATAGATTCTATTGATAACATAGATATACTGTATATATTTTTTTGAAGTTCCGAATGGAATAGGAAAGTATAGACAAGTTTCCAAGGTACTTCCGCTTTACTTCCTTATGTCTGCAAGCAACCTCCATTTTAGAATTTCTCCATCCAAAACAACAGTAGAGCTGGAGTAACATTACTCATCAAAATCCCTAAAAAAAGACACTTTGGAAATGTCGCATCCATCTGCCATCATCACGACAGGGGAGGACAACATGTTCATGAAGGCAGATGTGGAACCAAGCTCGTGTCACCACAAAGACAGGTTTTTTTTGTAGCCATGTTGCCGCTGTGTTATGGAAGGTATGTTCTTCCTATCCCTGCATTTTCATGTGTCCATTGCTCAAAAAATACTAAAGCTAAAATTGTGCGCATGAAACGACTTGTTGCCTTTGGTATTGTTATTACGGTGATGATTGTAATTATGATGATCTATAATATCATTGACTACAACCACTGTATCTGCTGCTAGCCTGTTGCTACAATTACAGTATGTCAACGCATAAATACAAGTGTTACAAGTTTTTTGTTCGTTTTTTTTTTTTTTTTTTACGGGTGGGTGGAAAACACTGTTAAGCAAGGAAAGACACGTTTATGTGCCTCACATCAACACTTACTGTACGTCAATGGACATAAATCGAGACTACGTGTGTTCTACCTGGAGTTGTCCAAATGTTTTTTTGCGATAAATATCTGCAATAAAAAAAGAACGACATAGTATTTTTGTCTATATGTATATACGTTGTAATATTTCCTTGTAACAACAAAATCCTTGTCAGCCCTTCTGCATTTGGCAAATGTAATATAATTTGTAATTTCACCTCACAGCAACACTTACTGTACGTTGATGGACATATATCGAGACTACGTTGTTCTACCTGGGAGTGGCCGAGAGGCTGGGGCTGGAGGCGGTGGCTCGCCTCTGCAGACCATCAGTTCAATCTCGAGATCCAACTACGAGCTTTTTAACTGCAGCAACTTTAAGGTAAGCTATTAGAGCTGGAATTACCGAGGACAATGGGAGAAAGCCCGTCTGGAGGCCGTAATGTTGGGTGAAAGTTTGGCGAGGGCTCCGGCGCTCTGCTGTCTGATATCACATTCTCATATGCTATTTTTCCAATAATTCTATAAATTTCGATTTATTGACCTGGTTTGCACAACCACCAAACATTTTAAATAAAACAAGAAATAGAGTCATGTTGTCCATATGTTTTATTGCGATCAATATCTGCAATAAAAAAGAATGACATATATATTTTTTATATGTACAGCACATACCTTGTAGTATTTCCTTGTAACAACAAAATCTGTGTCAGCCAGCTCTTCTGCATTTGGCAAATGTAATATAATTTGTAATTTCAACTCATTTTGGTCACTCAAGTGGCCGGCGTATCAATCTATACCTCACGTCAACACAGGCTGACAGGTTGTTATAATTTTGTCCACGAATGATCAACAAAGTGATAAGAACAATCATACAATCTCATCTACGTCTCATCTACGTCGTGCTGAACCAATTTTTGGAGATTCCGTGGGTTCCTCTGGCTCGATTTTGCAGTTTTAACTTTGTCAACACACTGCCAACTTTAACCGCAACTCATGAGATTTTTCTAAACCGGAAGATCGAAGCAGAAATTTTCCAAGATGGCACTGCCCATATTTCGCTTAGGAAAACTTTCTATACATAAACCGATTTTTCGGACTATAAGGTGCACCTGACTAAGGACCCAGGCCATTTGGGGGCCTCAAGCAAAATAATGCCAAGGGGCCCATATTTTTTGGCCAACCATTTCGTCACAGTGTACTGTGAAACCCATGCATGCAATCCAACCCATATGTCCATATTTTGTATATTAATCATATTTTGTTGCACTGCATACTTCAAACTTCTCATCCCAAATGACATGTAATGACAAGAAAATGGATGTTTGCATGGATAAACGGCAATGCACGCCACATTATTCGCAATGCTCTATTAACAACGTATAAAATGAGGTTGCCAGATTGGGGGCCCCCTAGTGGTCAGGGGCCCTAAGCAGCTGCATAGTCTGTGTATAGGCTGGGCCAGCCTTGACCTGACTATAAGCCACTACCTACAACATTTGACACGAAAACGGCATTTGTTCATAGATAAGCCTAACGGGACTATAAACTGCAGCTGACTTCACTATATTATGGGATATTTACACCAAAGATATTAACCGGGAACACTATTTGACAGCGGCGTCATAGGACTGTCATAAGACCTTCATAATTATGACATGACACTGTCATGAGCATTAATGAATGCTTATGACAGATGTCCTTTAGTGACGTCCGGCAAATTATCTCACTTTTGAATGGATGGAAAAGATCCGAGCTGGGCATAAATGGAGTTAGTGGCAAAATTTGCCGGATGACACTTACTGACATGTCATAAGTATTCATTAAAGCTCATGACATAATTATGACAGTCTTATGACAGTCTCATGACGCAGCTGTCAGATAAAGTGTTATCTATTAACTGAACTAAATCAACAAATAAGCCGCAGGATTAAAAATGAGGGAAAAAAGAAGCGACTTATAGTTCAAAAACTGCGGTATATAAAAGCTTTCTTCACTGTAACATGATTAAACCTAACAATAAAGCCGATGAATCATAACAAATCCTCCATGTCATGCAACATTATTATTTATAGAACATTATTTATTATAGTTTGCTACTGGCCGCACTCCACCGCACTGACACCACAAAATGTTAATAGATAGCTATTGAACACAATGTCATATTGTGCAATGTGTACCTTCAATTGTCACCAGGGAGTTCCACCACACTGACCTCTTCAGGATTGCCATCTACAGGCTGTATGGGCAATAACAAATGTTTTCTCCCCCCCAATTTAGATCGGTAGATGGCAGCAGAGACTCAAAATCAGGAAAATTCCCTCTGATTTATATGAAAGTAATTATGGATTCATTAAACCCAAAGCATCGCCTTCAGCTGTGGATACAAACCATCATTTGTACTATACAGCAAAATGGTTCAGGGTGTGTGTGTATGTGTTTTGCGCTCACGAGGTGAATGAGGGTAAAAGGTTGGTGAATCTGAAATTAATGAGCCATAATTAGGGTCGAATGTTTAAACACACTCGCCTCGGGTAATTTGGTGCCCCTAAATGCGATTATCAGTGGTGAGGAAAGAATTAATAGGCACCCTGGTTACAAACAATTGACATCCCATACTTGCTATTTATATTACAGGGTAGACTTTTAAATTGAGGATTGACAGTATATATTAAGAGTCACTTTTGGTCAAAATATTATAAATTATGATTTACGTTTTGTTTTTTAACATGATAAAATCTATATCTTATATGATATATACAGTATACAACAATAGAGAAAGCACATCACGTATGTGAAAGAATCAGGAAATTACATGCTTATAATGAATTAATCTTAACAGTGTCCTAACTATTCAAAATTAAAAAATAAAGAATCTAAAAAATAAAACCAGTGCAGTATGTTTGCACAGTAAGTAATGTTCAGTTGTATTTGACTTTAATCTAACAGAAATATTTGTTTTTAAACATATGTTTAGGTACAATTTACTTTGATATGCAATACATTTTAATTGAATACGTATTAAAATTGGGTTATTTATTTATTTTAACATAGTGATAATGTTTAAACACATAAAAATATTCATACTATTTAGTGGCTTACAACATTATCAAATGCACTTTTGTAGGAATAAAACCTCCCTTTATCATTATTATTTTTAACACTACCTGCCTACACACTTATGTACGACATTTAATGTACATTAATAGTAGTACTTGGAGATAAAGGTAATTTTTCTAATAGAACTTTGAGCTAAAAGATGATCTTTCCACAAACATGCCTACAGCAAAAGAGACCTTGGGATCATATTTAATCTGCAAATGCTTTTTTAACAGAATATAATAAAACTGAAAACTCTAACCTGTTCACATTATTTTGACCTTTAAAGAAAAGGGGAAAAAAATAAAACCAAAGTCTCTGTTAACTCATTCACATGCGGCTTTCTCCATATTGAGTATGGCAACTCTTTCTCTCTCTCTCCCCGAAAAAGGGTGCTTCACACACAGTGGATCTGGGGTCATTTTATTGTCCTGTTAGGTCACTGCAGTCAGCCTGTTACATAATGTCCCGCAAATGAAATTAAAAATGAAAGCTGATGGAGTTCATTGACCACATAATGTATAACAAAAGCTGCCTCTTCCAGAAAATATACTTAAAAAAGCATAGTTAGATACACATAAAATAGAATGAATATAATACAATGTTTTTTTAATTGACATTTGTTCTTACATCTTTACATCTGTAGATTTTTTTTCTCTCTGGGACAAGTACAATCTCGATAAAATTCACTTATTTACATACATACAGAGCCAACTAAATGATTCATACGAGATATTTAGCTGATCCAGTAAGAAAAGAGCATTAGTGTGGCTTCAGATGCCTCTCTGTATTTGCACAATGATGAATTAACATTTCTCCCAGTGATGTGATGCACAGTGTCTGCAAGCAACCATCCCATTCTGACATGGCAAACAGCAATGCGCTTGCCAGGAATCAAAAGCCATCCACCATATTCTTCCCTCTGACTCGCCATCTCACCAATGCCTGGATCAGATAATGCCCTTGAAGTCCAAATAGTGAACTGTTTGAAGTAGCCCCGCCCCCTGCCAGCCTGCAAGAACTGTGCAGTGTGCTGGGTGACCGGGTCAGGGTGACTGACCGCCATTTTCATATAGGCTGTAGGCTACAGCTGCTCCTGTGAGATTGTAGCTCAAACACACGGACCAGGCCTTAGATGTCCTTATACATGTAAGCATATATTTATATAAATGTGATAAGGACCGGAAGATGGAGACATCTCAGGATGGAGAAGTGGGAGGATGATCCCATCATCAGTGTATTAAAAGAAGGCTGGTCAGTCAGTTAACCAGGTTGTGCTAGAAATCGCACTGCTTTCCAACAGATTCCCTTTTTAATATCCTCACAACACATATGGTTTTCGTGCTGCGCTTTATGCAGTATGGCACACAGTCACACATCTTTTGCCAGGCAAAAATCTGGACATTTAGTTTCTATTTTTGCCAGAATCAATCCCAAACAGTGGCTGGCTCAGTTCATTCCGAATGGCAGAGCTGTTCTAACAAAAAGGCAAGATGGGATGCAACATAACTTACATTACCAATTTTGGATAAAATAAAATATAATCTGTGTTACCCTGCTATACTCCTTTGTTAGTTTAAGGAATTCATTTATTTTTACTGTAACCTCTCAAGGCCACATTTGTAATCTATATTAAATGCTCAATGCATTTTTAAAACAGTTTAAACGATTATTCATGTCCGACAAATGTCATGCTCGGCGAAAGAAATTGATATTTTAGCATACTATAATATGTGAATATGCTGTGAATTAAAATATCGAATGACATAATGAGGTGAGACCTAATATAATAAAATTTTCCACCAGCATCGCCACAGTGCACACATAAGCTCTATTTCTGTGTGAATGTTTATTCCCAACATTTATCCCCACGTCTACCAGCACATGCCCAATATTTACCCTGACCTCATCATTATTCATAAGCGCGCCATTTTTTGTTGTTTATCATGCAAAACACACATGAAGCCATGAACAAAAGAATACACATGCCAAGAGTGTGTAACACTCTGACTCAGAAATATGATTTGAGAGATTCATGGCATCTGTTTGGTGATATAATAACATGTCTGATGAAATGTATTCCAGGAGTAAACTCTATGTACTACTATGACACAGGATGTCGATGGACTATGCAATTAAAACGTGCAAAGCATGCTTGGATATATACTGTATAATGGAGGTATATCGCGACTCTTACCACCTACAGCCCCGCAGATTGCCATTTAAAGTGGATTAATAATTGAGGAGTAACATTTGCGTCAGTTGTCCTGGCGTGTGTGTAAGAGAGATTATAAGCGCAGGGCTCACATATACACAAGTGCTGGAGTGCAGCCATCAATAAAGTTATTGCAGGATATCCAGTTCAAACAAACCTTGAAAAGCTGTGTGTGAATATGTAGAGCATACATAATGTTAAATGAACTTTTGATGGAAAAAGGCGAGGAGAAAAAAAATGGCTACATCAATAAAATCTTTAAGAAAATTTATCTGTTCTTACAAAGAATATTATTCTCAGTTTTTATTGGCACGGTTACAAACGTCTGAATGTAAAAATTTTACTATGATTATAATTGGCAAGGACATCATAATAAGAAGTGTTCCTAACATTTTGGTATAATTATTAAACAGTATAAGAGTGGCTCTGGTTCTCCACCACTAAAGCAAAAAAAAAAAAAAAACGAAATTAATTCATTGTTTGTAAGTTGAAATGGTCATATGTCGAGCAGGATTTTCCCATAGGAGTACATCATAATTCCATTAATTTGTTCCACAGCCCGAAAACCAACACTAAATCCTTTATACATCGCGCTGGTACTATTGCAAATAGTAATTACACATAGCAAAACAAAAAAATTATGAAGAAAAATCGGAATAATAATGTAATAAAAGCAATAATAATTAGAGGTGCGCGAAATGTCCGATGCTTAGATTATTTGCGATTCGGCCATGGAAGATTCGATAACGATTCACAAACCTCCAAATTCCGATTATTTAAATATGCTAAGTAAAGCGGAACTAAGGGGCAGTTTACATGGCGACTCTGCGACACGAAGACGCAATGACTGTGTTGCGGAGAGGCCTCGCGTTCGTATGGTGTCGGCGAAGATGGGAGGCAAAGACACAAACCTTGGAATCCTGCCTCCAAAGTGGAAGAATTCAATTGCGGGGGCTTGTTCTGCATGCATATCAAAAGCTCCCGCGGCGCAGGACCGCGTCGATAACGGCAGCACTCGTACACGTCATATTGGGCGTGCGCAGCGGTGCTGCTAAACATTAAAGACAGATAATATGGCTGAACGTCGGCTTTAATTTACTGTTTTTATAATATTTTTAATTTAAATAGTTTAAATGTTTCCATTTTTGTGCCTTTTTGAACAAAAGAAAATGCATTGCTTAGAGTGGACGGGCAGAGGAGGTCAAAGCGCATCATTCGCTGTCACCTTGTAAATCTGCACTGCCCCCTATGGCCTGGCATAAATACTACATCGTTTTCATGCAGTATTGCGAAATTGTTCTAATGGAGACGGAACCATATAAATGCAAACGTTAAATTTTTCGTCTTCTCGGAGAGTCACCATGTAAACGGCCCCTAAAACATTCAGCACGGTCTTCGGGACGCAATGAGGAACGGACCGAAAGTAAACAACATGCTGAACTCATGCCGCTTGATAAAAAACCAATAATACCTGACTGCGGCCGACAGCCTCTACAAACTTAGACTACATAATGCTACGGTAGATATCATGTATATAGAACAAGATGCGAAATGACAGACTTGGCGGCGTCAGCACATGTATAGAAAACTAGATGCGAAATGACAGACTTGCCGACGTTAGTATACAGCCGTCATCTTAGAGCAGTAGACTTCTCTGTTAGGCTGTTGTAGCAAACCTTCCGGGTGAACCTAATCAACTTTTTATCTAAAATAGTCCTAAATCGGCAAAATCTTGACTTGAATCAATCTTTAAATGATGAAACCGTTTTAAAACTTTCCCATGTCGAAAGTAGACAGAAGAGAAATTATGGATTATCGGGAGCAATTTTAACAGCTTTAACGGTTGATTCACAACATTAAATTAATTGAATAGAGTTTAAAGCTGCTAATACAGAATGGGGACTTGAGTATTATATTCATTGTTTTGAACTGATAACTTGATCTTGAAATAATAGTTTATTTATGCCTGAGAGGATTTTTGAACAATTTTTGTAACTAATGTACGAAACATTAAAAGCAGCTAATACCTGTTGGGGGTAGGGGGGGGTGTATCAATAATCGATTTATAATCGAATCATAGCCTCTTAATTGTAACCGAATTGTTAGGTGCCCCAAGATTCCCACCTCTAATAATAATAATAATAATAATAATACCTGTAATAATGTAACGAATTGGGTTCTAATGTGGCGAATGTGTTTTGCATGGTGACCTGAACACAACACGTGGCTGACTTGACAGAGTGAGAGAGGGACTTTTTACTTTCACTTTGTTCAGCTGCGGCGGACAGTAGGCATGTTGTGTTGCACAAGTTCTGAGATAAATGGTTAAAAACGTGACGATTTTTTTGGCGACGTTACCACAATAACAACTGGAGGTTGGAGGAGGATAGTCGAAATCGTAGACATTTTACAGCCGTAATGTCAAGCCAGTTCACGGACGTGCGCACCAAACTCATATTTTCATTCATTTTCATTTCCATCTTCATTTCATTGGCAAGCCTCACCTTTTTCTTTTCACCACCTGCACTAACATTCTTGGAACCCATGTTGAGTTCTCTCACATGAAAATCCGCCGTGCGTCCGTCAGCATGTCGAGCATGTCGTCGGATGTACGAACAAATGGCGAGTCAAATTTTACGTCGGATGTCGAAAAGATAAATTTTCTTTTACGAATATATTTTTTTTTACATAAGACTCTACATGCATTTATTAAAACTGTAGACTGTCTTCAAATTACTCCTATCTCTCTCTGTGATGTCCTTACCAACTTTTGAATAGTTTGGAAACACGGCAGAGAGACGCCTGAATGCAAAAGCTTCTCTTTTCATTCGTGTGTGGACGTGGCGCTGCCATTTTTTCCTGAAATAGTTCATAACCTTCACCTCTGAACCGCAGCGCGCCTCTGAGCCAAATGAGGCCACGTTGAGGATTAATCCTCAAAATGGCTGCCCTATTTCACTGTTTATCTACTGACCCGTTATTAAAAAAACGAAAGAAAAAAAAAAGCAAAGAAAATGACTTCCCAAACCTGAATGAATACTGTCTCAATGGCGAATACAGGCTTAGCCAATTAATCAAAGGCTTGTGCCTGTGTGTGTATGTGTCACACGCCACACAATGTGTTTTCACACTGAACAGTGTTGCTTTAACCTCTCCCAGACTTCTCCTGGCCTCCCTTGGAAAGAATCACAACAGACTTAGGTTACACATGTCCTACAGGGTGTGTGCGTGTACGTGTATGTGTGTGTGCGTATTGCAATACCCTCAAATTTAACAAGGATTAACTCTCTATTTTCCTTTCATCAGCTCACAGAGCGATCCCCCAAATATGTCCGAAATCAAATTGGGACAAGCGGCGCCCTGTGCGGATGTTTGGCTGCTAAAGCCCCCCGTCTACCTGTGAGCTGTTGAACCTTCACTCAACAGGGACAACACCCCTGGCCACTCACACACACATACCCGCACACAAGCATAAACCTCTCAAGTCATTACAATAATCTCCCTCAGTCTGGAAGCAAAAAGGAGACTCTTGGAACTTGCAATTAAACCAGATGCTGCAGCTTCAACAAGAGACCACCATTGGTGATTTTTATTTTTTTGGGGTAAATAATCAAAACAAACTCCGTGAGGTCCTGCACACTTACACACAGTGACAGAACCGTGCCATAAGACCCCCTGATATGACTGTTTTAACATACTTAGTCCACATAAGGTGCCAAAAGCAAGGCACAGGTGTGAGGTCCGGTGCGGCACAAACATTTTTTGTGGCCCACTAAAGCAAATGGAGTATAGCACACTTGCATGTTATGATTTACTTTTTGAACTCAAAATTTTAAAGGGTACCACGGATAGAAAGACATGTAATTCTTAAAATATACATGTTAGTATGAGTTATACTAATTTGATTTTAAAACCCCTCCTAATGTTTTGTTTCAATAAAATTTGTCTAATTTATTTTTACCAGTAGGTCGCCATCGTTGTGATGTCACAGGGCGGTGACGTCACATGGGTACGCTGCCGGTCTTCCACAGTGTCACTCATTAAATACATAAACATGTCGCCTGTTCTGCACTTCCAATTTGAACCCGAGTGGAATATTAATGAGAAGGAGAGCCCTGTTGATATTTCACAAAACGAGCAGCAAAAGTAAAATGAACAGCAAACACGAGATGAGATGAGTAGCGTACTTGTGTCAAGTTCGCCAGCGACAGTACTCTCCTGCTCTAGTGAGGGAGCAAGAGAGTGATGTTTTTTGTTTTTTTTTTCCCCCCAGATTTTCATGGTCAACGATTGTGTGATCGAACTTATTCCAATATTATTATGGAGATACTTCGCATCCAGAGCTGTCGGGTGCTTTACATATCATTAGGGTATAGAGAGAAACACAGCAGTTTCATTATTTTTTTTTGCATCACAGAAAACGAAAACGTTGATGCAGTGTGCCTCTCCTGAGACGTCTAATGGCGTCTAATGACGTCTTACCTTATTTTTTTCACCTAAAAGCACTGTCCAGGTCGATGATCATCCTGCCAGTGTTCCCGTATATACAGTGGGGCAAATAAGTATTTAGTCAACCACTAATTGTGCAAGTTCTCCCACTTGAAAATATTAGAGAGGCCTGTAATTGTCAACATGGGTAAACTTCAACTATGAGAGACAGAATGTGGAAAAAAAACCCCAGAAAATCTTATTGCTTGATTTTTAAATAATTTATTTGCAAATCATGGTGCAAAATAAGTATTTGGTCAATACCAAAAGTTCATCTCAATACTTGTTATGTACCCTTTGTTGGCAATAACACCAGGCCAAACGTTTTCTGTAACTCTTCACAAGCTTTTCACACACTGTTGCTGGTATTTGGGCCCATTCCTCCATGCAGATCTTCTAAAGAGCAGTGATGTTTTGGGGCTGTTGCTGGGCAAAACACGGTCTTTCAACTCCTTCAACAGATTTTCTATGGGGTTGAGATCTGGAGACTGGCTAGGCCACTCCAGGACTTTTAAATGCTTCTTACGAAGCCACTCCCTTGTTGCCCTGGCTGTGTGTTTGGGATCATTGTCATGCTGAAAGACCCAGCCACGTCTCATCTTCAATGCCCTTGCTGATAGAAGGAGACTTTTAGTATAAAATCTCTCGATACATGGCCCCATTCATTCTTTCCTTTACACAGATCAGTCGCCCTGGTCCCTTTGCAGAAAAACAGCCCCAAAGCATGATGTTTCCACCCCCATGCTTCAGAGTGGGTATGGTGCTCTTTGGATGCAATTCAGTATTCTTTCTCCTCCAAACACGAGAACCTGTATTTCTACCAAAAAGTTCTATTTTGGTTTCATCTGACCGTAACACATTCTTTCAGTCCTCTTCTGGATCATCCAAATGCTCTCTAGCGAACCGCAAACGGGCCTGGACATGTACCTTCTTCAGCAGGGGACACGTCTGGCAGTGCAGGATTTGAGTCCCTGGCGGCGCATTGCGTTACTGATAGTAGCCTTTGTTACTGTAGTCCAAGCTCTCTGCAGGTCATTCATAGGTCCCCCCGTGTGGTTCTGGGATTTTTGCTCACCGTTCTTGTTATCATTTTGACACCACGGGGTGAGATCTTGCATGGAGCCCCAGATCGAGGGAGATTATCAGTGGTCTTGTATGGCTTCCATTTTCTAATAATTGCTCCCACAGTTGATTTCTTTGGTCTTGGCCATAGTGGAGTTTGGACTGTGACTGAGTGAGGTTGTGGACAGGTGTTTTTTATACCGATAATGAGTTAAAACAGGTGCCATTAATACAGGTAACGAGTGAAGCCTTGGTAGACCTCGTTAGAAGAAATTAGACCTCTTTGACAGCCGGAAATCTTGCTTGTTTGTAGGTGACCAAATACTTATTTTCCATTCTAATTTGGAAATAAATTCTTTAAAAATCAAACAATGCTATTTTCTGTTTTTTTCCCCACATTCTGTCACTCATGGTTGAGGTTTACCCATGTTGACAATTACAGGCCTCTCTAATCTTTTCCAGTAGGATAACTTGCACAAGTGGCGGTTGACTTAATACTTATTTGCCCCACTGTATATTAAATGTTGCTCCAGAAACTTGGTTGTACACTACTCGTCTCATCCCATCTTTCCTGTTCATTTTGCCATTGCTGCTCGTTTTGTGAAATATCGACAGGGCTGTCCTTCTCATTAATATTCCGCTTGAGTTCAAACTGGAAGGGCAGAACCGACATGTTTAAATAGTTAAAGAGTGACACTGTGGAATTTCGCCAGCGTACCCATGTGACGTCACCGCCCTACAACGTCAACAACAATGGTAAGCTACTAGTTATTTTTTGGTTTAAAATTTTACAACTTCTCTTTCAACAAAAACATTAAGAGGGGTTTTAATATCAAATGATTATAACTCGTACTTTTATCTTTTAAGAATTACACGTCTTTCTATTCGTGGTACCCTTTAAGAGACAAAAAAAGATGCGTTTCTTCATTTATTCCTCTGTGGTATGCAGTTCAAAGCATAAAGGCGCAGGTGCAAAACTGTATTTCTATACATCGTTGACAATGCAAAGAAAAAGTACTACAGTATTATAAACAGCTCCTTATATACTGTATGTCATCGATTTGTTTGCAGTTTACTGCCAAAGGGAGCAAAACTTAGTGTTTGGCCGTGAATACATTAAACACTGAGTGAGGCTGGAAAGTGATAATGACTTCCCCTGCTGCTCTCCCTCGACACGCCGGCAACCACCCCCCTCCATTCCAACTCTATCTCTGCTCGTCTACATCTTTGTGACTGAGTTGGGGGATTTTTTTTGGACTCACATTTGTCCAATTGAAGCGGGGCAGACTATCTTTTCACCCTTCTCTCTAACTCTTCCAGGCACGGAAACGCTCAAGTCAAAGTGCAGCTGTCCTCATTGCCTCTCTTTCTTGTTCCCATCTCTTTTTTTCTTGCACTAACAGCACACATCCAGGTTGCGGAGGTGGAGAGAATATCCAGAAACACACTGTCTAATGATCAGGTTTAGCCATTTAATGATAAATTACAAGAAAAACTGTTAAAGTTTTAAAACTTCAGACTAGATAGCATTCTATGTAAGATCACTACTGTTAATATGTTTAACACTCTCAACATTTTTCGAAAATTACACTCCTTTAAAAGTCCATGTGACACTACAATAAAAAATCGTAAATAATATTATTATATGAAATAAATCAGAATCTTCCCAATCAGGCTGATCGTATTCACCTGTGATCCCTAGTTTATACTCTATAGTCTGCATCTAACCTTGCCCTGTGTTGGTTCGTCTTGTATCCTGCCATGTTCAATGTTAAAAGCTCATGTAAGCCTTTTCTTGACCAACATTTATGTTTGAATCAAATGCCTTTTTGTTACTTTGTGGACTTTGCTCAGTTTTTTGATATCCAGCAAGTGCTGTGAATTTCTGTTGTCTCTTTTGAAATCCAATGGATTGAATAATAAACCTTTTTGTTTAAACGGAACATTCATGCATTTGGGTGAATCCCTGTCAATAATGGTCAAAACTGCCGACTTCTTTATCCTCCCGAACGGTATTTTATGCCACTGGAGTTAATCCGGCTCTTGTCATTTCCCTGCGGGAACTCGGAGACTAAGAGCTAGGCTACATGCTAACCCGAACCGAGCGGCTCTTCCAAGTCCCTTCCTCGCCTTTCGAACACGTAAAAAAAATCACACAAAACTACCCCGACTCATGTCACACACGTTGGCGGGGATGATTGTCATCACTGATGGTGTATTCTCGGTGGACAAACCAGCCGACCAAGCTATGGATAGTGCTCTGTCGGCAGGCACGTGAAGAGGGCCTATGGAGGGTTGAAGTTTCGACACAATCGAGAACCGGAGAAGAGAGTGGAGGGCTCCCAGGGCCCAAGCCGAGGATAGCAGTCTGTCGGTGGGCACGTGAAGAGGGTCGAAGGGTGTCAGAAGGTTCGACACGATTGAGAACTAGAGAAGAGAGCGGGGGGCTCCCCGGGCCCAAGCAGAGGATAGTGCTCTCTCGGCAGGCACGCCTTCATCGGCCGGGGACTATGGTATGCAAAAAGCTGCCGGTCGTCGTGCGACGTAGGCGGGCACTCCCGCCTTCTAGGTGGACAGGGAGCATTGTCACCCACAAAATGCAAGTCACCTCCTTATTAACATGTGTGCTATTATCCCAGTATTTGACATAACATAAACAAAACATAAAACACGTAGCTTACTCAATCCCTCGTCTGGTCTCTCAGACTTGTTTTGCCTTCGCAGTGAACTAGGGCTGCAGCTATCAATTATTTTAGTAGTTGATTAATCGATGAACCATTAGTTCGAATAATCGAGTAATCGGACAAGGAACATGAAAAATTAAACTACCTGAGCTGAGCCTCAAATGGTATAAGAAATAAATAAATGATGATCTACGTACAACAAAAACTTACATAGCAAAAGTCCGCTAGTTTAAATGCTATAAAATGCTAATTTTTTTTTTTTTTTTTACAACGCTCTTAAAAAATGGTTCAGACACATATTCCCACAAAAATAGGCTAAAAATACATTTAAACTAAATAACAAATGCATTAAAAAAAAACATTAGCTCAAACAAAATTGTAGCTTATGTTGGTCTTAACAGGGAGCACCTGGATACAACTATGTGAAATGAGGCAGACTAGAAGCTAGAGTATCCACCCAAGTCATTACAACTAAATGCAAACATTTTCAAAATAAACCATTACAACGCCACTTAAAGGAATACTCGAAGCAGCAAAATTTAATTTTAATCTTTTTTTCGAATCGAATACTCAAGTTAATCGATTAATTGTTGCAGCACTACAGTGAACAGGATCTTTTCGAAATCCAAAAAGCCTCACACCGCTCTCTGGTGTAGCAGCAAAAGCCTGCAGCACATTGGGCTGGCGTGACGCAAAAAATAAACGCATTAATCCGCAAAATCAGCTGAATCCGTTGTCCTTTTGCATAGAATAGAATGGCTGGATAGTGAAGATGCTGTATCCCGTTAACGTTACATCCGCCTTCTTCCTCAATCCGAGACCGTGGCCGGAAGTCTCTCATCTTCGTACCGTGGGATTAAAACATTTTAATAAATATATCGAGTGCTTCTGCACACATCCAAGTGGTCCATTTCATTCAGGAGCATAAAATATCGCGTGTACTGTAATTTTCGGACTATAAGCCGCAATTTTTTTCCTTCATTTTGAATGTTGCGGATTATAGTCCAGTGCGGGTTATTTGTTAATTTATTTGGGTTAATAGGTAACACTTTATTTGACAGCAGCATCATAAGACTGTCATAATTATGACATGACACTATCATGGGCATTACTGAATGATTATGACTGATCTCATTAAGTGTCATCCGGCAAATTATGTCAGTAACCCCAATTATGTCCAGCTTGGATCTTTTACATCCATTCAAAAATGAGATAATTTGCCGGATAACACTAAATAACATTTGTTGTACGGATTCATTAATTCTCATGACAGTATCATTTCATAATTATGATTGTCCAATAACAGTCCTATGGTGCCACTGTCAAATAAAGTGTTACTGAATACCATAACTAGCAATTAATGAAACAAGTGGAACAGTAACTGAAGAAATTATTAGCACAGAACATGAATTTTGATTGTTATTTACATCTGTAGCGCTGCAATGCATGCTAGGAGGCATGTTGGGCAGCAACAGTGTTGACAGCAGGTGGCAGCAGAGGTTGACTGTCTCCAAGGGAGCAGTGATGGCCAAATGAAGCTTCTTGAAGCAATGAAGCTTTGCTGCCAATTGGCTCAAGGTGGTCCTATGACAGTCGTATGGTGCCGCTATCAAATAAAGTGTTACCGGTTAATATATTTTGGTGTAAATATCCCACAATACAGTGAGGACAGCTACGGCTTATAGTCCAGCGCAGCTTATTTATTAACAAATGTCGTTTTCGTGTCAAATTTGGTGGGTGACGGCTTACAGTCAGGTGCGCCTTATAGTGCAAAAATTACGGTAATATTAAAAAAAAACATGCTTTTTAGTGTCACAGGCACTTTAATTTAGTAGAGTCTGTTTTCATCTGTTTCTAACCACCACCTTTATGAGCTATGAGGCCTTAAATAAATTTCATTATGGATATTATTGAAACATACCTCGGAAAACGGGGTACACACTTCAGCAACACTGTGAGCAAAGACGGAGAGGCCGATGTAAAACAGAGCTGGATTTCATCCGTCTTTAACACTATATTTTACAACCCGTAATAAACTACATGTCATGTTTAATGACAACGCATATACTCATCCAAACACAGTTGCTATATTATACATTCTCAAATCTCACACACTTAGTTAAACAACATTTTCTAGTTCAGCTATTTTAACTTTTTAATGTACATTTTCCAGTGTACGAAATGTAAGAAAAAAAAAACTTTCAATGTAGCAATTCCCTGCACTATCATCATCTTTATAAATCAAGCTGATGTTTTTTTAATTGCCTTCTGCGCAGGTAATTGGAGCTGCAATAAGGTAACAGCTGTTTTACAGAAATGCATGAGACTGGGACACATCTTAAAATAAGAGACTAGATGGACAGCTAGAGAAAGACAGAGCGCACTCAATAGCAAGAGAATAATTGCAGCAAATGTTAGCAGATTTCCACCAGTGGCATGTGTGACCAAAGCTCTGTCAAGCCTGAAGGTATCAACACAATGGAGACAGACTGTCACCCCCTGGCTATTAATATTACATTACTGTCATTCCGACCAATTGTGTGCATGTGTAGGTGTGTGCCTTTAAGTGTAGAAACATTAAATCCCAATGTTTCTTTGCAGGGCCTCCATGACTGAGTATACACCAGCAGTGTGCATGTTCGTGAGAGTGCTGAGCTCCATGTTTAGGGGTGGACTATAAGTAGTGCATAGTGACATACTGCCTGGTGAAGTCATGTCTGACTCCGAGAGAGCATCATGTGGTCAACATGTGGATCTGGTTTAAAACTGGATTACAGTCCGTCACAGCGCTCTGACACAACATTCTTATTTCCTGATTGATTCAAAGTTGATCCTTTCTAAATGAATAAAAAAATGTTTTTGCACAACACTGTAAAGACCAGCATTTAAATTAAAACTTGAAATTTGGAGTCATTCCATAAAATGCAACTGAAATAAGAGTTATGAGGTTTGAAAGGGGATAAAACAAAATGAAGCTTTTGCTGCAACTTCTTAAGAAATGCTCAGTAAACTATATTTACAAATGAATAATAAATCATTTATCATTCAGTCGTTAGGATTGTGACGGGGGGTAGGCTTGATCTCAACATTGGTAAGGACAATTTAACAGCATAGCCTGCATGTACACTTTTTGGTGGCGACGGGACATTAATAAGACTAAACAGATTATTGAATAGGGGTCAGGGCTCCATTTCTCACTAATATGAACCTGATTAATTGATAGGCAAAATGATCAATGCAAAATAAATCTATATTATACTAGTGACACACCATTCGATTCCAACATTTGTTTTCAAAAACTATGAAAGAAAAATTTCAAGACTCAAAACTAAAGTATTGTAATATAAAAGGGATTTAGGGGGGAAAAAATCTGAGATATTCAAGGACCTATCTACATCTGAGGCATACTAGACTACCCCAAGACTTGGACAAAAATATTCTCATGAAATGCTGATGTGTGATTTCATTTCACAGATTTTTTTTCCCTTTTTTCTTCATATCAGTTAATGTTCATGTCAGTGTCCCCCTGAAGTTAACACAATCTTGGAGAGCTCCTTGTTTTTTTTTTGTTTTTTTTTTTAAATAAAGGGACTTGTTCTCTGAAGCCACCGCGTTGCATTACTGTAATGCACCTAATGCAATCAGTGATCCAAATGAGGGACAGCTAGTCTGACTTCATTGTTCCTTGTGGAGGCTGGCCTGGCCGCAATAGTTTTGCAGATTAGCAAGTTCACAAAGTTTAATATTATGCTAACTCTGATGCAAGTCAGATTTTCAGTAGCAAAATTAGTGGTATTTCCCCTACCACAACATTGACATCTTTTTGCATTACTTACAATGGCTGCTGCTGGCCAAAAAAAGACTTCTAATATCCATCTCCTTTTTGAAATAGACAGAAGGGGTGGCATGTTGTCAACATGAATCTGTCGGGGCTGTGTGAGTGTGCGCGTGGGGGGGGGGGAGTCATCTGCCAATCAAACGTGCGTTTGAGGGGGGAAAAAAATGGACCAACCCATTCAGCAAGTGAAAAGGGATAAATGTATGTCTGAAGATAATAAAAAATAATTCACTTAATAATGTTAGGGTTTATTCTATCCTTACAACATATGGGAAGACAATCCAAATTTCCCATATAATTGAAGTCATTATATTCCGCAAATAGACAATTTTAGCATCCTGAAAAGTTGGTAGTGTGATCTCCCTATCATCCCTATGCAAACCTACGCCCTTGGGTTATGAGACTGGCATGGTGACCTATAATACTACTATTACATGTATACTATAGACAGCATTTTGTATGGATGTCTTGATCATGTGATCGGAAATCGGGTCGATCGCCCCATTTTTCAAGGGATCGGAATCGGGTGAAAAGGAACAGGTTTTTAATAAAAAAAAATAAATGAAAAAATAATGTTTTTCTGCTTCATGCTCGTACAACATCTCACTCTCCATCATGCTGCTTTTTTTGGTCAGCTGGCAGCTGGAGATTGCTACTTAAAGTTAATGATGAATGAAAGGTTTGTAGTATTGATCTGGCGAGACAAGGCTCTGTAGCTCTATGATCAAATGCACAAATGTCAAATCATCGTTTAGTCAATTTTCATTGTTTAGAGGCTGTTCTCGGCAGCATAAGCATCAAAGCATGGGTGAATATGAGTGGACTCACTCATATGAATTATATGAATGTTATGGAAAGTGATTAAAAGTATGGCGTTAGAAGTGATGCAATTAAAAATGTGGGTGCGCCTATACTGTATTTTGTGCTGGTGCACGTTAAGAAAACAGTGCAACCAATGCAAAAAGTAAGTGTGGAGCTTTGGCAATATACAGGAAAGAGTTGGACAAAATCATGGAAATACCTTAAAAAATCAACAAAAACTAATTTAATATGGTTCAGGTCCCCCTTTTGCGGCATTTACAGCCTCAATTCTCTGAGGTATTGATTCATACAACTTTCGAATTGTTACCAAACAAATTTTAAACCATTCTTCAATTAGAATACCCTTTAACTCTTTTAGAGACAATGGTGGTGGAAATCGACGTCTTGATTGAATCTCTAAAACTGACCGTAATGCTTATGAATGTTGAGGTCTGGGGATTGTGCCAGCCATACGAGATGCTGAACTTCATTAGAATGTTCCTCATGCCATTCTTTAACAATTATGTTCAATGATTATAATGCCAAAATGTTAGATGTTTCCATTATTTTGTCCAACTGCTGTATATCGCAATGTTAATTTTTTCCAATATCATTCAGGCCTAATTTTATATATATATATATATATATATATATATATATACACTTTTTAAGGGCTAAAAAGTACCAAAATAATCCAGAAATACAATGCCATTGCCGAAAGATACAAAAATACACACATTTTATACTCAGCAACAATCCTGGAAAAAGCGGAAGAGGAAGTATTGTACTGTAAAATTTACAGTAATGTAACATGGTTGGAACTTTTGGTCAAATAAAAACAAAACAAAAAAAACTTTTTTCCAGTACTGGTTCGGGACGGCAGATTCTCAAGAACAGGTGACTCGGACTCAGGTGGAAAAATATGCGATCAGGATATCCCTAGTATTTTGCTAAGTAATTTTCAGATATACTTGCAGCAAGACAGAAAATTGTGAAAAGGCAAGATTTTATGCTAAAAGCATTAAAGAGTGAACGCTGAACCACACGTTTTAGGGGAGGTCCTCTATGTTGTAGAAAAAATGATGAAAAGTACAAAAAGATGAGGGACACTAATAAACATTTACCCATACTTTTTAAAGTTGTTGTTTGTACCAAGTCTAACCCCTTCCAATTTTTTGGTACAAATCTGACTTTTTTTTAATATAACAAATCAGTTACGAGCATGCCAGGCCTTAATTCTTGACATTAAGCTTGTCAATCTTCCTATAAAGTGTCAATTAGAATAAAAAAAATAAACAGCAAATGTGTTGATGCTGGAATGTGGTTTCAAGGTACACTAAAAATGTGTATTTCCCTCCCTAAAGGAATGTCTTTGAAAATGACATTTCAACAACTTTTCCCGTGGAACTTTCAATGCCCAAAAGAACCAGACACACACGGCCGAGCTTTGTGCGGAATATGGTCGGAATGTGGACTCGTCAGTGGAGCGTGTGGAGAGGAAGAGGAGTCGCGACGCCTGCCAAGAGTGTTGTTATTCAGGTCCACGCGCCTCGGCATCTGTGTCAGCTAATGAGAGAAACTCAGCTCTGTTTCATGTGGTCTCCCCGGACTGGGAATTAGCATCTCCAAAGACAGACACCGCCAGCGGGATGGAGGGAGAGGAGAAGAAGGAAGGGGAGATAGGCACTAAGAAGTGTATGGAGAGAGGTAAAAAAAAAATGGGGAGAAATAAGCATGATGGACGGGGAGGTGAATATAAACACAACTCTCCTCTCACACACACAGTGTAGCATATTGACAAGATGAAGTTAAGTGAGGTGGCGGAGTGTGAGACAGCTCTTAATAGGTCCCTGATGGACCTCCGAGATGAGAGGCCAGCTTCTCAAACACAGGAGGAGAGTCAAAGGTCAGAGGTCAGAGGGCAGTCGATCAGTGCGAGCCCACCCTTCTCATCATCCACCCTCCCGATCCCTCTCCCACTTGACTGCGCAGCGCCTGATGATTATTAACACGTTAAAACACTTAAGCAGCGCTGGGAGCAAACGCACCCCAGCGAGCCACACAGATGAGAGGAGAGGGAGGAGGTGTGTATGCTAATGATTTGCCTTGTATAAATCACTAATCACCTCATTGGTGACACCATAGGGACATACGCAGACACACACACAAGACACAGAAGCAGCGATATCAACCTAATAAATATTTCTCTTTTGCATTTCTTTTTCAAAGATACACTGCATATTTAACAAGCTTGTTCCCGTTGTGTGCGTGCGTGTGTGTGCCCAGCCCAAATTTGGCTCTCGTGAAAGTAATCTGCAGCAGGTTTTTGTATACTCAAGCAGGGAGCCCTCTCATCTGTGCTTAGCCCAGTAAATGTCGAGTGATTGAAGGGTTTGATGTGCAATGATTCAGCTGGGAACTCGTCTGTCTGCGATGAGCAGCGCTGTCTCATAATCTGGTGAAGTGAGCCAAAACCATTTCCAGTTCGACAAAAAAAACCCCACACACATTAGCTCAACCACTTGCAAACAGCTTGCCGAGAAGTACGATCTGACACAAATTAGATAATGAGGTAAATGGGACATGATATAATACAGTGAAAGGATATGATGAATAATTCTATGGTGAATATATCATTAAACAGCAATTAATTGTTCAAATATTGAAATTAAAAGGGGAAAGGCAGACGAAGAAGCAACTTTGTAAGACTTGAAGGTAGTACCATGAGTTTGAACTGTATAGTACTGTTTAAAGTAGGCATGTGCTGGTATGAGATTCTGACGTTATGATAACCTCAAACAAAAACTTTTCACTGGACCACAGTATTGCAATTACAACTCTAAAATGCGTTACTTTGCTATATCTAGGTTTAAAAAAACACACACAAAAAAAACCCTTTTTTTCCCCATTGAACAGTTTTATTTTTCAAAACATATTAGCAAATTGGAACATAAGTAGAATGTTAAGTTAAAATAAATTATAAAAAATAAGAAAAAAAACTAAAACAAATTCAGTCCTTTAGGTGAACAAAAATAATTGAATTATTTTCCCTAAAAAGCACGTGCGTATGACTCGTATCATGTGTACATTATACACACTCTCTATTTCACAACATAGACAGTTGCCAGAGAGAGAAAAAAAAAAACACGTTTTACCACTGCTAGACACACTAAACACGCTGGAGTTAACTCTTGTAGATGGTGGGAAACGTTTATGATAGTGTTTACTTATCTTTAATTTGTATAAATGCGAAATCGTATTGGAGGTATTGCCTCCGCGGCAGCCACCCTCTGCAAACATGCTTTACATATTGGTTCGCCCTCCTCTCCTCTATGCCGCGGTCATCTGTAACTTTTCTGCAGCCATAATCCCATACCAGCGATTTAGGGGCAGTTTAAATGGCGACTCTGCGACACGAAGACGCAATGACTATGTTGCGGAGTGGCCTCGCGTGCAAATGGTATCGGCAAAGACGAAAAATTCTGAATCCTGCCTCCAAAGTGGAAGAATTCGATTGCGGGGGATTGAGGGGGGCTATCTCCGTATGCATATCAAAGGCTCCCGCGGCGCGACACCGCGCCGATAACGTCAGCACTCGTACACGTCACATTGGGCGTACGCAAACATACTAAACATTAAAAACAGCAAATATGGCGGAATGTCGGCTTTAATTTACTGTTTTAATAATATTTTTTATTTAAATGTGTTGAATGTTTCCATTTTTGTGCCTTTTTGAACAAAAGAAAAATGCCATCGCTTCGAGTGAGCGGGCATATTTTTTTCCAGGCTGAGGAACTTTGGTGGGGTAGAGTGTTTCATTTGCTGTCGCCTTGTAAATCTGCACTGCCCCCTAGGGCCTGGCATGAATACTACATCGTTTTCATGCGGAATTGCGAGATTGTTCGACTGGAGACAGGCCCATATGAATGCAAACATGAAATTTTTCGTCTTCTCGGAGAGTCACCATGTGAACGGCCCCTTAGTTTTTTTTCGATGGGGGGAAAGTTCAGGAGTTTCACCTCCTCCAGCCATCGTGTAGCACAGCTAACTCACTGACACTGAGAAACAACCGGTTGGGGAGGGTTGAGCCTTGCAGCTGCAAGCAAGGGATTTCTCCCTGCAATTTTTGGATATAAAAAACAGCTAATACCGTAGGGACGGTATGACGGAAAAATTTAGTGGTTTTCAAACCGTGATGTTTTCATACAACGGTATACTTTGAGACCGGTAATCGGTACATGTCTAGTTTGGTCCTTATTGAAAATAATCTGGTCACAGTGAAGCAGAGTTATGAACGCACTTCTTAATCTAAAAACACTTTCCCTTTCACAGCACCTGTGCAAAGTGGGCGAACAGCCAGGCAAACTCATGTTATGAAAGGAGTTGAGTGCCTCTTACTCTGACTTTTCAGCACAGATGAAGGCACACACGGATAAAAGAAGCATACTGCTCAGTGGTTTTCAACATTAGCATTCCTCGTCCACAGATGGCAGAAATACCTTCTACTTCTCGATTTTTGGCAGTCAGGTTAGTTTTATCGCACGCGACCGACACCTAGAGGATTTCAGTGGTTTCACCTCAATGGTTTTTTATTTTTTTTTGCTTTGTTTTGAGGGGAAATATTTGAATTAGAAAACAAGGTTCAGATGCTACAATCACTTAGAGGCTTCAGTTACAGATACAGTGGTATGAAAAAGTATCAGAACTTTATGGAATTTCTCATATTTCTGCATAAAATAACTATCAAATGTGATCTGATCTTTGTCAAAATCAAAAAGATGAAAATACAGTGTCTGCTTGAACTAAAACCACCCAAACATTTATAGGTTTTTATATTTTAATGAGGATAGCATGAAAACAATGCCAGAAAAGAGAAAAATAAGTAAGTGAACCCTCTGCCTAAGGAGACTTAAAGAGCAATTGAAACCAATTTTTACCAAACATTTTAAATCAGGTGTGTGCCCAATCAGTGATGAGTGGTTTAAAGCTGCCCTGCCCACTATGAAACACACACCTGGTAAGAAATGTCTTGATGAAACGCATTGTCTGATGTGCATCATGGCTCGGCCAAAAGAGCTGTCTGAAGACCAGCGATCAAGGATTTTTGATTTGTATAAAGCTGGGAAAGGATACTAAACCATCTCTAAAAGTCTGGATGTTCATTAATTGACAGTCAGAGAAGTTGTCTAATAATGGAGAGGGTTTGGCGCTGTTGCTTGTCCCCCAAGGAGTGGCTGTCCACCAAAGATGACGCCAAGAGTTCCGCGCAGAATACTCAGAGAGGTAAAAAACAAACAAACAAAAAAACAGAACCCTACAGTGTCTGTTAAAGACTTACAGAAATCACTGGCACAGTCCAATATCTCTGTGCACACATCAACTACTATTATATGTAAAAGATATGGCCAAGAACGGTTTTCATGGGAGGACTCCACGGAGGAAGCCACTGCTGTCTAAAAAAAACTTTGTTGCTCGTTTAATGTTTGCAGAAAGGCACTTAGACACTCCACAGACGTTTTGGCAAAATATTATACATATAAGAAACCAGTTGAATTCCACCAAAGTTGAATTGTTTGGGAGTAACACTCACCATCATGTGTGGAGGAAAAATGGAACAGCGCACCAACATCAAAACCTCATCCCCACCATGAAGCATAGTGGAGGGAGCATCATCGTTTGGGGCTGTTTTGCTGCCTCGGGGCCTGAACAACTTGCAGTCATTAATGGAAGAATGAATTCAAAAGTTAATCAGAATGTTTTTCAGGATAACCTGAGGCCGTCTGTCAGACAGTGTTAGCTAAAAAGAGGAAGGATGCTGCAACAAAACAATGATCCAAAACACAGAAGTAAATCAACTTCAAAATGGTTTCAGAAGAACAAATACACGTTCTGAAGTGGAAAAGTCAAAGTCCAGACTTGAACCCCATTGAGATGCTGTGACATGACCTAAAGACAGCAATTCATGCCAAACATCCCAGTAATCTGACTGAACTACAGCAGTTTTGTAGAGAAGAATGGGCCAAGATTAGTCCTGATCGATGTGCCAGACTGATCTGCAGTTACAGGAAGCGTCTGGTTGAAGTTATTGTTGCCAAAGGAGGGGCCACAAAATATTAAATGTGATGGTTCACTTACTCATTTTTCCCCCTTCTGTCATTGTTTGCTTACTATTGTCAGTAAAATATGAAAACCTATAAATGTTTGGGGGGTTTTAATTAAAGCGGACACTGTTTTTTCATCTGTCGGACTTTGACGAAGATCAGATCGCATTTGATGGCGCTTTTATGCAGAAATGTGAGAAATTCCAAAAGGTTCAGATGTCAAAAGGTTCAGTCAAAAATCAAAGTATACAATTTAAAAAAAAAAAAAAAAAGGGAGCATGAAGCAGTTTCTAACATTTAAACTCGTAAGTCAAGGTGCGTATGGTTTATTTCGTTGGTCAAATGCAGACGTCTGAATATAAATGCAACTGTGGCACCAAGGTGATTTTTGTGCTTGCAGAGTAACAGGGCCACTATGTTGAATAGTAAATTGAGCCACAGTTGACTCGTGGGTCAGCCCTCCATCTGTCATAGTTGGTAACATGCAGCATTTCAAGATGGACGTAATCCTGTTCTCTCAGGGTGTGCATGTGCGTCTATGCACGTGTGTGTCCTGAGGGGGGCATTTTGTGTGTGTTGGAGGGGGGGGCGTATGAGCGGCTGCTGGGGGTGGATCAGCCAGTGAAGTGGTCAAACAGCCCCAGATGGGTTTCTAATAGCTTTAATCCAACAGGTCACCATACTAGACCTGGTTCTCTCTCCTCCACCGGTTACCCCAGCCTCCACACCCACCCCTTATACCTCTGCCCCCCCCCCCCCCCCCAGCTTGCTTTCAACTCCCCCTCTGCTTATCTAACCTCCCACTTTCCTTCCACCTCCCCCCTACCCACATCCACCTCCTGTCTCACTCCTGTCTTTCCAGGAAAGCAGCGAGAAACTAATGAGGCCTGGCTGGCATTTATCCATCCCTCCATCCCCTGGTGTGTGTATATTTGTGTGCATGTGTAAGTGATCTATTAATTTACAGCTAATACTATATTTGTCTTCATCAAAAATAACCATGGACTAGGACAACCTTGTGTAATGTGCACGCAAATTAACGCTATGATACGATCGGCGGAAAACTCTGGCGGGAAGACTGCGGAAACACAGGTAGTGATGGACCATTAGAAATGAGAATTCCAAAGCAGCTTTTCAAGGGTGGAAATCAAGTTTTCCGCTCCATTTAAATGTTCCTTTTTTCTGGGAGATGCATCCCACATCGGATTGGACATCCCCTTTATTTCTCCACGGAGTAACCAGATGGGAAATCGTTCCCACTTTTCTCTGTTGTCCCGGAAGCACCTGCCCGTTTTCCACGAGGGGGAACTCTCCCATAGAAACAAACATTGAACTGACTTAAGTCACACACAAACACATACAGGCAGGCAGCAGTGCTGAAATTTACCTTTCCTAACAGTGTAATATAATCAGAAATCCTCATTGCAGGAGTGTGCCGACAGAGTGAGTTAATGAGAACCATTTCCGGGAGATTTCGAAGACTGCTCACACCTCGACATTTGATTTCATTTAGAGGGCGGCTGATAATACGATGGGAATCACATGCATGCTGGCGAGACGAGGATGAAGAAGAGGATGTGCCGCACACATCACTGTGACAGTCATTAGTGCCAAGTGACAGCTTGTAGTGGCCTCTCAGTAAAGGTGTGTGCGTGTGTGTGTCAGGGGAGCAATATGTGATGCATTACACCAACAACAGGTTCACACCAGCAGCTCAACCAAGCTGACAGTGTTAATATTGCAATATTATTATTCAACGGAGCAGAGATAGCTGAAGGTGAGATGACCTGAGTGGGTGACAGGACTAATTAACCACCGTTTGACCCCACCCGCAGACAGCTGCTTGTGTGCCTGTGTGCTTAGGCGTGTGTGGATCTGTCCATTTCCAATCATCCACAAATAATTGTTTGTCTTTTTCACATTCTTCTGCCCGTCAAATAATTCAGGCATCACATCTCAGATGCATCTGAGTGGATGATGTGATTTGCATAGAGAAGACAAAGTGAATTATCACACTAGACAATGCAATTGCACCCAGTATCCGGTAAATATCATCATGTAAAGGCAGCTAATCATCAGCTCGCAGGCGTCCATCAGCACCTGGAACATAATCCCACGGAAGGAACTGGTAACTCAGCTTCAAAAGGAACTCGACTGTGGAAGGGCTGATAGGTACATTTACATATTTAAATTCAAATTGTGCACTATATGTCTTTATTCTTCTGCCAGTCATCTTATCAGCTACTTTTCCCCTCTCAGAGAGCAATATCGCTAAAAAGGTGGACTACTTGTTTACACAGAACCACTAAAAGGCATCAGTCTGTTTTGAATGAGACGATTAAGCACTATGGCTGTTATTTATCATTGTGTTAATTTAACAAATATGAAAATTTGAGAAGAGTTTTATGTGTCCCACTGTCCATGACTTGCTAGTCAGTGGTCCCTCATTTTTCCCGGTTGATGGGGACCAGAACCCGCCACAATAAGTGAAAAACCGCAAAGTAGCGCCCCCCCTATTTATTTTTATTTTTTTGTGCACGTTCATTGTATTCAGATTTAGCATTGGAAAGAGATATATATAAGACATGTGTTTTTTTAACTTTTTTCCCCAAAGTATTAAAATATATATATATATATATTCATTCATTCATTCATTTTCCATGCCACAGGTTTTTTTTTTTTTTTTAAGAAATGGTTTTTAAGCACTTCAAATGTAATAATTATGATAAGTTTAAAGCATGTTACTGTCTCACATAATTAGTTTTAAACAATAAGGTAGAAAATGTTTGTCTTTCCTAAATGCTTCATTGAATTAGTCTGCTCAAATCCACTCAAGCTGCTCACTTACACACAATGAGTTGCCACGGCAACTGTTCAACAAGTTAAACAATGATTGAGGCATGCGGCACTTTGAAGTTTCGGCTTCCAAGCCTCTCTGGCAAGATCAAACCTTAATGTCTGTCAATCATCGTGAACTTCAATAATCAACTCCAGTGCACTGCCTGACCAAGAAAAGCGGCAGGAGCGGAGGTGAGCGACTACGTGATCGGATCGGGACAGCTCTATAAAATACTACACTTTCCGTGAATGGCAGCCAATGAGTTTAAACATGCTATGTGCCATTGGCCTAATTAAAACAGTGAGGGAAAGTATTTGAATACACTGTGATTTTGCAAGTTCTCGCACTTAGAAATGATGGGCGGGTTTGAAATTTTCGTGGTAGGTTCTTGTCCACTGTGAGAAGCGATCTAAAAAAAAAACATAAATCACAGTGTATGATTTTTTTAAAAAATCATTTGTATTATACTGCTGCAAAAAAGTATTTGAACACCTGAGAAAATCAATGTTAATATTTTTACAGTAGCCTTTGATTACAATTACAGAGGTAAAACGTTTCATATAACTTTTATTTAAGAGATTTGCAGAGACTGCAGCAGGGATTTTGCACCACTGCTCCACTTAGATCTGGTCTTGATCAATCAGATTTCTGGGCTGTCACTGAGAAACACGGAGTTTGAGCTACCGCCAAAGATTTTCTAAATTTAATTGGGTCTGGAGACTGGCTAGGCCCCTCTAGAACCTTGATATGCTTTTACGAAGCAACTCCTTGGTAATTCTGGCTGTCTGCTTCAGGCCATTGTCATGTTGGAAGACCCAGTCACGACCCATTTTCAATGCTCTAACTGAAGGAAGGAGGTTATATGCATACCCATATGCAGAAAAACATCCCCAAATCATGATGCTACCACCCCCATGCTTCAGATGGTAGAGATGGTGTTCTTGGGATGGTACTCATCATTATTCTTCTTCCAAACACTATGAGTGGAATTAAGACCAAACAGTTCCATTTTAATCTCATATGACCACAAGACTTTCTGCCATGACTCCTCTGGACCATCTTGATTTTTAAACCATGACGTCTTAGTGTATTACTAACAGTAAGCTTGGAAACGGTGGTCCCAGCTCCTTTCAGGTCATTGACCAGCTCCTCCTGTGTACTTCTTGGCTGATTCCTCACCATTCTTAGGATCACATAGATCCTACGAGGTCGATCTTGCATGGAGACCCAGTCCGAGGGAGATTGACAGTCATGTTTAGCTTCCTCCATTTTCTAATAATTGCTACAACGGTGGATCTTATATCACCAAGCTGCCCCATAACCCTTTCCAGCCTTGTAGATGTCTACAATTCTGTCTCTGGTGTCTTTGAACAGCTCTTTAGTCTTGACCATGATATAAATTGGAGTCTTCCAGTTGTTATGGGGTGGACAGGTGTTTATAAGCAGCTAACCACCTAAAACATGTAAAAAAAAAAAATCCACGTCAACTCCACTTATTCGTTGGACTTTTTAAAGGCAACTAATATGTCTTTGAGGCTCACAATGGTATACCGCAAGCATGCTATTTTTAGACCGTGACGTCGCATTGTAAAGCGGAAGTAAAGCCAAAGTGGGACATTATAGACCCGCACTCACATAGAAACAACGTAATTTGGTCCACTTTTCTCCGGTAATCTTTTAAAAACGAACATGCCGATCACGCATTACTTTTTTTGGAACTTGAAGAAACGACTCTAGACATTACAACACATGAAGGATGTTTTCTTCATACGTTTCCGGAAACCAAAAACTCGGGAGGAAAAAATGTGAAGACCGAATCAACTTGTGCGGACTTTAACACCAGCTCAGTGAATCCATTCACATTTCATATGCAGTAAACATTTTGATGGGTTGTCATGGTCTTTCAGAGGACAAAGAGGTAAGCCATTTTTATATTTTTAACTTATTTTTTTTGCATAACGGTGTGCCGTACTGCTTCCGTCTGACAATGAATGACCTGAAAAGGATTACAATGGTGTCTGACTGCCACTGTTATCGTTTCTGTCATATATATATCATATATATATACCTATATACAGTGCCTTGCAAAAGTATTCGGCCCCCTTGAATCTTGCAACCTTTCGCCACATTTCAGGCTTCAAACATAACGATATGAGATTTAATTTTTTTGTCAAGAATCAACATTAAGTGGGACACAATCGTGAAGTGGAACAACATTTATTGGATAATTTAAACTTTTTTAACAAATAAAAAACTGAAAAGTGGGGCGTGCAATATTATTCGGCCCCTTTACTTTCAGTGCAGCAAACTCACTTCAGAGGTTCAGTGAGGATCTCTGAATGATCCAATGTTGTCCTAAATGACCGATGATGATAAATAGAATCCACCTGTGTGTAATCAAGTCTCCGTATAAATACATCTGCTCTGTGATAGTCTCAGGGTTCTGTTTAAAGTGCAGAGAGCATTATGAAAACCAAGGAACACACCAGGCAGGTCCGAGATACTGTTGTGGAGAAGTTTAAAGCCGGATTTGGATACAAAAAGATTTCCCAAGCTTTAAACATCTCAAGGAGCACTGTGCAAGCCATCATATTGAAATGGAAGGAGCATCAGACCACTGCAAATCTACCAAGACCCGGCCGTCCTTCCAAACTTTCTTCTCAAACAAGGAGAAAACTGATCAGAGATGCAGCCAAGAGGCCCATGATCACTCTGGATGAACTGCAGAGATCTACAGCTGAGGTGGGAGAGTCTGTCCATAGGACAACAATCAGTCGTACACTGCACAAATCTGGCCTTTATGGAAGAGTGGCAAGAAGAAAGCCATTTCTCAAAGATATCCATAAAAAGTCTCGTTTAAAGTTTGCCACAAGCCACCTGGGAGACACACCAAACATGTGGAAGAAGGTGCTCTGGTCAGATGAAACCAAAATTGAACTTTTTGGCCACAATGCAAAACGATATGTTTGGCGTAAAAGCAACACAGCTCATCACCCTGAACACACCATCCCCACTGTCAAACATCGTGGTGGCAGCATCATGGTTTGGGCCTGATTTTCTTCAGCAGGGACAGGGAAGATGGTTAAAATTGACGGGAAGATGGATGCAGCCAAATACAGGAACATTCTGGAAGAAAACCTGTTGGTATCTGCACAAGACCTGAGACTGGGGCGGAGATTTATCTTCCAACAGGACAATGATCCAAAACATAAAGCCAAATCTACAATGGAATGGTTAAAAAATAAACGTATCCAGGTGTTAGAATGGCCAAGTCAAAGTCCAGACCTGAATCCAATCGAGAATCTGTGGAAAGAGCTGAAGACTTCTGTTCACAAACACTCTCCATCCAACCTCACTGAGCTCGAGCGGTTTTGCAAGGAAGAATGGGCAAGAATGTCAGTCTCTCGATGTGCAAAACTGATAGAAACATACCCCAAGCGACTTGCAGCTGTAATTGGAGCAAAAGGTGGCGCTACAAAGTATTAACGCAAGGGGGCCGAATAATATTGCACGCCCCACTTTTCAGTTTTTTATTTGTTAAAAAAGTTTAAATTATCCAATAAATTTTGTTCCACTTCACGATTGTGTCCCACTTGTTGTTGATTCTTGACAAAAAATATAAATTTTATATCTTTATGTTTGAGGCCTGAAATGTGGCGAAAGGTTGCAAGGTTCAAGGGGGCCGAATACTTTTGCAAGGCACTGTACTTCTTTGCAGCAGTATAATACGAATAAATTGTTTTTAAAAAATCATACACTGTGATTTCCGGATATTTTTACTCTTTAGACTGTCTCTAACAGTGGACAAGCACCGACCATGAAAATTTCAAACCTGCCCATCATTTCTAAGTGGGAGAACTTTCAAAATCGCAGGGTGTTCAAATACTTATTTTCTGCACTGTAAATAATGTGATGTGTTTCTGCTGTATTCTGCTAAAATTAGTTCAATGTTAAAGAGCCATGCGGCAAGACAAGCACCCAGCAGAATTAAATGTGAAATAAAAGGCATCTAAAATCAATGTGTTCATTTGGCATTTGACAGGAGCCATCATGATTTAGACGCCTCCAACATGGCTGATTAATGACCATCCTTTGGCTTCGCACAATGCTGCATGTTGGCCCACAGACTGTGATACTATCCCCTCTCTCTCTTTCTAAATATGTCTTTCTCTGTTTCCCATTCACATCCTTGCTTTCTGTCCAGGTCTTGCCCGCTCTCGCTCTCTTCCTTCTCTTTCTGCCTAAATATCTCTCGCCCACAACCGCCCTCCCTCTCTCACTCTTTTTCTTTCTCCTCTCAAGCGTGGAATCATTTAATTATTGCCTATAGCTGTTTTGGCAAGCTATTGAATGCCCACCTCTCAAAGCCTGGAGGAAACAATTTACCCGGGGATATCACATACACACACAGCCACATAAGCGGACACACACACGCACACACAACTTCAAGGAGTGGATTTATTACAGCAGCAGCAGCAGCAGTTCACAGAAATCCATCACCATTTCCTGACAGAGAAAATAGTTCAGGGAGAAAAATAAGATATTAAGAAAACCAAGAAATCTTTTGGGTGGAACTGAGAACCTGGAATAGTTTTGCATATATTGTAAATGTATTTTTTTCCCCCTTCCATACAGATAAGGGATGTGTTGAGGCTTGGTGTGTGTGTGGGTGTCTGTGTGCGTGTGCAAGAGAGGGTGGGGGAAAAGGGCAGGGGGGTGTTAAAGTAATGATTACATGTCATAAAACATTTAAACCGTTTAACTCCCCATAATGAGAACAGGAGGAAGTGATTTATTTGGGACTGTGGTGTGAATGTCATGTAAAACCTATTGGTATTATTAAGCTATTATCACATTTTTATAACTAGAGATAATGTATGTATTTTGTTTCTTTTGAAGGTATAGCAGCCACTCTCGCCATACTACTAAATGCTCAGCATTGCTAAGTTTCTGAAGTGTGTGTTTGTGTCAGTTGAACTCGTGCAGTGTGAAGCAACCATCTAGGGCTGTAGCGATCGATTATTTTAGTAGTCGATTAATTGATGAACTAGTTAGTTCAAATAATCGAGTAATCGGATAAGGAACATAAAAAGTTTAAATACCTGAGCTGAGCCTCAAATGGTATGGAAAAAACAATATGAGGCTCTAAGTACAACAAAAGAACAACTGGCTAACTTACATAGCAAAAGTCTGCTACATTCACTGCTCTTTTAAAAAAAAATTTTTTTTTTTTTTTTAACAATGCTCTTAACAAATGGTTCAAACACATACCATACCATGCCATCATCTACCACTTGCTCCGAGGTCCGGTTACGAAAGACTTTCAAAACAAATAGTGCTGTCGAATTTATCGCGTTAAGGGGTGGTAATTAATTTTTCTAATTAATCACGTTAAAATATTTGATGCATTTAACATATGTGCGAAATGACCTGCCTCAAACAGATTACAATGACGCCTTTTTTTGCGCATTGAGAGCTAAGAGGCAGAGAAATGCGAGTGGACACAGGCGTTCAATGGACCGCGCCATATTTTTGGCATAAGCTTTGGCAACTCTTTCACAATAAACATAGCTATTGTTATGAGCGACGTGGGGAAAAATGACAGGAGATGATCTTTTTCTTAACACGCTTCATTGAACACAACGCAGAACAAATACCATTTGCAGCCACCACTGACAGTCATGGTTGCCCAACTTCCCATCATGCATTTGGGCGGAACAGTTAAGTCACTACAGTATCATTTAGTGAAAGCACAACAAAAATAATATTCATATCTCTCAAAAAAAATTATGTTCACAAAAAGAAAAGCGCTCAATGCAAAGAGAACTGGCATTCCCAATCAAAATAGCCACGCAAAATACACATAAAACTTACTCAGACTTACTCAGGTCAAACTCTATTCAAAGATTTCCTTTAGCTCAACAAATCCACTAGACGGCAATAATTAGTCACAATATACAAACTATCAGAGGTCTCGTACGTTGTGAAGTCAACACTCAAATGAACGTAAGGTACAATGAACCTGGAAACTACGGCGTCAGTCGAGGGGCAAAATACACTCGTTGGCTAGATCTCTAATTGATTTAAAACTCGCCGTTAACATCTTGTGATGTATTTCAATCACTACCTTACGTAGTTAAAGACACTTTGGAAGAATGGCAGGGAGCCCATGTGACGTCCCGCTCGGCGACGTCAACAATGGCGAGCTATTAATTTATTTTTTGATTGAAAATTTTACAAATTTTGTTAAAACGAAAACGTTAAGAGGGGTTTTAGTACTATACTATACTTTTAGTACTATACTTTTAGTACTATAGTACTATACTTTTAGTACTATACTATACTATACTATGAGTACTATAACTTGTACTCACATTTATCTTGTAAGAACTACAAGTCTGTCTATCCGTGGATCCCTTTAACAGAAAGAATGTTAATAATGTAAATGTCCTCTTGTGGATTTATTGTTATAATAAGCAAATACAGTACTTATGTACAATATGTTGAATGTATATATCAATCTTGTGTCTTTTCTTTCCATTCCAACAATAATTTACAGAAAAATGTGGCATATTTTAGAGATGGTTTGAATTGCGATGAATTACGATTAATTAATTTTTAAGCTGTGATTAACTCGATCAAAAATTTTAATCGTTTGACGGCCCTAAAAACAAACCATTACAACGCCGCTTTAATTAAACGAATACTCGAAGCTACAACCATCCCATGCATCTTTTTTTAGCAGTGAAAAGCGTACACAAAACAGTTAGGAGACGAGAAGAATAGCGCAACACAACTGGCACCTATTGAGAGGAAATTAATGACCCATCTACATTGTCTGCATTGTAATTGTGTGAGGGCGTCCGGAGGGTGGGCCACCTTTTAAGATGATGTCCACTGAGAAAAGAACATTAAAAACGGAGGACGCGGCAAAAAAGGTGGATGAAAGGGAAAGGCAACGCTGACAGCAATGACGGCTGTAAATTTTCACCAGAGCCCCCAGTTCATTACAGGGTGATCAGAGAGCGGGCTGGTCGAGACAAAGGGCCTTAGTGTTGTTAGCCAGCTCCATCAGTGTTACACCGGGGTCAGCTCTTTAACTCACGGCCAATGAATAACTGGGCTTTCAGCTCAGACAATGGCGGCCTGGCTTTCCCCAGCTTCAAGTAGGTCCTGACTATTGTCGACAGCCCAAACCGGGGAAGTTACCAATCTGTAGAAGCGCCGAGAAGTTAAAAGGCGCGCTGGATGTGATTTAAGTTGTGTGTGCCTGTGTGTCTGCAACCCTAGAGAGGTCAAGAATACTCCATCATCACCATGTCATTAAAGTTTCAAGTGCATAGTGCATATGAGGCCTGCAAGATGTGCAAAGAGCGCGTGTGTGTGTTTCGCTTACAGGTAGCGCAAAATCCCAACTGCAACAATTCGAGTGAACCCCACGCGTCAGTTCAGCACACACGGGCTGCATTTCAATGGATTTTACAGCCAATTATGTGAAGCTTCTCATTTAATTCAAACCGGAGCCTCTTCATTAAACTACTGCTGGAGACGTGCGCATGCATGTTTTTAAGCAGGCAAATAATGAGGGGAATTTTCATGCATACAAACCATTCAGATCACTGTGACGCAAAGACAAAGGAGAAATTCCTACACCATATTTAAAACAAGCATAATTTGTACATAGGCTATGAGGTATGTTAATGCACCAGTGGGGTTTGTGGTCGGAATATCTGTTACTTTTATTTAGCTAAACATGGTACTGTAAATATAAATAATACTGACTTCCTGTTAAGCCAAGGAACAAGGCTGGTTGCAGAAAAAAAAAATATATATATATTGAAAAGGTCTTTTCTCCCTCCTCTAAAACAAAACTGCACTTCATCGGTAGTCTCTATCGCGCACTATGCCTTCCATTCAAATAGCAATGCAGCAAATTCGTAAACACTCATTTACATTCCTAACTGTCACTCAGAAACACACACGCACACACACACTCCCTCCATGGAGCATTCAGTCCTCATCAGTTGACACCCGGAGTTGCTCAGGTTTCTATACGAGGCTGAAAAAAAACTCTCCCCGTCTTTCGCTCACTGTGACAGTAGGTGTTGCATACTAATGTGTGTGTGGTGTGTGTGTGTGTCTCAGGGGGTTGAAACGAGGAAGTCCTCTCCCATTACTTAGTGCCCACCAGCTGGGCAGGGGCAAGGGCTACAGCAGCTAGACAGATGGTACCGTCACCCCCTGCTCACACACAAAGTAAAACACACACACACAACTATATAAACACACAATAGTGTAACAGTGAGGATTGAAGAGGAAGTCATTAGCTCGGAAAACCACAAGATTCCTTATTGAACGAGGAGGAGGAAGAGGAGGGAAGGAGGTATGAAGATAAAGGGGGGGGGGGGGGAGTGAAAGAGAGAGTGAGGGGGTTTCATCCGAAATTCAGTTCTGCTGAGGCAATCTGTCATGGTTGAAATAATTGCTCTCGTCTTGCGTGAATGAAGTGATCTGTCGTCGCCGGCTCCATTAGGGCCTTAAGAACTGCCCTCACACACACCGCGTACACACTCACGCATGGCCAGAAAGACGTGACCCTCCTGAACGCCCCAAGTGAGACGCTACTGTGATGTCTTGAATAAACTGAAAATTTTGGTAGGAGACAAGATGGGAGTAATGGTAAGTGAACGCATGGATGAAGTGTGCCTACTTTTTCTCCATCATTCATAATCACTTTACGTCTGGATTCTGGATGTGTTTTATCAGTAAGAGTAGAGCGCCAGGCTGGGGTCTCCATAGGTCAACATCGTGCGGTTGTCAATTGTACTGTGTTTGGCTCGGCTGATGCGCAGTGTTGAATGAGAAAACAAAAATTGGAGGAGAGCTGTAATTGCACTTAAACTGCTGTTTCTTGACTAATATTTGTGCAAGTGGTGAAAAGAGTCTTCAGACATATTGCCTCTAGGGCTGTCATTGAGCTGTCATGTGTTGAACATACTTAGCAATTTTCTGCTACAGCCACACTTAAGTCATCTAATGTGGCCTTGCTATGAGGCAGTCAGAAATGAAATTAAATAACAGTTATTATTCTGATTCAGTTTATGTCTTAAAGGGAACCACAGATAGGAAGACATGTATTTCTTAAAAGATAAATGTGAGTATGAGTTATAATAATTTGATATTAAAACCCCTCCTAATGTTTTTAAGATAATTTGTAAAAATTTAAACCCAAAAATTAACTCGTAGCTCGCAATTGTTGTTGACGTCGCAGGGCGGCGACGTCACATGGCCACGCTGCCGTACTTCCACAGTGTCACTCTTTAACAATGTAAGGTAGTGATTTAAATACACCACAAGCTGTCAATGGCGAGTTTTAAATGATCAGAGATCAAGCCAATGAGTGTGTTTTGTCCCTTGACTGACGCCGTAGTTCTCTTTTTATTCCTCAGTGTGGGTCCATTGTGCCTCATGTTCAATTGTATGTTGTGACGATAACACACCTGCTAATGGCTCCAAGCATCATAGTTTGTATATTGTGACTAAATATTGCCATCCAGTGTATTTGTTGAGATAAACAAGTTGCTAAAATGTTTAACTCATTTGCTCCCAAAAATGTATAAGTATGTTCTATTTTTAATTGCATTAGTGTCCCAAAACGTATTTATATGTCTTTTATGTTTTTTTTTCATAAGAGACATCTCTGGGTTCTCATTCAACTGAGCTCCAAAGCACAAAGCTGAAAATCCATTTTAAAGCAATAAAACTGGCCACTGGGAGGCAGTAGCGCATTTGGTAAGACCCATAACCCGATTCAACAGCAACGAACTGCCAGGCAGCACGACCAGGGCGCCGGCGGAAGGATGCATGGCGGCAGACGACCGAGCAGAACAACCGAGAAGACGCCTTGGATGCCAAGCGCTGGACAACCCAGCAGAACGACCGGGACCACCAGTGCAACGGACGATGTCATTGAGTCTGTGCTGCTCGCAGAGCCCGCAGGGACTCAAAAAAATTCATCTTTATGAGACAGGCGGCGATGAGGGAAAAGTTAACCCAGCTGTCGCGGACAAAACAGCGTCATAACAGTTAGTTATGTGTAAATAAATTGTTACTTTGCTATCAAAAGCTCTATTTGTCTTGTTGTTTATGTTATTTTGTATAAGAAAAACATTATTCAGATGTTTGGGATGTAACTAAAGCAAAAATAGCTGTGTTAAAGTCAAAGTTATGTTTGAAATGTATGCTTTCACAAAAAGCTCAATTTCTCAGTTTTTTTTTTTTTAATTTTTTTTTATCAGAAATTGGAAAATTGCTCAAACTAAGCTATTTTCTAATGCTGATTTCTAAAGAGTGGAAAAGGATATGAACCTATTTTTTTCCAGCTGAAAGAAGGGAGTCTAATCTTTCTTTTGGTGAGTTCCATGTTTATATAGCAATAGAACAGAATTTTCTGTGGGCCTTGCAAAATCTGTCAAAATCCAGTAAAACGGCCGGGAGCGAAGGGCCTTTCTCCGGTGAAAATGGCTGGGAGTGAATGAGTTAAATAGGTATGACCAAAGTCTGAGTACGTTTTATGCGTATTTTGCATATCTATTTTGATTGTGAATTTGTGAATGCCAGTTCTCTTTGCATTGTTGTTTAACTGTGTGATAACAGGGCCTCATTAATACAGATTGAAGCACTTTTCTTTCTGTGATCATTGTTTTTGAAGAGATATGAAAATTTTTTTGGGTGTTTTTTCACTACATGATACTTATGTTCAATTGTATGTCGTGAAGGAGGAGTTGCCGAAGCTTATGCCAATAAACGGTGCGGTCAGAGCTCCGAATCTGAAAGCCTGTGTCCACTCGCCTTTCTCTTTGCCTTACATCCCATCACCGTCCTCTTAGATCTCAATATGCAAAATAGGGTGTCATTATAATCTGTTTGGCGGAAAATGATACGAATAGCCAGCAATCAAACTAAGTTTAATACATGTATTCCTTTACTGTCTCATTTATTCGCCAAGAAGCAAGCTCCGGGAGCAACATCTGATAAGTCTGCACGTGACAAAAATAAGATAAGACGTCATTAGACGCTAGGGTTGTTCCGATCATGTTTTTTTGCTCCCGATCCGATCCCGATCGTTTTAGTTTGAGTATCTGCCGATCCCGATATTTCCCGATCCAATTGCTTTTTTTTTTTTTTGCTCCCGATTAAATTCCAATCATTCCCGATAATTTTTCCCGATCATATACATTTTGCCAATGCATTAAGAAAAAAATGAATAAAACTCGGACGAATATATACATTCAACATACAGTACATAAGTACTGTATTTGTTTATTATGACAATAAATCCTCAAGATTGCATTTACATTATTAACATTCTTTCTGTGAGAGGTATCCACAGATAGAAAGACTTGTAATTCTTAAAGGATAAATGTGACTTTGTATATTGTGACTAAATTTTGCCATGTAGTGTATTTGTTGAGCTTTCAGTAAATGATACTGTAACCATTTAACTGTTCTGCCCAAATGCATGATGGGAAGTGCAACCCTGACTGTGCGTAGTGGTACCAATTGATATATCTTCTCTGCGTTGGGAAATAACATAGGGTGTTAAGAAAAAGATCAGTTACTACCTTTCTTCCCCACATTGCTTCCCACGATATTTCTAATCGCAGGGAGAGGGATTGTAAAGCTTCAGCCAATTAAAAAAGGCTCCAAAGGCTGCCAAAATTCACTCTACTCATTTTATGCTGCCTTTTAGCTCTATATATAGGTAAAACGGCGCCATTACAGATTGAACGCGACAAGGCGTGAGTGGGTCGTGCAGTGCATGCGTTAATTGCGTTAAATATTTTAACGTGATACATTTTTTAAAAAATTAATTACCGCCGTTAACGGGATAAATTTGATAACCCTACTTTAAGCCTAAACTAAAGACTCTGGATGAGTGTAACATATTATGTCAGTAAAGTTAAATACAATTAGAAAACGATTTAATTAAAAAAAAAAATATATATATATATATATATATTCAAAAATGGCATGTCCGATATTTTTTTGCCGATTCCGATACTTTGAAAATGACGTGATCGGGCCCGATCGACATCTCTATTAGACGTCATAAGACTTCTCAGTCGAGGCAAACTGCATAAACGTTTTCGTGTGCTTTGATGTAAGGGGTATCTGCAAAAAATAATCAAACTGCTGTGTTTCACTTTATACTCTAACATACAACAGCTCTGGATGCTAACTATCACCATAATAATATTGGAATAAGTTGGATCAGGAGAGTGCTGTCATTAGCGAACTTGACACATGAACACTCCTCGTCTCATCCCGTCTTTCCTGTTCATTTTGCTTTTGCTGTCCTTCCACTTGGGTTCAAATTGGATGGACAGAACCGATGACATGTTTATGTAGTTTAAGAGTGACACTGTGGATCCTGGCAGCGTACCCATGTGACGTCACCACCTTGTGACATCAACAACAATGGTGACCTACTAGTTAGAAAAATAATTTTACAAATTTTATTTAAACCCAAAAAATTAAGAGGGGTTTTAATTTTAAATTATTATAACTCATACTAATATTTATCTTTTAAGAACTACATGTCTTTCTATCCATGGTAGCCTTTTAAAAAGTGGGGTGCTACTTGCCCATAATTTCTTAGTGAATTAAATTCACCACCAAGATACTTGTAGATTTGTGTCATTGTAATATGTTGAGCTTAAAAAATGGCATTGTTATAATGATGATCGATCTGATTGTCATATGAAAAACAACAGTGGTTTACATCATCCTTCTAGTCCACTTGGCGCACTTGCAACTCTGCTAAACCAGGGACTAGAAACAGCACTTTATCGTGGTGTTGAAGTTTTGGAAAAGTTGGACTTAAAAAACAAAGTTATTGCCAATTTTCTTTTTGGCAGCAATAAGTTTTAAGAAATACCAAAGACAAATTGATCGTTAGAAAAAAAAACTTTTAATGACAACATCATTAATGTGATCTGATAATTAGGGGTATCTCGTAGGAGCCATGATTTGTTTAGTTTTACAAGATCTGAGTGGATGGCAAAGGGATGTATGCGCCCGTCCTTCATTACCTTGAGTTCAAAACTTGAGGCAGCCTCGCCGAAAACTGCTCTGGCCCCTTGTGAGTCTGTGCTGCAATTACTCAGATGCACGGAAATTCAGAGTTGACAGAGGTTGTGTCATGTGATTTGGTAGGAATCCTCCTTGGGTGACTAAGAAACTCCAGAAACTCCAAAAATTGCATTGCTAGTAGTATGTAACAATCACTTTTGTTTATGGCATTTCAAAAGCATTTACATGAGCGGAACAAATCTAACTGCTGCTTCTCATTTTGCCTGTGTTTTGCTGGCACTGCTTTGCTTGCTGTTTTGCACCTGCCTTTCAGACATTGACTTGGTGGCATTCAGTGCCAGGTTTGATAAATCACATAGTACGTGCTAAATTTATGCATACTCGTGCCAGAATGTTATAAATGAACCCCAGGTGCATATCTGCCTCACAGTTCTGGGTTGGGGATCCAATTTTGGCTCCTGCCTCTGCGTGTGGATTTTTCTCTGAGTATCTGAGGTAGTCAGACCCCTGTGCTTCAGAACTTTGAGGCAGATGCCTAAACACCTCTCTGGTATGTTGCCTTCATATATTTCTAATCTATTTAAAGGCAACACTAATGTCCCGTTAAAGTTTGTACGTTTTCATAATAGTCACGTCACTATGTCCACCGCCTGTATATACAATACCCTGGTCATATGCTCACGCTCGCCGACTCCTGCATCATCTCGGCACATGCACACACACGCACACACAGACGGTCAAATAGACATACAGTCTGTCATATTTGCAGCAGGTAAACAAGCTGTTAAAGCCGGCAAGCTGAGTAAACCGGAGACAACAGTGTGCTTAATGAAGTGGGCCGCCTCCCAGCACAACATCTCATCATCACTCGGGCTCAAACAAACCACTCAGCTGCTAATTGGCCGAGCCGCATGGAGCCGCCGTGAGAAATGCACGCTAACTCCCTCATCATCAGCACCACCAGCTCCGGCACTAACACCACCTCCACTGTTGCTTCTCAAAGACTTGACAGACTGCGGCAAGACAGGCGCTCTGTTATTGAATCTTTGCACGGATATGTGATAGACTGCTTCTCTTTCTGGCCTGACAGATGAGGGAAAAAGTCTTCCTTAATTTCAGCAATAATCACAGCTGACAAGCACATGCCAGTCAGACATTGTCACATGGGCATTGGCATATTTTGACCTTTTACTCATCAGCTTGGCGCTTTTGGTGCTAAAGCTAACAAACGCTTTCTTTCAATTTAAATTCAAACAAAAAAGTCCATCACCTTCTGTTTGCTGTACAAGACCACAGAGAAAATGCTTGCAGATGTTTATGTAAGCCAATGGAAAGATCCATAAACTGTTCAATTAAATTTATGTAAATGAGCATCCATAAGCACCAAACACCCACTGGTACAAAGCTGAATTTTGACACTATGTGAGAGGTATTAATTGAGTAGCTTGTTCATTCTATTGTGGGTGCAAGTAAATTTGTACTTTGCCACTGAGAGGTGTTTCAGTAGTACTTACCGTAATTTTCAGACTATAAACCACTACTTTTTTCCCTCATTTTGAATCCTGCGGCTAATAGTCCAGTGCGGCTTATTTGTTGATTTATTTGGGTTAATATGTAACACTCTATTTGACAGTGGCGTCATAAGACTGCCATCAGACCGTCATAATTGTGACATGACAGATGTCACTAAGTATCATCCGACAAATTATGTCACTAACTCCATTTATGTCCAGCTCAGATTTCTACGATCTATTAATAAGTGAGATAATTTGCCGGATGACACAAAATGACATCTGTCATAAGCATTCATTATTGCTCATGGTAGTGTCATGTCATAGATGTCATCATATGACACTGTTAAATAAAGTATTACCAAACACCAGAGCTAGCAATTAATGTAAAAACCGGAGGAGTAACTGAAGAAATAATGAACACAGAACATGAATTTTGATTGTTATTTACATCTGTAGCACTGCAATGCATACTAGGAGGCATGTTAGACGACAACAGTGTTGACAGCATGTGGCAGCAGAGGTTGACTGTCTCCTCCAAGGGAGCAGAGATGGCCAAGTGAAGCTTCATGGTGGTTCATTTGGTCTTACAACAGTCTTATAATGGCGCTGTCAAATAAAATGTTCACGGTTAATAAAGCAAACAGTTAAACCGTTAAAAAAAAAAAAAAAAAAAAAAAAAAAAAAAAAAAGACGCCGCCATCATCATCGCCGTCATCATCTCTTCGGGGGGTCCAAGACACCCGGTCCAAACAAAGCAACACCCGAGAACAAAAAGAACTCTAAGTTTGATAGCTCAGCGCCTCTCAGATCACCTTCCACCTCAGTTGCCTCATTAACCATGACCCAGCATCAGTGACACACGAACTTGACCGCCAAAATCTGCAACAGAAGACTAACCTAAGCAACACCCAGCCACACCCTTCGTCCGGCCCACCGCACCGCAGCCTTCAAAACAACTGAACGTTTAACTAATCAGTGTCATTTTTCTCGGGAATCTTATGTGGACTAGAGATATGGTGACCTTGGAACCAGTCTGCCTCCTCGCCTGGGTCTGTTGCTGTTTTGCCTTGCCGTTTGATCATTGTCCACCTAAATAAATTGTCAACTTGTGTTTCGAAGCCTTTTTCCAGCTTTCAAAACGGAGTCAGTACAAGGGGTTAAGAATAAGGTGAACACGTGGAGTTTGGCCTTTTGGACGGGTTGTCGGATCTTGCCGGCCTGGGTTGTTGGAGCTGCGCCAGCGCGGGTCCAGCGGTTCAGCTGGCGTGATTCCGCCAATCTGGCTAAAAGGTCAGATTCCTTCAATATGTACTAGTGTTAATATTCCATCATACAATGAGGACAGTTGCGGTTTATAGTCCAGTGTGGCTTATCTATGAACAAACGCCGTTTTTGTGTCAAATTTGGTGGGTGGCAGCTTATCGTCAGGTGCGCCTTATAGTACGAAAATTACGGTAATAGTTAAAGGTAAATATTTTCTAAATTGGTCTATATCTAGTTTGTTAACAATTTAATCTGTGGACTTCATGAACCATTTTATCAGAGCAGGAAAAGACTGGCATGACTGAATGATTGGCAAATAATGAGCCCACATTCCCCTCGCCTGATTGCCATTTTATTATATATAAATGCATTAGATCTATTATACAATGCAGATAAACAAAGAGATTCTAAAAATGACAGGCGTAAACAGGCATGCCAAGTAATGAGCTGGTAGTTTTAATATAACATCTGATTTATAAATAAATGTAAAATCATTTTTAGTGCAATTTTAGTGTTTTAATTCCAAATGTGTACCAGTGTTTTTAAAATAGTGAAACTTTTGGAATTCAATTTGTTCTGGGACCTTAGCTATCTCAAATGATCTTCACTCATTGAAATGAATAAAAATATAATTCATCTGTTCCAGTGTGGCTTTTTTATGAGAGAGTGCTGTTTTATTTAAAAAAAAAAAAAAAAAATACAAAGTTTAATAATAGATATTTTACAGTGGTACAAAAAAGTATCTAAACCCTTTGGAATTTCTCACATTTCTGCATAAAATCACCATCAAATGTGATCTGATCTTTGTAAAAATCACACAGATAAAAAAAAACTGTCTGCTTTAACTAAAACCACCCAAACATTTATAGGTTTTCACATTTTAATGAGGACAGCATGCAAAATGACAGAAGGGGGAAAGTAGGTAAGTGAACCATCACATTTAATATTTTGTTTTGATGGTATTTTTATGCAAAAATGTGAGAAATTCCAAATGGTTCAGATACTTTTTCATACCACTGTAGATAGAATGCAGTAGAACACAGTTTCAACGTCAGGAAAATTTAATGGGCATTATGTTTGCTGTGAAGTTATCTGAACTCATTGGCTATAGCAAAATGTATCCCTGAAAATCTGACCACTATTCAAAACAAAAATTGATCAACATTTCTTACATTACTTTTCTGCCTTTTACGAATTTGTTTTTCATAGCAAATATATTTTGAGATTTAAAATTAATTATCCCCACAACTCATGTGAGGATAAGCGGCACAAAAGATGAATGTATGAAAAATAATTGTTTGAGCATCTCGGCAAATGCAGTTTAAAAAAATATTTTTGCAGGCCAAGTTTAAGGTCAGACCAACCTCATTGCTGGGTGGAGATGTGTTGAGCGAACGTGGGGTTTAGGAGGAAGTTGACAGAGCTTAAGAGTACGGAGCACACACCCAAATGGCTCGTGGTCAAAGTCTCAAAGTTACATTGGAAAAACCCCAGTGCACCATGGCGCTCAGTTCAGTTTCATGGATATGTTTGCTTTACTGTACTTTGGGGTTATTCGGGTGGAGGGGGGCAAATATTTCTGACTAGGATAGCCATGGCTGTGAGGGGATTTCAATTACTAGCAATACTTTTTATATTGATGGAGCTAATATTTGGTAGAAAAGGTCAAGTGTGGAACAAATAACAAAAACTAAGGCTGTTTAATTAAAACGGAATCGACAAAGCAACCAAGTGCGAATCAATCTTCATTCTATTTAATCCCAAAGGTGTCTGATAGGTTCCGTGTCATGTGTCAAGGATTTCCACTCCAAAGGCATCCTCCATGTTGGAAGAGAAAAGGACCATTCCCAAACTGTTCTCATTAAACTGGGACCTCCAATGGTTCCAAATGTTTCGTAATTAATGGATACCAGAAAAACTCTCTTCAAGTACAAATGAGTTTGTCTAACTTAGTGTTGCACTTACTCAACTCAATTTTGTCTCCATGGCAATTTCACAACAACTGCAGCTGTGACATAAACAGTCAGAACTCTCATGCGCATGATGATTGTAACAAAGACCGCCAACAATTAAATGTCAACCTAAAATGTGCAAAATGTGCTTCTAAAGATTATAACGCATCTTACTTTGACGAGGACAGGTTGTGTTAAGTTCTCGTGATCATGACTGACTATGTGATAGTTTGTCTTTGCCAGTATTAAAGGGATTTGTTTGACACTGAACACTTGAACAGCGAGAAAAGCCACAATTATGCCATTTGACTTTTAAAACAAATTCTAAAGGTGTTTATGTACAGTACACATTGGAGCCCGTTTGTGTAATGTTTGTTCTGTACTAGTACGGATTAGATATAACCATAAATAAATTCAAAACGTGTGCACCCGATTCTTGTTGAACTCTAGATAATCATTCCACCCTGGAAAAGAATGGCTCAAATAAATCATAAAAAGTCCCAAATTATTATCACATCCAAGCCAATGATGGGTTTATGTTACCTTCTGGCTACAGAGATCCATCAGATTTCTGCCTTAATACAACTATAAACATCACAAAGCTGAGATGATAGATTTCAATAAAACACTAAGTACATTTATATAAACTTGGATTCTTGTCAGATGGATGAAAGACAGGCCACACCCACTCGCTGCCTCTTCTCGTACTGGCACTTAGTTGCTGATTAAGCCTCATTGCAGACAGCGGGCTACGGGGAGCCAATTGATCTGACCTTTGACCCCTCCCTCTCATGACACGGGTGGATGGAGGTCAGGCCTGTAAGGGATACCCTCTTTATCCATTCCCTAGAACAGGAGCTCAAAGCTTGCTGTGGCACCGAGCCAGAATCGGCAGGTCCCTTGAGGCGCCCCCACCCCACGCCACCACATCGCATTCATATGGTCAATATGAACCTCGGTGCTCTGTGGCCCGTGATGCTTTGACCTGAGCTAAGTATCTTTGATTTTCCCAAGGGAAGCCTTGCCTCAATTTCTGCGAGGAGAAATAAACATACTACAAAGGGTGGTTATAAAAACTCTCATCGGCGACACTTTTCCCGTTCTAATTTCTCCATCTCGGTGATCTCAGCCACTTCTCAAGCTCATCCTTCCCCCAGTCAAGGACTCGGGAGGGATTTGCCTGTGTAATGCCGCCTCTCTTTGAGGTAGTCATTGAAGTCAGCACTATTGCATTAAGCTTACTGGTCCTCCTATAAGGGCTACTTTTTAGCACACGCACACATAGACACATGCATAGAGCCACAAATACCCCCTTTTAAGTTGTGCTATTGTTTTTAACGGCATTATAACGGTATCATTCCGCTCCCGCTGACATGAACAAAGACAAGAAACGCCAAATCCAAGAACACAGCACCGCGCGTGTGTGTGAGTGCATGTTTGTGCGTGTGCGTGCCCTTTAAAGCAATGCTAATGGCACCTAAGAAGCATTAAAGTGACCCCTACTGTAACAAAAGAGTTAATAATCCGTTTAGAAAACAATCAGATTGCTATCCATTAGAAAAGCCCCCTGCTAAGTCTTTCTGTAAAGGAGAAGGAGGAGGGAATTCACCTTTTTTTTAGTCAGCAATCTTGTTGAACATCGCTTGTTTTCATCGCTCTCTCAATAGGGAATGATGGAACAGTATTTAACGGCGGCTCTTTAGACGCAATCAGCGAATAAAAAGCGGCAGAATTTCACAAGCTAGGCTGATTCAAAGTGACCCCTGCCGGAGGTCAGGGTCTGTTTTCTGGCCCATGCAGTGTAAATGAGTCCCATTGGACTTCTAAAGGGGCTATTAACAAACAAACGCTGGCACACCCATTAATTGCTAATGATAGGCTCTTTGTCGAGCGTTTCCCCTCTGGGTCAAAATGTTCAGTCAGCAGGATTCATTTCCAGGCAAAAGGCAGTCAGGTCACATTGCAAGTGATATAATTAGTTGTATTATAACAATAGCCACTAATAACTACCTCTCCAGTGTAGTACGTACTCACGCTGCGATGATTTAAAAAAGTATGATCAAAATGAGGCGATTTAAAACATCAGGTTGCTACCTGAGGCTGTCAGGCTTATCTGTTATTATGCGTCAGTTATCTGTCTTAACGTCAACTCACAGTGGAGTTTAACACTGCTTATCTGTGCTCAAGAGTGGGAAGCAGTGACTTTTATTCATCTATCCAGCAATCATCCTTCCTTCCCTGAGCTCTCGGCAGATAGCTAAAGATCAAAGAATCAGCCCGTGTTGAGCCAATTTACAGTGAGGAGCAGAAATATTTGCACCCCTTTGATTTTGTCGTCCTTTCCCCTTTTGCCGAAAAGCAGCCCCAAAGCATGAGGTTTACATGCCCATATTTCACAGTGGGGATGGTGTTCTTGGGGTTGTACTAATCCATCTTTTCCCTCCACACACGACGAGTAAAGTTTGCCAAAAAGTTCTACTTTGGTCTCATCTGTTCCCATGACTTTCTCCCATGACCCCTCTGCATCATTGAGATGGTCCCTGGCAAACTTCAGACGGGCCTTCACATGCACTGGCTTCAACAGGGCAACCTTCTGAGCAATGCATGATTTTAAACCATTGCACTGTAGTTTTCTACTTACAGTAGCTTTTGAAACTGTGCATCCAGCTCGCTTTAGGTCATTGACCAGCTCCTGCCATGTAGTTCTAGGCTGAGCCCTCACTTTTCTTATCATGAGTGATGCCCCACGAGGAGAGATTTTAGATGGAGCCCCAGTCCGAGGGAGATTATCAGTTATGTTCAGCCTTTTGGATTTTCTAACAATTGCTGCAACTGTTGATTTATTCTCACTAAGCTGCTTTCCAATTGTCCCGTAGCCTTTTCCAGCTTTTTGGAGCTCAACAATTTTGTCTCTGGTATCTTTCAAACGCTCTCTGGTCTTGGATTATGACTGAGTGTGGGGTGCACGGGTGACAATAATGAGCTCAAATGGGTGGTGGGTGGGTGGTTACTCATGGGGTAAGGGTGGACTTTTTTTAGGGTACATAGACAACTCTTTGAGTGTCATAACTATTGCTAATTCTCACTGGTGCAAATACTTATGAACCCCAGTAAATTACAAATACCATAGTTTCCTGAATATAAGCCGCACCCGTGTATAATGCGCACCCCAAATTTACTTGTAAAATCGAGGGAAAATTATTGTACCCGTTTATAATGCGCACTTTAATTTTAGCACCAATAAACAGAAGAATACAAGAAAACAGAGCTCGTGTACAGATACAGAAATGTCATTTTACTGACTGGTGAAACACAGCACAAGCATAGCACATTGGTCGTTCAAAACATTACCATAAACTGACAATATTTACGGTAATTATATGATTTGACAACTTCTCCAACTTACCAGAATCTAGGAGAAAGCAAAACAGATGTGACTTTTCTTTTAAAGGCTGCTGTATAACTTGCTCGTTTCATCATGATGAATAAATGTTTCTTCCATGGATTGATACGATAAATTTTTAAGTGGGGACTGAAGTCGGAAAACGGAAAAAGCGCATCGCTGTGGACTGTAACAAGAGGAACTATTGTTATTTGGGTTTGAGTTTCCTGAGGGACAAATATAGTTGACGGACACAGGAAGTTTGTGTTGTGTGACGTTTGTTATGGTCCGAGTTGCCGAGTTGCAATAAACGTTGACTCAAATGCGTTGAAGAAACTAAATTCTGTGCTTTATGAAGAATGAAAAAAGCAGAATTTAACACAGACGAAATCATTTGCCCAATCTGTGGTATTACCGAAACAAAATGGTGGTCATGTACCGTAATGGTCGGCAATGGATCGCCGCATACGTTTTCTTCAACACAACGTGGCCGTGTCAATAAAAAAAAAAATCTGTCTTTAGATACATATATGTATGTGTATATATATATATATATATATATATATATATTATATATATATTTCTGTCTCCATCCATGTACCCGTGTATAATGCGCACCCATGATTTTACAAGTTGATTTTGAGGAAAAAAAGTCCGCGTTACATTCGGGAAATTACGGTAAATTATTTTTTTTTTAAATCATACAATGTGATTTCTGGATTTTTTTTATTTATTTTTTTTAGATTACGTCTCTATGAGTGGAAATGCATCTATGATTGAAATTTCAGACCTCTATTTTCTAAGTGGGTGAACTTGCAAAACCACAAGGGGTGCAAATACTTCTGGTCCTCACTGTATATGACTTTGTGATAATGAAGTGTGATGGGCTGTGTTTTTCCTCTGTAAATTACTACACACAATTGCAATTGGTTGGCGTCCAGTGCAAGGTGTACGTTGTCTCTCGTCCAAAGTCATGGTGAGGGTAGGTGGTATGGATTGAAAAATGATCATGGCTTTTAATGGAATTATATGTTAATGCTATCTTGGCTTAATGGTTCTGAGCTACGGCTTCACCTGTTGCATTGGTGTGTGACTGACAGCATGCAAATGGATTCTACTGCAGACACATTTCTTGAAAAAAAAAAAAAAAAAAGCCGTTGATAAAATAATTGGTATTTGACACTTTTTTGCATTGAATGTTTCGTCTATTGCGTTGAATTAATTTGCATAATGACAGCAGCATCATTTGTCTATGCCTTATTTAAAGTGTTTATACACAGAGTGTTTGCCGGTGTGTTAGCACTAAGGGAAAATGTTTATTCATTCAGGTTAAGTATCCTTTTGTGGTATCTGTATAAATGGAATGATATGAATTACACACCAGTTGTGTGGTTATGTTCTGTTGTAATTAAATGCAAAGTTATTTATGTCTTATCATTTCGCATTGTCTCTTCATAGACAATTCATTCCTTTGCCAACATTTTAATGGTAAAAAAAATAATGATATGGCAGTTATCTTATATGCAAATGTAAATTCTAAAAACACAATCAATACAAAGAATGTTTTTCCCCTACTCATTTAAATGACCAAAAGATGCGAATATTTATTTGCATTAAACAGTCTTCATTTGCTACAGTATTTATAGTACAGATATCATGTTTTAGATGGCATTTTACATTAGTATCTTACTGAATATATAATAAAAAGCAACGCTGCATTTTAATATTACCCCAATAGGTTGCACATCAAGGAAATCAATATGTGTTATTTGGAAAAGCAAAGCTCACACACCACACAAATCTGTTCACAAAAAGAGCAAAATAATGTTGTGTCAAGCTAGAAGTGAATCAGCAAATCTGTTATTGCACAAATAAAATGCTGTCTAGTGCATTAATTAAATCAACATTGCTATTACCCATAGACTATTACATAAATGAACTATCGGACAAAACACAATGCTATAATAGCATTTTTATTTACCTCACTGAAAATGACCCAGGAGGAAACAAGCAGTGTGAGTGGATTGTGGGACTTCATTTAAACGTGTCCTAATGTAAGTTATTCCTTTGTCTGGGCCCAGCTAATAGTGGGGAATGGCTTTCAAATGGAGTCAAGCTGCCTCCTGAGATCCCTCAATCCACCATCGCCATAAAGAGAGGTCTGAGGCCAGTCTAAATATTTGGTAGTCTTAGCAGGTTCATGTTAAAAGACGCACAAACGTACTGCGTGCGCGCACTCACACACACGCACGCACGCACACCCACACAAGACGCACACACTGTGAATGCACAAGCAGGCCTCGACTGTGAAGTTGAATGGCATAGCTCAAAGCCTTCCTCCCCCTATCCCCCTTTTTCTCTCTTAACCGCCAAAACCATTCTCCCCCCTTTCTCCAGCTCAGAGGAATTCATTAACTGCCTCTCCACAGAGACACTATGGAAATCAGGCAGCTACAAAGGCAGAGAGAGAGAGAGGGATGGAGAGAGAGCCAAAGAGAGAGAGAGAGGGTGGGAGGGTAGGGTGTGTGTTGAATGGGGTTATATTATCCTATTAGATGGTGGATATGTCTCGTTTCCCTCCCTGTCATGAAAAAACAACATCAATTTTGAGTGAGAAACAAGACAGAGAGAGAGAGAGAGAGAGAGAAAGAGGGAGAGAGAGAGCAAGGGAGAGAGAGAGAGAGAGAAAAAGGGAATTCTGAGAGTGTTTAACGTTGCTCTTTTATCGAGCTGAAATGGAGAGTCCCCTGGCTCCATTTACCTTGGCAATGAGGAAAGGGCCATTCTCTCTATGAATGCCATTTAAAATGCCATGGAGATTAAGCATCCTCTCTTTATATTTTTCTCTCTCTCTCGCTCTCTCACTTTTGCGCGTACACACACGTAGCATCATGATATGTGTTTAAGAAAACAGCTTTGAGACGCAAGACTGCCCTATGGCGCAGGAGAAAGGAACCACCACATGAGTGGACCATCACTTATCCTGAGTGGGCTTTAAGCACAGTAATAAAATCATTAGACTCCCCGCCTCCCTCCTTTCCTCTCATCTCTCTCTCTTTTTCTCGGCACATCGGGGGGGACTCCAGGATGATGATGAATCTGTATTTATGGGGATGGAGTAATTACACAGCTAACCTCTGAGGGAAGCCAGGAGGGCCACAGGCCAGTGAGCAGGGCGCTAGGTGCTCAACCTCATTAGCACAGCCTGTGTGGTTGAGTCCGTGCATATGTGTGTGTGAGTTCATATAATAATCGTTTCTATTTTAATTTTCAAACCTATTAATGAGAAGGCAACAAGCAGATTCCTGCTTTTATCATTCATAATTGCACTCGTAAAATTCCACTTTGTTTCCACCATGCATGAAAACAGCATTTGGTACACCTAGTATACATTCATTATCATTAAGGTTATGAATGAGCCTAACCCTGCTTACTCTGGACAAGAAGTGCAGTTCACCCTCTACTGGTCACCAGCCAATCGCAGGACACATGACCAACAACCATTCACACTCACTTTTATATTAGAGATGTCCCGATCGATCGGCATCCGATCACGTCATTTTCAAAGTATCGGAATCGGCAAAAAAATATCGACCATGCCTTTTTTTAATATATATATATATATATATATATATTATTTTATTAAATTGTTTTCTAAATGTATTTAACGTTACAGACATAATATGTTACACTCATCCAGAGTCTTTAGTTTAGGCTTAAGGTAGTTTATCAAATTTATCCCGATAACAGCGGTAATTAATTTTAAAAAAAATGTATCACGTTCAAATGTTTAACGCAATTAATGCATGCACTGCACGACCCACTCACGCATTGTCGCGCTCAATCTGTAATGGCGCCGTTTTACTTATATAGAGAGATAACAGGCAGCGTAAAATGAGTAGAGGGAATTTTGGCAGCCTTTGGAGCCTTTTTTTCATTGACTAAAGCCTTACAATCCCTCTCCCTATGATTAGAAATATCATGGGAAGCAATGTGGGGAAGCAAGGTCGCAATGGCGTACCGCACGCAGGCTATTTTTAGACCGTGACGTCGCATCGTAAAGCGGAAGTAAAGCCGAAGTGGGCCATTGTAGACCCGCCCTCGCATAGACCCAATGTAAAAAGTGCTACATTTCTCCGGTAATCTTTTGAAAACGAACATGCCAATCACGCATTGCTTTTTTGGAACTTGTAGAAACGACTCTCGACATTACGACACATGAAGGATGTTTCTTCATACGTTTCCGGAAACCAAAAACTCAGGAGGAAAAAATGTGAAGACCGAATCAACTTGCGCGGACTTTAACACCAGCTTGGCTAATCCATTCACGTTTCATATGCAGTAAACATTATGTTGGGTTGGCATGGTCTTTCAGAGGACAAAGAGGTAAGCCATTTTTATATTTTTAACTTATTTTTTTAGCGTAACGTTGTGCCGTACAGCTTCTGTCTGACAATGAATGACCTGAAAAGAATTACAATGGTATCTGACTGCCACTGTTACCGTTTCTGTTATATATATAAAAAAAAAACAACGTTAGTAAGGGGGAAGTGTAAATAAATTATAGGAATAAGATGTGTTATCAATGAAAAAAGTGTTCGTTGGCTGTCACTGAGTAGCATTTGCGATCGCTACACAAAGCAAACTAAATTACCCCCAAGAATGGTAAGAGACGTAGGACAACCAGAGGATATATAAGAAAGACAGGGCTGATGGTAAAGGATAGCTTGTTGAAACAGGAGAATGTCATTGTCAGTCGCGTCGATAAAAAAGCTAAAGCTATGCTTAGGTCGGCTCATTTTTTTCGTCTCTTTCAACCTTCGACACTAAAGTCATTTCTTTAACTGAACATTTTTATGTTCTTCCACATCTTTGCCAGTCAATTTGGCACCAGGCACATCATTTTCGGAGAGAATTGGTAGGTTTAGCGCTGTAAACATCTCCTTCGTACACGATTTCCATTCATTTCCTATTAGGGACAAATGCTGGCTTGTCCTTACTTAGCAACAGTAGCTAATGTCATGAATATTAATGAGCGGAAGTGACGTGTTGCTTGCGGTACGCCATTGATCTTTTTCTTAACACCTTATGTTATTTCACAACGCAGACAAGATATATCAATTGGTAGCACTACGCACAGTCATGGTTCCACTTCCCATCATGCATTTGGGCATGGCTACAGTATCATTTACTGAAAGCTCAACAAATACACTAGATGACAATATTTAGTCACAGTATACAAAGTCACAAGTCTTTCTATCCGTGGATCCCTCTCACAGAAAGAATGTTATTAAAGTAAATGCCATCTTGAGGATTTATTGTCATAATAAACAAATACAGTACCTATGTACTGTATGTTGAATGTATATATTCGTCCGAGTTTTATTCATTTTTTTCTTAGTGCATTGCCAAAATGTATATGATCGGGAAAAATTATCGGGAATGATTGGAATTGAATCGGGAGCAAAAAAAGCAATTGGATCGGGAAATATCGGGATCGGCAGATACTCAAACTAAAACGATCGGGATCGGATTGGGAGCAAAAAAACATGATCGGAACAACCCTAATTTATATTATTATTTTATATCTATTTTTGTTTAATTCCTGATAGTTCCTTATGCAGTGATTCATTGAGGTACAACTATTGGTTATTTCAAACAACCACATAGCTTTGCCTTGACAAAGTAAATTATGTAATGGCTAAACGGCCAATGAAAATTGACTAATATTGTTGCTATCAAAGTTATGAAAGGCGTCTTTTTTCATCATGGACAGGTATGTCGATTAAACAGCTCCTCAGTTGCACGGTCAAGGTTCACACCAAAAGGTGCAGCACAATGATAATTGAATTTAAGCAAAAAATTGGAAAAAGCAAAGATTCGGCAAAAAACACATTTTTCTAATATGACAATATCCTAGGTTATTTTCCATACATTTTTTTTTACTGATTTAAGACATAGGTGCTATATGATTATTAATGGTATTAGTATTCATCTAATTGGAGAACTAATGGATTAATTGCCTTATTTAATTGGGTGAAAAACTCTACAGATATGAGCATTTTGAGTTAGGAGCATGGCCTCAGAGCAAATTAAACCTGTATCTCAAGGCACCACTGTACTCCCCTCAATCATTGATTTCTCTACAGCCATCACCTCTTATAACAACAGCCCATTATTCACGGCAACATCTGTCATTTTCCACCCCACAGCACTTCTGAGCACTATGCTATTTTATCCTCTCAATTTCTATCAATCCCATCCGTCCCTAGTATCCACCCTCTGAAAATATGCTCCAGTGACTTCCGTCGATAATCACGGACATTCCTTCTGGACCTGGCCGGCCATATCAATGACCTGCTGGCCCATCTGCCTGCCAGAGAGGAGGATCAGCTGTCACACGCGTGCGTAATGCGTGCGTAAAGGTGCTAATTGTCACACTTAACTCATGCAAATTCTTAATTCTTGCTCATTTAAATTGCTGTAAGTGATCGATTTGTTGCATGTGTGAATTGTATTTAAACACAATGAGCACATAATAATGACAGGTAGTGTACTTCTCACCACTAATGAAGAGACAAATGTAACACACACTTGCAGGGTCCTCCTCTCTATGAACATATTGTAGACTTAAAAAAAAAAAAGACCGAGCACACAACACACACAACCACGCACGAGCGCACACACCACAAGCCACCCACGACCTGGGCTAACCAATGCACTAATCGCCTGCCCTGGGCATAGGAGGAGCTTGGAGCTTAAGTAGGCTGCCAATCAGTCAGTCAGCTCCACATCCAGAAAGCTCCTGCGGCCAAACGCGCGCATCACTCCGCACTCGACGTGCCAAAGTGTGGCTTTGACTCGGAGTGTTAGAAGCGTGCAAGCGGAGGCTTGACAGTTTCCAAAGAGAGGACTCTGGTGATTTAGATACCTTTTATTTTGAGCTTCTTCCATTATCTATTTGGGAATTTTCTTTTTTTTTTTTTTTCTTTTCTTTTTTTCTTTGTTTTTTTTTTTTTCTTTCCTTTTAATTTTCCCTTCCACTGCCTCCTCTTGTCGACTTTTGGGAGAGATTTTACTGGACATGGCTTTCCCTCAGCTGGGGTACCCCCAGTTCCTCAACGCCGCCCATGAGGTGTACGCGGGCGAACGACCGGCCTCGAGCCGCGAAGGAAGCAGTGACAGCGGCGTGAGCTCGTCTGCTACAGCCGCTGCTGTCGGCTCCATGCTGGGGATGTATGGGAACCCATGGGCCGCCCCCAACTACAGTGCCTTTCTGCCGTATAGCGGAGCACCAGACCTCGCCCTCATATCTCAAATGGTAAGACTTGTTACATAACTTATCACTTCAAATTGACACTTATGCCGAAAATAATTTATGATATGGTTAGTGTAAGATTATCTGAGCGCGAAATAGTTGGACACATTTTTAATGTTGAAATATTGTAAACAGTCGAATGCAAATTGCATGGCTTTATTTGGAAACAATTTTAAGTAGATGTTGTATTGTCTGTATCGAAGCAAAATATGCTTAAAATTTTAAGTTGTCGAATACTGCAATAACGCACTGACAAATATTTAAGTCCATTATATCTCAATAATGTTCGGACACATTTACAACTACTTTTTCTTTATTCATACACAATACTAAATCGTCCCCTAACTTTTTTTTATTTATTTTTTTTTAAAATTATTATTCTTATTATTTTTAATCAAACTAATTGTTACTTCTTTATTTTAGGGCTCCCAGTACGAGTTAAAGGACAGCCCCGGTTCCCACCCGGGCTCTTTACCTGTGCATGCGGCTCAAGGTTTTTATCCTTACGGACAGTATCCCTATGGAGACCCGTCAAGGGCCAAGACCGCCACACGAGAGACGACGAGCACTCTGAAGGCCTGGCTGCAGGAGCACCAGAAAAACCCTTACCCCACCAAAGGGGAAAAGATCATGCTTGCTATCATAACGAGGATGACACTCACCCAGGTATGCATGCAATTCATGCAAACATTTTTTTAAACGTAAAAAAAAAAAAAAAAAAAAAAAAGTATTTGTGGAGAATCGGCAACATAGAAATACACAATTCAAAACAATTTTAACAAATACTCCTAGAAGGTTCTTTTTTTTTTTTAAATAGCAAGTCCATTTCCGCTATTATTTGATTTAATGTCAAACTTGATCTAATAACACCTGTATTCGTATTCCAGGTGTCCACGTGGTTTGCAAACGCACGCAGACGCCTCAAGAAGGAGAACAAGGTGACGTGGGGCCGCAGCGCCGAGGACCGTGACGGGCGCATCTTCAGCAGCGACAACGAGGACGAGCAAGGCAAAAACGGCAGCGACGACGACGAAGACGAGGAGATCGATTTGGAAACCGTCGATATTGAAAGACCGGAGGAGCAGCGCGCCGCAGCGGAGCAGGGCTGCACGAAGGGGGAGAATGAGGTAGACGTGGCCGGCAGTGAGGCCTCGACTGAGCCTCGGTACTCCGAGAACACCAGGACACTTTCCCTCAATAAAGCCCAACCAGTGATCAAACTCGTGGATGACTCCCCCAGCAGACAAGAGTGCCAGAGACCACCGCAGAGCAAACCCAAAATCTGGTCCCTGGCTGAGACAGCCACTGCACCGGACAACTCGCACAAAACTTCCCACGCTGCACATGCGCACCACCCGGCTTTGGCAACCACCGCACACCCGGCACTGCTCCCGGGTCATGGGATTTACACATGCCAAATCGGCAAGCTGCACAACTGGGCCAACGCGGCATTTCTCAACGCCAACTCGTTATTGAACATGAGGTCGCTCCTCGGAGGAGCACATGCCGGACACCTGCCTCTGCGCGGCCCTGCGCCACCCGTGCGTCACGACGCACGACCCGGTCACGGAGCTTCGGGCACAGAGGACGACAGTGACGGCGACTCTTCTGGAAGCTTTAGTCCAAAAAGAGATGGTACGACGAGTGGACATAATTACCACATTAAAATCACAAAAAAAAACTCAACGTGTATTGTTTTATTTTATTTTTTAGATGAAGACAGTAATCACAGGCCGGATTCACTCAAGTCTCCTTTCCAGCTCATCACAGACAGGTAACACGCTATGTATTTTAAGTACATTATGAGGCTATCAGCCTCAATTTCTTGCCACATGTCTCTTGCTAAATGAACCCTCAAGCAGAGGTAAACACTGTTACACCTGACCGGGCACGGAGGCTGAGCTCAAGAGCACATAAATCATGTGATTGAGAGGCCACTTTAACGCCTCGTCAGGCAGCGGTCTGATGCGTCCTGCGGGGCCTTCGAGTTATCTCCAACCCGGGTCATTTAAATAATCTGCAGCCATTTATTCACGCCTCCCCTGAGTGAATGCAGTCAATGCATGTCAAAGAAATCGCTGATAGCGTTAATGTAACAGAGGGTGAAAGGCTTTGAACGTTCAAATTCCTTTTTTAATTTCTAGAAATTTGGTTTAAAACAGCAGCATATAATTGAGACACAAACCATGATATGTACAATAGGTTTGTCAATTGATTTTAATAAATAAATTAAATTTAACCAACTGTTGTATGTTTACAAATTTGCAATTGAGTTAATTTTTTCCCTTCTCGTCAACAGACCTCACCATGGCACAGGAACACAGCGAGCGCTCACATCAACATTATGAAAAATACTGACCAACCTAAAAAAATTATATATATATTTAACTGGGAACAATTTAACAAAGACTATTTTTGACAGGGCAACCTGTTAGAGTGTTACTGTTTAGCCTATACAAAAAAAAAAAGACGTTTTCTTGTTACTGATTTGCTTGTGCCTCTCATTTATGTATGTTTTTTTTTCTCTCTTACTGTTCCTTTTGAAAATTGTAAATACAGGATATGAATTTGTCTTTAAAGAATATATTTTTCAGAAACTAAATAAATGTCATTATAGTCATTTATTATTGAAAAACAAGTCTTGGCTTATACATTTAAATCAGAATTGCATACCTGTGTGCGTGTGTGTGAGAGTAGAAGTGTATGGACGTAGGTTTAATGCGAATGGACTAAAATTAATCATATTTAACGAAAAGTTTTGAAATGGTTTTAATCATATTTGCAATTGTTAATTATGCAAGAGATTTAACTTAAACTATTACTTATGATATGTTTTAATTTACTTAAATTATTTGTCGGATTATGATTCATTACATAGTTATCTCATATTAGCTTCACATGGATGCCAGCAAAGCCATCTGGTGGTGACCCCTTCTTGCAAGAAAAGTCCTGAAAAGCTCTCCTCTTGCCAAAATTCAAAGGCTTAAGCCAGCGATTTGGAAGTCCCAGCAAACACTACAGAAATTTAAATGGAAGGTTTCCAGGACCTCACGGACCCACGCCTGTGCTTTCAGCTAGGTCCCTTTTTACACTTTAATGTTGGATTACGCCCCCTCGGTGGCACCGCAGCTATACCTCTGAAATATGGATCAGAAGACAGGAAAGGCCAGTGGCCAGTGGGGGGCAAAGCAGCTCAGGGGGTGGCGCAGGCCTGGTGGGTTGTGTGTCACTCCACCTCATCTTTGACGTTCAAGGCCCTCGAATAGCGGGGGTAGAGAGAAAGATAGAGAAAGGTAGGGGGTCTTAGAGCTGTCAAGCATAAAAGCTGTGGCTCCTACTTGGATTCATGTATGCCTCATGATTGGGGGGACTGCATGTGTCCCCCCACCTCCCCGAGGGCCCCAAAAAGACCCCCTTGTATGACCACAAAATTATGTGTTAGTTTTGTGGAGCCAAAATCAACCATTGCGTCATGTTGGATGGGTTTCGTAGAAGAGAAAACATTATGAAGTAGGAATCATACATTTATTCGGTATTTTCCTACAGGTAAGCTCATACAAGTGGTCGAAATGAGTTACAGGGTATCAGGGCTCTGCCTAAGACCGAGGAGGGGCTCTAAATAGAGCCTCCGCTCCCCTGACGTGGGCATCTGGTTAAGATGCCTAGTTGACAACTCTCTGAGTTGTTGTTGTACGCCACATGGATGGCCAAGGATACGCTGGTGAGACTTTGTCAACTGAGTGTCTCCCTGGAAGAGTTAAATGAAGTGGCTGTGGACAATTGATGAATGATGGAGGGTATACAGTGGGGCAAATAAGTATTTAGTCAACCACCAATTGTGCATGTTCTCCTACTTGAAAAGATTAGAGAGGCCTGTAATTGTCAACATGGGTAAACTTCAACCATGAGAGACAAAATGTGAAAAAAAAAAACAAAATCTCATTGTTTGATTTTTAAAGAATTTATTTCCAAATTAGAGTGGAAAATAATTATTTGGTCACCTACAAACAAGCAAGATTTCTGGCTGTCAAAGAGGTCTAACTTCTTCTAATGAAGTCTAACTAGGCCCCACTTGTTACCCGTATTTATGGCACCTGTTTTAACTCATTATCAGTATAAAAGACACCTGTCCACAACCTCAGTCAGTCACACTCCAAACTCCACTATGGCCAAGGCCAAAGAGCTGTCGAAGGACACCAGAGACAAAATTGTAGACCTACATCAGGCTGGGGACTGAATCTGCAATAGGTAAAACGCTTGGTGTAAAGAAATCAACTATGGGAGCAATTATTAGAAAATGGAAGGCATACAAGACCACTGATAATCTCCCTCGAGCTGGGGCTCCATGGAAGATATCACCCCGTGGCGTCAAAATGATTACAAGAACGGTGAGCAAAAATCCCAGAACCACACGGGGGGACCTAGTGAATGACCTACAGAGAGCTGGGACCACAGTAACAAAGGCTACTATCAGTAACACAATGCGCCGCCAGGAACCAAATGCTGCACTGCCAGATGTGTCCCCCTGCTGAAGAACGTACACGTCCAGGCCCATTTGCGGTTCGCTAGAGAGTATTTGGATGATCCAGAAGAGGACTGGGAGAATGTGTTATGGTCAGATGAAACCAAAATACAACTTTTTGGTAGAAGCACAGGTTCTCGTGTTTGGAGGAGAAAGAATACTGAATTGCATCCGAAGAACACCATACCCACTGTGAAGCAATGGGGTGGAAACATGCTTTGGGGCTGTTTTTCTGCAAAGGGACCAGGACGACTGATCTGTGTAAAGGAAAGAATGAATGGGGCCATGTATCGAGAGATTTTGAGTGAAAATCTCTTTCCATCAGCAAGGGCATTGAAGATGAGACGTGGCTGGGTCTTTCAGCATGACAATGATCCCAAACACACAGCAGGGGCAACAAAGGATTGGCTTCGTAAGAAGCATTTCAAGGTCCTGAAGTGGCCTAGCCCGTCTCCAGATCTCAACCCCATAGAAAATCTGTGGAGGGAGTTGAAAGTTCGTGTTGCCCAACGACAGCCCCAAAACATCCTTGCTCTAGAGGAGATCTGCATGGAGTAATAGGCCAAAATACCAGCAACAGTGTGTGAAAATCTTTTGAAGAGTTACAGGAAACGTTTGGCCTCCGTTATTGCCAACAAAGCGTACATAACAAAGTATTGAGATGAACTTTTGGTATTGACCAAATACTTATTTTCCACCATAATTTGCAAATAAATTCTTTACCCATCAAACAATGTGATTTTCTGTTTTTTTTCCCCCACATTCTCTCTCTCATGGTTGAGGTTTACCCATGTTGACAATTACAGGCCTTTCTAATATTTTCATGTGGGAGAACTTGCACAATTAGTGGTTGACTAAATACTTATTAGCCCCACTGTATGTCAGTATTTACATAGGGGCAAAAATACCAGATAAAGACTCAAACTAGCAGCTTAGGCAATAACGAGGAAAATATAGATATTGCTTCAGGAAATGCCAAGTAAACCTCACGAGTAATGAGTAAATACGATACACACAGTGTCTTTGAGGAGACATGTTACACACGCTTAATAAGTCTTATCGAGGTGCAACTCAATGCTGCCCTCTTACATAAAGAAACACAAAAAAGACTTTAGTAGTGAGTAAAGAAGTTGACATTTATTTTTCCTTTATAGATCCCATCAATTCATGCACAATGAGAGATTGGATCAGAACACAAGTGATAATAAGCAGCCCACCCTTACTGTAGAGAGCAACAGAGACAGAGAGGGAGAGATGGTGCAGTGAGAGCTGTCATTGATGTAGGAACAACATGGAAGGCAGCCAGACACTTGAGGCCATTTTCACTTCCTCTGCCAAATCTGACAGACTGCCATCGGCATCGCTGAGGAGAATATTAGCCGCTTCCTTTCCCTCTCTTGTATGCGCCTCCATTTTCTCCCTGCGCTTCATACCAGCCAGATCGAGTAGCTGTCCTTCCAAGAACCCAAACAATATGTTATTCTTTCAAACTTGGATATCAGTGAGCGGTTGCATGATGGCGCTGAAAATGACATCAAATGAGCCTTTCATCATTAACACAGCATGTCCAAAAACAACTTGTGCTATGAAAGGAGGCACAATAAAAAAAAGTGAGCAGATCCAATATTTGATTAGCATTTCTTGGCTGGAGCTGCTAGAAACTTCCCCAAGTTCACACTACATGGCAGTTGTTTGTCATCCAACCTGTGCTGAAACTTTTCAGAAATGGTGCATGCTGGGAAGTTCTAGAAGTGAGGAAAAAAGCCACTCTCGTACTGGGATGCAACCATTCTCTGCGGAGTTTTCGGGGGACTGTGTGAGCCCCTCAAACTCTCAGTGTGAATTAAGTCTTCATTGGTGCTTTAGTATTCGTATATAGGCTCTTTGGTGATTTCTAATCCCTATTAAAGAGGCAGATTATAGAAGGGATTTGTCTTTGATTCTCCTGTCCCACTGCTCTTTTCTGTCAGATTCTCCTTCCCAGTCTGTATCTTTCCCTCGTTTCCTTTCAGTCTGCGCTGATGGGACGGTCACGGACTGAACAATGATGGCCTCCATGTGTCGGCCGCCTCACTCTCCCACCCTCAGTCAACTATAGCCACATGTATGAGGGCCCCCATATAGTGGACTGAATAGATTTGTTAAAGGACCCCAGTAGACTAGACCTCGTGTGATGCTCTATCCCCTTTAGAGTTACTCTGCATGGGAGTGAGCTCCCTGGTATGCCCCCACCCATTAAGCACCACCACCTTTACTCTCTTTGCCGCTGAGGAGATAATCAGGCTTATGTAAAGACGACGTGCTCTTTTGACAGTCATCAGCTCATCTGTGATCCAATCAAGCCCAAATCCGCCATTGTTCTCCCCTCAAAGTGTTTCAAATCCGCTTGTGCAAGAGAGAGGGGCCGCATTCTTTATCCTGCCAATCACTCCTGACATTCCTGCCACTGTTGCCATGGCCTGGGGTCGGAGGTCATGAAAACAGAGAGCGTGAGCTGACTTGGGGAAAATGGCGGAGGGCTAAAAGGAGGGACTCTCAACGCAATGGCCTTATTGGTCAGCCAACCCAGGGGGTAAATGTAGACAAGTTAGGGCTCTATAGCCCCGCTGAGAGGGCCAGCCCTACAGAAAGGCACGGGCAGGGGTGGAGAATGGCCGAGCCACAAAGGAAAACCTGAGGAGAGAGAGAGCAGTAAGAAGGTGTGGGTGGAGAAAGGAGGGAAAACGGGGGTTGGGAGGGCCTGTGTTTGATTGCCAAATAGGTTTTACAGAAGTTGACCTCCAGGGGCCAGGAGAAGAAAAGGCGAACACAATGTCAAAGGGTTCAAGAGAAGAGATAATAAACATAGCAGTTAATAGAGCGGGCATTTTATTTAGATTTTATGCTGGCAAGTATAATTTTCCAAAATAAAACGGCCCACATATAAAGACTCATGCTTGATCTATTTGCAATTTCAAATGTAAATTTGTCTCCCCGACGTAATGGATCCAGCATGTCGTTGCAGGATAAGCAGGGCACTGGGTTAAATCTGTTGTAATGTCGTCAAAAGAATAATTTCTGTATCCAATGTATTCATGTGTATACATAAGTGAGCAAATGTTTAGCCTAGACACGATATCATAGGGAATTTGCACCATTCACTGTTCCTCCATAGGGATTAGTGGAATTAAGCGTTTAGCACAAAGGCAAAGTATCACAACTCATGGGTAATTCAACAAGCTTCACAATGCACAAGTTTACAGGCTGCAGCTTCTTAGCCTGAGCTTTTTGTTAGCTTGCAGCTGCGAGGACCTCGCAGACAAATAGTTGAGTCCTAATATACAGGGAAATACACCTAGCAAATACTACGAAATAGAGGGAGTGATAAGTCTTTTCTGTGGATGTCTATCTATTCAAGGCCATAATCTGAGGCAAAAGCAACCGGAGAAGGGGGAGGGTGTGTGCTTTAGTTTTCGGACCGTTGGCTCTTTTGAGCAAGTTGGGAACAGTGTTCATCGACTGCATGTACGAAGCAACATATCTTTGCATCCTCCTGAGAGAGTCCAAAGCGGGAATAAGGATTCGTTTAGGAATTCTATGAGAATCGCCTTAGTGACACTGATGAATTGGAGGGACGATGAAAATAAACACAAAAACAGCAATTGCTAGCTTATGCAAGATCCTTGCGATGAATTGATCTTTTTTGTGTTTCGATAGTCAAGATCATTGGAGTTGGTGGGACACAATCTATTACGTATCACAACAAGGCAGAAAAGCACTAGTCTGCTACTACAGGCCGAAGTCTGTGACGAAGAGTGTGCATGCCTTCTCCTGTCTAACTCCTAACCTACATGCAACAATGAATCTGCAATTAATTAATCAGCCCCGATACAAAACAAAAAATTGGGCTGCGAATATCCATGTGTATACCGCCATATATTATATAAATTACATTATGATCCGTCCACAGATAATGGAGGAATAGATTTTAAAAAATGATTTTTTTTTTTTTTTTTTTTATATTTGAAACACCCCTAAAAACGACAACAACATGAGCGATGACTTTACAGGCCTTCAAGTGCCTGTGACAGCATACAGTGCCTTGCAAAAGTATTCGGCCCCCTTGAATCTTGCAACCTTTCGCCACATTTCAGGCTTCAAACATAAAGATATGAAATTTAATTTTTTTGTCAAGAATCAACAACAAGTGGGACACAATCATGAAGTGGAACAACATTTATTGGATAATTTAAACTATTTTAACAAATAAAAAACTGAAAAGTGGGGCGTGCAATATCATTCGGCCCCTTTACTTTCAGTGCAGCAAACTCACTCCAGAAGTTCAGTGAGGATCTCTGAATGATCCAATGTTGTCCTAAATGACCGATGATGATAAATAGAATCCACCTGTGTGTAATCAAGTCTCCGTATAAATGCACCTGCTCTGTGATAGTCTCAGGGTTCTGTTTAAAGTGCAGAGAGCATTATGAAAACCAAGGAACACACCAGGCAGGTCCGAGATACTGTTGTGGAGAAGTTTAAAGCCGGATTTGGATACAAAAAGATTTCCCAAGCTTTAAACATCTCAAGGAGCACTGTGCAAGCAATCATATTGAAATGGAAGGAGCATCAGACCACTGCAAATCTACCAAGACCCGGCGGTCCTTCCAAACTTTCTTCTCAAACAAGGAGAAAACTGGTCAGAGATGCAGCCAAGAGGCCCATGATCACTCTGGATGAACTGCAGAGATCTACAGCTGAGGTGGGAGAGTCTGTCCATAGGGCAACAATCAGTCGTACACTGCACAAATCTGGCCTTTATGGAAGAGTGGCAAGAAGAAAGCCATTTCTCAAAGATATCCATAAAAAGTCTCGTTTAAAGTTTGCCACAAGCCACCTGGGAGACACACCAAACATGTGGAAGAAGGTGCTCTGGTCAGATGAAACCAAAATTGAACTTTTTGGCCACAATGCAAAACGATATGTTTGGCGTAAAAGCAACACAGCTCATCACCCTGAACACACCCTCCCCACTGTCAAACATGGTGGTGGCAGCGTCATGGTTTGGGCCTGCTTTTCTTCAGCAGGGACAGGGAAGATGGTTAAAATTGACGGGAAGATGGATGCAGCCAAATACAGGAACATTGTGGAAGAAAACCTGTTGGTATCTGCACAAGACCTGAGACTGGGACGGAGATTTATCTTCCAACAGGACAATGATCCAAAACATAAAGCCAAATCTACAATGGAATGGTTCAAAAATAAAGGTATCCAGGTGTTAGAATGGCCAAGTCAAAGTCCAGACCTGAATCCAATCGAGAATCTGTGGAAAGAGCTGAAGACTGCTGTTCACAAACACTCTCCATCCAACCTCACTGAGCTCGAGCTGTTTTGCAAGGAAGAATGGGCAAGAATGTCAGTCTCTCGATGTGCAAAACTGATAGAAACATACCCCAAGCGACTTGCAGCTGTAATTGGAGCAAAAGGTGGCGCTACAAAGTATTAACGCAAGGGGGCCGAATAATATTGCACGCCCCACTTTTCAGTTTTTTATTTGTTAAAAAAAAGTTGAAATTATCCAATACATTTTGTTCCACTTCACGATTGTGTCCCACTTGTTGTTGATTCTTGACAAAAAATTAAAATTTTATATCTTTATGTTTGAAGCCTGAAATGTGGCGAAAGGTTGCAAGATTCAAGGGGGCCGAATACTTTTGCAAGGCACTGTAAATAAATCTTAAATAGAAATAGCATTATTATGTGAATTAGACTCATATTTTGAGACGATTCGACTATATACAACAATTTGGCAAAGCACAGATGATGAGAATTTAGTCTTTTAATTTACGGTTAAGCCCCGCCTGTCATTGTAGCGCTCTAGCGTCTTCAACTGGAGGATGACGTCGGCAGGGTCACGATTTCATCTGATTTAGAATTCAGCCCATTGAGGGGGAAGATTCAGAACGAGGAAAATGCGACGAAGAGAGGAGCAAAATGTCATTGTTTAAATCTCTATACTCTAATATTTTTATAGAATATTCTTTTTATCCAAGTAATTTTCCCCAATTGCTAAATAAATGGTATGGTCATGAAAAATAACAGTCTTATGCTAAATGGAATATGAAATATGAAAATAAAAATGCATTTATTCAGTATGACAGGGCAAAATTACTGCATAATGGTCAAAACTGTCGACTTCTTGCACCTCTCGAACGATATTTTATGCCACCGGAGTTAGACCGGCTTTTGTCATTTTTCCTGTCCCGGCTTTGGAAATGGAGGAAAGAACAGAAGACGTGACAGCTAGCTGACATGCTAACCCGAACTGAGCGGCATTTCCAAGTCTTATTCTCGCCTTTCAAAAACGAAAAATCACACAAAACAAACCCGGATCATATCACGCGGTTGCGGGGCTGATCGTCTTCACCAATCAGCCAACCCTCCAGCGGCGAGCAAGTTACAGCTCGTTGTTCCCCAGCTGCGGGCAGGAGTGCTCGTTGCCAAGGAAGCAGCTGGAGAATGGCCGCCGAGCGGCTGTTCAAATCTTTTTCGCCTTTCGAAAACGAAAAATAGTACAAAACTACACCAACTCATGTCACACACGGCGGCGAGGGTGGCAGCCTTCACCGATCGGTCAGCCTCCGGCGGTGAGCAGGTTTTGGCTTGTCGTTCCCCTGCTGCAGGCAGGAGTGCTCGTTGCCGGGGAAGAAGCTGGATAATGTCCGCCGGACAAACCGGCCGACGTCGGAGGAGCGCGTGGCTGCCCAAGCCTAACCCGAGGATAGTGGTCTATTGCCGGGCACACGAAGAGGGCAGAGGGGGCTGGAAGTGTGGACGATATGGAGAACCGCAGACGAGAGCGGGGGGCTGCACAAGCATAAGCCGAGTATAGCGCTCTCTCGGCGGGCACGCAAAGAGGACCGAGAGGGGTGTGCGACAAGCCGCTGGTCATCGGCCGAGTAGCCTTCTCGGTAGACAAGGAGCATAGTCAGCCACAAAATGCAAAACACCACCTTTTTTAACTTGTGCCGTGATCCCAGTATTTGACGTAATACAAAACACGCAGTTTACTCACTTCCTCGTAAGTCCAATGGTCCCACAGGTGTCGGACTCGTTTTGGCCAATGTCTGCAGTGAACAGGAACTTTTTGAAACCCAAAAAGGCTCACCTGAGGCTCGCCTCTCCCTGGTGCAGCAACAAAAACCTGCAGCACATTTGGCTGGCGTGATGCAAAAAATAAACCAAATAATCCGCAAAATCAGCTGTATCCACAGTCCATCTGCATGCTATAAAGCTTTGCTGTATTGTGAGATGCTGACCCGGGTGATGTTACATTCGCTTTGTTCCTCAATCCAGGAAGTCACTCATTTTCATGGCGCGGGATAAAAAAAATTGAATATATAAATCGATTGCTTCCACGCACATAACATCCAAGCGGTCCATTTCATTCAGGAGCATAAAATTCCGCGTGCAAAATGAAATAAACGTGCTTTTTTCTGTCATAGGCACTTTCAGCCTGTAAAAAAAAAACAAAAAACAAAAAAACAAACAAAAAAAAACAACAACCACGGGCTGGGTAGGCCATACTGTATGTACAGTATAGACATAAATGGTGACTATTTACAGTATTACAGTATACAGTAATACTGTAAAGTTGATCAATTTTAATCTAATTTGCAAATCAGTACATTTTTTTGTTACAGATATAGATTTTACACAACGTCAACTTCAATTGAATTGGAATTTGTACATTCGATTTACTTTTGATGAGTTTGGTGAAAAATGCCAATTGGACTGGTTGACATCAAGAAGTGAAATACAATTTCAGTTCAAATATTCTGCCAAAATGTACAGAACAAATCCATTTAGCAATACACAACAAGACACAATGTCCGTTTTAGTTGTTTTTCCAAACTGATGATCGTTGGCTGCTTCTGGCACCTGGGCCTCGAGTTTGTCACGTGCTGTAGTATGTATATGGCAAGATACGAATACGTTGTGCGTGTGAGTGTGTTGTACAGAGAGCAACATAAAAATTCTACAGTCTTCACCTCTGATCAAGAAAAAGGGTCACATACTGTAAATCCACACATTTATAACACATGAGAGGGACACACCATCAACCTCTCTCTCTCTCTATTACAAGACATGCACATATAGACACACATTGTGTGTGTGTTTGTGTGTCGAAGATAGACTGGGGTTAATATACTCCATTAAGCTCTATTAGCCTAAATGACTTGGGCAGATGAAGGAGAACTCAGATGACTCACATGATGTGTGTGCGCGTGCGCTGTGTGTGTGCTCATGCACATGCACAGGGGTACGGGCCAACCTGCCAACTGTTTATCTGCGAAGCACACACTTGCACAGAGACAGAGGGGGGTGGGAAACAGAGATCTGGTTTCCCACTGTCACAGATGCTTACCCGCCTCTCTATTACTGATGTGATTGGTGTGGACACAGAAAACTAGCGGTCCTGTTCCCACTGGGCCAGTCTGAAGTAATGATTGCCCCGCTCCTCTCGCGGGAGTGTGCCAGCTCTGCAGAAAGAAGCACTTAATCGACTGCGATCACATTCAACCCTGTCAGTCGCCTGGGTTTTAGAGCATTTGGTTTGGATTGATACTTTGTGGAGTAGTGTTTGATGGCACATGATCAGGTTTGGCACACAGCATGAGGCTCGTGGGAGAAGTGGAATCAGGAGATATGACACTCAGTGGTGTAAAGTGGGAAATTTGACAAACAGATGATCAGTGGAAAAGGCAGACGTGCTGTAATCGTCAAGAGATTTTGTCCCTTTCATAACTCAACACTGCTGGTGGCCTGGAGCCCAGTGAAGGCCCAAAGATGTGTAACATGAAATCTGCAAACACATTCAGACATGGAAACACGTGGACCCACTGTTTAGTGCTTGCTTGGTCATAAAAAGAACTGTGATCTCTTGACCCCAGGTCAGTAACAACTGCAACTGAGCCCACTCCTGCCTGAGGCCAACACATGCGCGCACACATCCCCACACACAAAATGCGTTGCATTATTTATATTAACCGCTAGGTGGCACTTGAGCCCTAAATACAACTACTCTTCCAAAGCGGAGGGATGTCAGTAGTAAGTGCTACTATACTGTATAAAATTAGAAACAGCAATAAATATGGTGCAGTAATGTCAATTAACTCTATATAGGGAACTCAATTAAATATTATGAAATAGTATAATAGGTCAAATTTAAGGGTTATAACAAGTATAACAACTGTATTCATGTTTGTATTCCTTTTGTTAATTTATTCATTTTCTTTAACATATTATTCATTTATAAACTTTTGAAATAAAACCAAACAACTTCTTAGTGTTATTAAGGGCCAAAGACCAGAGTGTATTAGTGCTTTCATTCATTACGATTTCATTAATTAAAAAAAAATTAAATACAATAATTAATTTGTACTAATTATGACATTAAAAAAATGGAGTGTTAATAGGGACCATAACCAGAGTATAAAACTGTTTTATTAATTTAATTGTATTATTATATACCTTTTAATATAATTTTTAAATAACATTTACTCATAAATCAAACATAAAAATAAAAATACAAGATTAAAAAAAAAAAAAAAAACATTTTAAGCAATATCTGCAGCTAAGCTAGAAAACATCTCTTTACAGGGTCTTAAAAATCTACTAAACATATTCAGCAGATTTTGCCAACTAATAGGCCACTTAAAATGAAGAAATGTGGGACCCCAAAAAGTTTTGGGTTCGACCGCTGAAAGTAAGATTTCAATTGAAAACGAATAGCGAGGATAACAAAAATGAGCCAAAACAAAAGTGATAGTTAAATAGATCATTGGCATATAATACGAGCACAATGTGGATCTAAGTGTTTGTTAATGGCTGTATTGGTCCCTGTAGACTGGGGCTTAAAGGGCTGAATAATGTATGTTCGCTGCACAAGTAATGAAGTGGAAGTGATCGGGAGGAATATGACTGTCCTCCTAGGGTTCAACACAAACTGTATGCACACTTAAGAGCTGCCTGTAGCCTAAACCTCCTTCTCTGGCTCTGTCTGTCTCACTTTTCGTCTTTCTCACACATACACACAGTAACACACTGCACAGCGGCTAAGAGGGTTAGCTTGTCTCTGTTCCCATATTCTACATCATTGATGAGGAAAGCCAGGGCATTTATAGTATCCCGCTCAAGAGTTCAGCAGCTGCACCGCTTCCATGAGGATCCTATCACACAAGAACTACAGGAAGCAGTAGATCTCAGTGGTCAGAGTGAATGTTGCAAGTCTAACACTAGGAAGCCATGGCAATGGTTTGTCTATTGCATTACCTGCGTTATGTACTCTTTCCTTAACATCTTGGATTCAAAGATTCACCCACATATTTTATTCTGTCCTGTTAGCATCAAATGATGTACTAAATCAATTAAAACACGTTGTATTGAGCAAGCATTCATTCATTCATTTTCCATGCCGCTTATTCCTCACGAGGGTCGCGGAGGTGCTGGAGCCTATCCCAGCTAACTTCGGGCAGTAGGCAGGGGACACCCTGAATTGGTTGCCAGCCAATCGCAGGGCACAAGGAGACACACAGTTAATATTAATATCAAGGGCGTAGGTTTGCATCGGGACGGTTGGGACAAAACGCTACCAACTTTTCAGGATGCTCAAATTGTCCCCACCAACTTTTAAGCAACCTTATTTGCCTTATATAATGACTTCAGTTATGGGAAGACAATATAAATGACCTATACTGTATATGTTTTAATTGTTGTAATTGACCCCACCATTATTAAGTGAATTATTTTCATTATGTTTAGATTTGTACATGTACATCTTTTCACTTGCTGAATGTGCATTTTTTCCTCCTAAATGCACATTTGATTGGCTGATGACTTGACCCTCACACACACGCACATAAGATATTGAAGATATGAGAAGTTGTTTTTCAGCCAGCAGCAGCCAATGTTAGAAATGTAATAAGACATCATTGTTTCGGAAGTGGGGAACCCCTCCATTAATTTTGCTACTGCAGGTCTGACCTGCATCAGTGTTAGCATAACATTAAACTGTGTGAACTTGCTAACCTGCAAAACTCAAGTAGGAAGCTGCTTCGAGATAAGTGTCCTTCTCTTTGTGTTTTCTACTGATACCATAAATAAACTGTGAGAAATGTAGTGAACTCTAGAAACTATAGCTCGAAAAACGTTAGCAAGAAGCTGCTTAGAAAGAGAGGGGCGTTGCTTAACCTCATATGTAGCTCACACAACACAAAATACACACAACAATCATAATTATGTACATAAAAAAAAAAAGTGTTTTTGAGGGGGGGGGGGTGCCGCAAGCTACCCACACTAGCTTTGCGATTGATTGGTTGATCGTGATCGACGTCAAGAGCACCCCTGATTTAGCATATCAATTAATTAGCTTCATATTGGTGAGAAATGTAGCCCTGACCCCCGTTCACCCAATCTGTTTGGTCTTATTAATGTCCCGTCCCGAGCAAAAAGTGTACATGCAGGTTATGCTGTAATATCGTCCCAACCAAAGTTGAGACCAAACCTACGCCCTTGATTAATATACAGTAGTTGAATTTCCAACCAAAAACTGACCTGAGAACATTGGCATCATTCTTTAGGGGTGCCAGCTGCAGTGTTACAATATGTAAAGGGTGGCGCAATAAACATAGGATTCCATTGACTTTTCACCATTGGTCATGTTGTGCTACAAGGGCAATGGAAGAAAAAAGCCAAATGCGCTTCTTGAGGCAAGCTTGTCTTCTTGTAATCAACAAAAATAATAAAAAAAATTGTGCTTTGTTTCTCTAACATTCCGCTTGTTTGTTGGAGTCATTTTCTGGTTATATGTCCAGGATATTTATAGTGTATATACGTATAGCACAGTAGTGTTTCCATTTCAATGAAAGCACTCATGGTGAAAACACAACCTAAATCAGAAAGCAGCACTCCAAAAAGACTGAAAATAGACTTAAGCTAGCAACACCTAATGAAACTAACACAAATTTAGCCACACAAAAAGCTATGAAGCAAGATATTAATTATAGACTTAAATAATAGTCAAAATTCATAGACAACTGTTGCAATTGTTTGGCGTATTAAAATCAGTTGGAAGTTATAAAGGTTGGAAGTCACAAAACACATTGTATTAGACTGAAGTACACTTGCTTACTTGTTATTGTGTGCAAGGAGACTCTCCTACATTTTGGAACGTAATAATGTTTTCGACTTCAACTGTCTTGCAGTTCACTTCACTGTATTCTGCATCATTTAGTTATGAAATAAAACATGGCAGAATAACTGAATTGAAAGAATCATGACACCTTTGGTTGCTTCGCTGAGTGATAGACTGCTCTTTTTTTGTGCGCATTGACATTTTTGGCCTGTAGTGGTAAGTTTTGAAACTTGGTATTTTATGATCATACTAATAACAAGTTTGTGAGATACTTTCGCTTTTCTTTCGCATTTCTGCTCACGAGTCACGACTTCAGTTTTACACTTTCTCCGTCTAAAACAACAGTGGAGTTGGAGTAACATTAGTCATCCAAATCCCTCAAAAAAGAATGACTTGTTGTTTTTGATATTGTTGTAACGATGATGATTGTAATTATGATGTTTAATATTTATTATAACTACTTTACTGCTGTGGCTGCAATACATGCTATCTGCTGCTAGCCTGTTGCTAATCAGTACGTGTTGGATGGCACAATTATGAAAACGCATAAATGCAAGTTTTTTATTCGTTTGTTTATAGGTGGAAAACTCTGTTAGGCAAGGGAAGACAACTTAATGTGCCTCACAACAACCCTCACAATACGTTGATGGACATATATGGAGACCACGTGCGTTTTACTTTGATGATGGGAAGCTTGACTTACAGTATGCTCCATTTTCGTTAATTTTTTGTCTTATAGATTTATAAATTGTGATTTATAGACCTGTTTTGCTCATGCACCAATAATTTTAAATAAAACAAGACATGGAATCATGTTGTCCATATGTTTTATTGCGATCAATATCTGCAATAAAAAAAGAATGACATACTATTTGTATTTTTATGTACATACCTTGTAGTATTTCCTTGTAACAACAAAATCCGTGTCAGCCCTTCTGCATTCGGCAACTGTAATATTATTTGTAATTTCGCCTAATTTTGGTCACTCAAGTGACCGGCGTATGAATCTACACCTCACGTTAACACAGTCTGCACAGGTTGTTATAATTTTGTTCACGAAAGATCAACGAAGAACAAACGTACAATCTTTTAGGTGGATCCTTAGGTTTAAATCACATCCTTAACTTATTGTCTGCTCCTGGTTTCGATTTGAGGTGTATGGCGAGGTAGATTTACACTGGTGCATTGTAGCTACTAGCTCAGGGGTCCCCAACGACCGGGCTGCGGACCGGTACCGGTCCGTGGCCTGTGCCGCTTAACACAAAAATATCCCTGTCTACTCTAGATATACAACTACAGAATAGGAGGTCGTCATAGAAATGCATTGATTGGACTGTTAGCAGTACATCTTGTTTTGTTTATCTATGTGCGCTTAGCCTCGATAATGACGTATGACGCAGGTTGTCGCCCATCACATTTGTTCCCGGAAATAATTAGCCCCCACACTAGAATGACTGAAAAACAGACGTCTTTGGACAGATTTTTTACGGGGAAAAGGGAACCTCACGAGCCAGAAAATGAGCCTACAACCTCAAAATCTATGCTACTTCCCAATCACTAAATACCCACGAACTGCTAAGGAGTGGATTCGTGACCCGTATGTGAATAAACCAAGTGATTCGAGCATGTCTGTGCAACAGGATTAACCGGTTGTAGAGATCGCAAATCAAGGCGACCTTAAACGCACATTTGAGACAACAACTCTAACGAGGTTCTGGATTAAAGTCATTTCGGAATATCCTGACATCGCTAGGAGAGCACTGAAACAAACGAACGAAGCTCAGGCCTCCCACTGATTCAGCGGGTGAGTTGTATTTTCCCTGCACTTAACACGACGGGGCTAAAAACTATTGTTATTTTATATTTGCTGTATTTTTCTGCCGCACATTGCCATTGTTCTGACAAATTTGGCATACGCGTAACGTTAAAACTGACTGTGAATGCAGCGATTCCAAAGTACACACTACAAACTTTCTTTAAAGAAAGGAATATTAACTTAGGTTTGCCATGTTAGCTGCACACAACAACTGCACGCAGCTCTCTCATTTCACGACTTCGCCGTGTCGTTAAGCATTAATTTACGCCATTTTCATGTTGCACAAGTATGTTTATGATGTAAATAGTTTTTACCACCGTTGGATAACATTGAGAGTCCAACTGAATATAAAAGAGGGGTTTTTTCACACGCCACAAAAGCTTTGGGAGCAAAATTTTATAAGGGTGCAAAATGTGACAGAACACTGGTCCGTGAAAAAAGACCCAAATCACACCGGTCCGTGGTGCAAAAAATGTTGGGGACCCCTGTACTAACTGGTCGCTGATCCAAACATTCCACTTCCAACCATATATATAGGCACTTCCAGGAGTTCACACAGAGCACAGAAAGTCTCGGAGTCTCATCTACGTCGTGCTGAATCCATTTTTTGGAGATTCCGTGAGTTCCTCTGGTTTGATTTTGCAGTTTTAACTTTGTCAACACACTGCTTACTTCAACCACACTTCATGTTGTTCTGTCCAAACTGAAAATTTGGGGAAGAAATTGTCAAAGATGGCGCCGCCCATGTATCGCTCAGGAAACTTGTCTATAGTATGATCATACTCATAGTATGGTACATTCCAGTGTCAGACAATGTACAGGAGTTGATTCAGTACATCTCATTTTACGGGAGTCTATTTTATACAAGTATCAGGACATCCTCTGAACTCCACAAAGTGTGTTTCTTTCATTCTCTTCTTACATAGAATCTCGTAAGTAACTGATTAGTGGAAACAAGGGAAGATTGTTTACAATAGTCTGATTTAGCATAGCAAGGAAGTTAGAAGCAAGCTATTAATTGCAATTCACGTACTACTTGGCCTATTACAGTAAATGCACCATCCTCCCTTTCTTAGAAAGGCAAATGTCACTAATTTGTTCAGTCTTGTCATCAAATAATGGTGATTACAACTAAGAGAAACCCCAAAAACTTACAAGTGAGGGACAAAGCTCCTATAACGAAAACTCTACAGCAAATGTTTTTTTCCAACACACACGCACACACAAACAACATCATGTGGACAGTCAAGTGACAGAGCCCCCAAGCAGACCCCATTGCAACTCTTATTTGAAAGAGCAGAGAGGAAAACGTGTGACTATGTCGCAGCGTCACAAAGTCTGGAGGGAAGGGTCAAAGGGACACCGGAAAACACTAAAATACATTTCATATTAGTAGGACTTTTTCCTTTGGTAAAAATAAAATGAGCAACAAGAATACTTAGTGCCGACCTATATACAAACCAAGAATAATACAAATCAATAATTCCAGTTTGTGCTAGATACAGCCTTCCCAATGTTCTTAGCAGTACCCTGCAAACGTGTTGCCAATTTGGGAAATTGATCATTTTTTAACTTTGGTCTAGCAGTTTGTACATTGTTTCTCCAAATTAAAGTTAAAAAAAAATGCTAAGTTTAATCAGTGAGCAGTGATAATTTGCACTACGCTCAAATCATAATTGTGGCAATTCAATATATTCAATAAAAAAATAAAAAAATAAAAAAAGATACAGTGCCCTCCATATTTATTGGCACCCCTGAAAAAGATGTGTTTTTTTAGCTTCTAATATTTTTTTTTAATTCAAACAATATGGGACCTTAATGGAGAAAGAGAAAAATCCAACCTTCAATACAAGTGCATTCATTCAGTGGGGAAAAAATCCCATATAAAGAAAAAAATTATTTGACATAAAATAATGTGTGTCACAATTATTAGCACTCCTGGTGTTAATACTTTGTACAAGCCCCTTTTGCCAACAAAACAAGGTCTGGGGACTGAGATGGCCATGGGAGGAGCTTGATTTTGTGTCTGGTGAACCATTTCTGTGTAGATTTGGCCATATGTTTCGAGCCATTGTCTTCCTGAAAGACCCAGTGACGACCCATCTTCAGCTTTCGGGCAGAGGGCAACAGATTTTGATTTAAAATGTCCTAGTATTTCAAAGCATTCATGATGCCGTGCACCCTAACAAGGTTCCCAGGGCCTTTGGAAGCGAAACAGCCCCACAGCATCACTGACCCACCCCCATACTTCACAGTGGGTATGAGGTGCTTTTCAGCATGCGCATCTTTCGTGGCACGCCAGACCCACTTAGAGTGGTTGTTGCCAAAAAGCTCAATCTTGGTCTCATCTGACCCAAGCACACGGTCCCAGTTGAAGCCTGGGAATGTGTGTATTTTTGTGTGAGAAATCTTGGCAAAAACAAGCTCCTCCCATGGCCATCTTAGTCCCCAGACCTTGTTTTGTTGGCATAAGGGGGTTGTACAAAGTATTAACGCAAGGGGTGCTAATAATTGTGACACACATTATTTGAAGTCATATAATTTTTTCTTTTTGTGGGATTTTCCCCCACTGAATGAATGCACTTGTATTGAAGGTTGGATTTTTTTTCTTTTTTTCCATTAAGGTACCATATAATTTGAATTTAAAAAAAAAATTAGAAGCTAAAAAACACATCTTTTTCAGGGGTGCCAATAATTATGGAGGGCACTGGAGGTGAATACATTTGATCAGTGTGTATTGGATATTTTCAATCAGTTACAAGTATTTGATATTGAACTGCATTTATTGGCACAAACTTTGACAAAAAAATGATCATTTTGGTGCCATTTTAAACAATAATCCTGTTTCTACCAGTCATCATACACCCTTCTTCAGTTCTTTAGTCTAAAAACTCATCCACAGAAATTTGTTTCCAAGGTAAGTAACTCAAAATGAGGGCGAGGCTCAAAAAGCATCTACATGTTAAACACAGATTAAAATTGCATAGGTCTCAGACTTTAAGGTAGAAAATATTCAAATGCGGCGCTTTGTGATTGAAGGAACTTGTGATTGGAGTTGTTTGGGCTTTTCTCACAAACAATATGCACAGTGCCTTTCTGCCGCCCTCCTCTCACATTAACATGTTTCTATCATTAACCCCATTGTCCCACCTCCTGCATAATAGCTGGAGCAGGATGCACGGAGGGTAGAATAAGAATGCACTTTTCCCCGTCCTCCTCTTTCATGAAGCATTTTTAAATGAATGATTGATGTGAGGGGAGCACGATCAAAAAGATATAATCACGGTCTAACGAACGCAGGGCCCTACGAAATATATATATATACTTACTGGAGAAAGTCCATAAATTTATAAAGACACCGTATATTAATATATAAGTAGCTCATTGAATATTCAAAAAGAGAGAAATAAAATGTATGCATTGAATAGTGACCGTATAGGAACAGAGATGAGCAACTAACAACTTTTTCCCAATAAATGCAACCAAGTACCCGCTCATGTTCATTGTCACTAGCGAAACAAATTGCTATTGTCTTTGACTGGCATATGTTTTGTGCAAAGACGGGCGACGGTGAGGCATGGAGATAACTTCATTTCCGAGCTTTGAGCACAGATGAGCGTGTAGACAGTTAGTCCGTGTTCACTATATGAGCACCTTTCACGGGACAAATGGAATGTCAATCAAGAGAAGGTACACAGATGCAGCATCGCCCCCTCCCCTTGCTCCGGTGGGGCCGAGGATGTTTTCTGATGCAGCTTTGTTGTTCCTGCATTACTCTGGTTGCACTGGGAATATTTGGTCCTTTTACCCCTTCACATCCTCTTGCTCCATTCTACTTTTAAACATTCTTCCTGCATCCTTACAGCATTCAGTGCTTCTAAAGTTTCCTTTTCACATACAGATGTTCTCCTTGGGTAAATCATAAGACTCTGAGCCAGAACTAAAAGAACTACATCAATAGTTTCCCAGGGCAATTTATTTTACCTTGGGGGTAAACAATCTAGAGCTGAAATTATGACCGGGTGAATATTACACCATTGAATAAAAAGCGGTCAAGTGTAAATTCAATTTGAAAGGGATAAAAACGTTTAAAGCTTTATCATTAAAACATGACAAGTCATTCACTTGGTAAATGTGCTTACTCAAGGGAATGCTGGCTGTTTATTCTTTGATTAATTTGCTTACATAGGGGACTTGAACACCCCCCTAGAAGTGAATGAGTTGATGACAGGGAGATTTCTCCATGGTGACAAGTTATCTCAACTACAGGGCCAAAATGATTATGTTAATACCAGGTTGTAGTCATCAATCATCTTGTGTCAATGTGGTGTCAAGGCATCACGTTCCCCTTCTCTAGCCTAAGTAATGTGCGTTTTAGAAAAGGGAATTGATGACATTCAAATTACGCCCAGAGCTAGTCGGTATGGCTCCTTTATTGTTGAATAAGAGCTGAAATGAAGAGAATTAATTAAGCGAGTCTCCTTCGCGTGAGCCACGGACGACGCGCACCAAGCATTGAGTGACGTCACAGAGGCGCGCCTTAAATTGGAAGACGCTGCGCGGAGGGCTTCTTGGTTTGATCTTCCACTCATCCTCCCAAGCTGTGTTCTTGTGATAGCAGGGACGCACTCAAGGCTGCCGGTGACAGTTCAGAGAGCGCGGAGTAACGGCGGAGCACCGAGGGAAATTACTTTTTCCAACTCTCATTAGCGCTTTTTTCGAAAATGAAAGTGGTGCGTAAATGTCTGCGTAAAAACCAGCGACCAACTTTGGATTAGGCGCCAGATACTATAATTCTGTGTTTGATGAATATAACGTTCATATAGTTTGGACAAGTGACAGAAGTTGACTTTTTTAAGGGGGGAACAGATGCTTTTTGAAGGCATACCTATGCGCTGATCTTATTTCCACCATGGCTTACTCTCAGCTGGGATACTCTTACTCCACTTCACCACAGGTACAGTGAGTTTAACTAGATTATTGTTTCATTTTGTGTGATTGTAGATTTTCATGAGGATGGGCAATAACTGTGCAGACGATTTTGCAATTGTTTTGAAAGTTTTTGATGACCACGAGCCCTCTAGCTGGCTGTCTGGAGCCGGGATCCCCTCAGTCCCACCCGGCTCTGCGCTCGCCGGGCCACCAGCTCACCTCTGGCAGCAGCATCGGTGTTTGCAACCCTTACCCAAAGCGTCAAGCGTATTATAACACCTGTACCGGCGACCCCACCTCACTGTATTCCAGAGTGAGTTTCACAAAAAGTTTTCAATGTGTTGCTGAAAAAGAGCGCTATGTATGTAATTTCTGGGCGCCTGCAGTGATGTTAAGTAATGAATGAATATGTATTAACTGTAATTGCAGGGAACATTGCAACCTAAAAGTGTAGCTGCTTCTGTACACATGGGGACACCTCAGACGCCTGGTTACTATCCTTATGAATATACATTTGGACATTATTCTTATGACAGATATGGGTAAGTATGTATTTCAGTTTTTATTATTTTATTGATAAATTACTTATTTTATTCATTTATTATTATTTATAATTCAAAACAATCTAAATTTGAAGCACAATAATGGATTGATCCTTTTCGCGCTGAACTTAATGGCACGACATTAAGCACACCTTCGCTATTTAATAATTTTCCACTAAAGCACTGTGAGTTTCTGTTAGTTTAACTGAGTAATTTTGAAATTTGAGTCATCATGAGAGGTGTTTCGAAATATTTCCCTTGCTAAGGTAACAAAACATCCAAAATATTAGACACCACAGCTTGATAGTAATGCTCACAACTGAGACTTAATATATAAAATGTGTGAGCTTGCAGAAGTCCACCGAAATAACTTTGGTAGGCAATATCCACATTTTGTGCTCAATATTAATTAAAAAATATTTTTAAAATACTCATTGTAAAGATTTTTTAGTTTTTAATGCAAAATGAGATTTCCGCGACACACTAATGCTTCTTCAACTATTTAGTTATTCCTCCTCGGAAGGAGCTTCACGGCGTAAAAACGCTACCCGGGAAACAACTGGCACCCTGAAGGCCTGGCTGCAAGAGCACCAGAAGAATCCTTACCCCACTAAAGGAGAGAAAATCATGCTGGCAATCATTACCAGGATGACCCTCACACAAGTGAGCACAAACTTCAATATTACCAGTCACTCATCCATTAAAACTTCAAATTAAGTACGAGGGCTTCCTATCATTCAGGGCATATTCAGCAATGTTTCGTGAACTTTGGACTGATTATGAGACTCTAAAACCAGTTTTAACATTTTCCAAAAAGTTGAAGTGTAACATTATGTTTTCAAGCTCTAAAAGTGGCAGTGACAAAAGTATGAATGTGATATCATTCTTTGACATACTGTAAATGACACATTTTCTGTTACTTCCTCAGGTGTCTACATGGTTTGCCAATGCCCGCAGGAGGCTGAAGAAGGAGAACAAGGTGACATGGTCGCCACGAGCTTGTAAAAGCTCAGATGACAGAGGTCGTGATGAAGACAGTGACGACGCAGAAAAGTCACTTAAAGGTGATAAAGACCACCAAGGTAAGTGCCCCAAAATCGATTTGTACTTCATTTGATTTAGGTCATTTAGTACAAACTGACGTGCTCCTTAGATCAACAGTCTGCTGACCTGCAGAGTGATCTTGAAGACTTCGACCTTTTGGAGTCTGATGCGTCCGACTGTGAACCAAAGCCGCAGTTCATACCCGAGGACAGTGAAGTCAATTCAAACAATCCACATGGTCACCTTGCGTACAACTCCGAGCCGCTGCACAGCTCTGAGAGATTGTCACCAGACTTCTCTAAAGTCACAACGGTTCAAGACCAGACCACCACCTTCTATTCAATGCCAGATGCACACGATACAGACATCAAACCCAAAATCTGGTCCATTGCTCACACTGCTGTATCTCTGGATCCCAGCTTGGAACCAGAATATCCACCATGTATGCTGTTGACCAACTCATCCTCTCCTGGCTTTCCATCAAACATGGCACTACCCAAAGCAGACAGGCGGCAGGAATCACCAGTGGACACACTTAGAGAGTGGGTGGACGGCGTTTTCCATGGTGTGCCATTCCACCAGTCAAAGGCATCTGATGCCTGGAAAGGTTTGAATGACACAGCCATGAGCAACAGAACATCAGGACAATCTTTTGAACTTGTAAGATCAACGACATCTTTGTAGTAGCCCAACACTGTCATTTTCAAAGGCTACTGGACTTGTTAAGTTTGTATTTTGGTGTTGTGACCAAATGAGTCTTCACAAAATCCACATTGTATTGTGTATCACCGCTAACATAAAATGCACAATGATTCTGGAGGTAGATGTCTCATCTCAATGACCCGAAGAATTCTAGGTCATGTGACAGGACAGTAAGAGGAGTCTATTTTACATTTGTTGATATTGTTCCAAATTTTTACTTTGACACATATTCCTATCACAATAATCTAAATGCCATGAGATTATTAAAAAAACACAGTAACTGAATATTTTTCAATGATTCCTTGTAAAATATGAATTCTGAAATGGTTTCTTCATCTGCACACGCAACCATGATCCTAAAAGTTATGTTTTTCAGCATGTTTTAAAAGAAAGGACATCTTTTACTACCAAGAATCAATTCACAATTAAAAAATAATATCTTGCTTTAGTATGCAAACGTGTCAAAATATCCTCAAAAACTGTTATTTTTTCAATCTATTAGAGAAAAGAGACTGAGCCTTAAAAAGCATGTGCGTTGTGCATTGTTGTAAAAGATCCTTAAGTAAATTATAATGTTAATAACTGTAGTTTATATGCTGTATTCATGGCTACACAGTTTACGGTAAATGCAAACCCAAATATAAATACACTTCCTAAAAATTTCATGGAATATTTATTTCCATAATAAATAAACTTTCCCGTAACATTCACATTTTTTTGACATTCTAGTTTTACCTTAAGTGACATTAATCATCTTGGGTTTGGATAATAAGTAATAGAAAGTTACTTCACCTGTAATACGGTGGCTAACAGTCCGGGATCTTCCCGTGTGAGGATACTAAGTGGTAAGGAAACTGAATTGACTGAAGTTAGATTAGTTGGCAACATTTGATGGGCATTCTAATAAAAATAATTTACAGTACTGATTTCTTAGCGCTAAAGCTGTAATTCACAGAAAATACATTGATGAAAAAAGTACTTAAAATCTTGAAAGACCTACTTTGACCATATTTTGGTTAATAATGTGATAAGTGCGTCAGGGATTATACTGTAGTTGTCAGTCGGTCATTTTCATGGAATTCTTGCAACAGAAATCTTGAAATGAAGTCCATCTAAATTATGTTTATTAACATATATTTCATAGTAGGACGGTGATTCTGCTCTCGTGCATGCTAACCTTCACAGAAGTAACAAGAATAAAAGGTTCAATATAGTTATATGTCCTTACACAAGTTTACCACTATATTTCTCAAATTTTCTAAATCCTCTAAAACAATGTGATTCTGCTCTATTCCTCGGTGGCCGGGATGTGTGTGTGTGAGTTTATGCAAGTGTGTGGTTTGAGGGAGTGAAATGGGGGAAGTGGATTGTATTCAGCCGTGACTAATGGAAACACACAGAGGAGGGTGCTGCTAAATTGTTAAATCGATGCCACTTCCAGCCGAGCTCCAGATATAGCTGCAATCAGCCATGCGTCCCCTTTCATTAGGCATCTTTTGACTTTGGCATCCTGGGAATTCGAGACAACGTTATGCCAGTAAAATGCCTCATAAAACTTAAGTAATTTTAAGCGAGTGCCACTGGCGCAGTTATTGGTGCTACGTGTATCCACTTCAGTGACTTCACACTACAAACAATTAGACATGATGGAAAGAAACAATGTAATACCGACGGCACCGTTGTCATTAAATGGTGTATCGTATCTCCTTAAAATATTGTGGGGAAAAAACTGTCAAGTTTAGCACTAAAAGCACTTAAACTATTGGTTTTAAAACATAGAACAACAAGAAATTATGTCTCCCCCCCTCACCACCACCACCATTGTTCTCCTGTTTTCGATTTAGGAGCAGTGATAAAGTATTTATCAGAACAGAGGAGGGATCTTCCCAGGCTTTGTATGGAATTAACCATTTCACATTAAATAATTCAGGATGAATTCATCCGAGAATTTCATTCTCTTTCTGCTTCATAAATAAATAAGACTTAAGATGATAAATAATGACATCTGACTTCTTATTTTTGTGAAGTTTTTCTTTCCTCAACTCGCTGACAGAAATTCCTGTTAAGTGCGAGACGCGTGTAACTTGTGCTTTTTCTTTCACCTTCTCTCGATGCGTAACGATCAGAATAATACAATTTAAAGGAATGCTTTAAAGAAGTAGGAGTCATGAAGGGTATCACATGGTATCAGGATGAGAAGTTGACCCCGTTCTGAGTGGGGTTAAGAGCTATGAGTGCACACTTGCCTTCGCTCTCTACAGTTGAAGGCAGATGTTTTCTCCTGAGAATGTACTGTAAGTGTTTTCCCTTTTTACTTAAGGGTCTTAAAAATCAATCTGAAAACACATCAAGTTAAAAATAACAAGGGTAGAGTGACATATCCAGTCAAAATATTGAAACTTTAAAAAATATATAATTTCTTGAAAAGGTGAACTGTTTTACTAATGTACTTACCTTACTTTTACATATAATTGCATTTGTCAAAGAGTGGCCATCATAGTCAAAATTGGACAGAACTTTATTTTAAGTGCGTAAAACTATTTACCAGAGATTTAAAGTAAGGTTTTCTTTATTTGTGAAATCTGTAATGACTCTCACATTGTGATGTGTTGCACTAACCTTTCACACTTCCTCCAGGAATCGTCCATGCATCTTCTCTTCTTCCTTTTTACCTTCTCTAACCCCTCTATCCTCGTGGCAGCCATCATCTCGCCTCTGTCTGCTGTGGAAACACAAGCGAGCCACTCAGCAGTCAGCCTGACACGAAGCCTAGCTCCCTGGGCCATAAAATGTGATTAAGCCATAGTGAGTTGCTGTACAGGTCGGGGAATGTTAGAGCCACTGTTTACTTGTCTGTCTCACACCACCTCTCCTCTGTGTATTAAGGTGGAAATGACATAGCGGCAAATGAGAATAGCTTCTTTTTTTGGTTTTGGTTTTGCTTGCATGATCCTGTATGACTATTGTGCCTTTATTTGAGTTTTTAATTTGTTCCGTGACCAAGATTGTAACTCCTCCAATCACTCAGACCGCAAATCTCCTATCCACCAAAACCCCATATGCCATTGTATTTATGAAATAAAATAAAAACAATTAAAAAAAAAAAAAAAACTGATAATGTGAAGTGCAATCAAGCCAAAAGTCTCACTCAGGAAATCATGCAAACAAGTACACTACAGGCATGGTCTCCCTAGAGTGTCTTGTAGCTCTCCATAAGCGCACTCTTGCTCTCCTCTGCACACAGCTCTGGCATTGGGGATAGAGAGGCCTTACCTAACCAGGAAGAGCTTAGCAGACACTGAGCACACATTCCAAACTTTCTTATCAGCACAAAAGCCAGCCCATTTAAATTTCTTAAGATTCATACCACTGGCTAGCTCACTGGCTGCCATTAATGGTGATACAGTGGTATGGAAAAAGTATCCGTACCTTTTAGAATTTCTCACATTTCTGCATAAAATCACCATCAAATGTTATCTGATCTTTGTCAAAATCACACAGATGAAAAAAGTGTCCGCTTTAACCAAAACCACCCAAACATTTATGGCTAGTATGCAAACAATGACAAAAAGTGTGGGGGGGGGGGGGGGGGGGGGGGATAAGTAAGTGAACCATCACATTTAATATTTTGTGGCCCCCTTTAGCAGCAAAAACTTCAACCAGGTGTTTACTGTAACTGCATATCAGTCTGGCACAACAATCAGGACTAATCTTGGCCCATTCTCTCTACAAAACTATAAATCAGTCAGATTCCTGGGATGTCTGGCATGAATCGCTGTCTTTAGGTTATGCCACAGCATCGCAATTGGGTTCAAGTCTGGTCTTTGACTTGGCCACTGCACTTGTTCTTTTGAAACCATTCTTAAGTTGATTTACTTCTGTGTTTTGGATCATTGTCTTGTTGCAGATTCCATCCTCTTTTTAAATTCAACTGTCTGACAGACGGGCTCAGGTTTTCCTGCAAAACATCCTGATAAACTTTTGAATTCATTCTTCCATTAATGATCTAAAAATGTCCGGCCCCAAATCACGATACCTCCTCCACCATGCTTCACAGTTGGTGAGCTGTTCCATTTTTCCTCCACAGATGATATTGTGTGTTTCTCCCAAACAATTCAACTTTGGTTTCATCAGTCCACAAAATATTTTGCCAAAACCTCTGTGGAGTGTCCAAGTGCCTTTTTGCAAACATTAAACGAGCAACAATATTTTTTTAGACAACGGTGTCTTTCTCCGTGGAGTCCACCCATGAACACCATTCTTGGCCATAGTTATACATATAGTTGATTTATGCACAGAGATACTGGACTGTGCCAGTGATTTCTGTAAGTCTTTAGTAGACACGCTCGTTTTTTTTTTTTTTTTTTTTACCTCTCTGAGGATTCTGCGCTGAACTCTTGGCGTCATCTTTGGTGGACGGCCAGTCCTTGGGAGTGAAGCAACAGCGCCAAACTCTCTCTATTTCTAGACAACCTTTCTGGCTGTCAATTGATAAACATTCTGACTTTTAGAGATGGTTTTGTATCCTTTCCCAGCTTTATACAAATCAACAATCCTTGATCACAGGTCTGCAGACAGCTCTTTTGACCGAGCAATGACGCGCATCAGACAATGCTTCTCATCAAGACATTTCTTACCAGGTGTGTGTTTTATAGTGGGCAGGGCAGCTTTAAACCACTCATCAGTGATTGGGCACACACCTGACCATATGACCTCACTTAAAATGTTTGGTAAAAATGGTTTCAATTGCTCTTTAAGTCTCCTTAGGCAGAGGGTTCACTTACTTATCCCCCCCCCCCCTTCTGTCATTGTTTGTATGCTATCCTCATTAAAATATGAAAACCTATAAATGTTTTGGGTGGTTTTAGTTAAAGCATACACTATTTTCATCTGTGTGATTTTGACGAAGATCAGATCACATTTGATGATTTTATGCAGAAATGTGAGAAATTCCAAAAGGTTCAGACACTCTTTCATACCACTGTAAATGAACCAGATCATCTTAAAAAATGAAAAGTTTTTACACTGACAGTAATTTGGCAGACTGAAACTGATGAATCTGTTATTTCTTACATTATGTACTGTAAATCATCTACCATTGACGACGATATGCAGTCAATCTATTTCAACTGTGAAGGCTGGGGGCGATCGAATGGATTTGACGTTCACGGATTTTACGAATGAGTAAATAGCACACAAACAACATACAAGCAAAGGACAATTTTGAGGTGTAAGAGGAAGCAAAAGTGAATGATTTGTCTGGATCTTATAAGCCTCATGAGTGAAAGCGATCATTAGTCTGCCTGTGAATACAGATTCTACCTTCTTAATTGCTCCACTCGCGTAGTTGTTGGAGCAAGTCAAGACAAAATAAAAAAAGAACTCGTAAGTGGAGGCACTGATGTACATAATTGGTGTTGCCTGTATGCTGTGACCCAGTTTTTTAACCACATCATCACAGCACTGTAAAAATACTGACAAGTTCAAATTACTCTTTTCCACACCTGTCAGACACCTCTTTCCCCCTCCACAGATGCACACGCTGGCAAACTTACACAGCTCTCAGTCTCTTGTGTCTTGTAACACACACACTTTGGTTTTCCAGGACTATCAAAGTGCTGAATGCAAACTCCCTCCTCCAAAATCTGTCACATGTCCCCAGAAGTGTCTTGCACCCCGCTGTAAGCCTCAGAGCTCCTGGCACTCGAACAAGTCATTATTTCCACGCTAAAAGGTCAGATGCTCTGTCACCTGACTCCAAAGTGGAGCTCAGCGGCATCGCCCCAAGACAATGACCAAAGGTCAGTTTTTTGTTTTGCCGCCTTGTACAATGAGCATGGATATAAGGAGGTCGGGGTGCTCCTGGATCTGCCTAAAGACCCCGATTTTTTTTTTTTTTTTTGGTCACCAGACAGGGAGGTTCAGATAATTGGCTGCAGGCAGCTCCATAATGAGCTTGGGGGTTTGTAAAAATGACACATCTTCAAGGAGAAATATTTTAATGGGGCAATTATAGCAATGTGGAGGATGTTTTGCACAGAGTGAGGGATTGTTTTTGTTAAGGAGCTCACTGGCATTTTAGTTCATGATCTATCGAAGAGTTTTTAATTTAACATTCTCAATTGAGTGGATCTCATTCTAAATGGTCTACTGTAACAGTCTCATGATGCGCAATAACTTGAAATTATGAAGGCGTGCAGAAAGATAGTGGAGGTGACAGAGGACATTTTCACCTTTATTATGAGAGGGTACTTGACAGATGTGATGTTAAATAACATTGAAGTTATGCTGTGGGTTTCGTTTGGGAAGATTAAATAATTAAAAAGTTAAAATGCCGCTCAAAAGTAAGTGCTATTCATTCCGCGCAATTCATATGCTCAGTTTCATCTGAAGATGTTGCCCCTGGCGTTGCACACAACTCAACCAAGCGCCACCTCTGACTACACCAACCAGTCAACTCTGACATGGACCCGGATTCCCTGTCTCATTTTTAACAATGCAACTCTCCCCACACCTTCACTCATCCACAGCCGTCAGACTATAGATGAGGTTAACTACAAGCAGAAGCCTCACTTCCAGAAGTCACCAGGGCCAATTATATCAGCCTGGCTACTCTTCCCCCCCAACCTGAGCTCTATGGTGTGGAAAATGCAGTTCCACCGGCTGCATCACTGGGGACAGAGCAGACTAGTGCTGTCTGGAGTGCAAGTGTGGGCCAATTTGGCATGCAGAGGTCTGTGGAGAATAAGCCTGATAAAATATATATATGATATTCTTCAAACATGCATTGTTCCGCACTGCTGTGTCTCATCTCCCACCCCTGATGTCCTGCAGTTTGAACGCAGCAATGCAGATAGTTGAGAGGGCAAGTTAAGAATCTAAAAGGGTTTTTCCGAGCTATTCCGAGCAGGAAATTGGAAGTTGTTCGACCACACTAACTTATACATTAAAAAGAGCCTGAACTAATTGGTAGAAAATAAAGAAAATCACCAAATTTGCTTTAATGTGATTCAATATACTGTACAAAATTCCTCAAACTGCTGAAGGATCAGAAATACTGTATATTATGAAGAAATGTAATCGATCAAGTATCGACGCCAGCGATGTACAGTGACAGGCAGAATAATTTTGTGCTCTTCCAATAGATGGCAGGGGTTCACTACTGTAAACCTGTGCATCCACCTGTTGCTATTCATGACATGAGAACCCATTGCTTCCTGCTACGATATTGTGCTCAGTCAATAATGCCAGGATTTCACGTCAATTTGCTATTAAAATGATAAGACTATTTCGTTTTCATACATTTTGCAACAGTTCAGTATATGTGACGTGCTCCCCCATTTTAAATCGGTACTTATGCTAAAATGTTGGGGACACTATTGGAGTGCACCATCCATTCGAACACATGTCAATGCTGACACCATGTGGTAAACTGTGGTAACTACATCATTGTGAGTTTTTTTTTTTTTTGTGTGTGTGTGTGTGTGTAATTTATTCTTTATATGCAGTCCACGTCTTTTTACGTAATCGAATGGTTAGGACACACTAAGTTTTCTTCCCAGACAAGTACCTATTTTTACCAACAAATAGCAGCTTAAACCATAATTACCAGTCTACTGTGCCAGACAACACTTCTAGACCAAACCAGAAGTTCTTTGTCACACACATGAAGTCTTCATGCTCCAATCATCAAAATTCCCACAAGTACCATGTGCTTGTCCCAGCAGAAATGGCACACAATAGTGCAGTAAATGTCAAGTAAAAGGAAACTTTTTTTTTACTGCCAACCAGCCCAGGCTTTGAGAGAACACATTCCAGTACATAGATTATAATTTATTTATTAAGATGACAAGTTGTACAGAGAAGCAAAGAAAGAGAAATAGATTCAGTGATGGTGTTTCTGCTTGAACTGTAATCCACAGTAGCCACAAGTGCCAACTTTAGTATCTTTATCCTGAAAAGAGACACAGAACAACAATTAATATCTACACAGTTCCAATATTTGCGTTTGCTACAAACCAGGGTGTATTTAACTATAACGGTTACAAATGTCTATTAATATTAGACTCAAATGCACATAACTAGAAAAAGTGATAGCTCCGAGCTAGCTTTAACAGATAAATGAAAATTACTGTATACATGAAACGGTCAATAGTTTATACATCCCACTTAAAACCTGAAGACGGAAAAAAGAAAAAACTATAGGACCAGAATGTCTGGCCGAAATACTTACATTGATCACTTTCATTCAGATTATCCTCTGTGGCTATTTTGGAAAAACAAAATGTTACCTAGCAAACAAGTTGTGTATTTTAACCAGAAAATTGAAAGAGTCCACACACTTATATTTCCCAATAAGTACCTGTGTTCTTCATGACTGAAGAAATTTAAATGACTATGAGAATCATATTTAGTAATGACAATAATCTACACGTGAGTACATGAGAAGCAGATATTTGTGATGTCCCATGTGAAAAATCCCAATAAACTTTTTTATTGCCTGATAGCCCATACGAAACACAATTCAAATGAAAAAACTGAAGGAGGAGACAGACACAAAGAAGCATCCTCTTTATTCGTCCACAATTTTATTTACTTACTTACCAGGTTAATGTAGACTTTGGGGTGACCAAGTGCTCCTCCGCCACCATCACAGGACACAACACGTGCTTCGATGTCAGTCACATTTTCCTCAGCCACCAGCTTGATAGCCCAGTTTTTATTCACCTAATGAAAGACATTTAACTTTAAAATCTACCATTGTGTATACGAGTCAGAACCTCTTGGTACCTCACGATACGATACGGTTTGCGATACAAAGCTCACGATAACGATGATCAGACGATACGGCAATACAATGATTATTGATACATTGGTCAGGAAATCATTTTAGGATATTCTAAAACCAACTAATAAACAGAAAAATAAGCTTCTGCTGTGAATTGGAATGAGTTTATCACTAGTAGACGTCCAATCCATTTGAACTGGGCGGGTGGCAGCGAATGAACCTCCCACTTCAAACAGATTGAACGTCTATGGCCGTCAGTTGCAGCCAATACCAGGCAATGAGGTAATTTTGGGCCATTTAAGGTCATTTACCTGTTGATTTTCAGTTACTTTCTGTTGATTTTGGGGTATTTTATGGGTCACTTCCTGTTCATTTAGTGTTACAGAACAGGAAGTGACGTGTCACAAATCACCCAAATGAATAGGCAGTGACTCAAACTCAACCGACCTGGAAATGCCCTATAATGAACAATAAGTGACCTATAAATGTCCTAAAAATATGACAATGACTGTGAATGCTCTGGTTTGGAATGAACAAACTTTCCCAGTCTAAATGGATTGGGTGTCGAGCACCATCAAGGCAGCATTAGAGTTAGCTGAGACACTATTATGGTGGAAGATTTTGGTAGCAATTTGTTGGTTCCCTTTTTTTTTTTTTAAGACATTGACACCTTTTTAAAATGATATCTCGATTCTTGCAGGAGCATATCGATAACCTTTTGGGATCCAAAGTATCACGATATATCACCATTTCAATATTTTGTCACACCCCTAATTGTGTATAGTTCACAATATAGTACATTACTTTTAAGTTAACAGATGTATTCTCCCTCCTAGCCACTTAATGAGATGCATTCAATACATAAGTGTATGGTGAATAACCGAACATCCAGTTATAGAACATATGTATATTTGTATAGTACAGGACAGTGTATAGTACATTACAGTATATTTGTAAGGTGCTTTACCTCCTTCTGTCTGCCTACGAATCTGGCTCTCCTTGGGTCGTTTGCATCGAACACCTGCATCGAGAACACTTGAAATGCATTAACAGGCAACCATTTGGTGCAGTAGCGCGTCTTTTTAACAGCAACACATCAGAAATCTTCTATGTGTGCAACATACAAGGGCAATTTGGATGTCGTTTGATAACCATTTGCGCATTCAACAAACTGATGAGTAGCTAAGCTAACTACTTGCACAGCACAAAAAAATAGCTAATACAAGTACCTGTCCAGTATGTGTAATAGCCTCGCCGGTGGCAGAAACCTCAACGCTGTAACGGTGTACAGGTACAACAGAAAGTTTCAAGGGAGAAACTAACGTCCTAACATTTTTACTGAAGGACAAGCCTCTTGTGATAGCGGTCGCCATGTTGGTAACAACAAATTACCATTCCCAGACTCCTTTGCGTGATATTTGATATTTGCGTCCCGAATTTTGTCTTAGAGGCGTATATATGACAATAATTCCAACACACTACATAATAACTTGACTTACATTACACTAATTGCAAAATTTTTGTGTATTTTAATGCATAAAAAAGAATATAATTTTCCAAACTGATCAATGATTTGCCGCTAAACTACCTGCAAGACAAAATTTAGGGTGCACTGAACATAAATACCAGAAACGCTAGCTAACTAGCTCCTCTCGAGTTAATTTTGCTGCATGGCCGTTGTGTTGTGGTGAACAAAACCCACATTTTAAGGCTGCTTTCTCTTTTTGAATTGTTGAGCGAATTGAAGGTATTTCCATGCCATTTCGTGAAATAGTTTCCCTGTGTAGAATATATATGAGTTTTTCGCGTAATCAAAATACAACTAGCGAAGGTCGTAAACTGGTCAACTGTTTTATTTACAAATCTATTTTATCCAAGACAGAATTTATATTTTCTTTACTTTTGCGTTAGCGTAGTGTTCCTACTTTTATATAAATCCGCCATAGCAAGGGAAGGAAATGTGTCATAAACTAAGGCATTATAATTTTATGCATCGCATGTCGCTGTTTTGTAATTTGGAAATATTTTATATTTTCACCTGCCCTTTACCATTGTTTCAGGTCTTTATTGAATGGCATCTCACCTCCTCAAGCATCTGGCCACCTCCTTGACCAAGCAGGTGGCGAGGATGAATCTGTTAACCTGGAACTACTTACCCGCAGTTGCATCCTATCGATGTTTGTACAGCTTCAACATATCACCTCGCCCCACGTCATCTGCCAGTGTCAGCTGCATCCAGCATGCAGTGTGCAGAGCATCCCTGCTAGGGCAATGTCGGAGTCTTCCCTGCATCCAGCCCTCTGATGGAATGAAAACAAAGTCAGCCCTGAAGAGACGTTGCAAAGACTGTTTTTTCGTGCGACGAAGGGGGCGGTTGTTTGTGTTCTGCAAGACGAATCCACGACACAAACAAAGACAGGGCTGAAATGTGTTCAAATGAAGGGTTATGAAGATTGACTTTTCTTCAACAATTAAATGGCTTGGTGACTACCTTGTTTGGTTTTTCTTTTTGTTTGACAATACTGTATATCCAAATATTAAAAGGGTTTGGATTTCAGGATGAATGTTTGAGTTGCAGTCATGAAAAATCATCAACATGCATTGCTTTATAAGTATAAGAACAGCTACAAAGACTTCGTTTTAAAGCTATTCATTTTTTCTCCACACGGGGGAGCAATAAATCTTTTAACAAATGCATGTAATCTGTTTTTTTGTAGGTTAAACATTTTTCTTATACGGTTTCTTATAAAGTACAGTAATTCAAAAGACATTCAATGTTGAAAGCACACGGATCACTTTGACAGTGTGCCAAAACGATTGCTTGGTATGAATTGTTTCCGTCAACAAAGAGAAAACCTGCTGGAATGGTTTTCCCAAGAAAGTTCATACAGAGTGCACTCCATTAACCTGACAATATACAATTGGAGAAATGTTTCAATACGCCTTATAATTTAAAAGTATTCTGCCACGAGTAGTACAATATGTACAGTGTGCCTCCAATAGTGTTGTTTTTCATATATTTGTGTTGCTTTGCATTGCAGCATTGTTTTTTATTTTTTGTGCTGTTGCATGTGTGTGATTGTTAGAATAAAAAATATTTCTATAAAGTGGAAACTATTTGAACCTCTGGTGGAAATTTTACTTACAAGGAATAATTATATGTATATATAATTATGTAATAATATCCCAAATAGCAGACCGACGTTGAAAAGACGTTGGATCAACATTCCGCTGTCGATCTTATATCGTTGAATCAACGTCACTTTTGCACCCTCAATGTTGTTTCAACGTTGAAATCCTAACAAAACCTAAACGTCATTGCGATTATTAATAATATCGGGAAAACGCTGAATAAATGTTATGTTTACGACCAAAACGCCCGCTCATCCATAATTCAATGGCTTTTCCAATCATATTCCCCGGTCAATCATAAATCACCATTAGTCAACATTAGTTCATCAACTAGAAAAAAGTGTTAACCCAACCACCGCTTGACATACCATAGAACAACGTTGTTTAACGTCACTTGACGTCGAAAATTTCGATGTCAACCATACACACACAGAAAATGAATGAATGAGTTGTTTATTAAATATGACCACAAGTGAAATTCCAAAGCTCCGTGAAAATCTTTGCAAATGTTTGCTTTGGAGTTAAATTAAAGGAATGTATGACGTGACTTGGATCGCTTTATATTGAAACACATCAAAGTACAGACTACGTATACGTAGGTTCACTTTAGTAATTACCATTGTTTTAGGAACCTCAAGAAACAACGTATAATGTAACTAAGTTTATGTCGTCAACGTTCATAGTAACAATTTACTTTATAACCGGAAACGGACATGTGCAATCTCGCAAGCTTGTTGTAACAGGACCTGTTCCCTCGTAGGTCCAGTTGCGTGAGGGTAGTTGAAAGCAGGGGGTGCGGTTGGCGGAGGACAAACGCTTGATCTGATTGGTCGTTGAAAGCAGGGGGTGCGGTTGACGGATGACGAAGCTTGATCTGATTACTCGTTGAAAGCAAGGGGCAGGGGGCGCGGTTGGCGAGTGCTGCAGGCCCAGCCTCAGCTGGACCCTTCTCGTTTCCCGGCCAAGCATCACAGGATTTCACACACGACACGCGTACGCACACTCCTCTCTAGTCACACTAAAGAACATGAGACGTTGACACGCTTCACTTCCAGCTCCAAAGAACGATTGCAGAAAAAGATACGCTACATTTTCCACGCTATTTGCTAACTTTTGATTTCTGCTGGAAGCGATGAACTCGTCGGGCAGTCGCCCCTCTAGATTGGGCAGGAACCCCTTCGTTCATAAACTAAGATTCAGCACGACAGACAAAATAAAGGTAAGGCTATTTTTTTTTTTAAGGATAATGTTGCGTGTCTGTTTCATCAAAGCACAGGAAATAGCTTTTACTACTTTTTTTCACGTGTTCAATCACAGAAAATAGCCTTTACTACTACTTCTGTTCAATCAATCAATCAAATTTATCTATATAGCTCTTTACAAAAATCCGAAATGTCCTCAAAGTGCTTTACAACAAAGACAAACATGGTTCTTGATAAATAAAAGGAAAGATTATACAATAACATTAAGAAAGAGACAGCCAAAACTCATTAATCTTGCTTTAAATGCAAAAAAAGTCATCAACATTAGTATTTCAAGCGATGGATTAATCTTAGATTATGTGCATTTAACCAACATTGTAAAATACGTCTATGGAAAGTCCTTTACCACTTCTTTCCATCTTCTAGTCGATATACTTGTAGGTGCTAGTAACGCCCCCTTTTTACATTATAACCCAACATACTCACGGCCAGGAATTTGTAGCATCTTGGTGCCAAGGAACTATTTTGCAGATGACGAGTGGAGGAGCTTGAGAAGTTTACATGTGATTATTAATTCTGAACACAGCCACATCCTTGTAGAAAACAGTTCACCCTTCGGTAACCACATACGACATCCCATTTTTTTCCCTATTGAGTTTTTCCCTATTGAGTTTTACAGATTATATGAAGTGACTTGTTATATCCACCGTATACCAAATGCAACAAAACCCATCCCATGTGAAAACAATGCAATGTTTATTATGAGCAAGTTCATGCAATTTGCATAACATTAGGCACGAATTTGTAAATCTCTGCATCAACTTGGCCGACTTCATAAAATGGACGTCTGCATCAACTTGGCCGACTTCACAAAATGGTGCAATTGTAGTAATGAAAGGTGTACATGGATTAAAGTCAAGGCTAAAAGATCTGTATGATGTTTGAGGCCTAACAAGACATGCTATATGCCAGACATGTCCAAAGTGCGGCCCGGGGGCCAAATGCGGCCCGTGGTCAAATTTTATCCGGCCCCCAGCCTTTGTCATAAGATCAATAACGTCTGGCCCGCACACAGACTTAATAACTACACTATGTTGGTATGCGGCCCAAACGGAGGGGAACACACCACGGTTGAACTATTCATTTGACAGTTTGTGTCAGTTCGAGTCAAGCAATATTTACTTATGGAGTTTTACCCTTTAAAATTTTTTTTTTTTTATAATAACCATTTAAGTCACTTCTCCTATACTCCACACACAAAAACAGAAAAAAATGGCCCAAATGTGTATTTTGAATCCATAATCCATGATCCATGCCCCTGATTCAGTCCTTCTAAACTATAGACACAACTCCTGCTTTACATTTAAATTGCAGTTCTAAAACACTTTTTTTTTTTAAAGCAATGTACACATTTGGGCCATTTTTGTCTTTTTTTTGTGCGTGGAGTATAGCAGAAGTGAGTTAAAAATTGTGTAAAAGGTGTAAAACTCTATAAATAAATGTAACTTCACTTGAACTGACACAATCACATGAAAAATGCAACTGTGGTGTGTTCCCTTCCGTTTGAGCCACATACTACCACAATTTATGTCTAGCGGTTGCATTTACACATGAATGGTTGCTGTCTGTCGGACAACGACTTGCTAATTCCAAAGCACTTGGGTCATTTTGGCCACCTTTCGGTTTTCCGAAGGAGAGGCCAAATCGGCCATTGCTTGGGAATATTAGAAGTATTTGTCTTGAGAAAGGCCGAGTCGGCCTCTGCTGGGTTTTCTAGTGTGAAAAAGTTTAATGTGAGGCGATTTTACCAAACAAGACACGCTGACATGTACGACAAGATTACAGGGAAGATACGCAGTGAGAAATTGAAGCAACTTGAAGCTAGTTTAATTTCACTGCAGCAGTATTTCGCAAGATCCCGAGAGTCGAAAGAGAACGCCACAAAGGCTAGTTGCGAGATTGTTGAAAAAAGCAAATGTGACACACTGAAAGGCTTGCTAAAAGTTGCTGAAATATATTGTTCTACATTAAGGCCGTCAGCCAAGGTCGGCCCCCCACATTTTTGCCACACCAAATCTCGCCCCCTTTGCAAAAAGTTTGGACACCCCTGCTATAGGCTCACAGGAGCCCCCATACTGATGAGCAGCTGCGCTTCAACCCTAAATGTAGCACAGCAGTAGCTGTAAAGTGCCTTCTCATCAATCAGTAGTTCGATCGATGGACTCTCGTTTGATGAATGGAATCTGTTTTGGTTCTAATCTCATGGTCCAATAAAAAAATATCAGGTCAATCAATCAAATCTTTCATTTTTTCCTTGACAATACATTTTGATTTTACGTTAATTTGAAACGCTTGGTTCCTTACGCCAGGTTCATACTGCAGGTCTTAATGCACACTTCCGATTTTTATCATACCTGTTTTGCGTGCCCGTTCAGACAGCCTTTGTCCATTGAGCCTGTTCAAGTCCTGTATTACCAATGCGCACTAATTTGCAGTCCGACACGTGCTGAGCAAACTGACCCGCATGAGCAGAAGCATCAAAACAAATCACTACAAATGCTGGCTTTACGTCAATCCAGGGTGATCATATTTTGATTTCCAAAAAGAGGACACAAATAAAATACATTAATAATCCCTGTTTAGTCTTATATTCAAAGTTTATATGGATTTAAAGAAGTCATGCAAGCATTGTGCATAATTTTGCCCCGACTCGGCCATGTAACCAATACTGAAATATTGCTTATGGTCAAATTAAGCTAGGCGCTAACAGTAATGCACAGCTAGCACTGCCGTCCTGCCTGCCGCAATTGCTGCATGAATTCCGATTTGGGAGACTTGACAGTTCAGACCGCTGCCACATTCTGGAAAAATGTGGCACAAATCAGATTTTAACCACATACGAAAGTGACCCAGATTGGCTTTGAAATGGTCGACTTTTATGCGATCTGTCCCGTTCAGACCGTCAAGTTAATGCATCACTCGAGTCGGAAAAACATGAGAAAATCGGATTTGTGCATTAAGACCTGCGGTATGACCCTATCCTTAGTCAATCTGATGCTCTATATAATGAGTTTCTGCACTAAGTTTGTCGGTGCAGCATGTTTTTGTATACCCTCAGGGCATGTAAGTACCTGCTTGCTTTAATTCCAAGTACAAAGGCTCAGTTGAAAGAAAAAAAAAACTTTGTTAGTGTTGTAGTTGCTAACCATTAAGTTTGCTCCAAGACCGTTTTTTAGTGCATGCTATTCCCCAATTAAAACGTTCTTCCTGTATTTGGCATGATTCTTTTAAATGGAATGTCTTTTATTTGCCATTTATCACTGCCATTCGTCCTGACGTTTGCAGGAGCTTGTAAACAGTTGTGTTGTGCCAGATGACAGCAGCAAGCCTGTAAATATAAGTTAAAGATGAACTGCTTCCCACTACTCACTCCTTCTGTCTAGTGTGGTGGTGAGGTGTGTTTTTCCACTTCAGACCTCTGAGTGTTTTACATAAACAAACATGACTTTATACTTGCCTTGGGCTCTAAAACTACTTTGGAGCCTCCAATGCCAAACAGAAGTCTGAGCATTGTGTTAGAAACTTTTTACGGCAAGTACAAACTAAAAAAAACAAAAATTACGATCATGAAAGAAAACATTACAATACAGTAGTTTAGTAGGCCAATGTGTTTACCCACCCAAAGAAGGTTTAGTCCTAAAAAGTACAACTGGAATAGTAACTCTGTGCTTGTAGATATATATTTTTTTAAATTTCAAATTCAATTTAAATGTACTGTACATTATTTTAATGAACATATTTAAATTGCTCCCAATGTATTTTCTGACTTTTGAATGACCCCTTTTCAACAAAACAGCACAATGTGGCTCAATGTTTTGCGCTTTGATCAATTGGATTGTTACATAACTAATTGAAGTATTGATCCAAATTGATATATTGTTAAATACCTACAAGTGATATCACTGTAGTATATTTGAAATAACTTAAACGAGTTGGCTTCTCACTCATAGAAGCTTTCTAAATGGAGCTCTCAAGAGGTACGCTGAGTTCTCATGTGCCATCATCCATGACACACATTGAGTCTAGCCTTCCATCTTTATGCTGATTATAAAAGGAAAACATGTCCGGTGTAATTCACATATACAGTACACATGTTCCACTGGTTATAAGCAGAAAAATAAAGCAGGTCAGGAAGCAGACAGTAGACAGACAGTAAAGCTCATTTCAGCTGAGTCACACATTTCTTTGCAGTGACCGTCCTGCCATGGGTGCCAGTTCCAGCTCAGAGACAGGAAGCCACTTTTTTTTTTATATTATTATTATTAAATCAAACTTCAGAATTCCTCACCAAACATTCTTGAGCAAACTGTATAAAATTCAGCTGGACCGAGACCTCTCTTGCCAGGCCTGCTGTTCACTCAATGCATGTCTTAACCTGTTCTCACAACAATTGGGAAGATATTCCTACCTAGCTACACGGAGAGCAATCAGATTACATTGATTTGACCCTCTACAAGACAGGACAAATGTGGAAGCTGCTCCACATCACCTGGGAGGTAATGAGGATAAGTGGGCTAAAAGATGGATAGGTAATCCAATACGTGGCGGAAAACACTCAGTTGATTTGAAGTTCCGCTCTGAGACCCCCAATTTGGCCAAGTTTCAAAATTGTCCGATATGCATGTGTGATACATCATTGGAAAGCTTAAAATCTCAGTTTCAAAATTGTCCGATATGCATGTGTGATACATCATTGGAAAGCTTAAAATCTCAATTTTCTGGGGGAAGATACATTTTGAACAGGAGGGCATTGAAAAAAAAAAAAAAAAGATTTTTTTTTGTGCAACAGCAAAAGCCTATCTGGAGGTGAGAGCACGCGAGAGCAGAATTACAGACGCTGTGACTTTAACGAGATTTTATCGCATACTTACCTTGTTTTGATCCAAAAACTCCATGTCGCATGTATCACTGAGTGTCAAGACATAGCTGTGAATGGCCACAGCTGGATTTTTTGGGAATTTTATGGGTGAAACATGGTAATATAACAAGGGTCGGGATGCAGAAATCGCAGACATCAAGGAGTGGTCAAAATTTTCTTTTTCATATATTTACCCTTTTAAAAGATTTTTTTCAATTTTTCTTTGTTTGGATCGATTATACAGTGCCCTCCATAATTATTGGCACCCCTGGTCTCACACAAAAATACACACGGTCCCAGGCGGGACCAAGATTGAGCTTTTTGGCAACAAACACTCTAAGTGGGTGGGTCTGGCGTGCCACGAAAGATGCGCGTGCTGAAAAACATCTCATACCCACTGCGAAGTATGGGGGTGGGTCAGTGATGCTGTGGGGCTGTTTCGCTTCCAAAGGCCCTGGGAACCTTGTTAGGGTGCATGGCATCATGAATGCTTTGAAATACCAGGACATTTTAAATCAAAATCTGTTGCCCTCTGCCCGAATGCTGAAGATGGGTCGTCACTGGGTCTTTCAGCAAGACAGTGACCCTAAACATATGGCCAAATCTACACAGAAATGGTTCACCAGACACAAAATCAAGCTCCTCCCATGGCCATCTCAGTCCCCAGACCTTGTTTTGTTGGCAAAAGGGGGTTGTACAAAGTATTAACAACAGGGGTGCTAATAATTGTGACACACATTATTTGATATCAAATAATTTTTTCTTTATGTGGGATTTTTTCATCACTGAATGAATGCACTTGTATTGAAGGTTGGATTTTTCTCTTTTTTTCCATTAAGGTCTCATATTATTTGAATAGAAAAAAATTATTAGAAGCTTAAAAACACATCTTTTTCAGGGGTGCCAATAATTATGGAGGGCACTGTATATCATATCGGACTAACATATCGGAGAAAATGCGACAGTAACAAAAAAAATAATACAATTAAGCGATAATTCTGACGTAGATATCCGTGACTTTTTTTACAGACACCATTTTTTTCATTGTGATATAATTTGTTTAAAAGTTTGAAATCTGTGAGTGAATAATTTCTTTAAAGCCGTTTTTTTTTTAAACGAAATATGAGACATCAATTAATGATTCTAAGCTAAAAACGGCAGACATTTTGAATAATAAATATAATTAATTACCTTCGTTTTATGGCTTGGTTGAATCAAAAGCGGTTGCGCGACGTCTGTAAATGGGGGTTTTCAGGGTAAAACGGACAAATTAAAAATAGTTCGGGGGCTTAATGCGCCATGAATCTGCTATGGCAGCATATAGACATTGTTCTAATAAACACAACAGTTGTTTTGGCTTAAAATGCAAGAGCAGAAACTGCTTTTTCAGTCTTGTCTGTGTTTTCCGCCATGCGCTTAATGGGGTAGTCAACCACTTCGAAAATATTCTCATCCAAAAATGGACTGTGTGAGAAATAAGAAAAAACTGAAAAGGGCTTCCCGAAAACAATTGTCTGAATTCTGTTGCCTTACATTAACCTCAATTACTAGATTGATGGATGGATAGATGTCTACTTGACATAAAAGTACTTGATTATGGCATTGCTTTAGGACCGTGGAATAAAATAGTACCTTATACTACATAGCATACGTACAGTATTTTTCGGACTATAAATCGCAGTTTGTTTTTTTTAATAGTTTGGCTGGGGGTGCAACTTGTACTCTGGAGCGACTTATATGTGAAATTATTTACACATTATTATATCATTTCACATGTTATTTTGGTGTTTGGAGTGACGCTGATGGTTTGGCAAACTTGTTGTCATGTTCTTTATGCTATAGTTATCTAAATAACTCTTAATAACAATGTTACGTTATCATACCGGCCACGTTCGCATTTCGTTGTTCATGCATCATGTAACATTATCATAGCAAACTTATTCAACATGTTGTTCTCTGTTGTATTATTTTAAATTGCCTTTCAAGATGACATATCTGTTCTATGTGTTGGATTTTATCAAGTAAATTTCCCCCAAAAATGCAACTTATACTCCGGTGCGAGTTATATTTTTTTCCCCTTTATTGCGCATTTTTGGGCTGGTGCAACTTATACTTAGGTGTGACTTATAGTCCGAAAAATACGGTAATTATTAATGTCATTACATTCCTAATTGTCAGCTATCTGTACATAGTTAAAAACAAAGTTTGCACTGATACAATTTACCTCTAAAGCATCGAGCTGACATGTTTATATCTGTCCAAGAGTGCAGGAATGTCAAGCGGTCGGCTGGCTAAAATATGTCGGAACAGTAACAGTGTTGCAGAATGTCCACACAAAAAGTATTGTATGTGTGTTTACTATTTTTGGAAACATTTTATCTAATTTTCCTCGAACTTAATTCTGCTAAACTGTAAAGACATTTGTTTACACATGTTCTCATTGGGTTTTTATTAATGAAATAATGGAAGTGTAAAGCTGAAAGGAAAAGATCATGGCTGTGTGTATTTTCACAAACATTGTAACAACTAGAAGTAAAAAGCAGACTAAATGAATGTGCCATAATGTTACTTGAAAAACATTCAACGGATGAATAATTGTACACATTATGTACTGTTAGGCATGTGCAGGTATGAGATTATGATGGTATGATAACCTCAAGCCAAAATATCACGTTTTCACGGGATCACGTTATTGCAATTAGAGCTCTAAAATGTGTTACTTTGAGATCTGGGTTAAAAAAAAAAAAAAAACTTGAAAAAAAAACTTTCTTCCATTGAACAGGATTTTTATTTTTCAAAACATTAGCAAATTGGAACATACAGTAGTTGTAATGTTAAGTTAAAATAAATTAAAAAACAAGATATTCTGAATAAAATGAAAATAAATGCAGTCCCTTAGCATTATAACCATAAGAACAAAAATAATTGAATTATTTTCCATGAAAAGCATGTGTGTATGACTCGTATCATGTTTACATTATACACACACTCTCTTTCCCCACACTGACAGTTGCCTTGAGTGAAAAAATTACATGTTATATCACCGCACACACCAAACACACTAGCGTTAACTCTCGTAGCTGGTGGGAAACATTAAGACCGTTTTTACTAACCTTTAATTTTGTACAAATGCGATATCATATGGAGGTATTGCCTCCTCGGCAGCCACACTCCGCAAGTATGTTTTACATGTCATTGGGCCCTCTTCTAAGCCACGGCCGTCTGTAACTTTTCTGTAGCCGAAGTATTTCCATACCAGGGATTTTGTTTTCTTTGATGGGGGGAAAAGTTTAGAAGTTTCACCTCCTCCAGCCATCGTGTAGCACAGCTGACTCACTAACACTGAGCAACAACCGGTGAGGGAGGGTTGAGCCTTGCTACTGCTAGCGAGGGATTTCTCCCTGCATTTTTGGGACATATAACATAGCTAATACTGTACTTTAGGGACAGCATGATGGAAAATGTTTGCAGTTTTGAAACCGTGACATTTTCATACTACGGTATACCTTGAAACCGGTAATCGGCACATACAGTATCTATGTACCGTATACCTGTATGTTATTTACATACTTTTATGTTATTACATTTTAACATACCAAATGTAACGTGACAGTTTGATTGTAATGCCTAATCTTTTACAATACTGTAAATAGATATATTGTCAACAGGAGTAGTAATATGACCTAGCCAGCACAATGTGTAAGTACTGTATAATAACAATATTTGATTAATTAAAATATTGTCTTTGATCACTAAATAAAGTCTTTTAGTGCCTGTCACATTACTGTGAAGGCTGCCCAGCCCTGAACCGCGTCACTCTTGTTGTTGGGTGAAGCGGCATCTGTCTAAAACACTAGAAACTACTCCCCTCTGCCTTCATTGTCATACCCCTCGAGAGAAAATGTCAAAGGATCCTCCCAGATGGATTTGTTAAGCTCGGATGCATCAGGCCCAAGTGGGGGCAGGGAGGCAGGAAGAAGAGTTAGAGCATCATAAATCAGCCTCATCACTGTTTATTTATTAATACAACCCTGCAGCGTGCACCTGGGCTCCTCTAGAGAGAGAGAGAGAGAGGGAGGGGAGGAAAGGATAGGGACTTGCTATAATTCCCCAGAGAGGTGACAAAATGCACATCAATGCAAAGTAGGAGGAAGACAGTTGAAGCACGACTGGCATAAAAAATGAAGGCACAGCGGAGGAGCAAACAGACACGATGAGCATAGGATTGACTGATGGACAAACAGTAGGGAAAGTCCTGCAAGATGGGAGATTACTTTGTAGTGGCCTGGAAGGTTGACACGTAAGGGTGTTGTAACAAGTCTGGGAATGAAAGCATGAAAGCTAGATTGGGATAGAGGAGGAAGGGGCTTTAAATGTTACTATTTGAGTTTACATGCCATAGAGGCCTTGACCATCAAGACCCTGCGAGTGTGCTAGAGCACCACGTGTCAGTAAACAACAGGAGAAAAGTCGAGTATTCAAGTCAGCTGATTTTCATCCTCATTGCTGAACCAGTTGACCTTCATGCTTCTTGAAACATAGGACCAACGGGTGGCTTTCCCCATGCATAAGTGCTAAGCGTTTTTTTTAAATAAAAAATTTCCTTACATTCAGTAAAGTTATTAATTTATCATTCCATATGAAGGCACTGTCAGATGCAATCAATTGCTGGAAAGTTCAACGTCGATTGAACTGAAGCAAAAAAGTTATTTTCTTAATCACATTTCAGTTCTTTCCAGGAGGGATGCTGATATGAAATGGAAGCTTTCAAGCTACACAGTAGTCTGTGATTCAGTATTGACAATTTTAATGTATAGCAAAAATACATCTGATTGGAATTCGAAAAGAACAGTACATTGAATACTACGAAACTATTAGCATGCTAGATTAAATGAAATTGTATTTAACCAAATGAAATCCTTATTTCCCCTGTGTAATGTTGCTGTGTTTCTAGCGTTGATAAGTAACCACATAAACCCATTAAAATACTGGCCCTGGAACAAAGCGTGACTGTCAGTGTAGATTCAATTGGGAGTTAGCTGTTTGTCTTTTGAACAATGTAATGGGATGTGTGTATCCTTCGTGGAATACAGAAGAATGGTTTCATGCTACAAATGATATACTTTGTGACTGCCCAAGTGTAATTTGCTGCATTTATACTAGGGCTGCAGCTATCGATAATTTTAGTACTCGATTAATCTATCAACTTGTTCGTTCAAATGAACGAGTAATCAGATTAGGATCATTTAATGCGTTGCAGAATCAATTTTAGGAGATGTAAAACAAAGGTTTGCTAAGATTGCGCTTTCAAAAGAGCATGAAATGCGAACACAAATGAAACCCAAATGTTTCTTCAAACTATGCAGGACTGTACTTTCATTTAAAAATACATTTAAAAACACCTTATTTTAGCCTCAAATGGTACTGTATTGGCCCGAGTATAAGACGGTGTTTTTTGCATTGAAATAAGACTGAAAAAGAGGGGGTTGTCTTATATTTGCGGTCTAGACGTTTTACCCATCACAACACTAGATGGCGCCAGATATCATTGAAGCGATGTTCTGTCATGACAGATCTCCGCTACTCTCAAGTTTAACCAGTTTGCATTATTTTATTGCAATGTTTTTCCTTATTCAGATTTGTTTCAAGACTACAGTTACAGTTAGACTTCACTTTGATGGTTAATGCAGTTATTAACCATTATTCATTATAAATCATAATGGATGTACTGTAATTATTTTCTGTATAAAAATTAATTTGGTGTTCAAAAAGTCTTTTTTCAAACTTGAGTCTCGAAAAAGAGGGGGTCGTCTTATAATATATGTATATATATATAATATAATTATAATAACTTGCATAGCAAATGTCCGCCAGCTTTAATGCTTTTTTATTTATTTATTTATTTTTTACAAAACTCTTAAAGGGAACCTTGGACTTAAAGACTTGTAGACTCTAATAAGCCACGATTGTTCTCTTTTACTAAAATATGTTATTTAGAAACACATAAAATATTGCCTTTGATTTAAAAATCTATAATACTTGGTAAATGTTTTGACCTACGGAAGGCGGCATCTTTTATGCGCGCAATGGACGCTCGGGGTTTGTCACGCAGTAGACGAACACTACCGGTCTCCAACATTTCCTTCTACGCGGCGAGACATCCAACACATGCTCACATCGGTTAAAAGTTATGTACTCGCACATAATATTTGTGTTTTTATTGAGTCTTTTATTACCTTTTCATTGCCTCAAAATAATTTTTGCATGTGTTTCCCTCTCATACTTGTAAGCATTGTGTTTTCTTGTGGTAGCTTTAAAGCAGATTGTTGATCTGTTGGCCACATTAGTGAAGTAGCGTATTTAAACCACCCTTATTTGATATTACTATGTGTAAGTATTTTCTTAAGGCATCTTTAGTATGTTCTATAAGTATTCATCTAAACAAAACAAGCTGAAAGCTTTTGGTAGTATCAAATTGGGTGTCATATTCGCCTCTTGTGGACGTTTTTCTGGTTTAGCACATTTTGGCAGAACACCGGTTTTGTCCTTTGTACTCTCGTCTCATCCCGTCTTTTCTGTTCATTTTGCTTTTTTTGCTCATTTTGTGAAATATCGACAGTGCTGTCATGCTCATTAATTTTCCTCTCGGGTTCAAATTGAAAGGGTTGAAAAGATGACATAAAGTCATATTTTGGAAGCCCGGCAGTTTAACCAAGTGACGTCACCTCCCTGCAAAGTCAACATCAATGGCGACCTACTAGTTAAACTAATTTTACAAAATGTATAAAAACGAAAATATAAAGAGGGGTTTTATTAACAAATTATTTTAACTAATAATGTTTAATCTTTTAAGAACTACAAGTCTTTCTTTCCGTGGATCCCTTTAACAAATTGTTCAAATACATGTTCCCACAAAAAACATCTAAATACCGTATTGGCCCGAATATAAGACGGCCCTTATTATAAGACGACCCCATCTTTTTCAAGACTCAAGTTTGAAAAAAAGACTTTTTGAACACCAAATTAATTTTTATACAGAAAATAATTACAGTACATCCGAAACAAATGATTATAACAATATATTTGAGAGAAAAAGCATGTTATTTTGCCTCATTCAAATCTTAATATCTGAAGATTTAAATATGTAAACTAAAGTGCAATCACATTCGTAAATGAATGGCTTCTGGTTTTTGAAATGTAAACAAACCAATCTTTTGTGATAAAACAACAAAATTGCAATAACTGCATTAACCATCAAAGTGAAGTCTAACAGTAAGTGTAGTCTTGAAACAAATCTGAATAAGGAAAAATATTGTAATAAAATAATGCAAACTGGTTAAACTAAAAAGAGTAGCTGAGATCTGTCATGACAGAACATCACTTCAATGATATCTGGGCCATCTAGCATCGTGAATGGGGAGAGTAGCTGAGATCTGTCATGACAGAACATCGCTTCAATGATGTCTGGCGCCATCTAGCGTCGTGAATGGGTATAATGTCTAGACCGCGAATATAAGACGACCCCCTCTTTTTCAGTGTTATTACAACGCAAAAAACACCGTTTTATATTCGGGCCAATACGGTATACCTATAAATTGTGAATGCATAAAAAACAGATTATGTTGGTCTTGGTATTTACAAATTATTTTAACTCATAATAACGTTTGTATTTTAAGAATTACAAGTCTTTCTATCCGTGGATCTCTTTAACAGATAGTTCAAACACATTTTCCCACAAAAAACATCTAAATATACCTATAAACTAAATTGCGAATGCATAAAAAGCATATCAGTTTATGTTGGTCTTGGTATTTACAGATTATTTTAACTCATAATAACGTTTATCTTTTAGGAACTACAAGTCTTTCTATCCGTCGATCCCTTTAACAAATCGTTCAAACACATGTTCCCACAGAAAACATCTAATTATACCTATAAACTAAATTGCCAATGCATAAAAAATGTATTAGCTTATGTTGGTTTCAACAGGGAGCAGCTGGATTCATCCATTTTAAATAAGTTGTGTCATATTCTATGTTGCCACTATAGGGCAGTGTATCCACCCAAAACTAAATGCAAACACAAACCAAACCATGAATACCCCACTGTGTAATTCAACGAATACTTGAAGCAGGGAAACTTGATTCAAAGCTTTTTTCCTAATCGAATTACAAATTAATTAATCGATTAATCGTTGCAGCATTAATTTATACCTTTGTAATCTCTTTCGTTCTCTAGATTGGACTGATGTCTGTAACGGTGTTTCCAGTGCGACTACTCTTGGTATCCTTTCTCATGCTGCTTGCTTGGCCCTTCGCTTTCGCAGCCTCGCTGGGGCGCAGCGAGTATGTTCTTGAGCCACGGTCATGGTGGAGAAGGTGTGTGTTTCTATATTTCAATAATATTTCCTCAAAGCGTCAACTTTAAATGCTGATCAAGTCAGATTTTGCACAGTCTTGTTTGTTGTGTTCCTTACAGTTTTATACACGTTTCCCTATTTGTCATCATGCGAGTGATGTGGTTTTGTGGAGGTTTCCATTGGATTAAGGTGAAGGGGGAACGGGCTGCGCCATCTGAGGCCCCTATCATCATCGTTGCACCACACTCCTCATATTTTGATGCCATCCCAGTCACCTGCACCATGTGTTCCATTGTTGCCAAACTAGAGAGTGGCAGTATTCCCGTCTGGGGCAGTGAGTACCATGCTTAATTTCTGTCCATCACTGAGCAAATCACTTTAAAAGGCATAGTGTCAGTTTTTTTTTTGTCTACTCAGCCTTGATCAAGTACATCAGACCAGTGTTTGTATTCCGCTCGGACCAGGAGTCCCGGAAGCAAACCATTGAGGAGATCAAGAGGAGAGCGGGTTCTGGAGGGAAGTGGCCTCAGGTAACACACAACTTCAAATTTAGGGATGTCCATTCAATTTCCCAATTTTTTTTTTTTTTATGCTTTAGATCATGATATTTCCAGAGGGGACGTGCACCAACAGATCGAGTCTTATTTTATTCAAGGCTGGTATGTACACTTTTTAGACATGTTCACCAACCCTTAATCAGGTATGGAACAGTATTTGTGAACTAAAATTTTCAGTTTCACTTTCAATTCCAATTCTAGTGACCATAACAACTAGGAGTGGGAACCTCTTGTTACCTCACGATTCGACACGATTTGCGATACAAAGCTCACGATAACGATGATCTGACGATATGGCGATACAACGATTATCGATACATTGGTCAGGAAATCATTCTAGGATATTCTACAAACAACGAATAAATAGAAAAACAAGCTTCTGTTGTGAATTGGAATGAGTTTATCACTAGTAGACATCCAATCCGTTTGAACTGGGAGGGTGGCAGCGAATGAACGTTCGTTCATTCGCTGCCAACCCTTCCACTTCAAACGGATTGAACGTCTATGACCGTCATTGACAGCCAGAGCCAATGAGGTAATTTTGGGCCATTTAAGGTCATTTACCTGTTGATTTTCAGTTACTTCCTGTTTATTTGGGGGTATTTTATGGGTCACTTCCTGTTTATTTTGTGTTACAGAACAGGAAGTGACCTGGAAATCACCCAAATGAATAGGTAGGGACTAAGCCTGTCGCAATATGCAATAATTCCATTTATCGCGCAATAAATAAAAATGAAGGCGGTAATTTTTCCGCTGCGATTTATCGCCTCGCGTGCACGTGCGTGCGCGCCTGCGGCAGACGTGCTGTTAAAAGTTAGGATTCCTAGTTACCAACTGCGCAAAATGCATCTTCGTTCCAGGTCCGGCAAAAAGTAGCGCTGGAGCAAATCTTTGCCATTATATCCTATTGTTCAACGTATACCGGCCGCGTCAGTGCTCCGGAGTGACTGTGGACCATCTATGGCGCGCCGGTGTTGTTGACGTGCGGGCGCTCCCGTCAGTGACATTTCACGCGGGGCGGCTATTTTTCGGCACAACGCCGGATATTTACAACGAAGTCCGCCAAAACATTGTTGCCGACTTGGCTGCTACGAACAACCTCACTTTGACACCGAACAGCTGAATGAAATTAAGAGCGCCGCGCTTCAAACTCGTCCTGTTTATGAAAGCCGTTATATGCTGGTGTTGTGTAGTAATGAGTAGACGTGACTTCAGCGGCGCTTGCTAACTTTTTTAATGCACGCACACACTACATGTCATGAAATGGCAAACTAGATGTGCTACGTCACATGCCATTGGCTACGTGAGCCCAGAGTGATTATGGGACATGTAATCCATATAATACATCGATGAATTCTAAACTGTCATGACTGAATGTTAGTTAAGAAGGCCAAATCAATCCATACCAGTGACTATAGGTAATGTTGCAAATATTGTTAATTCAGTACGTGACACAGATGGATTCGGACCACAAATAGGATGTCTTGCTCATGTAGTAAACCTAGCTGCTAAGAGAGCTGTAGCAATCAACAGTGTGCCCTGCCTCACTTTACAAACAGTAAAGACTGTTCTCAGCACTTTTCTACAAAAAAATTTCAGATCAGTAAGAGGTAAGCACATAAATATTATGCACTAAAATGCATGTTTATATGATGGCAATTTAATTTTTGCTCGTTAGCAAAAAAAACAAAAAAACAAAAACAAAACAACAACAACAAAAAACAAACGAAACAAAAAAATTGTTATTTTTTTTACATACAGAGCATTAAATGTATTGAATCGGATCGAAAATCGTGTCCCCCGTATCAAAAATCGTACCGAACCATGACTTAACTGTATCATTGCATCCCTATGGAACACCATTGCAGAAGCTATGACGGGAAAAAGTTTTCATTTGCCTAAATGCTTAAATTATTAAGTGCAATTTTTTTTTTGTTTTAAACACATTTTATTTATTCTGTGTTTCTGTGCGGTATCAATATTGTTGTTTTTTACTTAAGAGGCATGGTCTATTGTTTTTAGTTGTGATTTCTTAAAAAGTATTTTTGAATTTAAGTAAATATTTATCGTGTTTAAATGGGTGTACTTGATCTATTAATATATACTGTATTCTCACTCTGTTATTGTAAATTGGTTTTAAAAAAATGGGGGGGGCGCAATAATATCGCAATAATTTATGAGAATAATTATTGCACACTAAAATTTGTTATCGCGACAGGCCTAGTAGGGACTCAAACTCAACAGGAAATGACCTGGAAATGCCCTAAAATGAACAGCAAGTGACCTGTAAATGCCATGAAAATCTGATAGAATGACTGTAAATGCTCTGGTTTCGAATGAACGAATGTTCCCAGTCTAAATGGATTGGGTGTCGAGCAAAGTCAAGGCAGCCTTAGAGTTAACTGAGACACTATTATGGTGGAAGATTTTGGTAGCAACTTGTTGGTTCCTTTTTTTTTTTTTTTATAATAACGTTATCCTTTAAGAACTACAAGTCTTTCATGAAACACTTCCTTTTTTTCTATTTTGTTGCATTCAGACAGAGTTAAAGCCATTTGCCTTTTTTTTTTTGGCTTAACAATTACCACCAAACAGCGTTGCAAAAAATTTCTCTCACTTAGCTTGAGTAGCTTTATGGCTGCCACACTGGCCCGCATGGCATGTAGTATAATTGCCACTACTCACAGAAAACTTTTCGAAAGAGGATCTGTACTTGCTAAATCATGCAGAGGAAGAAAATCTACTACCACCACTGATGAAAAGCCAAACCCTTACAGCAAGTGTTTGCACAAAGCCAGGGGAAGTCAATCTTGAGAGCAGCTCTAAAACTCAGAATCCACAATTCGATTCAGCGGATTCTTTGGACAGAGCTACAGCTTTACCCTGTATCAAGGTTGTTCAAAGGCTTCATTTGAAGATTATGATGCTCAACAACCTGAAGTGCGAATAGATGTGTGACGGCAATAAAGCTTCTAAAACTGCTGCTGAACGGCAGCCAGGGTCAGTAAAACAGTGTCAATTGGCTGACAGCCTCATCTGGCAGAATGACACCTGAAAGGAAAATGGTGATTTTTTTCCAGCTTTAATCACAAATGTATGAGACTAGCTTAACACAGCAATACGGTAGAATCAGCTGACAGGTTTTGTGAAATGTGACATAACAATTGTAGACCTCTCTACTAGGAGTGGGAACCTCTTGGTACCTTACGATACGATATGGTTTGCGATACAAAGCTCACGATAACGATGATCTGACGATATGGCGAAACAACAATTATCGATATATTGGTCAGGAAATCATGCTAGGATTTTCTAAAAACGACTATTAAAGAGAAAAACAAGCTTATGTTGTGAATTGGAATGAGTTTATCACTAGTAGACATCCAATCCATTTGAACTGGGAGGGACACCAAGAAGCATCCGCTTTATTCGTCCACAATTTTATTTAATTACTTACCAGGTTAATGTAAACTTTGGGGTGACCAAGTGCTCCTCCGCCACCATCACAGGACACAACACGTGCTTCGATGTCAGTCACATTTTCCTCAGGAAAATGGTGATTTTTTTCCAGCTTTAATCACAAATGTATGAGACTAGCTTAACACAGCAATACAGTAGAATCAGCTGACAGGTTTTATGAAATGTGACATAACAATTGTAGACCTCTCTACTAGGAGTGGGAACCTCTTGGTACCTTACGATACGATATGGTTTGCGATACAAAGCTCACGATAACGATGATCTGACGATATGGCGAAACAACAATTATCGATATATTGGTCAGGAAATCATGCTAGGATTTTCTAAAAACGACTATTAAAGAGAAAAACAAGCTTATGTTGTGAATTGGAATGAGTTTATCACTAGTAGACATCAATCCATTTGAACTGGGAGGGACACCAAGAAGCATCCGCTTTATTCGTCCACAATTTTATTTAATTACTTACCAGGTTAATGTAGACTTTGGGGTGACCAAGTGCTCCTCCGCCACCATCACAGGACACAACACGTGCTTCGATGTCAGTCACATTTTCCTCAGCCACCAGCTTGATAGCCCAGTTTTTATTCACCTAATGAAAGACATTTAACTTTAAAATCTACCATTGTGTATAGGAGTCGGAACCTCATAGTACCTCACGATACGATACGGTTTGCGATACAAAGCTCATGCTAACGATCTGACGATACGGCGAGACAACGATTATCAGGAAATCATTCTAGGATATTCTAAAAACAACTAATAAACAGAAAAACAAGCTTCTGCTGTGAATTGGAATGAGTTTATCAGTAGTAGATGTCCAATCCATTTGAAGTGGGAGGGTGGCAGCGAAAGAACGCCATCCCTCCCACTTCAAACGGATTGAACGTCTATGGCCGTCAGTGGCAGCCAATGCCAGGCAATGAGGTAATTTTGGGCCATTTAAGGTCATTTACTAGTGACCTGGGAATTACCCAAATGATTAGGTAGTGACTCAAACTCAACAGGAAATGACCTGTAAATGAACAGCAAGTGACCTGTAAATGCCCCGAAAAATCGGACAGAATGACTGCGAATGCTCTGGTGTCTAATTAGTGCTGCAACGATTAATCGATTAACTCTAGTGTTTCATTAGAAAAAAGATTCAAATTAAATTTTGGTGCTTTGAGTATTCGTTTAATTAAAGTGGCGTTGTAAATATTAATATTTTGGCCACAAAATATTAAATGTGTCACTTACTTATTTATCCCCTCTCTGTCAATGTTTGTGTACTCTCATTAAAATATGGAAACCTAAAAATGTTGGGGTGGTTTTAGTTAAAGCAGACAGTTTTTTCATCTGTGTGATTTTGAAAGTTTGCATTTATTTTCATCGATTTGGGTGGATACACGGTCCTCTAGTCTACCTCATTTCACATGGCTGAATCCATCTGCTCGCTGTTAAGACCAAAATAAGCTAAGTTTTTGTTTGAGCTAATGATTTTTTTTTAATGCATACACAATTTAGTGTAAAGGTCTATTTAGCCATTTGTTAAGAGCATTTTAAAAAAGCGTTAGCATTTTATGGCATTTAAGCTAGCGGACTTTTGCTATGTAAGTTAGTCAATTGTTCTTTTGTTGTACATAGATCCTCTTTTTTTTTTTTTATACACCGTGTGAGGCTCAGCTCAGCTATTTCAATTTTTTATGTTCCTTATCCGATTACTCGATTATTTGAAATAAATAGTTCATCGATTAATCGGCTACTAAACTAATCGAAAGCTGCAGCCCTATTTCGAATGAACGAACCCTCCCAGTCTAAATGGATTGGGCGTCGAGCACCGTCAATGGCAGCCTTAGAGTTACCTGAGACATTATTATGGTGGAAGATTTTGGGTAGCAACTTGTTGGTCCCTTTTTTTTCCGTTTTAAAACACTGAAACCTTTTTAAAACAATATCTCGATTCTTGGCAGGAGCATATCGATAACCTTTTGGGATACAAAGTATCACGATACATCACTATTTCGATATTTTGTCACACCCCTAATAACAACATACAGTGTGGTTATCGTTTGAGCTCTTTGAAACGTTTGATCTCAAAACCAGTGTGGCACACAGTTTATTTATGAACTGATTGTAATCCCTTCACTTCCTGTGTTCAACAGTGTTCTGCTGTCAACCACCTTCCCCGCCTACTCTTTCTAATCCCCATTTATTCCAGTCTGTAATTCCATTGGTCTATTCTATTGTGTATATTGTTCGCACTGTGTTCTCTGTGTGTGCTGTTCACAGTCTAATATTTGCGGCTTCTAAGCAAAAATGACTCATTCCCTCTTATCCTCCGTTTCCTCAGGTGCTTTCATCCCAGGCTTCCCAGTACAACCAGTGGTTCTGCGATACCAAAACAGACTGGTAAACACCATCATTACACTACTTTTATACGAAGGTCAAGGGTATCTTGTCATTCTCCTCACAAAGCCTAAGCACATACACAAAGGTGATGTAATGATTTCCCACACGTACATGTCCCTATTTTGTTGAATGACTTCATGTTCTGGTAGGCTGATATTTCATCCTGCCCTTTCTTCTTTTACCCATCCCTCTTACAAACACGCACACACACGCAGGTGTCATGTCTCTCAGTGCATCTCTTTCTCATAATTTATAGATTACTTAACTACTGAGCAGATTCCCTAGAGGTCTCTCTTTTTTATCATCTCAATACCAATTGGTAGGTGATGACCACAAATACCATAAACAGTGGTATGAAAAGTATCTGAACCTTTTGGAATTTCTCTCATTTCTGCATAAAATCACCATCAAAATCACACAGATAAAAAAAAACAGTGTCTGCTTTAAATAAAACCACTCAAACATTTATAGGTTATCATATTTTAATGAGGATAGCTTGCAAACAATGACAGAAGGGGGAAAAATAAGTAAGTGAACGCTCTGCCTAAGGAGACTTAAATAGCAATTAAAACTAAAACAATTTAAATCAGGTGTGTGCCCAATCACTGATGAGTGGTTTAAGCTGCCCTGCCCACTATAAAACACAACGGGTAAGAATTCTGATGTGCATCATCGCTCGGTCAAAAGAGCTGTCTGAAGACCTGAGATCAAGGAATGTTGATTTATGTAAAGCTGGGAAAGGATATGAAACCATCTCTAAAAGTCTGGATGTTCATCAATTGACAGTCGAGACGTTGTCTGCAAATGTAGCGAGTTTGGCACTGTTGCTTCACTCCCAATGAGTCGCCATCCACCAAAGATGATGCCAAGAGGTCAGTGCAGAATCCTCAGAGAGGTAAAAAAGAACCCGAGAGTGTCTGCTAAAGACTTACAGAAATCACTAGCACAGTCCAATATATCGGTGCACAAATCAACTATATATAAAACTATGGCTAAGAATGGTGTTCATGGGAGAACTCATGGAGGAAGCCACTGCTGTCTAAAAAAAAAAAAAAATGTCGTTTAAAAAGGCACAAAAAAAGGCAAAAAGGCACTTGGACACTCCACAGAAGTTTAGGCAAAATATTTTGTGGACTGGTGAAACCAAAGTTGAATTGTTTGGGAGTAACACACAACGTCATGTGTGGAGAAAAAAATGGAACAGCTCACCAACATCAACACCTCATCACCAATGTAAAGCATGGTGGAGGGGGCATCGTGATTTGGGGCTGTTTCCTGCCTCAGGGCCTGGACAATCAGGATGCTTTGCAGGAAAATATGGGGCCGTCAACTTCAGAATAGTTTCAGAAGAACAAAATACACGTTCTGGAGTGGCCAAGTCAAAATCCAGACTTGAACCCCATTGAGATGCTGTGGCATGACCTAAAGACAGCGATTCATGCCAGACATCCCAGGAATCTGACTGAATTACAGCAGTTTTGTAGAAAAGAATGGGCCAAGATTAGTCCTGATCGATGTGACAGACTGATCTGCAGCTACAGGAAGCATCTGGTTGAAGTTATTTCTGCCAAAGGGGGGCCACAAAATATTAAACGTGTCACTTATTTATTTATCCCCTCACTGTCATTGTTTGCGTACTCTCCTCATTAAAATATGAAAACCTATAAATGTTTGGGTTTTAGTTCAAGCAGTTCTTTCCTGTGTGATTTTGACAAAGATCAGATCACATTTGATGGTGATTTTATGCAGAAATGTGGGAAATTCCAAAAGCTTCAGATACTTTTTCATACCACTGTATTTTTTACAGTCCTGCCTTAATTTTTGTTAAAGGTGAAGGCCAATTTTTTGTCTTGACTTGTCAGCAAAACATTATGATACAAGTCCTATTTACATTGTGGCAGTGATCTCAACTCCACAACAATGAGCAGTATGGTAGAGAGTGAACAATGCTTTAAAAGGTGGCATCCTGTTTCATGCCACTGCTAGTTGTTCACTGTTAACCAAACACATATAAAAAGTTTGTGTAAACAAAAAATTACACGTCTAACTTCGAAATTTTTATGTTTTAGTAGTCACACAAGACTGGTTTTATTCATTTTCTGGATTTTGATATCACTTGTATGTATATTTTTTGTCTTCACAAGAAAACATGTTCATTTAAAGCAAACTGAGTCCAATGTGAGCCTCTGTGTAACCGGAGACCAATGTGAACCTTCTGCTCTCCACCCTTAACCTACTCGCACCGTTAAGACAACAGTTGCACACAAGAGCACTACAGTTTTCTGCTATGGCCTGTATAAGAAGTGCCCATGTTTGTCATTTCCTTTCTCTACTTCCTTTCCGCAGGATACAATTTCATGGACGTGGCGAGGGCCTGGAGCGTGAGTGGAGCACACAAACAGCACCACAAACCGCAGTACACACATCTTCTATTTCCTGTTGTTAAAATCCTACTATATTATGATTGTGGCAGTGACCAACCAGCTGTTTACTTTCGTGCCTTTAGTGTTGTTTGATCATGAATTTATATGCACGTATCTACAGTGCCTTGCAAAAGTATTCGGCCCCCTTGAACCTTGCAACCTTTCGCCACATTTCAGGCTTCAAACGTAAAGATATAAAATTTTAATTTTTTGTCAAGAATCAACAACAAGTGGGACACAATCGTGAAGTGGAACAAAATTTATTGGATAATTTAGACTTTTTTAACAAATAAAAAACTGAAAAGTGGGGTGTGCAATATTATTCGGCCCCCTTGCGTTAATACTTTGTAGCGCCACCTTTTGCTCCAATTACAGCTGCAAGTCGCTTGGGGTATGTTTCTATCAGTTTTGCACATCGAGAGACAGACATTCTTGCCCATTCTTCCTTGCAAAACAGCTCGAGCTCAGTGAGGTTGGATGGAGAGTGTTTGTGAACAGCAGTCTTCAGCTCTTTCCACAGATTCTCGATTGGATTCAGGTCTGGACTTTGACTTGGCCATTCTAACACCTGGATACGTTTATTTTTGAACCATTCCATTGTAGATTTGGCTTTATGTTTTGGATCATTGTCCTGTTGGAAGATAAATCTCCGTCCCAGTCTCAGGTCTTGTGCAGATACCAACAGGTTTTCTTCCAGAATGTTCCTGTATTTGGCTGCATCCATCTTCCCGTCAATTTTAACCATCTTCCCTGTCCCTGCTGAAGAAAAGCAGGCCCAAACCATGATGCTGCCACCACCATGTTTGACAGTGGGGATGGTGTGTTCAGGGTGATGAGCTGTGTTGCTTTTACGCCAAACATATCGTTTTGCATTGTGGCCAAAAAGTTCAATTTTGGTTTCATCTGACCAGAGCACCTTCTTCCACATGCTTGGTGTGTCTCCCAGGTGGCTTGTGGCAAACTTTAAATGAGACTTTTTATGGATCTTTGAGAAATGGCTTTCTTCTTGCCACTCTTCCATAAAGGCGAGATTCGTGCAGTGTACGACTGATTTTTGTCCTATGGACAGACTCTCCCACCTCAGCTGTAGATCTCTGCAGTTCATCCAGAGTGATCATGGGCCTCTTGGCTGCATCTCTGATCAGTTTTCTCCTTGTTTGAGAAGAAAGTTTGGAAGGACGGCCGGGTCTTGGTAGATTTGCAGTGGTCTGATGCTCCTTCCATTTCAATATGATGGCTTGCACAGTGCTCCTTGAGGTGTTTAAAGCCTGGGAAATCTTTTTGTATCCAAATCCGGCTTTAAACTTCTCCACAACAGTATCTCGGACCTGCCTGGTGTGTTCCTTGGTTTTCATAATGCTCTCTGCACTTTAAACAGAACCCTGAGACTATCACAGAGCAGGTGCATTTATACGGAGACTTGATTACACACAGGTGGATTCTATTTATCATCATCGGTCATTTAGGACAACATTGGATCATTCAGAGATCCTCACTGAACTTCTGGAGTGGGTTTGCTGCACTGAAAGTAAAGGGGCCGAATAATATTGCACGCCCCACTTTTCAGTTTTTTATTTGTTAAAAAATAAATAAAATAATGTAAATAAATGTTGTTCCACTTCACGATTGTGTCCCACTTGTTGTTGATTCTTGACAAAAAAAAATTAAATTTCATATCTTTATGTTTGAAGCCTGAAATGTGGCGAAAGGTTGCAAGATTCAAGGGGGCCAAATACTTTTGCAAGGCACTGTATAAAACCACACTCACTGTATCCCAGATTCAAGCTCCTTTGGCTCACGTTGTGTCAACCCCACAATGCCATTGAGATAGAGGTGAGCATTTTTTTTTTAATAACAATGCAGTGAAACGTGATGTTTACTCAGCGGATATTCTCCCTTCTCAGTACTTGCCAGTATATACTCCATCTGACGAGGAGAAGAAAAACCCAAATCTTTTTGCCAGCAATGTCAGAAAAATCATGGCCAAGTGAGTGCACGCATGCCGTGCATTTTTCAAGGGCACGTGCATGTTTTTGATTACCTCACACCGCCGATCCCCGACAGAGCCCTGGAGGTGCCGATCACAGATCTGTCATTTGAGGATCGTGAGATCAGTTTTTCTCAGGGACCCCTGTGCATCCACAATCCTAGTAGCCTACTGGAATTCAATCAGCTTGTCCGACGTTTAAGGTGAGTATAGGGCAGACCAACTGGATGTGAAATAGATAGAATTGCATCATTGATGGCACCGAAATAGAAGTACATGACTGGATGTACAATAGATAGAACTGCATCAATGATGACACTGAAATAGATAGAATTGAGTCAATGATGACACTGACATCTACTGGTTGCATAAAAGAACAGCACACTGTGCTCGTTACAGGTAGTCCCCGGGTTACGAACAAGTTCCGTTCCTACGCTGACAACGTAACCCGAATTTCCGCGCAAGTCGGAATTAACCCTTTAAGTACCACTTAATACCCCCTCCACCTGAAAATAATTATCCAAAAACATTTATTATACGTCATATTAATACAATAAAGTAAAAAAAAATAAGATGCTGTACTTACCATCAATGCTGAAGGATGGTGAAAAAGGTACACTGAGTATGACGGCTTGTTCACAAGTGGAGCCACAAGAGTTCTCGTTTCATTGATGCTTACTGTAGTTTTACCTTTCAACCACAGATACACCGTAGAACACTTTGGCCTGGTAGTGGACAAACAGGTACAGTGGGGCAAATAAGTATTTAGTCAACCACGAATTGTGCAAGTTCTCCCACCTGAAAATATTAGAGAGGCCTGTAATTGTCAACATGGGTAAACCTCGACCATGAGAGACAGAATGTGGAAAAAACAAAACCAGAAAATCACATTGTTTGATTTTCAAAGAATTTATTTGCAAATCATGGTGGAAAATAAGTATTTGGTCAATACCAAAAGTTCATCTCAATACTTTGTTATGTACCCTTTGTTGGCAATAATGGAGGCCCAACGTTTTCTGTAACTCTTCATAAGCTTTTCACACACTGTTGCTGGTATTTTGGCCCATTCCTCCACGGAGATCTCCTCTAGAGCAGTGATGTTTTGGGGCTGTCATTGGGCGACATGGACTTTCAACTCCCTCCACAGATTTTCTATGGGGTTGAGATCTGGAGACTGGCGAGGCCACTCCAGGACCCTGAAATGCTTCTTACGAAGCCACTCCTTTGTTGCTTAGGCTGTGTGTTTGGGATCATTGTCATGCTGAAAGACCCAGCCACGTCTCATCTTCAATGCCCTTGCTGATGGAAGATTTTCACTCAAAATCTCTCGATACATGGCCCCATTCATTCTTTCCTTTACACAGATCAGTCATCCTGGTCCCTTTGCAGAAAAACAGCCCTAAAACATGATGTTTCCACCCCCATGCTTCACAGTGGGTATGGTGTTCTTCGGATGCAATTCAGTATTCTTTCTCCTCTAAACAACAGAACCTGTGTTTCGACCAAAAAGTTCTATTTTGGTTTCATCTGACCATAACATATTCTCCCAGTCCTCTTCTGGATCATCCAAATGCTCTCTAGCGAACCGCAGACGGGCCTGGATGTGTACTGGCTTCAGCAGGGGGACACGTCTGGCAGTGTAGGATTTGAATCCCTGGCGGTGCATTGTGTTATTGATAGTAGCCTTTGTTACTATGGTCCAGGGCCGGCCCAGGCCATTTGGGGGCCCTAAGCAAAATAATGCAAAGTGGCCCATATTTATGGCCCACACTTTCGTCACAGTGTACTGTGAAACCCATACATGCAATCCAAGCCATACGTCCATATTTTGTATATTAATCAGATTTTGTTGCACTGCATACTTCAAACTTCTCACCCCAACTGATTGTCAGTACTTACAGTAGATAGCGCCAAACCTTTTTCTAAAAGAGGAAAGAAAGAAGTTAAGGAAGAACTTTTATTTTTTTAAGCTTGTAATCAAGTATCAAAACTCACAAAAGTCAAATAAAGCAAACTGTAGTAAACATAATAGAATATAAATCAAACAATTGCCAGATCTGGGGCCCCCTGGTGGTCAGGGGCCCTAACCAGCTGCATAGTCTGCGTATAGGCTGGGCCGGCCCTGCTGTGGTCCCAGCTCTCTGTAGGTCATTCAATAGGTCCCCCCCATGTGGTTCTGGGATTTTTGCTCTCCATTCTTGTTATCATTTTGACGCCATGGGGTGAGATCTTTCATGGAGCCCCAGATCGAAGGAGATTATCAGTGGTCTTGTATGTCTTCCATTTCCTCAGAATTTCTCCCACAGTTGATTTCTTTGCACCAAGCATTTTACCTATTGCAGATTCAGTCTTCCCAGCCTGGTGCAGGTCTACAATTTTATCTGGTGTCCTTCAACAGCTCTTTGGTCTTGGCCATAGTGGTGTTTGGAGTGTAACTGAGTGAGGTTGTGGACAGGTAATGAGTTAAAACAGATGCCATTAATACAGGTAAGCCTTGTTAGACCTCGTTAGAAGAAGTTAGACCTCCTGGCTTGTTTGTAGGTGACCAAATACTTATTTTCCACTCTAATTTGGAATTAAATTCTTTAAAAATCAAACAATGTGATTTTCAGGTTTTTTTCCCACGTTCTGTCTCTCATGGTTGAGGTTTTCCCATGTTGACAATTATCTCTAATCTTTTCAAGTAGGAGAACTTGCACAATTGGTGGTTGACTAAATACTCATTTGCCCCACTGTAAGTCGATGTGACCTACATGAAGCTTATTTAGACTCGATTTCAGCAATTTAGACGAGGTCGAGCTGCTTATGCTACACCGTTGCTTGCTGCATCGCAGTCTACTCCCTTAGTAGAAAACAGCAAGCGACAAGATTGGGTGTGCGCTCACTGCAAATAAACATGGCGGATGAGACTTCGTCATCGTAAAGTCGAAGTCATGTAAGTCTGGTATTTTAACTCGTAACTCGGGGACTAGAGTGTCTGTTGTTGAATGTGCGTCTTGCAAGATGAGGGTGCGTCTTGCAAACAAGAGGTGTGGTTGGTTAGGACGGCGGCGCGGTTTACTAGGCCCCATTGCTATTGATGCCCCTGTCTTATAGGCTGCAAACATTTACTTTACTGCAGTGTTGTTCTTGACAGCTTTTTAAAATTTTGTCTTAGTCTTTTGGACGATAATGCTCATCAGTCTTTATAGGTTCCAATACGAAAAAGAGCCTTCAGCCCGACAATCTCCTTGCTCCGTCCCCCTCGCGCCTGCCGGTCAGCGGGGAAGTAAAACTCTAACCTGCTTGTTCTCAGTTCATTTGATTAATCCAACAAAGGGTAATCCACAGCTTGTCATCCAAAAATATAAACAAAGGAACAACTGAGAAATAGAGGGATAGAGAGAGGGATAGAGGAACTAAATGAACTAGAAGAGAGAGAGAAAGAGACGTCAAAACTGTTTGGGCCCTAAGCTTCCTACTTCTGCCCTTGTGCCAACTGAACTCCACAGCTCCACTTCCGCGCTATATAGTGCGTCGTCAAACGTGATGTCACGAACTAGTTCCACGAAATCAAATAAAAAAAACAACTTGTTTTATAGAACCAAATACCGTAAATTATTTAATTAACATAAATAATTATTCAAACGTTATTTTAGGCACCCACAGTCTTAGTCATATTTTAGTCATTTCAAAATGTGTCTTTGTCTAGTTTTTGTTAACATTACTAATTTCATCTTTAGTCGATCGATGTTTACTCAAAAATGCTTTTGACTGTAAAATTCAAAAGATTTAGTCCATAAATAAAGGTTTCCAACAATTTCAAATACATATGAACAGACGAGCACATATTGTATCGTCTACAACAGGGGTGCCCAATCCCGGTCCTCGAGAGCCCCTATCCAGCTTGTTTTCCATGTCTCCCTCCTCTAACACATGAATCAACTAATCAGGATCGTTATCAGGCTGCTGCAGAGTTTGCTGATGAGTTGATCATTTGATTTAGGTGTGTTAAAGGAGGGAGACAGGGAAAACAAGTTGGATAGCGGCTCTCGAGGACCGGGAATGGGCACCAGTGGTCTACATTACACCAACTTGGTGATACAATGATCCCTCGCTATTTTGCGCTTCAAACATTGTGCCATCAGTCCATTGCGGATTTTTTTTCAATTGAAAAAGAAAAAAAAAAAAAAAAAGACAAGACAGCTGTCCCGAGCCAATTGAGTAGTCTCACGCTCCCTCCCTCCCTTTTACTTGTACTTGTTTAAAAATAATTCAGTGGGACAGTAACATGTTTAAAATGTATCATAATTATTACATTTGAAGTGATTAAAATAACGTTTAATAAAATCTTTTTTTTTTTTTTTTTAATTATAATTTTGGGGAAAAAAGTGGAATAACATGTCTTATAGGCATCTCTTTCCAATGCTAAATCTGAATAAATACATTGAAAACACAAAAAATTGTTTCTTTTTGGAGAGGGGGTGTGTGGGGGGGGCGCTACTTTGCGGTTTTTCACTTATCGCGGCGGGTTCTGGTCCCCATTAACCGCGAAAAACAAGGGATCACTGTACTACACACTCAGCAGGAAAACTACAATATTTTCAATTAATTATACCCATCTGGACGCTACGAACTGTATGTACAAAAAAGTTGTCCGAGAATTTAAGTGGATGCTCGCTTGCGTTAGCCTAATGTTAACACATAACACGTTATGCTAACGCTACAAGTTACAATTAGTGTATGATGACCACTTACCACAGACCTATATAGGCTAAAGCAGAATTGCATATTATTCTCCCTTTCCAAGAAAACAAAACAAATCTTATCCGTGCGTGTTTCAAAACAAGCAAGCCTGGAGTGGACACTGGTGGGGGGTTTGAGGGTGCAGCACGTCACATGAGTGATACAACCAGCCACTGCTATGACGCAGGCTAACTACACATAAGAATGTGACACATTGTGAACATGTGACAGAAACTATAGTGTATTTTCATTTTGTTCTAGTCTTGTCAGACAAAACTGGCATTCGTCTCATTATGTTTTAGTCTCCCAGGACACATTTTTAGCCCGTTATCATCTCGTCATGAAAAAATTTGTTAGTCTACTAAATATTTTCATTACCTTCATCGTTGACGAAAACAACACTGCTTTACGGTGATTGTGATTTCATATTATGAAGTACTTTTTTTGTTGTAATGCCCTCGCATTAGTGAAAGAGACACAATGCTAATTGTTCTCACCTAATTATGGTGTGTCTGGAACGTGCTCCCCCACATAAAATCTCTCTTCTGCTCCCTATGTAACAACAGGCTGAATAGCACAGACAGCCTGCTGAAGGAGCAAGCCTGCAGAGCCAGGAAGTTGCAAAGACATCAGCTGAGTGTAGAAGACTTTGCATGCTTTCTTCACCTGCCTGTCACAGATGTACTTCAACAGGTTTTCAACCTTTTTGCTAAGGTAAACCATAAATCATGTTACAGTATTCTTCAGCACCCTCTGGTAGAATGTGACTGACTATTTAAAAAAAAAAAAAAAAAAAAAAAAAACCACAACTGTTTGCAGTTGCATATTATTCAATAGTAAGCGCTTTATCAGTATGCCATTGTCAAGGTAACACAGCTGTTTTATAGTGTTTGTGGTTTGCAATGCTGTAAAAAGCACAAACATACTGAAAATGATCATATTTCTTTTGTTACTACACAAATATCTCCCTCTAGTGGAAAGTCTGAAACTTGCAAGTTCACCCACAAATAGTGGGAGGTTACCGAACGCTCTTGTTCCCTCAAAAAGAGACATTGCGAACTGATCAGCCACAATTGAAACCCATTTCAGGCAAGGGCGTAGGTTTGGTCCCAAATTGATAGGGACGGCATAACAGCATAACCTGCGTGTACGCTTTTTGCTGGGGACGGGACATTTTAATAAGACTAAACAGATTGGGTGAACAGCGGTCAAGGCTACATTTGTCACCAATAAGAACCGAATTAATTGATAGGCTAAATGATTAATGCAAAATAAATCTGTATTGGTTTATTTCACACTACAAATTTATAACTTCTTAATCTGATAATTTTTCTTAAATCTAGTCCAATCATTTTCTCCATCTTGTTTTGATTGTTAAAGGCTAGTTAACAGATTAATGCGTCAGGTCCTTCCACTTACTTTAAAGCACTAATGTGAAGTAAGGTTGGCCAACCATGTTTTTGAATATTATCAATGGCTAAACAATTATAAGCATATTTTCTTTCTTTTTTTTAACGCAACCCTTCCATATTGTTTGTTTAACCCATAGCAACGCCCCTGACAACGAAAATGCTTTTCTTCGGCAATCTTCGGAAATCTTCGGCAATTACGTCACACCGGGAAGTGCGAGAAAGTCCGCCATAAAAGAGTATTGTTTGTTGCATTGCTTCTCGGTAAGATGCCACGGCGGTGTGTGGTGATGTTTTGTTCTCACTCAAACGAAAAGTTGTATGAGTGGCCAAAGGATAGCAGGGCACGTAAATGGACATCTTTCGTTTGCACAAAGCGAATGAATTTCACGCCATCATCGAGTAGTGTTCTCTGCTGCAAACACTTCGAAGATGCCTGCTTCCTTAACCGGTCTGCTTATGATCAAGGATTTGCCAAAAAGGAAGTGTGATTTTTGGATAGATGACTGATGACTTTGTCAAAGCAGAGCTGCCAACTGTTGTGGAATGTACAGTAGAAGCTAGCGACGTTAGCCGAAAGCCAACTCGTGGCAATAGTCGTGGCATAGTTGTTGTTGTGTTCGCTAGTGTTACGTCCCAAGGACGGCTCACGAAGAGCGTAACATAAAACGAGCCACACAATTTCACAAGTGGCACAAAATTTACACAACAAACTCGCAATGAATATGGTAAATATAGCGCTTTTCCACCTTTCAAGGCAATATGTACAAAATGTAGATGAAGCGCGGCTTCAGGGTAAGCCCAGGCAAACAAAAGGAATCTACACTTGAACCCCAACCGCTAACTAAACTCTGATCATGAAAAAGAACGAAGAAAAGACAGCCACTAGCCTTCTACCCTAGCTTCTTACGCTAAAAAACACAGGAGAAAACGGCTTGAACAGAAATGGCGACTTACCCCTTCTTGCTTCAGTGCTCTCTTTTACAGTGGTGAACAAAAACGATCCAATAACGAATAAACAAAATACCTCACCGAAAAAGCGGGAGTGTATCAGACTAGCGATCAAATGCAAACGAGCGTGAATGGCGAGCTAACAGCTGCACAATGCTGTCAAATGTGAACGTTGACAGCGCAAGTCCCGCAGTGAATCATGGGAAATGTAGTCTCGGGACAACACTGAAGTGGTGCTTTGTAATCTGTTCGCTTGTGTGAAAAAACTACATTTCCTCACGCCATTAGACGCCACTTCCTGCCGATAGCCCCAGGGAGTAGTAGTAGCTGGAAGTACGAGGCGAGGCGGAGATGAGTGACAAGCAAAACTTTGCGGTCGAATGTGGCGGCAGTCCGCTATTATTTTGTTTTCTTATTGTTGCCACAATAAAGTGGAAAAAGCCATCAACGACTCATCTCCTTCTGCCCCCCAACGTTTTTATATTATTATTTTATATGCATGAGCGCTGCCGGATCTGCCAAAATGAACATGCAGTCTGATTATTATTTTTTTTAAACAATGTCATCAGATAGACAAAAACATAAAATTATGTGCAAATGCCTGCATCTTCAAATCATGAAAATAATAACAGCCTATATTTTACCAATCTTGTAATCTCGATGGGTCTTGTCTCCATTTGATGTCAGGTAGTCTGGGCACATTGTTTGCATCTTGATTAGCGTCTGGATAATACATGTACGATCCAACATAAAATTCCAACCTCCTCCTCCTCCAACTCTTCAAAAACTCCTCACTTGGGCTTGATCTATCACTTATATCGCTGTTTGAAGCATTGTTTGAAGGGCTTTGTAGGGCGGCCGTATGGAGCGCTCCCATCGCTGTTCTCGGTGTGACGTATCACTTCCGGGTTCGTCCCCTTTCAGGCTCGAACTTCGGAAACGCGATTATTTTGTCAAATATACAACATATAAATTATTTTTTTCATGCTTTATTTGTTGAATAACGTGTATTTACTTTAATTCTGGACCTATTTGGCATTTTATGAAATTACTTCACATTAGTGCTTTAAGTAAATATTACTATTTGTTCTTGTCAAAGTTGGCAATTTTTCACCAAAATCAAGAAAAAATGCTTTCGAATAATGTATTGAGTACAGTATGTACAGTATCCATTCTTGAATTAAGAACATTTTTGACAAACACGTTTTTTAAGACTATATATAGGCCTACAAACCTTTTGCTTAAACTAAGTCTTATTTTCAGCTAGAATACAAACTTGTTAATCATCTCTTAATTATCCAGGAATGCAAAAAAAAAACAAAAAAACATTTGTCTTAATACCACTCAAAATTGTCTGTCTAAATAAATTAAATATGACATAAAAAAGCTTCTTAGTCAGGGAATAACAAAAATAAATAAAAATTGAGCCTTTTTTCAGGAAAAACACTACTGCTTTTATCCACAAGCGCAGTCAAACTCAACAACAAAAAAAGAAAGTTCCTTTGGGCTGCTTTAAAACCACATAAGTAAAATAAAAATGAAAACTGGGGAGAAGCGGGTAAACCTTGGTTCACTACATTAACATAGTTGAAAACACTTCTTCCTAAGCAGCCACCTACTCAGGTTAGCAAGTTCACACAGTTAGTGTAATGGTATTGCTAACTCTGATACAGGTCGGACTTTTAGTAGGAAAATGAGTGGTGCGTTTCCCACCTTCACAACAATGACTTTTTACATTACGGTGCTTACAGTGGCTGCTGGCCGAAAAAAAACTTTTAATGCTCCTCCTCTTTAAAGCTGGCGGAGGAGGCAGCATGTCAACATTTAATTTAATTCTGTACTGTGAGTGTGCATGTGTATGTGGGGGAAAACATAGACTGGCACTTTCAGCAAGTAAATGTAAGTGTGACCATAATGAAAATAATTCACTTAATAATGGTAGGGTCGATTCTATCATTACAATGGATGGGAAGACAATCTGAATGACCTACGTATAACACATGAACACATTATTTAATGCAAATAAGGTTGCTTAAAAGTTTGTGGGGACAATTTAAGCAAAAGTTGGTAGTGTTTTACACCGACCGTGCCCATGCAAACCCACGCCCTTAATTTCGGGTGTTTTGATATGTCAAAACATTCCAAATGCCAAAGTTTAGAAACAAATAAAAACATCGATTTTCAGCTATATGGCCCCTGTAGTTAAAGCTATATTTTGTATCCAGCATCAGTAGTTGCATATTCAGATCCTATTTGTTTCCTCAATAATTTCTTATGCGAGATGTTTTTTTTTTTTGTGCAGGATGAAGAGGGACACATAGACATCAGACACTTTCTCATTGCCTTGTCTACCATTCACCGACCATCAAGGTCAATGGAGACCCTCAAGCTGGCCTTCGGGGTAAAAGCGCATTTACCTTAAAATCTATATACTGTATTCTTTTATGTGTAGCATTAAACTAAAAGCACTCATTGATGTACAGCTGTATGAGAACGAGGACAGCGGCGAGGTCCATGAAGACGAGCTGGCCTCCACACTTGAAATAATGTTGGGGGTGAAAGAAATGGAATTGTCAGTGTTGCTTATGGAGCTCGATAGAATAGACACTGAAAAAATTACATATGGTAAGACCCATATCTTTTTATGGGCAAGGTTACATTTCTATTGTTGTCATACGATGACAAGCTCTAACCTGCTTTTCACGTTTTTGTCCAGACGAACTTTATCATTTCATAGAACAGCATCCACGCTTTGTCCAGGACTACCTCGACTTCAAAGACCACCCTCGCAAATTTTGTATACGTCGCCCGAAAACCTCCAATGGCCAGAACCATGACAAAGACCACTGAAAACAACTATTCAGCCCAACTATTTGTCTTCACTTTCCTTGGCTGCCACTTAAGTGCCTTTACAGGGACGGATAATAAACACTGAATGGAAGTGAAGCAAACAAGTGGCGTGGAAGGCTTTCTGGATGTATCAAAGCACTGTGCATGATTTTTTTCTCTGAGATTTGTTTTATAAGTCTACAAGCGATTATTTATTCATGGACTCCTTTGCGCAGTTTCTGCGGAAGATTAATAAATTGTCTCAGGATACAAAAGGTTTTTATCCAACGTGTCTTGATAGTTTGTTAAATGGAACCAGATCACCTTCATATATCTGAGGGGGAAAATGTAAAAGAGGACTCAGTCGCTATCTTGTAAAATGAGTTTTTATTACTGTTGTATATTATTTTTATTATGTGTTTTCATGGTGGTTTCACAATTTTGATATAGCTTAGTCGTGTTCTCATTTGCATTTTGACAGTTTAAACAAAGACAGCACTGTAAAAGTTTTTCTTGGGAGGTGGTCTTGGTTTTTAACTGGATCAATGTGCTTTGTATCATGACTCCAGTATAAAAATAGTAATTCAAAAAAACCAATAAAGTATATGTTTTTATTTTTAAGACAAAGTATAGCACTTTTGTTTTTCCACGTAGCAAGATAGCTCTTCATTCATTTTGTTTATTTGAAGTGGTTTGCTTCAACGGCGCAGGTTTGCATAGGTACAGTCGGGACAAAACAATACCAACTTGTTAGGATGTTCAAATTGTCCCCACTAGCTTTTAAGCAACCTTATTTGCATTAATTAATGACTTCAGTTACAGTGGGGCAAATAAGTATTTGGTCAACCACTAATTGTGCAACTTCTCCCACTTGAAAATATCAGAGAGGCCTGTAATTGTCACCATGGGTAAACCTCAACCATGAGAGACAGAATGTGGGAAAAAAAAACAGAAAATCACATTGTTTGATTTTTAAAGAATGTATTTGCAAATCATGGTGGAAAATAAGTATTTGGTCAATACCAAAAGTTCATCTCAATACTTTGTTATGTGCGCTTTGTTGGCAATTATGGAGGCCAAACGGTTCTCTTCACAAGCTTTTCACACACTGTTGCTGGTGTTTTGGCCCATTCCTCCATGCAAATCTCCTCTAGAGCAGTGATGTTTTGGGGCTGTCGTTGGGCAACACGGAAATTTCAACTCCCTCCACAGATTTTCTATTGGGTTGCGATCTGGAGACTGGCTAGGCCACTCCAAAACCATGAAATGCTTCTTACGAAGCCACTCCTTTGTTGCCCTGGCTGTGTGTTATGGATCATTGTCATGCTGAAAGACCCAGCCACGTCTCATCTTCAATGCCCTTGCTGATGGAAGGAGATTTTCACTCTAAATCTGTCGATACATGGCCCAATTCATTCTTTCCTTTACACAGATCAGTCGTCCTGGTCCCTTTGCAGAAAAACAGCTCCAAAGCATGATGTTTCCACCCCCATGCTTCACAGTGGGTATGGTGTTCTTCGATGCAATTCAGTATTCTTTCTCCTCCAAACACGAGAACCTGTGTTCCTACCAAAAAGTTCTATTTTGGTTTCATCTGACCATAACGCATTCTCCCAGTCCTCTTCTGGATCATCCAAATGCTCTCTAGCGAACCACAGACGGGCCTGGACGTGTACTTTCTTCAGCAGGGGGACACGTCTGGCAGTGCAGGATTTGAGTCCCTGGCGGCGCATTGTGTTACTTATAGTAGCCTTTCTTACTGTGGTCCCAGCTCTTTGTAGGTCATTCACTAGGTCCCCCCATGTGGTTCTGGGATTTTTGCTCACCGTTCTTGTTATCATTTTGACGCCACGGGGTGAGATCTTGCATGGAGCCCCAGATCGAGGGAGATTATCAGTGGTCTTGTATGTCTTCCATTTTCTAATAATTGCTTCCACAGTTGATTTCTTTACACCAAGCGTTTTACCTATTGCAGATTCAGTCATTCCAGCCTGGTGCAGGTCTACAATTTTGTCTCTGGTGTCCTTCGACAGCTCTTTGGTCTTGGCCATAGTGGAGTTTGGAGTGTGACAGACTGAGGTTGTGGACAGGTGTCTTTTATCCCGATAATGAGTTAAAAAAGGTGCCATTAATACAGGTAACGAGTGGAGCCTTGTTAGAAGAAGTTAGACCTCTTTGACAGCAAGAAATCTTTGTTTGTAGGCGACCAAATACTTAGTTTCCACTCTAATTTGGAAATAAATTCTTTAAAAATCAAACAATGCGATTTTCTGTTTTTTTCCCACATTTTGTCTCTCATGGTGGAGGTTTACCCATGTTGACAATTACAGGCCTCTAATCTTTTCTAGTAGGAGAACTTGCACAATTGGTGGTTGACTAAATACTTATTTACCCTACTGTATATAGGTCATTTAGATTGTATTCCCATATGTTCTAAGGATAAAATTGACCCTACCATTATTAAGTGCATTATTTTCATTAGGTTCAGACTTGCATTTACTGTACCTTTTCACTTGCTGAATGTGCAAGTCCATTTATCCCCCCTCAAACGTACGTTTGACTGGTACATCATGTCGACAACATGCTACCTCCTCAGCCCCTTCGAAGAGAGGGGATATTAGAAGTTTTATTTGGCCAGCAGCGAAAGAAAGTAATGAAAAAAAAGGGGTCAAGGTTTTGGAGGTGGGGAACACACCACAAAATTTGCGACTGAAAATCCGTCCTGCCTCAGAGTTAGCATAAAATTAAACTGTGTGAATTTGCTAACCTGCAAAACTCTAGTAGGAAGCTGCATGGAGAGAAATGTATGGGTTTTCTACTATTAACGTTAATTAAACTGTGTGAAATGTAGTGAACTAGCCCCTTCTCCCAAATTTTCATTTGTAATGATGTGTTCTTAAAGTAGCCCAAAAGAGCTTGTGGACAAAAGCAGTAGTGCTGTACCATAGACTTCATAATGATATTGACAGGGCACTTCGGGCACATACTGGGCCTCCCCTTCAAGCAGGGGGCCGCGCACATCAATAGGAACTATTCACAAACACGCAGCATATACAATGCCGGATTTAGTTCAAAAAGTAAGAAAGATGTACTGCATACCAACAGAAAGGATTGTCTTATGAGTGATTTGTTCGACGATTCAAGGTAATTATTATATTTTTTGTACCATGCATGCATTTTGAAACGTTGTGAAAAAAAATCAATGGGAGAAATTAACTGCTACGGACCAGCATCGTCCTTTGACATAAAATAACGTAAAATAAATACTACCTGCACTTTTTTTTGCTTTTAACCAATAATCGAGACTGTTTTGCGTCCATATCTATAAATTGAGACTTAAGCATTTATTCACAAGAATGTTAACGTAAAAAGCTCAGTTGTGACAGTGTGACTTGACAACAAATAGCACATTCAACATATTTACGTAAAATAAATGCAAACTGCCCATTTTTTGTTGTTGCTTTTAATCAAGAATTGAGACTGTTTTACGTCCATATATATAAAGAATTCAGGGATTTAAGCATTCACAAAAATTTTCAACGTACAAAGCTCTGTGTTACCACTCGGTCAGCTTTGACGGAGATAGGCCCCCTATTAATTGGCCCCGTGTCCCGTCAATACCATTATGAAATCTATGGCTGTACTCTGATAGAAGGCTTAATTTTTATTTTTATTATTCCCTGACTATTACTACTACTACTACTACTACTTTACGTCCATACCTATTAAGTATTCAGGGATGTAAGCATCACAAAAATTTCACCGTAAAAAGTTCTTGGACCGAAGGGTCAGCGTCTCGATTCCCGACTACAACTGTCGAAGTGCCCTTGGGCAAGGCTCTGAACCCTAATTTGCCCCCAATGGGTTGGCAACACCTTGCATGGCAGCAGCACCATTGGTTTGATAATGTGTGCGTGAAAGGATAGATGTGTGCTCATGTAAAGTGCTTTGGGCATGGTAACCATGTACATAACTGCTATATAAGTACTATACATTTATGATTGTTGTGGTAAGGCGGCGCCACAGTGTGACTTGAAGACGAGCAGAACATTCGACATTTACTTAAAATAAATTCTACTTGCACTTTTTTTTATTTTTTTTATTTTACCAATAATCGGGACTGTTTTATGTCCATATATAGTAGTCCTTCTCAAAAAATTAGCATATTGTTATAAAGTTCATTATTTTTTTGCAATGTACAGTACTGATAAACATTAGGCTTTCATATATTTTAGATTTATTACACACAACTGAAGTATTTCAAGCCTTTTATTGTTTTAATATTGATGATTTTGGCAAAAACCTCAAGAAAAACCAAAATCCCTATCTCCAAAAATTAGCATATCATGAAAAGGGTACTCTAAAGAAGCTACTAACCTAATCATCTGAATCAACATAATAACTCATAACAACTGTGAAAGATTCCTGAGGCTTTTAAAAACTCCCAGCCTGGTTCATTATTCAAAACCGCAATCATGGACAAGACTGCCGACCTGACTGCTGTCCAGAAGGCCATCATTGACACCATCAAGTAAGAGGCTAATACACAAAGAAATTTCTGAGCGAATAGGCTGTTCCCAGAGTGCTCTATCAAGGCGCCTCAGTGGGAAGAAAAAAGTGTGGCAGAAAACGCTGCACAACAGGAAGAGGTGACCGCACCCTGAGAAAGATTGTGGAGAAGGGCCAATTCCAGACCTTGGAACCTGCAGAAGCTGGACTGAGTCTGGAGTAGAAACATCCAGAGCCACCATGCACAGGCGTGTGCTGGAGCCACATTTGAACCTGAAACAGCGGCAGAAACGCCTGACCTGGGCTACAGAGAAGCAGCACAGGACTGTTGCTCAGTGGTCCAAAGTACTTTTTTCAGATGAAAGCAAATTTTGCATGTCATTCAGAAATCAAGGTGCCAGAGTTTGGAGGAAGACTGGGGAGAAGGAAATGCCAAAATGCCTGAAGTCCAGTGTCACGTACCCACAGTCAGTGATGGTCTGGGGTGCCATGTCAGCTGCTGGAGTTGGTCTACTGTGTTTTATCAAGGGCAGGGTCAATGCAGCTAGCTGTCAGGAGATTTTGGAGTACTTCATGCTTCCATCTGCTGAAAAGCTTTATGGAGATGAAGATTTCATTTTTGAGCACGACCTGTCACCTGCTCACAGTGCCAAAACCACTGGTAAATGGTTTACTGACCATGGCTTTACTGTGATCAGTTGGCCTGCCAACTCTCCTGACCTGAACCCCATAGAGAATCGGTGGGATATTGAAGAGGAAGTTGAGAGACACCAGACCCAACACTGTGGATGAGCATAAGGCCGCTATCGAAGCATCCTGGGCCTCCATAACACCTTAGCAGTGCCACAGGCTGATTGCCTCCATGCCACGCCGCATTGAAGCAGTCATTTCTGAAAATAGATTCCCGGCCAAGTATTGAGTGCAAAGCTGATATAATTAATTGAAGGTTGACTTTTTTTTTTTTTTGTATTGGTCGGATGAAATATGCAAAAAATTTTTAGATAGGGATTTTTTGTTTTTCTTGACTTTTTTTTTTTCCCAAAATCATCAATATTAAAACAATAAAAGGCTTGAACTACTTCAGTTCAGTGTGTAATGAATCTAAAATATATGAAAGTCTAATGTTTATCAGTACATTACAGAAAATAATGAACTTTATCATAATAATTATTTTGAGAATTTTTTGAGAAGGACTGGTACAAAGAATGCAGGGATTTAAGCATTTATTCACAAACATTTTCAACGTAAAAAGCTCTTTGTGTTACCACTCGGTCAGCTTTGATAGGCCCCCTGTTAATCGGCCCCGCGCCCCATGTTCCGTCAATACCATTATGAAGTCTATGGCTGTTCTCTGAATAAAGACTCAATTTTCATTTAAGAAGTTTTTTCAGTTATATTTAATTTTTTAATTTAGACACACAAAAACGAGTATTCTTAAGGCAAATGTTTATTTTTCTGCATTCCTGGATGGTTAAGAGATTATTAACAAGTTTGCATTTATTCTTTGTTAATTTATGTTCAAATATGGCAATTTAAATTGAAAGTTTGCAAAATGTTTCTTAGTCGTTTTTGAAAACAAAGGTTTGACTCGAACGATGTATCACCTGAACCAGTACATATGAAAGTTACTATAAGTCAATTCAGATTTATTTTGGATTGATCATTTAGCCTATCAATTAATCATATTTGTGAGAAATGTAGCCCTGACCCTGCAGGTTATGCTGTTATATCGTCCCTACTAATGTTGAGACCAAACCCTCGCCCTTAGTTTGCTTGCTTCATTCCAGTTTAGTTTTTCAGTTCGCTTTGTCTCCCCTTGGCAAGTATGATTAGGTGCCAATTTTCATATAAGTCCACATGGTGGCGCTAGTTATCTAAATCATACTCACACGAGACGCACCACTGCCCACCTGATGGACAGGAAAAGCATTACCTCATTCCCTTCCTTTCATTCCTCCAGGTAAAAATAGACAGATTAAGCCTTGGCTTTGATGAGAGAAGCCTACAGAGGAGGTGTGGAAGCTGGTGAGCGCGCGCGAGAGAGGGATAGAAACGGGGAGAGAGACTAAATGGATCGTTCTGCTCCAAATCCAATTCCTAATAGCTGCAGGGAGGTGGGTGGGAGGCAGGGAGGGAGACGGAAAACAGTCAAAGTAAGGCAAGGGAGTGGGAAAGGGGTGTGCTGGGTGGGGTGCAGATATCACGTCGAACAATTAAGACCTGCCTTGAGGGTCTAAAGAAGACGCTTTGATGAGAACATATAAATTGCTCAGTGAGCAGCGCCTCTCTGGAGTCTCCCTCAGATACTCCTGCCTCAAAGGAATCTGCAATAAAAGACGCTGCCTGCAGCCCGACACATAGGAAGGCTGGATCGTGTTCACACTGTATTTGGGGAGCAATCTCTCCAGCCGGCATCGTGGGCAAGTGGTAAACAGGAACGTTGATGAGTCTTCTAATTGCAAGGTCAAAGGTCAAACATTTGCTTTGACGTGCTTACAAACATGAAGCTGTCCAGTCAATCAATGCTTGGGAATTCTTTAATGAAATCATCTGACATAAAGGTCTTATGAGAAATTAAAAGTGACTGAAAATTATGCATCTTTATACTTAACACAGCAGTTGTGAGAGAATCATTACAGTTTGTGAGTGAATCTTTACAGTTATGTGTGATGGTGGGTACCATGGCAACAAGGCTTACTCTTTGTTGTCAGTGCCAGTTTTTCAGCCAAAATTCTGGTTTGAGGGCGTGACCGCTTTCACAATGCCCGCATATATATTCGATATATTGACACTGGTGATGTTTCCCAAACTTTATTGAGCAGAGGTATATTTACAGTAAAGGGAAAAAACATCAAAAGGGATATCTGAACATTTAAATAGGTAAACTAAAGTGCAATCACATTAGTAAATGAATGGCTTCTGGGTTTTGAAATGTAAATAAACCAATCTATTGTGATAAAACAACAAAATTGCAATAACTGCATTAACCATCAAAGTGAAGTCTAACTGTAACTGTAGTCTTTAAACAAATCTGAATAAGGAAAAACATTGCAATAAAATAATGCAAACTGGTTAAACTTGAGAGTAGTTGAGATCTGTCATGACAGAACATCGCTTCAATGATATCTTGCGCCATCTAGCGTCGTGAATGGATATAATGTCTAGACCGCGAATATAAGACGACCCCCACTTTTTCAGTCTTATTTCAATGCAAAAAAACACCGTCTTATATTCGGGCCAATACGGTATATGAACTAAAAGTAAGTAACTTGTCTCAGTCTACTCACAAATTTTATGTCACAATTTAAACTGTTTTGATTTACAAGTGTGGTCACAGAAAAAATTAAATCAAGGGCGTAGGTTTTGATATGGACGGTAGGGACATAACACTACCAACTTTTCAGGATGCTCAAATTGTCCCCACCAACTTTTAAGCAACCTTATTTGCATCATATAATGAGCTCAGTTGTATAAGTGATTTGGATTGTCTTCCCATATGTTGTAAAGATCGAAATGACCCTACTATTATTAAGTCAATTATTTTCATTATGTTCAGACTTATATTTACCCATTTTCATTTGCTGAATGTGCGGGTGAATTACCCCCCCCTCCCCCCAAACGCATGTTTGATTGGCTGATGACTTGACCCACCACCGCTACACTCACACACATACTCACACTCACACAGTCCCGACAGAAATACATGTCGATTGTCGACAACATGGAGTCTCCTCCACCCCCTTCGAAAAGCAGGGATATTAGAAGTTTTTTTTTTTTTTTTTTTTGCCAGCAGCAGCCATTGCAACTAATGTAATAAGTGTGGAGGTGGGAAACATATGAAGTCAGTAAGCATCTCGCCTAATGCAATCATGTCCATAAATGGAGTTGTTTTTCACAGAAAACCGCTGACAGTTAGTTTTGCTTCAGATAATCATGGACTTTTAACTGCCAACCAGCAAGACTCATGACCTCCTTATCTGTATAATATATAAGCCGAGCGCTCTGTTCAGCGTGCATTTCTCTACACAGCTTTTGTTCTGTCATTGAATGCACCCAGAAATTTCAGAAATTAAAACTGCGCAGTAATGATCTCTTGCCTCCAGTCTTTTATTTAGCAATCCAGTCTAGCCGTCTCACCTGAATTGAAAATGAACACGCGGAGGACCTCAAAGACTGCCTCCAACACATACCATTAATTTTGCTACTGAAAGCATTAAACTGTGAGTAATTGCTAACCTGCAAAACTTGAATAGGAAGCTGCTTAGAGAGAAGTGTTCTCCGTTATGTGTTTTCTACTGTTAACATTAATTGAACTGTGAGAAAACTAGTGAACTCTGCTGGAAACTATAGAACCAGAAAAATGTGAGCGAGAAGCTGCTAAAAAAGGAACTAGTCTATGTTACACAGGAAAGTGTTGTCAGATAATCATACATTAATCATAATCATAAATAGTTTAATTAATCTCGATTTAGATTTTTGCCATAATTGCTCAAACCACTGATGCATTGAAAGAGATGCTTGTAGACAAAAGCAGTAGTTTTGTTTTTTTTTAACCTGAAGGAAGGCTCCATTTTTATTTTTTTGTTAATTTCTGACTGAGAATTTTTTTCAGTTATATTTATTTATTTACACAGACAATGTTGAGTTGTCTTGGGACATGTTAGGAGTCCTAGGGCTGTCAAAATTATTGCGTTAACGGGCGGTAATACATTTTTTAAATTAATCACGTTAAAATATTTGACACATTTAACGCACATGCCCCGCTCAAACAGATTAAAATGACAGCACAGTGTCATGTCCATTTGTTACTTGTGTTTTTTGGTGTTTTGTCGCCCTATGCTGGCGCTTGGGTGCGACTGATTTTATGGGTTTCAGCACCATGAGCATTGTGTAATTATTGACATCAACAATGGCGAGCTACTAGTTTATTTTTTGTTTGAAAATTTTACAAATTTTATTAAAACGAAAACATTCAGAGGGGTTTTAATATAAAATTTCTATAACTTGTACGAACATTTATCTTTTAAGAATTACAAGTCTTTCGATCCATGGATCGCTTTAACAGAATGTTAATAATGTTAATGCCATCTTGTTGATTTATTGTTATAATAAACAAATACAGTACTTATGTACATTATGTTGAATGCATATATCCATCTTGTGTCTTATCTTTCCATTCCAACAATAATTTACAGAAAAAATGGCATATTTTATAGACGCTTTGAATTGCGATTAATTATGATTAATTAATTTTTAAGCTGTGATTAACTCAATTAAAAAATTTTAATCCTTTGACAACCCTAGTTAAGACATTATTTTTTGTATTCCTGGATAGTGAGGAAATTATTAATATTATATTAATATTGTGTATGTTAATATCATTTAAGTTATGGTCAAATATTGCAATTTAAATTTACCAGACAAGATCCAGACATTTATTGTGGAAGTTTTCCAAATTATCATTATTACTTTTTGAAAACAAAGGTTTAAATTGAACGCTGTATCACCTGACCCAATACGCATGAACGTTAACATAAGTCAGTGCAGATACAGGATAACCTCATACTTTGCTCAAACAATATAATTAACTATGTACATTTAAATAGTGCTGCATAACCTTATGTGTTAGTCACGCAACACAACATAATCATAATTAACTTGGGATGCCGCGAGCTACCCACACTATTGTTGCGATCGACTGGTCGATCGCGATCGACTTAATGAGCAACCCTGATTTAGCCTATCAATTAATTAGGTTCACCCAATCTGTTTAGTCTTATTAATGTCCCGTCCCCTGCAAAAAGTATACATGCAGGCTATGCTGTTATATCATCCCTACCAGTGTTGAAACCAAACCTACGCCCTTGAATTAAACCACTTAGTTTCCAACTTGCTACTGCTCAGTTCCAAAACCCTTGAGGTCCTGAAGGATTGAGCTACTGTACTGCTGAACCAATGCCGGTTAAGGCACGTTGCAATCACAAGTGTTGAAACCTTTAAGGCGTTTTAGGACAACTTCAACAACAGCACAGTATTTGTGCCCATAGCCAAAGTCAAAAGTCAACTTCCACTTCGAGTTGTCTCGATAGTACTACGAGCTCCATCATCCAGGTTCCGGGTATATGCGCCGCCTGTGGAGGTTTTGCATTCTGCTTTGACTTTTTGGCCTCACACCACAGACAACATTGCTATTTATCCTTCGAGGGTTTTTGTAAGCTGCTAGATCCCCAAAACAGTGTGGTGTAGGTGTTAGGAGAAGACATGCCTCGTCTATCCTTATCCTCAGTTAGTTTCCATATTTTCAAGGTGCAACCACATCAGGTTTTCATGTATTCCTCCTCCATCTTCATGCCCTAATCGTGTTCATTTCCTTGATCTCAACTATTAAATGACAAACAGCATTCTCGGTTATTTTCAATATTTTGTAATCTTTACAGTATTACGACTCCACAAAGGTTACGGAGTATTATATTTTGTTACTAATCAGTAGTTCAAAAGAAAAAAAACTTTACCTTAGTCAATGTTTCAAAAATGAATATTTGTGAAAGTTTTAAAACAAATACAGTAAATGAACTCAAAAGTTAAAGTGCCCAGACAGCAAAAAGCATGTTTATTTCATATTTTACGCTGTATTTTATGCTCCTGAATGAAATGGACCGCTTGGATGTGTGTGGAAGCGATCGTTTTATTTATTCAATTTTTTTTTAATCCCGCGCCATGAAAATGAGTGACTTCCGGCTCCAGTCTCGGGTTGAGGACAAATGCGAATGTGACGTCACCCGGGTCAGCATCTCACAATTCAGCATTGCTTTATAGCATGCAGATGGACTGTGGATTCAGCTGATTTTGCGGATTAATTTGTTTATTTTTTGCATCACGCCAGCCAAATGTGCTGCAGGGTTTTGTTGCTGCACCAGGGAGAGGGGTGTGAGCCTTTTTGAGTTTCAAAAAGTTCCTGTTCACCCTGAGATGAACAAGTCCGACAACTGTTGGAAGTTGAAGTGAGTAATCATCCTGTTTTGTGTTATGTCAGATACTGGGATCATGGCACATGTTTTAATACGAAGGTGGCTTGCATTTTGTGGCCGATAATGCTACTTGTCCACCGAGAATGCCACTCGGCCGACGACTGGCTCGGGGAGCTACGTGCTCTTCCGATATCGGCCGGTTTGTCCGGCGGTAATTCTCCAGCTGCTTCCCAGGCAAACGAGCTCTCTTGCTTACAGCAGGGGAATGACGAGCTGTAAATTGCTCGTCAAATGAAAAATCACACAAAACAACCCCGGAACATGTCACACGGCGGCGGGGTTGTCGATTGTCTTCACGGATCGGCAACCCTGCCGCCGTGTGATATGATCCGGGGTTGTTTTGTGTGATTTTTCCTTTTCGAAAGGCGAGAATAAGACTTGAAAACGCCGCTCAGTTCGGGTTAGCATGTCGGCTAGCTGTCACGCCTCCTGGTTTGTTTATGCTCTCTGAAGCCGGGGCAGGGAAATGACAAAAGCCAGACTAACTCCGGTGGCATAAAATATCATTCGGGAGTTGCAAGAAGTCGATAGTTTTGACGATTATGGAGTAATTTTGCCTTGTCATACTAAATAAATGCATTTTTAATATTTCCTATTCCATTTAGCACAAGACGTATTTGTCCTGACCATACCATTTTTTTAGCAATTGGGGAAAAATACTTAGATAAAAAGAATATCCTCTAAAATATTGGAGTAGACAGATTGACACAATGACATTTTGCTGCTCTCCTCATCGCATTTTCCTCGTTCTGAATAATTGCTCCTCAATGGTCTGAATTCTAAATCAGATTAAATCGTGACCATGCCGACGTCATCTTCCAGCTGGGGACGCTAGAGCGCTGTAATGACAGGCAGGGGCTAAACGGAAGATTATAACATTAATTTTATAAAATAATATTTTATTTATTTTAGTTTTATTTAATTTTCGTCATCTGCGCTTTGCCAAATTGTTGTATATAGTCGAATTGTCTCAAAATATGAGCCTAATTCATATAATAATGCTATTTAAGATTTTTTTATGCCGCTGCAAGCACTTTAGATACACGTCAACTATAGGCAGTGATTCTTTTGTGTATTACTTTAAGATTCTGCACCATTCAAAAGGTGCTGCGTATGAGTTAAAAAAAAAAACATCTGATAGCAAGGGCTACGTGCCCCCCAACCTTCTGGCATGTGCTGATGGTCGGTGGCGTAAACCAATAGAAGACTGTCACGTAGGGATGATTCATGCTTTTACAGTGCACCACCACTGCAAGTTTCCTATATGCTTCGAGGAAACTCACGCTCTTTGTCAAAACCCTCACAGTATTAAAGTGACATTGTTGGCTGTAAGTCCATTACCCCTCGGAAACAAGCAAGCAGAGGGACAACGTAAGTACGAGGAGATGGAGTGACGTTAACGGGGTGAGATTGTGGTTGGAAGGTTCAAGGCGAGTAGCAAGAAAATAAATCACAACTTAACTTGGATGGAGGGATTACGAGCGTGCAAACACGATGGAGAGCTTGTCAAGAGGAGCGGGATCTTTTAGATGGTGGGTGGCTGATGGCTTTCCTGTAGGAGAGCGAGAGTAACGCAAAGAAAATGATGTTAATGAAAAATGGTCAATATAGAGATGGGATGTAGTATAACCTTGGATGAAAATGCTGGTTGTTGTCATTTCCCTGGAACGCCATTTTAGAACGGCAGATTAGTTTTGAAAACTTTACTGACGGAAAGTTTGGGCAGCATATCTGTTAAAACATCAAGTGTCATAAAAAGCAATAATTTCACAAAACTGCAATTTTGGATTAACCCTTTAATACCTGAGCCTATTTTGTCCGAATTTGCATGCCTTTGATGTTGCCTGTATATTTCACAATGGACTGGTTGGATCCTTTATTTTTTCAGGACACCATACCTATTTGTCCAAACTGTTGATTTCTTCACTCACCAATTATAATCAAAATTTTGGACCAAAAAGACAAAAAAATAAATAAATAAATAAATAAAAATAATGTTGCTGTCCAATTGACAACCCAACATGCTCAAAGAAATGTTTTGAAGCTTGATAATATTTATTCAACTTGTTTGGATAAAAAAATGAGTCAATATTTTTATATTTAATAATTCAACTGAAATAGCAGGTATGGGTGTTTTGGGCTTTTGTTCACATACTATGGTCAAAACAGGTTATATGCAGCCAACAGTGCAAGATAGTGGAAAAAAAATATAAATACCATCTAACACAAAAAGGGTTTGGAGGATATCTCTTTGTGAGGTTTGGTATGTCACGCATCACCTTATCAAAAGTATATGGCGGAAAACACAGACAAGGCTGAAAAAGCAGTTTCTGCTCTTGCACCCCTCTTTAAAATAAACTGCTGTATTTCAAGTCAAAAGAACTGTTGTGGTTGATAGAACAATATGTCAATATGCTGCCATAGCAGTTTCATGGTGCATTAAGCCCCCGAAGGATTTTTAATTTGTTCGTTTTACCCTGGAGACCCCTTTACAGACACCGTGTAGCCGTTTTGTTTCAACCCAGCCATAAAAAGAATTATATTTATCATTTTAAATGTCATTTTTAGCTTAGAATCATTAATTGATGTCTAATATTTTAAAAGAAAATAACTTAAAAAAATTATTCACTTGCATATTTTAAACTTTTGAACAAATTACGTCATAATGAAAAATATACTGTCTGTAAATAAGTCACGGATATCTACCTCATAACTATCGCTTAATTGTGTTTTTTTTTGTTACTGTCGTATTTTCCCTGATATTTTAGATGATAAATAATCGATCCAAACAATGAAAATTGAAAAAAAAAAAAAAACCTTTAAAAGGGTAAATATATGAAAATCTCGACAACTCCTTGATGTCTGCGATTTCTGCATTGCGACCCTTGTTTTATTACCATGTTTCACCCATAAAATCCCCAAAAAGTCCGGCTGTGGCCATTCACAGCTGTGTCTTGACACTCGTTGATACATGCTACACGGAGTTTTTGAATTGAAACAAGGTACGGACGCGATGATATCTCGTTAAAATATTGGTGTCTTTAATTATGCTCTCTCTCATGCTCTCACCTCCAGTTACGGTTTAGGGGTTTAATTTTTTTTTTTTTAAAGTCCTCCTGTTCAAAATGTTTGTTTTCCCAGAAAATGGACAATTTAAGCTTTCCAATGATGTATCACACATGCACAAAGGACAATTATGAAATTTGGCCAAATTGGGGGTTTCAGAGGGGAACTTCAAATCACCTGAGTGTTTTCTGGCATATACATACAATCGAGTTTCTCGAACACACACATCTATATGGCTGAAAACAGTCAAAACTGAAAAAGCAGTTTCTGCTCTCGCACTCCTCTTTAAGAGAAACTGCTGTATTTTAAGCCAAAACAACTGTTGTGTTTGAAAGAACAATATGTCTAGATGCTGCCATAACAGATTCATAGCGCATGAAGCCCCCGAACTATTTTTAATTTGTCCGTTTTACCCTGAAAATCCCCGTTTACAGACGTCGCACAACCGCTTTTGTTTTAACCCAGCCATAAATTGAAGATAATTAGTTAAATTTATTATTCAAAATGTCATCATTGAATCATTAATTGATGTCTCATATTTTATTTAAAAAAAAAAAAAAAAAAAAAAAAAAAAAAAAAAAACGACTTCAAAAAAATTATTCACCGATTTTAAAATTTTTAAACAAATTGTGTCACAATAAAAAAAATGGCGTCTGTAAAAAATTCACGGATATCTATCTCATAATTAGCGATTGATTGTATTTTTTGTTACTGTAGCATATCCTCCAATATGTTAGATGATAAATAATCGATCCAAACAAAGAAAAATTGGGAAAAAAAAGTTTAAAAGGGTAAATATATCAAAAAGAACATCTCGACCACTCCTTGATGTCTGCGATTTCTGCATCGCGACCCTTGTTAAATGACCATGTTTCACCCATAAAATCCCCCAAAAATCCAGCTGTGGACATTCACAGCTGTGTCTTTACACTCAGTGATACATGCTACATGGAGTTTTTGGATTGAAACAACAAAAGTAAGCGATAATATCACGTTAAAGTCATGGCGTCTGTAATTCTGCCCTCGCGTGTTCTCACCTCCAGATAGGGTTTTGCTGTTTAAAAAACATTAAAAAAAAATAAATAAATAAAATACCCTCCTGTTCAAAAATTTTCTTCCCCCAGAAAATTGAGATTTTAAGCTTTACAATAATGTATCACACATGTATATCGGACAATTTTGAAATTCGGCCAAATTGGGGGTCTCAGAGCAGAACTTCAAGTCACCTGAGTGTTTTCCGCCATATACAAATTATAAAGATTGATAGACAAAAAAAAAACATTGAAAAAAAGTATTTTAGAAAATATTGGCAATAATCTAGTTCAGTTCAATTTTTTCAGGCATGTCAATCAGTTTCCTCTTGAACAGGACACAGAGCTACTTCACACACTACGTGAAACAGCCCACTCTTGCACCGTTTGCGTGCTGCTGTCACTTCTCACTCGCCGACTCATACGAAGAAAACAACAAATCTGGCTCATCCTCTTCCTCGTGTTGATGAAATAATGCATTAGCTTGAGATAAATGTAGTTTTCGATTCATTCAACACGTTTCAAAGTTGCTCGCTCAATACAAACGGCCATCGCTTGCTACCTCGCCTCCCTCTCTTTAGGTGGCGCCTCGCCCGGCAATTAATTAAAAATGTTTCCATTACGTCCGTCCTTCATGACCTCAGAATGGCTCCTGGGATATGTAGTTTTTCGTGGTGCTTTCAGTTTTGAAAAAGGACAAGAAATAATGGAAGCAAACACATGGTCCATTTAGCGTTTTAATATTTATTTACGAGGCCAATAAAACTATAAAACTCAAATGACATTATCTCTTGTTTTACGTGGTCGATTGACTTCAAGTAAAATGGGCATGGACCTCAACTTCTGCACTTTCAAATGAGAACAAACAGCGACATGTGGGTGACGTAATTACAGCGTGATGAGGCTTCAAAGAAGATATGAGTAAACTTGTCACCGAGAGTTTTGGTTAACAGCTAAGCTTGCAAAGATTGAGGCGTAAATGTACTAGCGAAATGAACACAATGAGTCAGTTTCTTTAAAGGTATCCTCTATTTTTAAGACAAGTAATTCTTAAAAGATAAATGTTAGTGTGAGTTATAATAATTTGATATTAAAACCCCTCTTAATGTTTTTGTTTTAATAAAGTTTGTAAAATTATTTTAAATGATAGGTCGCCATTCTTGTTACGTCGCAGTGCGCGACGTCACCGGGCCCGTTGCCGAAATTCCAGCGTGTCACTCGTTAGTTTTCCCAACATGTCGTCGGTTCTACCCTTCCTATTTGAACCAGATCTGAAAAGTGAGGAGCAGGACAGCACTGTCGGTTGTTCACAAGATGAGCTTCAGGGAAAAATGCGTGCAGCAAATACCTGATAAGACAAAAGTTGGGCAAAAGTCTCAATGACAACAGAGCAAGAGAGCGTATGCTGTTGGGAACTCCGGTTGGGAGCGAGAGTGTATGCTGTTGGGAACTCCGGTTTTATTAGCAGATATTCAAGGTAAGCATATTGTGTTTTCAAACTTATCCCAATATAATTATGTAGATTGTTAGCATCCAGAGCTGTCGTGTGCTTTACATGCAGTACAGGCTAAAGGGCACACCTTGTGTAATCCATGTCTTGTACATTGTAACGCGTGGTAGCTAGGATACGTGTATAAAAGTACCAAAAAGGGGAGAAGCTTCCACCTATGTAAATTTTATTCACAAAAAATATTTCCACCTTGACAACTCTTCACTCGGGAGCTCAGCAGTACGCAAACACGCGTTCCCTGACGAGCTCCAACATTGTTGTAAGGTCCATATCAGAGTCACTGTCGTCACTGTAGCGTGCCATAGTGCTTTGATTATTTAGTATGATTTGGGGAAAACTCCCACGAAGAATAGTCAACAAAAAAGATAGCAATAGTAATCCAAATCCGCGTTTTTTTACTCACTCGAAGATCCAGGCCGTCGATTCCACAAAATAGTCTGATCCGAAAAGCCGCTGTGGGACCGATGAATAAAAAAATAGATCCGAAACCAATATAGTAGACGCGGTGGGACCGTCGCATCCAGAAAATAGACGGATCCCTTACTTGACTGAGGATCAAGGAAAAATGTTCGGGCACCAGTTGTAACACGTGGTGGGTAGGATACGTGCATACAAGGACCAAAAAGGTGGAAAAGCTTCCACTTATGCATATTTATTCACTAAAAATAATAATTCCACCTTGACCACTCACTTCACTCCCCTTGTTTCCATTTGACTGGAAATTGCATCCAAAAGCAGCACATCGTGGCATTTTACTTCACGAGTTTAGGCAGCAATAAACAATTGTTGAACACGCTACACATTAGGAAAGATTCCAATGACGTCATCACTGCGAGCCCGCAAACCATGGTGCCAACTAACGTTCAAAATGTGTAGTAAATATTATAAAATATTGCCATTGATTTAACATTTTATGTGTTTCTAACAACATATTTTAGTACAAGAGAACAATTGTGGTTTATTAGAGCCTACATGTATTTAGGGTAGAGGATCACTTTAACTGATGAAACCTTATATGGTACTTTGGCTTTAAAAAGAGTGTCAATGAGTGTAGAATTTAGCATCATCAGGGTCACATTTCAGATGGAATCTATCCCAAAAGATATGACAAAAAGTATGGACTGAAGTTGAAGGAATTTCATGTAATTTGCACTGAAAGAGTTTAAGATGATACATAATGTTCCAGGAGAAGGCCTCATTAAGCTTAATGTTAATTCCCAATTGAATAGAAAGTCTAGTGTAATACAGATTGGATTCACAAAAAGTCATCAATCCACCTCAAGCAGTTTTTGTTCCAGTTTGATGAAGAACCCGCTTTTTGGTGAGTTTTGGTCAGTGTCGTTAATCACTTTTTGTTACAATGACAACATTCTGCACGTTTTATATCTACCCGCTGTTGAATCATATAACAGGTTTGGTGATGCTGATTAGAAAGCGGATGCCGCTCCAATTTATCACATCCCATTTACCGCATCCCATTCCCATCCCATTGCCAAATGGACAGGCCTGTCAGTGGGATTGAGGCCTGTGTGAATTCGTGAGCGTCCGTGCTGCCTTCAGTGCAGCCATAATTACCTCTGTCTGAGGGTAACCAACAGTGGCGGATCTCATTATGCCATGATATGGGTCGCGTCTGCATATACAGGCGCGAATACACACACTCATTTACATATGAATGTCTACTTTTTTTTTGCACGCGCACAAGGAGGCGCATGCCCATCTACCCGAGCCGCCCACGTGTGCACACAAACACGGCATTTACATATAAAAGCGTTAATGTGTGACACACAAGTTACATCGTACACACGCCCGGCAGCCTATTCAAACGAGCACATACGGGCGACTCATAAATTTAGACACTTCTGTCAGAAGGCCCTCGCCAGTAGACAGGGATATGAACCCAATATAGCATACAGAGATAAGCCGGTGACTCTGGAAGCAGAACTAATATTATTTGCACGGTGTCGAACGTTTATCTGGCGCCGCCTGCAAAGTGATGGTTCTGTGTCACTTTTGTTTAATAATGATGTGCCAATAGTAATATGCCTGCTGGCTGGAAACCCATTACAGTTCAAAAGATTATCCAAATACAATCTAATTTGGAATATTGCATTTTGACAGCCTGTGACTAGAGGAGGTGGGATGGTAATGCGATATTTTCTTTCCTTTTTAAAAATTCCAATTAACATTTTTAATGCGCAACAAAGAGATGGCCGCCTCTTATGTGCAGAGGTGTTTGACAGCCAGAGAGCTGATGATGGTTAATGGTTTCAGAGAAAGAAAAATAACTTTTTTGCAGAATACAAACTTTGGATTTGGTGAACGCCGTGTTTGAATTGACGTAGTATTGGCGAAACGAGGTAATCCTTTGACGGTTGGAAAAACTGTCAAACCGTTTAACTGCTTTTACACTCATCATTCTTATCAGAAACAACAAGTTGCCCTGTGGAGTCTCACTAACCTCCTACGGCATGCTAATGAGGTAATATGCAAATAAAGCTCACTTGGATGCAACATGAAAATGTTAATACTTTATTGTAATTACCTCATACTTTTATGTCACCACATAAAGTCTACAGAGGTAATGCACAGCACTAATAAGTCAAGGAAATAGAACTTAATCATGATTTAATTAGCCTTATATGAATATATATACTGTATATATACAGTACAGTGAAGGAAATAAGTATTTGAACACCCTGCTATTTTGCAAGTTCTCCCACTTAGAAATCATTGAGGGGTCTGAAATTTTCATCGTAAGTGCATGTCCACTGTAAGAGTGATAATCTAAAAAGAAAAATCCAGAAATCACAATGGATGATTTTTTAACAATTTATTTGTGTGATACAACTTCAAATACTGTAAGTATTTTAACAAGGGCTGTCAAACGATTAAAATGTTTAAATCGAGTTAATCAAAGCTTAAAAATTGATTAATCGTAATTAATCGCAATTTAAACCATCTATAAAATATGCCATATTTTTCTGTAAATTATTGTTGGAATGGAAACATAAGACAAAACGGATATATACATTCAACATACTGTACATAAGTACTGTATTTGTTTATTACAATAAATCAACAAAATGGCATTAACATTATTAAAATTCTGTTAAAGTGATCCATGGATAGAAAGACTTGTAGTTCTTAAAAGATAACTGTCAGTACAAGTTATAGAAATTTTACTTTAAAACCCCTTTTGATGTTTTCGTTTTAATAGAATTTGTAAAAATTTCAAACAAAAAATAAACTAGTAGCTCGCCATTGTTGATGTCAATAATTACACAATGCTCATGGTGCTAAAACCCATAAAATCAGTCGCACCCAAGTGCCAGCAGAGGGCGACAAAACACCAAAAAACACAAGTAACAAATGAACATGACAACGTGCTGTCATTTTAATCTGTTTGAGCGGGGCATGTGCGTTAAATGCGTCAAATATTTTAACGTGATTAATAAAATTAATTACTGCCCGTTAACGCGATAATTTTGACAGCCCTAATTTTAACACCTGAGAAAATTAATGTTAATATTTGGTACAGTAGCCTTTGTTTGCAATTACAAAGGTCAAACGTTTCCTGTAGTTTTTCACCAGGTCTGCCCATACTGCAGGAGGTATCCTGGCCTACCCATCAGTCAGATTTCTGGGCTGTCCTGAGAAACACGGAGTTTGAGCTCCCTCCAAAGGTTTTCTATTAGGTTTAGGTCTGGAGACCAGCTAGGCCATGTTAGAAGCTCGTTATGCTTCTTACAGAGCCACTCTTTGGTTTTCCTGGCTGTGTGCTTCAGGTCATTGTCATGTTGCAAGACCCAGCTGTGATAATCTTCAATGCTCTGACTGATGAAGGAGGTTGTTCCCCCAAAATCTAACAATACAGAGCCCCAGTCATCCTCTCTTTAATACAGTGCACTCGTCCTGTTCCATGCGCAGAAAAAAACACCCCCAAAGCATGATGCTACCAACCCCATGCTTCGCAGTAGGGATGGTGTTCTTGGGAAAGTACTCATCATTCTTCTTCCTCCAAACACGGTTAGTGGAATTATGACCAAGGGGTTCTATTTTACTCTCATCTGACCGAAAGACATGGGGCCATGACTCCTCTGCATCATCCAAATGGTCATAAGCAAACTTAAGACTGCCTTGACATGTGCTGGTTTAAGCAGGGGAACCTTCTGTGTAATGCATGATTTCAAACCATGATGTCTTAGTGTATTACCAACAGTAATCTTGGGAACGGTGGTCTCAGCTCTTTTTAAGTCATTGACCAACTCCTGTCATGTAGTTCTGGGCTGATTCCTCACCTTTCTTAGGATCATTGAGATTCCACGAGGTGATAACTTACATGGGGCTCCACTCTGATTGAGATTGACGGTCATGTTTAGCTTCTTCCATTTCATAATGATTGCTCCAACAGTGGACCTTTTTTCCACAAAGCTGCTTGGCGATTGCTCCATAGCCCTTTCCAGCCTTGTGGAGGTGAACAATTATGTCCCTGGTGAAATTTGAGTCTTACCAATTGTGTGGGGTGGACAGGTGTCTTGATGCTGCTATTGACCTTAAACAAGTGCATCTGTTTCAGGATAATACACGGAGTGGAGGTGGAACTTAAATAAGCGGACTAAGAGGTTTTTCAGGGTCAGAATACGAGCTGATAGACAGGTGTTTGAATACTTATTTGCAGCTGTATCACACAAATAAATTGTTGAAAAAGTCATGCATTGTGATTTCTGGATTTTTCTTTTTAGATTTTCTCTTTCAGAGTGGACATAAACCTACGATGAAAATTAAAGACTCCTCAATGATTTCTACGTGGGAGAACTTGCAAAAAAGCAGGGTGTTCAAATACTTATTTTCTTCACTGTATATATATATTTTTAATTATTAAATTTATTAGGATCATGGAAGCTTCCACTTGGGGAAAATATATACATACAATCATACATCATCCTGTATATACATAATATAATAAAAATATACAGTACTGTGCAAAAGTTTTAGGCAGGTGTCCTGCCTAAAACTTTTGCACAGTACTGTATGTGGCTGGAAAACACAGACAAGATTAAAAGCAGTTTCTGCTCTTGCACTCCTCTTTAAAAGAAACTGCTGTATTTTAAGCCAAAACAACTATTGCATTTGATAGAACAAAATGTTGATATGCTGCCATAGCAGGTTCATGGCGCATTAAGCCCCCAAACTATTTTTAATTAGTCTGTTTTACCCTGAAAACACCCGTTTACAGACGTCGCGTAACCACTTTTGTTTCATCCCAGCCATAACATGAAGGTAATTGAAGGGTAGCTGAAGAGCTTTTCGGATTTCGTTCTTGAGTGTTTTACTCAGTTGGATTGTATTAAATGCATCATTCGCTGTCTCAAAAAGTCACAGAAAAAATAATAATAGTAATTGATCGCGTAGTTTTTAAGTCAAGTACGGCCATAGCAACACCTTAGCAATGAGGAACGCGCCGCCCTGCCGACTGCTACCTGATGACGTAACTTCCAGGGAGCCTCACCACCACTCTGAACACGGAAATATAGCACCATGTTATCCTCGCCATATATTGCAAACATTTTCTGGGTTTTACTTGCATATTTATTATTCAAAATGTCTGTCGTTTTTAACTTAGAATCATTAACTGATGTCTCATATTTCGTTGAAAAAAAGACTTGATTCTGTCACATATTTAAACTTTTAAACAAATTATGTCACAATGAAAAAAAATGGCGTCTGTAAAAAAGTCACGGGTATCTACCTCATAACTAGAGGTGTGCAAAATTTCCGATTCTTAGATTATTCGCGATTCGGCCGTGGAAGATTCGAGAACGATTCACAAACATCCAAATTCCGATTATTGAAATATGCCAAGTAAAGCGGAAGTACAACACACTCAGCGCGCCGCGCGGACTTCGGGACGGAACGGAGCGGGAGTAGCTAAACATTATGCTTCTCATTAACCGGCCCCTCGGGTAATGCCAACGCTCAACTCACGGCTCTAGCTCAACTCATGCCACGAGATAAAAAAACACAACAACATACCTAACTGCTGCCGAAAAGCTGCTACAAGTACAGCTAAGCTACATAATGTTACGGTAGATATCATTTATATAGGACTAGATGGATTATAGACTCGGTAGCGGTAGCAGCACATCTGCAAAAAGCTAGATGCGGGCGTTAGTAAACGGCCGCCATCTTAAAGCAGTAAACTTCCCTGCAATGCTGTTGTAGCGAACCTTCCAAGCAAACCTAATTAACTTTTTATCTAAAATACTCCTAAATCGGTAAAATATTGACTTGAATCTATCTTGAAAATAGTTTTAAAACTTTCACATGTCAAAAGTAGACAAAAGGGAAATTATGGAATAACGGGAGCAATTTTAACAACTTTAACGGTTGATTCACAACATTAAATTAATTGAATGTAGTTTAAAGCTGCTGATACAGAATGGGGACTGGAGTTTTTTTATTTAATGTTATTTTTGTATATTTGTTTACTGCTATATGTTAACTTGATACTGAAATAGTAGTTTGGTTTAGCCTGAGAGTATTTTTGAACAATTTTGGAACTAATGTACAAAACTTTATTTAAAAAAAAATAAAAAAAATAAAAAAAAGGAGGGGGGTGCATCAATAATCATTTTATAATCGAATCGGAGCCTCTGAATCGTAATCGTAATCGAATCGTTAGGTGCCCAAAGATTCCCAGCTCTACTCATAACTATCACTTAATTGTATATATATATTTTTTCTACTGTTGAATTTTCTCCGGTTTGTTAGATGATAAATAATCGATCCAAACAAAGAAAAAAAAAAAACCCAACATTTTTAAGGGTAAATATTAGGGCTGTCAAATGATTAAAATTTTTAATCGAGTTAATTACAGCTTAAAAATTAATTAATCGTAATTAATCTCAATTAATCGCAATTCAAACCATCTATAAAATATGCCATATTTTTCTGTAAATTATATATATATTCTATAAAATAATTTGTTGGAATGGAAAGATAAGACACAAGATGGATATATACATTCAACATACGGTACATAAGCACTGTAGTGGGCATTTCACTCTACTGTCATTTAAATCTGTCTATGCTGTCCTCACTCCGAAGCGTCTACTTTTTCCAAAGCTAGACGGCTAGTGAACGACGCCTTAATAATCACACTTCTTCCTTTTTCATCTGATTTATTAATAAAATGGCCTCAAACCATTGTCCTCTTTAGACCGTCGTGAAACTACAAAAAAAAAGTACATAAGCATTGCATTAGCAACAACGTTAGCTTAGCACGCTATACAGGTTCACTAAACATAAACAAAAAGCGTCTCATACAAAAAATATAACATTTCGCTTACTAACATAATATGTACATTCTTTACAACAACCATACTTACGGACAAATCTTGTCCAAGGATCATATAAGCACAACATTACAATGGAGGCGTCAGCCATGTCGCAAAGCGACCACAAGAGTTCGCTGTTAGACAGCATTAAAAACCTTGCTGTAAAACTTACCAAAAGGCAGAATACTGTCTGAGCGGGACATGTGCGTTAATTGGGTCAAATATTTTAACGTGATTTATTTAAAAAATTAATTACCGCGCGTTAACGCGATAATTTTGACAGCCCTAGTAAATATATGAAAAAATCTCGATCGCTCTTTGATGTCTGCGATTTCTGCATCGCGGCCCTTGTTATATTACCATGTTTCACCCATGAAATCCCCAAAAAATCCAGCTGTGGCCATTTACAGCTGTGTCTTGGCACTCAGTGATACATGCTACATGGAGTTTTTGGATCGAAACAAGGTAAGTACGCAATAATATCTCGTTAAAGTCATGGCGTCTGTAATTCTGCTGTCGCGTGCTCTCACCTCCAGATACGTTTTTTTGTTTAAATTTTAATTTATTTTTTAAATGCTCTCCTGTTCCAAATTTTTCTTCCCCCAGAAAATTGAGATTTTAATCTTTCCAATGATGTATCACACATGCATATCGGACAATTTTGAAATTTGGCCAAGTCGGGGGTCTCAGAGCGGAACTTCAAGTCACCTGAATGTTTTCCACCATATATTTGTTTTTTGTGTGTTAATGATAATGTGTCATTTTTACTGTACATACAGTGCAAACCAAATATATCACAACAAATGGAGACCACACAACATCATGAACTGCTTTAAAGGGGACTGTTCCCATTTAAGTGAGCTTCCCCACTTAAAGAGTGTACAAAGAAACCTGTTCACTGGTGTGAAAGGAGTCAGCTGTGTTCAAGGCTGATTAGCACCTCATGTCCACCAAAATACCCCCCACAAAGGGTCTAGAATGCCTCTTTGCTTGACGCAGCCTCACCCTGACCTACATTTGCTCTGCGTATGAAAATAAAGCCTACGTTTTCACGCGTCAAGTTAAAATTGAATGTACAGAAGTGTTACAAGCTATAAATATCAGTGATGTAACTCTCCTAATGAAGCTGATGAAACCGGCTGTTAGTCGGTCCAACCACATCGTCATTCATCTTTAGAGCTTAATTACACACAGGCTCATCAAAGGCTTGGCTATAGAATGAATGAATGATAAAGAAACTTCATCATGAATGTGGCCATACCGACACTGGACACTTGCAGAAAAATTAAATCAAAGAAAGATTAGGCTGATGACATCCGATCACGCATTTTTTAATTTGTACTGTAGCTAATGCTGTTGCAAGGCTGAATCATCTTTTTGTAACTTTGCGTGCCTCACAGTGACGCCAAGTAAATTGCCAAATTAATTTTTTCTTCTGATTTATGTTTTCGGAGTCACACCCCCCTCTCTCAATCTTCTCAAGAAGTATTTGGGGCCAACAATTGTAAAAAAAAACATTAAAGTTGTTCAATATTTATAATAGTAAATCTCTATATTTATGGTCAATATTCAGTTGAACGAAGACAAAATACTCTGCACTTGTGATGTGAAGCATACACTACTGGCCAAAAGTATTGGCACCCCTGCAATTCTGTCAGATAATGCTCAATTTCTCCCAGAAAAGTATTGCAATTACAAATGCTTTGGTAGTAATATCTTCATTTATTTTGCTTGCAATGAAAAAAACACAAAAGACAATGGGAAAAAAATCTATGACTTTACACAAAACTCCAAAAATGGGCCGGACAAAAGTATTGGCACCCTTTGAAACATCATATGATGCTTCTCTAATTTGTGTAATTAACAGAACCTGTTACCTACCTGTGGCACATAACAGGTGGTGGCAATAACTAAATCACACGTGCAGCCAGTCAAAATGGATTAAAGTTGACTCAACCTCTGTCCTGTGTCCGTGTGTGTACCACATTGAGCATGGAGAAAAGAAAGAAGACCAAAGGACTGTCTGAGGACCTGAGAGGCAAAATTGTGAGGAAGCGTGGGCAATCACAAGGCAAGTCCATCTCCAAAGACCTTAATGTTACTTTGTTTACGGTGCGCAGTGTCATCAATAAGTGTAAAGCCCATGGCACTGTGGCTAAGCTCCCTAGATGTGGACAGAAAAGAAAAATTGACGAGAGATTTCAACAAAAGATTGTGCGGATGGTGGGTAAAGAACCTCGACGAACACCCAAACAAGTTCAATCTGTCCTACAGTCCGAGGGTACAACAGTGTCAACCCGTACTATCCGTCGGCGTCTGAATGAAAAGGGACTCTATGGTAGGATACCCAGGAAGACCCCACTTCTGACCCAGAGACGTAAAAAATCCAGGCAGTTTGCCAAAACTTACCTGCGAAAGCCAAACACATTTTGGAAGAATGTTCTCTGGTCAGCTATGACAGAAGTAGAGCTTTTTGGGAAAGCCATCAACATAGGGTTTACAGGGGAAAAAAAACGAGGCCTTCAAAGAAAAGAACACGGGTCCCACAGTCAAACATGGCAGAGGTTCCCTGATGTTTTGAGGTTGCTTTGCTACCTCTGGCACTGGACTGCTTGACCGTGTGTATAACATTATGAAGTCTGAGGACTACTAACAAATTTTGCAGCATAATGTAGGGCCCAGTGTGAGAAAGCTGGGTCTCCTTCAGAGGTCATGGGTCTTCCAGCAGGACAATGAACCAAAACACACTTCAAAAAGCAGGAGAAAATGGTTTGGGAGAAAGCATTGGAGACTTCTCAAGTGGCCAGCAATGAGTCCAGACCTGCATCCCATAGAACACCTGTGGAGAGATCTGAAAATGGCAGTTTGGAGAAGGCACCCTTCAAATCTCCGACCTGGAGCAGTTGGCCAAAGAACAATCGTCCAAAATTGCAGCAGAGCATTGTGAGAAACGTATTGATGGATACCGGAAGCAGTTGTTCGAAATTATTTTGTCTATAAGTTGTGCTACCAAGTATTATGCTGAGGGTGCCGATACATTTATCTGGCCCATTTTTGGAGTTTTGTGTAAATGATAATGATTTAAATTTTTCCCCCCATTCTTTTGTGTCTTTTTATTGCAGGCAAAACAAATGAAGATATTACTTCAAAAGCATTTGTAATTGCAATCATTTTCTAGGAGAATTTGAGCATTATCTGACAGAATTGCAGGGGTGCCAATACTTTTGGCCAGCAGTGTAATAGCTAATCTGGAATCTAATGGAAAGGAAGAAATGCAAAATATTACCATGGAGAGCATTTCCACTCCTTCATTCAATCTGTTCAGGCCAAAACAGACCACCTATCTGAATTCAGCAATAAAAGAACCCAAAAGCGTTGTACTGTAAATGTTAAATCATCTATATAGCCTTTGAAAACCCGATATTTGCTTTCTTAATGAGTTCTACTGATTGGATTGGTCATGCATATAGTTAAAAGGTTAGAAAATGTAGCTGAATTGTTTTTGTCTTACCCAAATACCAAACACTTGCTGGACATGCACACGCTTGAACTCCACCTAGATGGAAATATCTGCCAATCAAGTAAGTAGCCAATCTTGGTCTTCTCCTCCCACAACAGCTCAGGTCTCATGATGCTTTTCAGTCAGTGGAGCGTATCAGGCTCCATCCTCACAGGAAAGCCTTCCGCCGTTTCCACTTTTCTAGCGCATTACGCACTCACATACACTTGGTAATAAAGCCAGCATGCTCAAATCAGGCATGAGAACATGTGCGGCGAGTGTGAAAAGGAGCATGTCGAGAGGCAAAATTGGTTTGGCGGTGACATGCGGATGCCATACAAAGGTAGCACGTGGTTGGTTGCGTTGTAGTGTTCTACAATTGCACTGCATTATAACAGAGTGCTGTTTTAAAGTGCCGGTGACACCATAAAAAAGCTTAAATAGCATAATCATGTGAATTAAAATCATATTTTGAGATGATTCCACTATATATAACGATTTGGCAAAGCGCAGATGACGACAAATGAGTTTTTCAATCTGCCGTTTAGCTACTCCTGTCGTAATAGGGCTCTGGCACTGCCATCCGGGTGATGATGTTGGCAGAGTAACGATTTCAGCTGATTTAGAATTCAGCCCAATGGAGGAGGAAGATTCAGAACGAGAAAAATGCGACAGAGAGCAGCAAAATGTCATCGTTTTTATCTCTCAACTCCAATATTTTTACAGGTTATTCTTTTTATTTTTATATATTTATTTATTTATTTTTTAGTATTTTTTCCCCAATTGCTGAATAAATTGTATGGCCATGAAAAATATGTCTTGTGCTAAATGAAATATGAAATATTAAAAATGCATTTATTCAGTACGACAGGGCTAAATTACTACATAATGGTCAAAACTGCTGACTTCTTAAACCTCCCAAATGGTATTTTATGCCCCTGGAGTTAGTCCAGCTTTTGTCATTTCCCTGCCCAGGCTTCGGAGACTGAGGAAAGAGCGTAAACAAAATAGGAGGCGTGAGAGCTTGGTGACATGCTAACCCGAACAGAGCTGCTCTTCCAAACCTCTTCCTCGCCTTTGGAAAATGAAAAATCACACAAAACTACCCTGACACAGGTCACACACAATGGCGTGGGTGACAGCCTTCACCGATCGGCCAGCCACCGGCGGCGAGCAAGTTTTGGCTCATTGTTGAACGCCGAAAATGGCGCATTCTCGATGGACAAACCGGCCAACGTCGGAGTGTTTGGCTGCCCGAGTCCAAGCCAAGGATAGTGCTCTCTCGAAGGGCACACGAAGGGGGCAGAGAGGGGTGGAAATCTCTACACAATCGAAGAATGCAGACGATAGAGCATGGCTGGCTGATGAGCGCCCATACTCAGGTGTGCGACAACCTGCTGGTCGTCAGCCGAGGGATTCGGCCACTCCCGCCTTTTCGGTGGACAGGGAGCATTGTCACCCACAAAATGCAGGCCACCTCCTTATTAAAACATGTGCCATGATCCCAGTATTTGAAATAAAACACGTAGTTCACTCACTTCCTTGTCCGTCCAATGGTCCCAGAGTTGCCTGACTTGTTTTGTTCATTCTTCGTGGTGCAGGATCGTTTTGAAACCCAAAAAGGCTCACACACCTCTCCCTGGTGCAGCAACAAAAGCCTGCAGCACATTGGGCTAGCGTGATGTGAAAAATAAACGAATCAATCCGCACATTCAGCTGAATCCGCAGTCCTTCTGCATACTATAATAATGGTGGTATTGTGAAGATGATTAGTCCGCTGACATTACATTCGCCTTCTTGCTCAATCCAGACTCATTTTCATGGCATGGGATTAAAAAAATTGAACAAATATATCGATCGCTTCCACACACATCCAAGAGGTCCATTTCATTCAAGAACATAAAAGAGTGATATATCTGATAATAGTGAAATATGACATAAACATGCTTTTTGCTGTCATAGGCACTACCATTTTTCTTTCGATACTACTTTTTCTCCAGCACTTGCACTCCTTTTCTAAGAAGCCAGGCTCTTGTGAAGTACCATGTGCAGAATGTGGCTTTCATGGCAGCATATGTTGCTTCAAAACCTCTCTGAACCTTTCAGCACCGGTGGTTTCACAAGGAGTTCATTGTATGTTTGATTTCTACATTTTGCTCTCTTCACAAACATGCTTGCTATGAGGAAAAACAAACATATTGCATGATCAATCTGCATGCTGAATTGATTTTTTTCCCTCTAGAATCAAATTACAGCTTAGTAGTTGCTCAGGCAGGCTGCACATATATTGCTTCTTTTTCTTATGTGACAAACCTTGATGATGTGATGTGATGTGTGAACTTAATCTGAGCCTCTTCCAAAATCTTAATTTCAGCAGGAGCAAGGTAAGTACAGTGGAGCAAATAAGTATTTAGTCAACCACCAATTGTGCAAGTTCTCCTACTTGAAAAGATTAGAGGCCTGTAATTGTCAACATGGGTAAACCTCAACCATGAGAGACAGAATATGGAAAAAAAAAACAGAAAATCACATTGTTTGATTTTTAAAGAATTTATTTCCAAATTTCAGTAGAAAATAAGTATTTGGTCACCTACAGACAAGCAAGATTTCTGGCTGTCAGAGTTCTAACTTCTACTAACAAGGTCTAACGAGGCGCTACTCGTTACCTGTATTAATGGCACCTGTTTTAACTCATTATCGGTATGAAAGACATCTTTCCACAACCTCCGTCATCACACTCCAAACTCCACTATGGCCAAGACCAAAGCGCTGTCGGAGGACACCAGAGACAAAATTGTAGACCTGCACCAGGCTGGGAAGACTGAATCTGCAATAGATAAAACGCTTGGTGTAAAGAAATCAACTGTGGGAGCAATTATTAGAAAATGGAAGACATACAAGACCACTGATAATCTCCCTCGATGTGGGGCTCCATGCAAGATCTCACCCCGTGGCGTCAAAATGATAACAAGAACGGTGAGCAAAAATCCCAGAACCACATGGGGGGACCTAGTGAATGACCTACAGAGAGCTGGGACCATAGTAACAACGGCTACTATCAGTAACACAATGCGCCACCAGGGACTCAAATCCTGCACTGCCAGACGTGTCCCCCTGCTGAAGCCAGTACACATCCAGGCCCGTCTGCGGTTCACTAGAGAGCATTTGGATGATCCAGAACAGGACTGGGAGAATGTGTTATGGTCAGATGAAACCAAAATAGCAAGCAAAGCTTTTTCGTAAAAACACAGGTTTTCGTGTTTGGAGGAGAAAGAATACTGAATTGCATCCGAAGAACACCATACCCACTGTGAAGCATGGGGTGGAAACATCATGCTTTGGGGCTGTTTTTCTGCAAAGGGACCAGGACGACTGATCTGTGTAAAGTAAAAGAATGAATGGGGCCATGTATTGAGAGATTTTGAGTGAAAATCTCCTTCCATCAGCAATGGCATTGAAGATGAGACGTGGCTGGGACTTTGAGCATGACAATGATCCCAAACACACAGCCAGGGCAACAAAGGAGTGGCTTCGTAAGAAGCATTTCAAGGTCCTGGAGTGGCCTACCCAGTCTCCAGATCTTAACCCTATGGAAAATCTGTGGAGGGAGTTGAAAATCTGTGTTGCCCAACGACAGCCCCAAAACATCAGTGCTCTACAGGAGATCTGCATGGAGGAATGGGCCAAAATACCAGCAACAGCGTGTGAAAAGCTTGTCAAGAGTTACAGAAAATGTTGGCCCTCCGTTATTGCCAACAAAGGGTACATAACAAAGTATTGAGATGAACTTTGGTATTGACCAAATACTTATTTTCCACCATGATTTGCAAATAAATTCTTTAAAAATCAAACAATGTGATTTTCTGGATTTATTTTCCACATTCTGTCTCTCATGGTTAAGGTTTACCCATGTTGACAATTACAGGCCTCTCTAATATTTTCAAATGGGAGAACTTGCACAATTAGTGGTTGACTAAATGCTTATTTGCCCCACTGTATCAGCAGATCCAGAAGAAAAGAGGAAGACGAAAAATATCAAATGGTGTGTTTGCTTAACAGTACCCGGCTCTTGTTATAAGAAAGGTCATTTTGCTTGTGCTTATAATGCAGAAAATTATGCACATGCCTCATATCCAAATACCACAACACTCAGTTTTCTCATGCAAAGGCAACTATCTCAAAAGTGCTACATGTTCATTTAAAAGATTACATACAGTATATATGGCCATTGTTGGCTGAGGGGCTAAAATAATTCAATCCCAGACAAGTATTGGCAGTGGTAAGGACAAGTGGAACCTTCACGGGATGAGCTCATTTTTCTATGTATTGACTTTGATTGTTTGCCTTGGCGAGACACTCGGTCGTTATAAATGTGTTGTGGGCCAACACCTGCAGATGCACAGCACTTATAGAATGTTACATAGTGTGTCTTCTGGTGGGATGGGGACTGTCATAGCAATGCCACAATCAATTTCGGGGTGGATTGGGTGAGATTCTTTGTAGTTTTAGACCAGGTGTCGGCAACCTAAAATGTTGAAAGATCCATATTGGACCAAAACCAAAAAACAAATATGTCTGGAGCCGCAAAAAATTCAAAGCCTTAAATAGGCTTAATAATGAAGGCAACACATGATGTATGTAACTGTATCAGCTATATTATCCGACTATCAAAATGATTAACTTGGCTAAAAATACATAATGAGCCTTCATGATTTAATGTTTATTTTCCCTGCAGTGCATCCAATGCACCACGTGATGACTCTATTGTATGATGCCACCTCAAGTTTAACTTCATTACAATATTAATAAATTGTTTCATTGCTTTTATGAAATTAAAGAAATGCAATAAAAAAAATTTAAAAATCAGAATTTCGATGTCGTTTGTATTTTGAGTTTTCGAAAAACAACAAAATGGAGCGTGCATAAGGTGCCCCTTATCTGGGCATGTCTTTGATTTCCTTTATTATCTCGGTTTTGTTTTTGAAGTCTGCAAATAAGTGTTGTGATATGTTGATGAATGTCTCCTTCATGTACTGACCATCTGTGAACGGTTTTCCACGCTTTATTATCTCCCAGGTTGCAACAAAACTTGATGCAATCCACTTCTTAAATCTATTTTTGCGCTCGTTCTTCAGTAGTAATGCAATCGTACATTTTCTCTTACTCCCAACTGGGTAGTCGCTTCAAATGTAGCATGCCTTCCCTAGAAATGTCTTTCCACATTACTCGTTTTGTTATTTGACAACTTCTCGCCACAGGGTAAACATTCAGGCAATCCTTCCGTATTGGCAGTGAATGCAAATGATTCGGTCCAAGAAACGTAGAATCCTCTGCTCTCCTCAGGTATTTTTCTCTTTTTCCCTTTCGGATCCATGGCCCATCACACACCAACACCCACCAACCTGGCATCCCACCCTGCTGGTAGAAACGTGTGTTGCAGGCTATGACGCAAATTTTCTTTGACAGAAATGTTGCAATTTAATATTTACTCTTCACATTTTTACAGCATTGAAAAATGTTAAGAATGTTTGTGTCATTTTTGTCCTCCTACAGAAACCATATCAAAACAAAAAATATATTTCCCTCCCCCATCTTTTTCCATTTTCAAACATTCTTGACAATGCTCCAGGGAGCCACTAGGGCAGCGCTAAAGAGCCAAATGCGGCTCTCAAAACATGGGTTGCTGACCCCCGTCTTAGAGCATCACTGCTTTTTACTTGGGTGCACTGATAGACCTCAACTTGGCCAAAGAAGAAACTGATTCACAAACCCTTTATAGGGGGATGTTGTTATGTTAGCTTGGAAATATCACAGATCTGTGCTGTGAATAGGGGTGCAATGGTTCAGTTAGCCCACGGTACGGTTTGAACCTCGGTTTTGGGATCACGGTTTCAGTTCCGTTTCGGTTTGCTTTTTGCATTTTTTTAAATCTTTTTTTTTTTTTTTAACTGCCATTATTTTGTTTTTAAGAAAATGAAATAAACACTTAAAATGTAAAAAATGTTAGACTGTTAAAATGCCTCTAAGCTCTTTGGCTAGTTTAGTGACTGACTACTGAAATACACACACAGTAGTAAAAAAGTTACTTGGTAACGTAACTGGTGTTAGCTTTCATGGTTTTTTTTCTCATTTTTTTTCACAAAAAAACAAAACAAAAAAAAAACAAAACAAAAAAAAAACCATAGTAACCTTTGCTATGTTTGGAGGTCATCTAATTTTCTGAATCAACCGTTAAAGTTGATAAAATTGCTCCCGTTTTTGCATTAGTTCCCTTCTGTCTACTTTTGACATGTGAAAATTTTAAAACTGTTTCATCATTTAAAGATAGACTCAAGTCAAGATTTTGCCGATTTAGGAGTATTTTAGATAAAAAGTTGCTTAGGTTCACTAGGAAGGTTCACTACAACAGAGCCTTTCTGAGAAGTTTACTGCTCTAAAATGGCGGCTGTTTACTAATGCTCCCGAGTCTGTCATTTCGCATGTAGTTCTATATGCATGAGATATCTAGGCGTAGGTTGTAGGCTGTCGGCTAAAGTCAGGAAATATTGGAGCCACCTAGCCTAGCATCGCGTTTGCTACAGCGTCACAACAAACACTCTTCCCTCTCCGTGCCTCTGACTTTTCTCGCGTCATTCAACCAACGTATTAACGAACGGAGGAAAAAAAACGTAATGCACGAAAAACGTATAGAATTTGAATGTAACGTACGGCGTACGCATTTAAAAATCAGTGCTCACTTGTACAAATTACGCCATGACCGTACAACTTGACAGGTATGAATTATAGTGGACCGGCACAGTTAGGTAGTAGCACTCTCTAGCACGTGACGTCCAACTATCAGTGGTCACGGCGAAACTATGTGCTTTAGCAAAGTCATCTTTGATTTCATAAATGTCGGGGAATACGTTGTTGGAGAAATATGTCCGCGAGGGAACAATGTAACGCGGGTCAAGCGTTGCAAATAAATTAACGAAGCCCGCCGTGTGTTTTCACTGGTGTCATCTCCGGGGTTGTCCTGCTCTGAGAAAGTGATATCTGTGGGTGATGCCGGCTGAGGTGCCGGAGTCATGTTATAAAAGTGTTGCCTATAGCATAGGGAACAAGCGCTGAGCAATGCTTGCAAATAGTTTTTTTTTTTTCAATATTTTCTCTCCCTCCTATTTTCTCTCCCACCGCATTGTAGTCCACGGGGAAACCGAAATGTTGCCACACCGCAGATTTGAAAGACGCCAGTGCTGCCTCAAAATTTGGTCTCTCCACTCCTCCGCTCGCCATAGCTTTTTGTTTTCTTTCTTGTTTCACTTTCACTTCGGTCGTAAGCGAGAGAGGACGTTACTCGGCTTCTATTACACAGCTTGACAGCGATCGGACACTTACTTGCGGCGGGGTGCGAATTTCTTCACAGCTGTGCTTCACGTCGCACACAGAGCTCGACCACTTCATTCCACAAGCGTTCGGAATAAATTAATTGCAAAACCGAAAAGGCGCGGTTCATAAAGGCGTATTGAACCGTACAGGGCAAACCGTATGGTTCGGCTTTGAACCGCAAACCGTTGCACTCCTAGCTGTGAAGTAGAAAATTGGAGACCCCCTTCCATTCTAAAAAGTTTGTGTGTAGTCTCTTGAACCAACCCTTAACACTATGCCAAAATGATAACAGTGTGTTCATCATCTGCTTGTGAGGAAAAGGGACACACATTAGTGTAGTATTCATTGTGTTATTTAACGCACTCACTGCTCCAGAACCGCAGCTGCGGTTTCCAGAAACTGAGCCCCACCATATACCTTGTACCCGCAGTAAAAACACAAATGTGCCTGTAAAATATACGTAAGTTCAGATTGATATGTGTGCATGTCAGCAGATAACACTAACATTGTCTATCTGCTGAATTTGTATTTGCCTCAATAAAATCCTTCCATCAGGGGACTCCTCGTAAATCTTGGAGCGTGTCTGCTGGATGGCCCGCTTATATTGGTGTATGCATGCAAAAGCACTGACAGCCTTCGTGGCCTTGAGGTGGCTCTATAACCAGCCCCAGATGAGTCACACTCATATGCATACGCACATGTGTTTGTGATGTTATTCTCCTTTGTTATTTTCACGCTGTGGTTAGATTGATTCCTTTCATTTTCTGCCTTCTTGGAATATGCCCTGCTTTACATTTTATTCTCAAGTTATCTGGCTACAATTCATCTGTAGCCCATCCGACAAAGAAGTTATTTGTGTATGCGTATGATTGTGGTTTGGATGGCCTTGTGATGGGCTATTGTGGAGATGGATTTAGCATGAACCTGAGCAATGCAAGACAAAGGCTTATGTAATATATAAAAATCAAGTCGACATTTCAGAAAAGTTCCAGGACTGATCTCACATTAAGTTTAGCTTCATGCCACCATATTATCAGTCTTTACTTAAACTTACTTTATTTATCACAACATACTCTCAGAGTTGGCTAAACTGTTTGCTAATTTTTTTCATGTGATGTTCCACATATAACTGATGCAACACATGAGGGGACTTAAGATGTACTCCCCAAGATGAATAAAAATTGATTAATCCATTGGTATTCTTGCTTTTTCCACAAATTAAATAGTCCTCGGGTTACGAACGACTTCCGTTCCTAGGCTGGCGAGATAACACGAATATTCATGTAAATTGGAATCAACACTTTAAGTACACCTGAATACCCCCTAATTCTCAACATAACTAGCCAAAAACATTTATTGGACATAATTGTACAATCCTCGCAAAGTCCTAGCTAAAAAGCGAGCTAAGCTCCAAAATGACGATGTCAGATGTCTTTGTGGTTTGCTGACTTTACTCAACTGCTCATGACATCAACAAAGTATAAATGAGCAACAAAATAAAAAGGAAATTAAATTAGTTTCATCTTCATTAACTCATTTGCTCCTGAAACGTATAAATACGTTCTATTTTTAAATGCTTCATTGTCCCAAAAACGTATTTATACGTCTTTTGTGTAATTTTTTTTTTTTTTTTTTTTTTTAATAAGAAGCATATATAGCTTCACTATATCTGAGAAACAAAGAACAAAGCTCCAAACCCATTTTAAAGCAATAAAACTGGCCACTTGAGGGCAGTAACGTATTTTGTAAGACCAGGCAACCCGATTCAACAGCAATAAACGGCAGGGCAGCACAGTCGGAGCGCTGGCGGCATGATGCCAGGCGGAGCTCCGACCAAACAAAACAACCGAGGGGATGCCTGGGAGGCCAGGCGCTGGACGACCGAGCAAAACGAGTGGGACCCCCAGTGCAGCGGCTCGCCGAGCAGACCCCGCAGAAACGCAAAAATAATCCATCTTTTTGAGATAGACAACGATGAGGGAAAAGTTTACACGGCTGACGTGGCGACAACGGCGTCATCTCGGCGACAAACCTTCATCTCTCAGTAGTCATGTTTGAACAAATTGTTACTTTGCTATCAAAAGCTCTATTTGTCTGGTTGTTCATGGTATTTTGTAAAAGGAAAACATTATTCAGATGTTTGGGATGTAACTAATGTAAAAAACTAGCTTTGTTAAAGTCAAAGTTATGTTTGAAATGTATGCGTTTACAAAAAGCTTATTTTCTCAGTTTTTTCATCAGAAATTGGAAAATTGCTCAAACTAAGCTATTTTCTAATGCTGATTTCTAAAGAATGGAAAAAGATATGAACTTTTTTTTCTGCTGAAAGAAGAGAGTCTAATCTTTCTTTTGGTGGGTTCCATGTTTATATAGCAATACAACAGAATTTTCTGTGGGCCTTGCAAAATCAGTCAAAATCCAGAAAAACGGCCGGGAGCGAAGGGCCTTGCTCAGGTGAAAATCGCTGGGAGTGAATGAGTTAAAGGGAACCTCTGACTTAAAGACTTGTAGGCTCTAATAAGCCACCATTCTTCTCTTTTACTGAAATATGTTATTAGAAACATAAAATATTGCCGTTGATTTAAAAATCTATATTTAGTACGTTTTTACCTGGAGAGGGCGCAATCTTTTATGCGCGCGATGGACACTCGGGGTGATGACGTAGTTTGTCACTGTCACTGGACGAACACTACCAGGTCACGGCAATTACTTCTATGTGGAGAGACGCCCAATAAATGCGCACATTGGTTAAAAGCGGCAAGTACTTACTTTTTGTGTTCCCATTGAGTCTTTTATTACCTTTTCATTGCCTCAAAATACTTTTTTCATGTGTTTCCCTCTCAAACTTTTAAGCGTTGTGTTTTCTTGTGGTAGCTTTAAGGCAGACTGTCGAACAGTTGACCACATTAGTCACGGACTGTAGCATATTTGATATATTATATATAACTACGTTTAAGTACGATCTTAAGGCATCTTTAGTATGTTGTGTCTGTATGCATCTAAACAAAACAAGCTGAAAGTGCACGGTAGTACTTTGGGTGTTAAATTCTATTGTTGGCTATTTCGCCGGTGCTGCAGAACACTGGTTTCGTCATACTCTCGTCACATCCCGTCTTTCCTGTTCATTTTGCTTTTGCTGCACATTTTGTGAAATATCAACATTGCTGTCATGTTCATTCATGTTCCTCTTGGGTTCAAATTGAAAGGGCTGAACAGATGACATGTTTACATCGCTAGAGTCATATTCTGGAAGCCTGTTAGCGTAACCATATGACTTCACCGCCCAGCGACGTCAACAACAAAGGCAACCTACTAGTTAAACTAATTCTACAAATTAGTATGAAAATTAAAACATCAAGAGGGGTTTCAATATAAAATTATTTTAACTCATAATAGCGTTTATCTTTATAGAACTACATGTCTTTCTATCTGTGGATCCCTTTAACAGCAATTTAAATTTGCGTTTATATCTAGCTGCTGATACAGCAATAACAATCCACACAATTAGCATGTATGAGTTAGCCTCCGCACATCATCAATAATAATCACGTAAACTCGCCCAAGTATTTGACCACAATTGAAAACGCACAATAAACAGTACAAAAGGTTATATACAAGTGTTGCCTCTGTGCATGCTTCACAAGCAACAAATGCGTGCACAGGCTTGCAGCTGTAATCTTTCCCCTCTTTCACTCACTCTGCTGCGCGACTTCTTCGTTGGAGCAAATGCACTCTTCTTTGCGTGCGCAAATACGTTCTTCTTCATGTGTACAATCACTCTTACTCACGTTTGGAAGTACTACCCGCTCTATGCTTCCTGCGCCAAAATAAAAGCAAGCATCACAAAACAAAAGTCAACATTATTTAAAGAAAAAAAAAACAAACAAAAAAAACTCTGGCTTCGTAAAGTTGAAAACATGTAAGTCAGGTACGTCATAACCCAGGGACTAACTGTAATCAGAATACAGTGGTACCTCGACATACGATTGTGTCGACACACGATCTTTTCGACATCCTACGTAAACGTAAATTTGACTCGCCATTTGTTTTTACATCCTACGACATGCTCAAAATACGTGCGCGTCTAGTTTGACAATACTGCCATAGAATGTCTACGGACCTCCTACGACCTCTGTTCGCAAGTCTTTATAAGCTAAGGTAACTATTACTGTGGTAACATCGCCAAAAAATCACGAGCTTCGTCAGGTTTTCAATCATTTATTTCAGAACTTGTGCAACACAACATGCCTACTGTCCCCCGCAGCTGAACATGAAAAGTGAAAGTAAGAAGTCCTCTCTCACTCTGTCAAGTCTGTCTGCGGTGCGTTCAGGTACACAACGCAAAACACATCCGCCACATTAGAACCTGTTTTGTTACTTTTTTACAGGTATTATTATTATTACTATTATTATATTAGTATTCCAATTTTTATTCATGATTTATTTTTTTTGCTCTGTGTAATTGCTATTTGCAATAGTACCAGCAGCATTTATAAAGGATTTAGTGTAGGTTTTCGGGCTGTGGAACGAATGAATGGAATTACAGTGGTACCTCTACATATGAAGTTAATTCGTTCCAGGACCTTGTTTGTAAGTTGAAATGGTCGTATGTCGAGCAGGATTTTCCGATAAGAATACGTAATAATTCCATTAATTGGTTCCACAGCCCAAAAACCTACACTAACTCCTTAATAAATACTGCTGTTACTATTGCAAATAGCAATTACACAGAGCAAAAATAATACATTATGAATAAAAATCAAAATAATGTATGATACTATTAAAAATAATAATACCTGTAATAATGTAACAAATCGAGTTCTAATGTAGCAATCATATTTTGTGTGGTGTACCTGAACATACCTTGGGGCTGACGGTAAATGAGAGAGTGCAGTTCAGATAGTCTTCCTTTCACTTTTAACATCCTATTGTTGCGGGCTGTTGGCATGTTCCTTTGCACAAGTTCTAAAATAAATGATTAAAAACCTGACGAAGCGGGCGATCTCTTTAGCGATGGTTGTCACCTTTACTTATAAAGACTGGCAAACGGAGGTCGGAGGAGTATTGTCAAGCAGTTCACGGACGCGCACCCCATGCTCATATTTTTTCATTGGTAAGCCTCACCGTTTTTCTTTTTTCACCACCTGCTTTAACATTCTTGGAACCCATGTTGATTTCTCTCACATGAAAATCCGCCATGTGAGCGTCTTTCGGGAAAACAAAAATTCAATTCAATTCAATTCAATTTATTCACACACACATTCATATTTACAAAGTGTACATCATATCTCAGTGCTGAGCCAAGATTATGTGTGAGTCAGGTCTCCTTAAGAAGCTACTAAAAGCTTATAGTCAGGAGCCTGCATACATCAAGACAATCACAAGAAACATTATCAGATCATTATCAGATGAGCAGAAGGGTGAGTTGCAGTTTTTGAATTTTTAAATTTGCGATGCTGTCATAAATTGTCGTATTTCGAGCATTTCGTCGGATGTAGAAACAAATGGCGAGTCAAATTTTACGTCGGATGTCGAACAGATTGTGTGTCGAAGTGATCATACTGTATGTCTAGATACCACTGTATAATGTATTCTTATGGGAAAATCCTGCTCGATATACGAACATTTCGACAAAGTCCTGGAACAAATATGTAGAGGTACCACCATAAGCGGATTTTAAGGGGGGGCCAGGGGGGCTAGGCCCACCCTGGTGGGCGGAAAGTGTCATTGCATGTAATTGACTTTCCTATAGAGTAATGTATGATTTTGAATAATGTATATGATTTTGAAATTAAGAATTTTCCGGGAAAATATTGTCTATAAAAGTTGTAATGCAATAAAACAAACAACAAAAATGAATTTAATGAACAAAAAAAGATATTTCAATGGGTCAAAATGATTTTTCGAACAGATCATGTGACTATCACCTTAGACCGTCATTTGCTTTGCCAAAACCACCCGGGGACCGAAGAAGATAGATGGAGATACATAATTTTTTTAAAACCTAAGCTTTCAAAAGCAACAACAACTACTGAGCAAGAACCAAGGATTGAAAATGTGGACCATGAAACGCTAGAGAGTACCGTCAAAATGGTGAGCAGCGTTTCAATTTGCCCCACTAAAGACGTTAATTGTACAACAAAGCCACCAACGGTGTCTTGCCAATGTAGTTACCCCTGTCAAAATTTGTGTCCACTGGCCGCGGGAGCGCACACGCACACATTAGTTATGAGTTATGTCGACTTAAACGATTAATTGAAGCCAGAAAAGAACCATAGTTGTATATTATGCACATCGACGTTTATTAAACTGGAGAAACTCCATACAGGACTTGAATTACAGTAATAACAGTTATAGGTCCTATCATCCTACCATCCTATGAGTAAAACAGTGAAACATTGCCTTTTTTACATTCAGTTCGTATGTTACGTTATACGACAGAAAAAATAGTTTTGTTTTTGTTTTTTGTTTTTTTTAATGGATGTGCCATGTTTTAAAACCTCATAGATAACTACATCACCAAAACACGGAAATCGAGCAAATCAGTGCAGCGCAGTGGCTCCACCCAGGGGATACCATTTTTGACTGGGGTAACTACATTGGCAGGACACCGGTGGCCGTACCGTATTCAATGGGTGATGATCTTGGCGGAAAATATAGCCTAAGCAGCCTGATTTGGAATTCCCCTCAAGAATGATGGGTAACAAAAAAAACGCTCATTTTCTATGGGGCGCCGTTTGTAAAGCAGCACATGCTCAAAATTACGACAACATTTTCTCACATTTAGTGCCAAAGTGTTTAAAATGTGGTGTGAAAATTTTAGAGTCACTTTTTTTTTGCACATTTACAACATTATTTAGCAACTTAAATATCATTTTTAAATCGGAAGTTTTGGACTTGATTGTTTAAATCCAGAACTAAATATTTAATTTAAATCCTAAATTTATATCCTAAATGCTAAATCTGGAAACGGTTGGAACTAAATATTTAGCTTAATATGCAAATTCACATGACTGGAGACCGAAAGTTACAAAATAAAAGTTGGAGCACACAAAATCCTCTTTAAATAGTTTCTCCGAAATATGTTTTTTACCTATATATTGTTATTACCACAATGACTCATGTCAAGAGCAGACTGCGACCGTTGAGTAGGTGTTATTCATTTTCAAGCAACGTAAACACACAGTCTGAGCTGCTCCACCAGCTTTTATTTTGTTACTTCCGGTCTCCAGTCATGTGAATTTGCATATTAAGCTAAATATTTAGTTCCGACCGTTTCCTGATTAAACATTTAGGATATAGGATATAAGTTTAAGATTTAAATTAAATATTTAGTTCTGGATTCAAACCAGATCCACAACCTAATAAATATTTTAGTTGCTGAATAATGTTGTAAATGTGTAAAAAAAAAAAAAAAAAAAGTGACTAAAAATTTCACAGCATTTTAAACACTGTGTGGCGCTAAATGTGAGCAAATGTTGTCGTAATTTTGAGCATGTGCTGCTTTACAAACGGCGCCCCATAATTTTCAACTTATTATTATAAATATTCTTGTAAGTTAATTTTTTTGCTGACACTGCGTTTCGGGGTCATCAACATGTTGTGCCCCCCCGGCCCAAAAGTCTCCGCCTATGGGTACCTCTGTACATGTTTCGATGAGTATCAAAATTAAGGCTTTCTCAAAGATACACTCAGTTTGAGTTCTTATTGTCGAAGAACTGTGCTGAATCGTTTGTAATACTTTGCATCTCTCATGTCGCTAAATACACAGTTCATATTCACATTCTGTCAACAAACCACTCGTAAATATTTGACCGTTTACTGCAAACTCATTAAATATGCAGACTGTCACGAACGCCAAATGAAAAGAAAACACATCATGTAAATAGAACCACAGACAGGCAGAATTAGAATATTATTATTAGCATGTGGTGTGGGTGTAGAGGTTCACCTTTTACTGCAGATTTGTCTCTGAGACACCAATTCTGGTTTTCAATATGTAAGGCACAAAAGGTAAGATCAGACTGTGAGAGGAACACATAACACGTTTTTAAATGAACAGCTGTACTTGAGTAGGAAAAAAAAAACATTTCCATGGTTACAAGTCCAGCAAGGTCAGATAGAGGAAGGGAGTGTTGGCTGTTGATTGGCTGTCAGATAATTGCACTTGCCTTTAAGAGAACGTGCAAACAGGATTCTCCCCCACCTCAATCTTGTCCATTTAGAAGCCCAATCATTTCAGCCGCCCATTACTTCCTTTATTCAGCAGCTTGGGAGACTTATTGCATGCTGTGATAAATTATGCATTGTGCTCATCTGGTATCTTAAAAATAACCTGTGCATCAAGCCACAGCCGCCCATAAAGCCACTGTCAATAACCTCCAAGCATCAATTTAATTAGCTGTGAAAAGTCTTTCATTTATTGGCTCGTCAACCGTCTTCTACATCCACAATAGGTTTGATGACTGAGAAAACTAAAGGTTTCATTTTTTTCTTCCTGTCTAATCCTTTTCTGGGCGGTAGAAATACTGGCGGCAATCCCAGCATGCACTTTTGACAAGCTGGCACTTCAATGGAGGTTGTTTATAATAAAAACGGTAATACACTTTTATACTGCAACATAAATTCCTAATTCACACAAACCGTAACTTGCAGCGGCATTCGACCATTTTACATTGCCTTTCTCTAACCTGATGTGTGAATATACTGTAAGAAAACCCCCTATAATGTTCTCAGTTTATCTTTAATGCTCTTAAATGGCTCACAAACACCTTTTTAACTGCATAATTAAAGGAGAGTTTAGGTAATTCTTCGAGGCAGGTGTTCACTTGAATAACGTGCTGCATTTTAATTGCGCAATCAAACGCCTGTTTTTAATGCGGCGCTGCAGGCACGCCGATGGCAGCGTCAGGTTCAGGAGGTCGCGGGACCCGTCGGCTGGTGCGTTACATCACGCTGAGCGTCAGATAATGGAGCATTAACATGAATAATGCATGCGTGTTGACAAGCCCAGGGAAACACAAAGTCTAAATATTCTATAAGGAGAGAAATTCATAGAATAAAATAGCACTTTGGGAACTAATGGGCCGTCGGGTGTCACATCCTATGAAGAGTGCGTCGACGTCCAAGTGTACTGATGTGCTTGGTAGCTCGTTATTGTGCATGATGGGATGTAAAGGGAAGACAGAAAACATTTTTAAGTATTCTCTGTGTACCTCTCATTTTGTCTATTTTCCAGAACATTGTCAGGATGCGTGATGGTCACTATAATTAGATTTCCAGACAGTGTTTGTCTACAGCAGTTAAAAAGAAATATAAAGCTGTCATCATACTATTTTAAGCATTTTGACGTTTCCTATTGATCATTACTTGGTATAACTTCTCTGTTGTCAATGCATTTTTAAAACTCCCAAAAAGTTAAGTAAAATTAATTGACAATGCTATAACAAACTTTGGGAAAATGTTACTTATATTTTTGACAAGGGCCGGGGGACTCATTTTCAGCCCGGCAGTTTCATGCATAGGCGGGGTTTGACTTTTGTGGCGGGGGGGCACAACATGTTGATGACTCCGAAACCTGAAATGCAGTGTCAGCAATAAAATTAATTTACTAGAATATTTATGGTAGTAAGTTGAAAATGAGCGTTTTTTTGTTTTTGTTTCCAATCATTCTTAAGGGGAATTCTAAATTAGGTTAATTAGGACAGCTATACTTTTCGGCAAGATCGTCAGCCATTGAGTATGGTACACCAGTCGGTGTCGTGCCAATGTAGTTACCCCCGTCAAAAATTGTATCCTCTGGGCGGAGCCACTTGGCTGCACTGATTTGCTTGATTTCCGTGTTTCGGTGATGAGCTACGAGGTTTTAAAACATGGCCCATCCATAAAAAAAATAAAAAATAAATTCTGTCCTATAATTTAACATACATACTGAATGTAAAAAAAAAAGGCAATGGATTACTAATAGGATGACCTATAATAGTTATTGCTGTAATTCAAGTCCCGTACGGAGTTTCTCCAGTTTAATAACCATCAATGTCCAAAATATATAACTGTGGTTCTTTTCTGGCTTCAAGTAATTGTTTAAGTCGACATAACTCATAACTTATGTGTGCGTGCTCTCGCTGCCAGGGGATTCAATTTTTGACGGGGGTAACTACATTGGCAAGACACCGTCTTTAGTGGGGCAAATTGAAACTGCGCTCAACATTTTGGTGGTGCTGTCTGCCGTTACATGGTCCACATTTTCAATCCTTGGTTCTTACTGAGTAGTTGTTGTCGCTTTTGAAAGCCTAGGTTTGAAAAAATTACATATATCCATATTGCTTCTTCGGTCCTCGGGTGGTTTTGGCTAAGCAAACCAAATGACCGTCTAAGGTCCTAGTCGCATGATCTGTTCGAAAAATAATTTTGACCCATTATAAAAATATGTTTTTTTTGTTCAATTTATTCTTTTTTTTTTATTGCTTTAAAACTTTTATAAAATTATAATATTTTACCGGAACACTCTTAATTTTAAAATCATACATACAAGAATGTGAATTACATGCAATGACACTTTTCAGCCACCAGGAGGGGGCCTGTTCCCCCCTCAAACTCCGCGTACGGTTTCATGCCACAGACCGGCCCACTTTATATCATGACCTACCGTATTGAAATATTGCAACAATAAACGTGCTGTCAAGCGATTAAATTGTTTTAATTGCGATTAATCACATGCTGTCAATAGTAAACTCGTGATTACATTTTTTCATATTTTAATTTTTAAATACACACAGGAGTTGACCAATGTGCTTATCTTACATAAAATTCAAGCCTCATTAGAAACAAGAAAAGAGTTTTACTTTACACTTGTAAAGATGAATTAAACATGAATTTTCCCAAAATAACTTAAAAAGGGAAGCACGGAGGAAGAGTGGTTAGCATGTCCACTGACAGTTCTGTGATCAAGGGCACAAGCACGGGTTCTGTGTGGAGTTACCATTTTATTTTTGGGCTAGTATTTTAGATTTTATCTTGTATATTAGACTGACTTTTTACAGGCTCAGGAACCCTTTGCAGGTTTTTGAATTACACATGTGGCAACTGTGTACAAAACTGAAGCTTTTCATCGTATATATATATTTTTTTTAAACGGGTAAGTGGTTATAATAAGCTGAAAAGCCTTCAGAATCAGAACAGTTACGAGAAATTGCTTGAGATGAGCCATTACATGCAAATTGACGTATACAATTTTTTTGGTTGAATCTTTTATGTTAAATTGACAAAATGAAAATTTTCTTGATTTTAAAAATGTTGGGGGAGTACAGTATATACTTTAATGTAAATTATCATTTGTTATCAGTGGTTTCAACGCATTTATGACATAAAACGGCTGTCTCCCAAAGCACTTATACAGTTCGAACATCTATGCATTTCAGGGGAGTTCGCGTCTATCAATCCACCTCAGAGTGCCATGTTTTGGGTTCAAATGCCAAAGTTATGTTTTGCCTGAGAACGTGGATTTCACCCAAATCTTCAGTCTTTGTGCCCAAAAATAGTGAGCTTCGGGCGGCTGCGACACAAGCATGAAATGCCTGGAACCTTCATGCTGGAGGGTTTAGTAGCATTCTAAGAGATTGAAATTCTTTCATTCTACACATTCATTCATGGTTTACTATATCTGTGCATTGCAGTAATAAATCACAAGATTGCCACATTTTGGTCTAAAAAAAAAAACGTTTCGCCGGCCAATGAGATTTCACCCCGAGCCTCCGTGTGCTCTTGCCCGCCTATAGACCCCACTCACATGACGTCACAACCACGCCTCCGCGCCATATTGTCCGTCAGCTCGTCGTGTTTACGCATTACCGCTACGTAAATTCCTCCTATTATGGCGTGTTTTTCTGCTCGTTAACATTAATAATCAAAATGGTGAAGGCATGTGTGGCGGTTGGTTGCAATAACAGAGAAGGTAGACGGAGAGACTTGAAGTTCTACCGTATTCCGAGAAACCCGGAGAGGAGAGCGAGATGGACTGCTGCAATTCGACGAGAAAACTAGGCACCAAACGATCACCACAGACTATGTAGTAGTCATTTTATACCTGGTAAGATGCATTTAATATATATTTAGAGGGTTTTGGGCTGACAACCACAATTAAGATCATTGCGAGGCTAATCGCCGACAACATACAGTTTCAAATTCAAGATGTTTATTTCTTCCGCCATCATTATTTTTTTGAATAATATTTAGCTGGTACCAAGTGAAAGAAGCTAGCCTCGTCTACGGATCATCAGTTAAACAAAGGTGTCCAAACTTTTTGCAAAGGGGGCCAGATTTGGTGTGGTAAAAATGTGGGGGGATACCTTGGCTGATTTACGTAGAACAATATATTTAAACTATTTTTAGCAAGCACTTCTGTGTGTCACCTTTGCTTTATTATTATTATTTTTTTAATTCATAATTTCAACAATCTCGCCTTTGTGGTGTTCTCTTTCGACACTTGGGCTCTTGCGAAATACTGCTGCTGTGAAATGAAACTAGCTTCAAGTTGCTATAATTTCTCGCTGTGTATCTTCCTTGTAATGTTGTCGTACATGTCAGCGTGTCTTGTTTGGTAATATCGCGTCACATCAAACTCTTTGAAAACAGCGACTGTCTCTTTGCAAATGAGGCAGACACAGTTGTTGCGTATTATATTGAAGAAATAGTCCAATATCCACCTATCCTTGAAGCGTCGGCCATCGCAGTCAAAAAAATTTTTTTATTGATTGTCACCATTTTAGAAAATTGAAAGGGTCACACGGGGTAATGTTGCTTAGAGTGCTGCTCTTAAAGTTTTTCAAAGTTTCGTGAGAATAGGCTGAGTTTCTGTGGACAAAATAGTTGTAGATATCAGGGTAGCAGATGTCAAGCAGAGACGACGAAGACAGCGGGTCGAAAAATATCGATTTAGGCATCAAATATGGATCTGGCGAATGGATAGACTGAAGCTCTTTCACATAACGCCTTTTATGCAACGCATCCAATGAGTTTACAGCGTCTGAAAGCACCGGGGCTTCCACGAATTGCACTATAAATTGCACGACAAATTGAAACCATTTAGAATACGGATAAACAATGACGGACAATATGGTGGCCGGATACAGCAACACGTCATTGTGTGACATTGGTGAGTGGGGTCTATAGGGCGTCTCGGGCGGCCATGACTGCTGCCTAAAACGCCGGGAGGTTCATAGCTGTACTTTCATCCAAACATGCTCGAAAACAACCATAATGGGTCGCGCCAAGAAGCCAGACAAGTTCACGCTTGTCACGCTGCCTCAGCGTGGCTTATTTTGGCCATTAAAACCCCAAATTAAGTTTTACCAGGATCAAGTCAACAGGATGATACTCTCTCCCAGAGCTGGCGGTATTGGGAGTGCGTCGCGGGGTCTTGAATTCCAAACTCTGGGATGCGCAAAGTGGGGTTACGTTAATGCCATTATTAACGACTTTATCTGACAGCTTCATTAAAAATGTATATACAGTTGTGGTCAAAAGTTTGCATACACTTGTGAAGAACATAATGTCATGGCTCTCTTGAGTTTCCAGTTATTTCTACAACTCTGATTTTTCTTTTATAGAGTGATTGGAACAGATACTTCTTTGTCACAAAAAACATTCATGAAGTTTGGTTCTTTTATGACTTTATTATGGGTGAACAGAAAAAAGTGATCAGATCTGCTGGGTCAAAAATATACATACAGCAGCGCTAATATTTGGTAACATGTCCCTTGGCCATTTTCACTTCAATTAGGCGCTTTTGGTAGCCATCCACAAGCTTCTGGCAAGCTTCTGGTTGAATCTTTGACCACTCCTCTTGACAGAATTGGTGCAGTTCAGTTAAATTTGATGGCTTTCTGACATGAACTTGTTTCTTCAGCATTGTCCACAAGTTCTCAATGGGGTTTAAGTCAGGACTTTGGGAAGGCCATTCGAAAACCTTAATTCTAGCCTGATTTAGCCATTCCATTACCACTTTTGATGTGTGTTTGGGGTCATTGTCCTGTTGGAACACCCAACTGCGCCCAAGACCCAATCTTCGGGCTGATGACGTTAGGTTATCTTGAAGAATTTGAAGGTAAGCCTCCTTCATCATGATCCCATTTACTCTCTGTAAAGCACCAGTTCCATTGGCAGCAAAACAGCCCCACAGCATAATACTACCACCACCGTGCTTGACGGTAGGCATGGTGTACTTGGGGTTAAAGGCCTCACCTTTTCTCCTCCTCATATTGCTGGGCATTGTGGCCAAACAGATCGATCTTTGTTTCGTCTGACCACAGAACTTTCCTCCAGAAGGTCTTATCTTTGTGCATGTGATCAGCAGCAAACTTCAGTCGAGCCTTAAGGTGCCGCTTTTGGAGCAAGGGCTTCCTTCTTGCACGGCAGCCTCTCAGTCCATGGAGATGCAAAACACGCTTGACTGTGGACACTGACACCTGTGTTCCAGCAGCTTCTAATTCTTGGCAGATTTTTTTTTGGTGATTCTCGGTTGAATCTTCACCCTCCTGACCAATTTTCTCTCAGCAGCAGGTGATAGCTTGCGTTTTCTTCCTGATCGTGGCAGTGACAAAACAGTGCCATGCACTTTATACTTACGAACAGTTGTTTGCACTGTTGCTCTTGGGACCTGCAGCTGCTTTGAAATGGCTCCAAGTGACTTTCCCGACTTGTTCAAGTCAATGATTCGCTTTTTCAGATCCATGTATGTATATTTTTGACCCAGCAGATTTGATCACTTTTTCTGTTAACCCATAATAAAGTCATAAAAGAACCAAACTTCATGAATGTTTTTTGCGTCAAAGAAGTATCTGTTCCAATCACTATCGGAGAAAAATCACAGTTGTAGAAATAACTGGAAACTCAAGAGAGCCATGACATTATGTTCTTCACAAGTGTATGTAAACTTTTGACCACAAGTGTAAGGCCAGCCCACCGGAAAGTGTCCCGGTCCTCCTGATTAGCCACTCCGGGCCTGTTTCTGACCATGCATTATTAGACTCTTCGCCAGTGCATGACTCCTTGCTATCACATTATGATCATACAGTGTTTAAGTCTGCTGCATGGAAACATGATTTAACCATCCCATTTGATGTGTTGCGTTCCAAAATACACCCGCTAAAATCTGCTTTCATGAAGACCCCCAGGCCTGACTTGATGCCATATTTCTCCCCCCAAGAGGACACCTCTCATCATGTACCTACTGATTAGCATTTTAACTCGGTGTATTCCCTGTTCCGATGTACTTTATATGCCTATCCTGGGAATAACATACATATATCCCTTATGTAATCCGGCTAAGCACGGAGCTCCATTTGTCTATATGCCACGGATACTTCCATTTTGCGGCATTGCTCCTGCTCACGCTTGCATCTCAGACAAGCTGACCCAGTTTTTGCTCCTTTACCCGGAACAGACTGTTGCCTAGAGGGGAGGCTGGCCGCAACATAAGGCTGCTGTAAAGCCCACTGGTTCAGAGGTTCTTCTCGGCGGGTTCCTTTTTCCTTGCCGTCTTCCCTCAGGTCATTGTGAATAGAGCAAAGAAGGGCGAGAGGGAGAGATAGGGAGGCGATGGATGGCTTCAGGCCCGACGAGGCGCTTCCACTTGTCTGGTGGTTCAAGGTCACAGTGAGCAGATCGATACTCTGATGTATTGGCAAGTGGGGAGGCTTGTGTGTGCTGAGCGTATTCTGGGTATGTGCTGAGTGTGTATATATGTGTGTATCTGCTCACCTGCCCAGGGTCACACATAGTTACTGTATTGCCACTTCCCTTTTCTAACACTAGATGTCAGTAAAATGTAGCAAAGAGTGAGCCAGAGTGTGGCTCCATCAACATAAGCTCCTTTGTTTGTGGCAAGATTCAGTCCTCGCTGTAGGGTAAGAACATTAGCAGCCATACATATATGTATATATATATTTTTCATCATCAAATGACGTTGATTCTACGAGACTCAAATGGAACATTGGGGAATCCAAATGACACACTGTAAAAATGCAGTTAACAATATAAAAGCAATTCTGAATGTATCTTTTATCTGTACTAGGGCTGTCAAACGATTAAAAATGTTTAATCGAGTTAATCACAGCTTAAACGTTAATTAATCGTAATAAATCGCAATTCAAACCATCTATAAAATATGCCATATTTTTCTGTAAATTATTGTTGGAATGGAAAGATAAGACACAAGACGGAAATATACATTCAACATACTGTACGTAAGTACTGTATTTGTTTATTATAACAATAAATCAACAAGATGGCATTAACATTAACATTCTGTTAAAGCGATCCATGGATAGAAAGACTTGTAGCTCTTCAAAGACAAATGTTAGTACAAGTTATAGATATTTTATATTATGTTATTTCGTTTTAATAAAATTTGTAAAATTTTCTATCAAAAAATAAACTAGTAGCTCGCCATTGTTGATGTCAATAACTAACAATTCTCATTGCTCAGTGCTGAACCCATAAAATCAGTCGCACCCAAGCGCCAGCAGAGGGCAACAAAACTCCAAAAAACACAAGTAACAAGTGCACATGACCCTGACCTGTCATTTTAATCTGTTTGAGCGGGGCATGTGCATTAACTGCGTCAAATATTTTAACGTGATTAATTTAAAAAATTAATTACCGCCCGTTAACGTGAAAATTTTGACAGCCCTAATCTGTACTGTATTTGAATATTTAATTTTTGAACTTTTTAATCTTATCCCTTCATTTGAAAGCAGAACTTGATCAAAACACGCTTTCTACTTTCATCTAAATCTTCGCAGATGACATGATGTGAAAAATGAGTAATTAAGTCACTCTGATTGATTGATGGATTGATTGATTGTTATCTTGGGGTCCTATAAAGAAAACGCAGTGTCAGCAGAGTGGGACATGAGGGAGCAGGCCCTATTTTGAAGCTTATAATCTTGCTGATTTGTATTTACCGTAATTTTCGCACTACAAGGCGCACCTGACAAGAAGCCTCCACCCACCAAATTTGACACGAAAACGATATTTGTTCACAGATAAGGCGCACTGGACTAAGCCGCAGCTGTCCTCAATGTATTATGGGATATTTACACCAAAAGATATTAACCAGTAACACTTTATTTTACAGTGGCATCATATGACAAAATGAACCACTATGAAGCTTTGAACCAATTGGCTGCAAAGCTTCAGTGCTTCAAGAAGCTTCATTTGGCCATCACTGCTCCCTTGGGGGAAGACATATAACCTAAGGTGCCACCTGTTGTCAACACTGTCATCATCCAACATGCCTCCTAGCGTGCATTGCAGTGCTAAAAATATAAAAAACAATTAAAATTCATGTTCTGTACTAATTATATCTGCAGTTACTGTTCCAGTTGTTTCATTGATTGCTAGTTATGGTATTTGGTAACACTTTATTTGACAGTGGCGCCATAAGACTGTCATTAGACAATCATAATTTTGACATGACACTGTCATGAGCATTAATGAATGCTTAAAAGAGATGTCATTTAGTGTTATCCGGCAAATTATCTCACTTTTGAATGGATGTAAAAGATACGAACTGGGAATAAATGGAGTTAGTGACATGATATGCCGGATGACACTTAATGACACCTGTCATAAGCATTCAGTAATGTTCATGAAAGTGCCACGCTATAATTATGACGGTCCTATGTAGTGCTGCAACGATTAATCGATTAACTCGAGTATTCGATTAGAAAAAAATATTTGGATTAAATTTTGTTGCTTCGAGTATTCGTTTAATTAAAGTGGCGTTGTAATGGTTTACTTTGAAAGTGTTTGCATTTAGATTTATTGATTAGGGCGGATACACTGCCCTCTGGTCTGCCTCTTTTCACATGGCTGAATCCAACTGCTCCCTGTTAAGACCAGCGTAAGCTAAGTTTTTGTTTGAGCTATTTTTTTTTTTTTTTTTTTAACTCATTCATAATTTAGTTTATAGGTATATTTGGCAGTTTTTGTGGGAATATATGTCTGAACCATTTGTTATGAGCATTGTTAAAAAAAAAAAAAAAAAAAAAAAAAAAAAAAAAAAAAAAAAGCATTTTATAGCATTTAAGCCAGCGGACTTTTTCTATGCAAGTTAGCCAATTGTTCTTTTGCTGTTACAGATCCTCGTTTTTTTTTTTTTTTTTAAATGTTATACCGTTTGAGGCTCAGCTCAAGTATTTTAATTTTTCATGTTCCTTATCCGATTACTCGATTATTCGAACTAACTAGTCAATCGATTAATCGACTACGCAAATATTCAATAGCTGCAGCCCTAGTCCTATGACAGTCGAATGACGTTGCTGTAACATAATGTGTTGCCAATTAACCCAAACAAATCGACAAATAAGCCGCACCAGACTATAAGCCGCAAGATTCAAAATGAAGGAGAAAAGTAGCGGTTTATAGTCTGAAAATGACGGTAATCCTTCAAATTTAACACGGTTCCTTTTTTAGGTTTTTTTTCCCCCCACTTTACAGTGATTTAAATACAAGTGTTAAATCAGTTCTTCTATTGTCAGAGTCCTTATATCGCACAAACTTTTATTTAAGTACAAATCGGGAGTACATTGGAAATACTGTAGTAGTGTTTTTGCTGAACATCAGAACTGTTGATGATTCCATTAGACTCAAATGTAACACTGGGGAATCAAAACGGCACCCCATAAATATGCATGTGACTGTATATACAGTAAAAACACATTTGTCAGTCCATATTAAATGTGCTGTTCTTATGAAAGGTGAAGTGCCCTCAGCACTATACGCTTTGATACTTCGAGATATTAAAATTCAATTGTCACGTTTATCATTGCAAGCGTCTTTGCTTTGAAGCAAAAACAGCATCTATATTTAAAAACAATAACAACATATAGCATGTTTATGCATTAAATATCCAACATGATGTGCTATCAAGTATTGCATTGGCATAAGTGTGTCATCTATATGAAACTTTCATTTAAGGCGCCGCATGCCGTCACATTGCCTTATGTGGGAATCTCACACGGTGGATGTACAGGCAGGCTTTCAGTAAAATCAAATTAGAACAATGTAGAGAAAGGCCTTGTTGAGTTACAGACGCATTATCATATGAGAAACGGCATTTATCATCGCTATAATTAGATAGCTGACTGTGTCTCATCCAAAAAGACATTAATGTATCCTGGTGTAATATTATCACATGGATATATTCTTTGCCTCCACCTAATCTAATTCACCCGCCTAATAGGTCATAATTAATTGTTCCACTATTAATCGAGTGATGTCACAGCTACATGCCTCGAGGGAAAATGAATGATGTCAGTTTCCAGGAATGCTGCCTTCCAGTGTCACGGTACGTTCCAGATGTACAGTAACAATCTCAGGTTGTGTTTTTACCTACTTGTCACTTGCTCATCAAGCTCGTCAGCCAGCTACACGTCAGGCTGATCACCAAAGAGCGAGACTATGCGATTACGGCCGATTAGCTCGGGTCAAAAGGTTCAAACATTATTGAGGAGGATATTACGCCGCAGTGAGACATGAATATTTAACTGTCTCATTCTCGCTCTTTGGCTAAGCGGAGCCAGACTAGATGATGATTAGCCTCGTGGACAAGGCTAACGACTTGGGATTGATTGGAGTGGATGGCCATTGAATGGGTTGATGACATGGAGTGGACAGTCTCATTCATGTAATGTGTGCTGGATGGAGGACAGGGCTTGAGCCAGCCAATTAAATATGAGTGGGGAAATCAACTTGAGACATGTGAATCTCATATGGTTGGGTTGCAAGATGACACATGGCCCTTAAATTTCAGCCCCAGGCGATTTGATCCCCCCCCTTTCTATTATAATCATACATCCGTACAAAATCATTTTTAATAGCGCTTTTCCTTTTTCTCGTGAGTCAAGTCCAGTTTATTCGATTTGCACCGGATTGAATGGTACCCTATGTGAGAACTCACTGGCTTATAAAGAAAAGCAAGTATCTAAAGCAATTAAGAAAGAAAGAATCTTGGCAAGCAGCTAATACATTATCAAGAGGCCAATAAAAGAGACATTACAAGGCATCGTAAAGTACTATATGCAAATAAACATTACACAAGAGGTTATCGACGATCACAAGTTGCTACCCCCACAATAAAATAACGAAATACTACGTAAAGTCATTAAGAAAATAGATGTCATTATACCTAAATTCTTGTTTTCCATTCCTGCTGCTATTTTCGTTTGAAATTGTGCACATTGACCTTTGCCTCTCCGTGTTTGAGATAAGATTGAATTACATTTCCTATCACTCCCCAGTCCCCAAGACCGCCACCCTGCATTTCACATTCCCTACACATCTGGAAATTAACCACATATATTGCAATACATTGCCAAATGAATGCTGAACTTCAGGATTATGAGGCAAGGATGCTAACAACTAGCTCACCCTGCTATTCATTGCATTAAATTATTCTGTAATTAAATTTCGTTCACTCCCTTTTTTCACCCCCAGGCTTTCCTTGAGGGTAGCTAATTTGAAATAGTAGTCAAGGACAATATTTTGTTCAACTATTGCATTATTTATTTGTTTAGAAAATACAAAAACATAATTGGTAATTTTCGACCACTCCAATTTATCAAGAGCATCCGGATTTATGAGGCAAATCTTTTACTATTTTAATTTACGTTTTGTGGCTTTGCCAATTATGATACAGACATTACGAACTGCTCTTATTTCATCCAAGAAGATTGGATAGGAAACTAGCACACTTGTTCTCGCCAGAAGTTTCCGAATGACTTGCGTGTTGACAGTCACTGGCTCACCGCTGGTTCATTATGATTTGAATTACATGTGCACCCTTTCAGTGAATTCACCTTTGACTTAAATACTGAAACACAACAACAACAAAAATGTTGAAACACCTGACAAATTCACAATTGATTTGTCACAGAATTCGGGCAGGTAAACCTGCCAAGTCCAATAAGATCCAATCAGTCTAATTAATTTCGTAAAAACGTATTATTTATCAATATAAGAATAAAAGTGCTTGGTTTTCATTGACACTTTCATCACTTGAACATTTATATTCACATGTGAGGCCCACCCTTGCTTCCCTTGTCAACAACAGTATAGACAAGTTTCCTGAGCGAAATATGGGCAGTGCCATTTTGGAAAATTTATGCTCCGAACTTCCGGTTTAGAAAGAACACCATGAATTGCGGTTGGAGTAAGGAATGTGTTGACAAAGTTAAAACTTCAAAATCAAACCAGAGGAACTCACGAAATCTCCCAAAAATGGATTCAGCACGACGTAGATGACACTCCGAGCATAGACTTCATAATGATATTGACGGGACACATTCCCCAGACACTGCACCAAGCCTTCAAGTAGGGGGCCGTCCCACACTCCGCTTCAATCAGTCGCAGTTATTCTCGAACACATGCAGCAATCCAATGCCAGATTTAGGCTGAAAAATTATGAAATCTGTACCGCATACAAACAGGAAGGATTGTCTCACGAGTGATTTGTTTGAGCATTCAAGGTAATTAAACCGCTACGGCTTTGGCGTCATAATTTTCAATATTTACTAATGATGGGTCCGATCACGTCATTTTCAAAGTATCGGAATCGGCAAAAAAATATTGGACATGCCTTTTATATATATATATATATATATATATATATATTTATATATATGTATATATATATACATATATTTTTTATTTAAATCGTTTTCTAATTGTATATAATGTTACAGACAAAATGTCTTACACTCATCCAGAGTAGTGTTGGCTTTAAGTAGGGCTATCAAATTTATTGCGTTAACGGTGGTAATTATTTTTTCTTAATTAATCGCGTTAAATAATTAACGCATGCGCTGAACGATCCACTCACGCATTGTCGCGTTCAATCTATAAAGGCGCCGTTTTCCATTATATAGAGCTAAACGCAGCGTATAATGAGTAGAGAGAATTTTGTGAATAAATGCGTAAATCCTTAGGAGCCTTTTTCTATTTGGCTAAAGCCTTACATTCCCTCTCTCAGCGATTAATATCAACGTGGGAGGCAATGTGGGGAAGAAAGGTGGTAGTTGATCATTTTCTTAATACCTTATGTTCTTTCCCAACGCAGAGAAGATATATCAATTGGTGCCCCTACGCACAGTCATGGTTGCACTTCCCATCATGCATTTGGGTTGAATGGCTACAGTATCATTTACTGAAAGCTCAACAAATACACTAGATGGCAATATTTAGTCACAATATACAAAGTCACGTTTATCCTTTAAGAATTACAAGTCTTTCTATCCGTGGATCCCTCTCACAGAAAGAATGTTAATAATGTAAATGCTATCTTGAGGATTTATTGTTATAATAAATACAGTACTTATGTACTATATGTTGAATGTATATATTCGTCTGAGTTTTATTCATTTTTTTCTTAATGCATTGCCAAAATGTATATGATCGGGAAAAATATCGGGAATGATTGGAATTGAATCGGGAGCAAAAAAAAAAAAAGCAATCGGATCGGGAAATATCGGGATTGGCAGATACTGAAACTAAAACGATCGGGAGCAAAAAGACATAATCGGAACAACCCGTAAAATAAGTGCTAACTGCCCAGTTTTTATCTATACAGAATTCAAGGATTTACGCATTTATTCACAAGAATTTTAGCGTAAAAGCTCGTTGTGGTGATAAGACAGCGCCACAGTGGCTTAAAGTCTAGCAGTACATTTGACATATTTACGTTAAATAAATGCTGACTGCCTTTTTTTTTGTGTTTAGTGTTTTACGTCCATATCTATAAAGAATTCAGGGATTTAAGCATTTATTCACAAGAAATTTCAACATAAAAAGCTCTGTCTGTATTTCCACTCGGTCAGCTTTGACAGAGATAGGCCCCCTTATTAATCGGCCCCGCGCCCCGTCAATATATTATGAAGTCTATGCTCCGAGACTTTCTGTGCTGTGCGTGATCTCTTGGAAGCGCCTATAAATATGGTTGGAAGTGGGATGTTTTCATCAGCGACCAGCTAGCAGCTACAATGCGCCAGTGTGGCTCTACCCTGCCGTGCGCCTTAAATCGAAGCCAGCTGCAGACAAGAAGTTAAGGATGTGATTTAAACCTAAGGATATTCCTAAAAGATTGTAAGATTGTTCTTATCACTTTGTTGATCATTCGTGGACAAAATTATAACAACATGTCAGCCTGTGTTGACGTGAGGTGTAGATTGATACGCCGGCCACTTGAGTGACCAAAATGAGGTGAAATTACAAATGGTATTACATTTGCCGATTGCAGAAGGGCAGACACGGGTTTTGTTGTTACAAGGAAATACTACAAGTAATGTACATATAAACAAAATACTATGTAATTATTTTTTATTGCAGATATTGATAGCAATAAAACATTTGGACAACATGATTCCATTTATTGTTTTATTTAAAATGATTGGTGGATGTGCAAAACTGGGTAATAAATCACAATTTATGAAATTATTGGAAAAATAGCATCCGAAAATGTGATATCAGACAGCAGAGTGGCTTAAGAGCCTTGCCAAACTTTCACCCGACATTACGCAGACCGTCGGCGGACTCCGGACGGGCTTTCTCCCGCTGTCCTCAGTAATTCCAGCTCCAATAGCGTATGTTAAAGTTGCTGCAGTTAAAAAGCTCGTAGTTGGATCTCGGGATTGAGCTGACGATACTTTCTCCCGCTGTCCTCGGGAATTCCAGCTCCAATAGCGTATATTAAAGTTGCTGCAGTTAAAAAGCTCATAGTTGGATCTCGGGATTGAGCTGACGATCCGCCGTGAAGCAAGCCACCGTCTGTCTCAGCCCTCGGCCGCCCCTGGGTAGAACGTACAGTCTTGCTATATGTCCATCAATGTACAGTAAGTGTTGTTGTGAGGCACATCAACTTATCTTCCCTTGCCTAACAGTGTTTTCCACCTATAAACAAACAAAATATTTGTTACACTTGCAGTTATGCTTTGACATAATTGTGCCATCTACACGTACTGATTAGCAACTGGTTAGCAGCCACAGCAGTAGAGTAGTTGTAGTAAATAATATTAATGATCATCTTAATTACAATTAGAGATGTCCCGATCGATCGGCATCCCGATCGATGGGGTCTGATCACGTCATTTTCAAAGTATCGGAATCGGCAAAAAAATATCGGAAATGCTTTTTTTAATATATATATATATATATATTTTAGTTAAATCGTTTTCTAATTGTATGTAACGTTACAGACAAAATGTCTTACACTCATCTAGAGTCTGTAGTTTTGGCTTAAAGTAGGGCTATCAAATTTATCGAGTTAACGACAGTAATAACATTTGAATATTTAACACATGCGCTCCACTACCCACTCACGCATTTTCGCGTTCAATCTATAATGGCCGCATCTTACGTATTCATAGAATTAAAAGGCAACGTAACTTGAGTAGAGAGAATTTTGGCAGCCTTTGAAGCCTTTTTTTAATTGGCTAAAGCCTTACAATACCTCTCTCATCCATTAGAAATATCGTGGCAAGCAATGTGGGGAAGGAAGGTAGTAGTTGATCTTTTTCTTAACACCCTGTTATTTCCCAACGCATAGAAGATATATCAATTGGTACCACTACGCACAGTCATGGTTGCACTTCCCATCATGCATTTGGGCAGAAGTTAAATGGCAGCAGTATCATTTACTGAAAGCTCAACAAATACAGTAGATGGCAATATTTAGTCACAATATACAAAGTCACATTTGTCCTTTAAGAATTACAAGTCTTTCTATCCGTGGATCCCTCTCACAGAAAGAATGTTAATAATGTAAATGCCATTTTGAGGATTTATTGTCATAATAAACAAATACAGTACTTATGTACTGTATGTTGAATGTATATATTCATCAGAGTTTTATTCATTTTTTCTTAATGCATTGCCAAAATGTATATGAAAAATTATCGGGAATGATTGGAATTGAATCGGGAGCAAAAAAAAAGCAATTGGATCGGGAAATATCGGGATCGGCAGATACTCAAACTAAAACGATCGGATCGGGAGCAAAAAAACATGATCGGAACAACCCTAATTACAATCATCATCGTAGTAAAAATATCAAAGGCAACAAGTTGTTTCATGCGCAAGATTTTAGCTTTAGTATTTTTTGACCACCGGACACATGAAAATGCAGGGATAGGAAGAACATACCTTCCATAACACAGCGGCAACGTGGCTAAAAAAACACTCGGTCTTTTATAGTGGCAGGAGCTTGGTTCCACATCTGCCTTCATGAACATGTTGTCCTCCCCTGTCGTGATGATGGCAGATGGATGCAGTATTTCCAAATTGTTGATTTTAAGGAATTTTGATGGGTAATGTAACTTCAACTCCACTTGTGTTTTGGGTGGAGAAATTCTAAATATGGAAGTTGCTAACAGACATGCGAAAGTGGGCGGAAGTACCTCGGAAACTTGTCTATACAGTAGGGCTGGGCGATATGGCCTTAAGCACGTATCACGGTAAATTGAGCAGATTTACCTCGATTACAATAAATGACGATAAATTCGCCCAAGCGGACTGTTATATAATTTGAAAATCTAAATCAATGCATGAAATACAGATTTGCCGTTTCTCGTTGATTGATTTACCAGCTTTCAATTTAATATATTTAACAATTGTACATGCAGTCTAAACATTAAGTATAAATCAAAATTTATTGTAAACAATAAGAAGTAAGATAATAAGTATGAAAATTTCTAACAGCTTGTATGGCTTGAACAATCTACATTGTCAAAATCAAGTGTTTACTTCAAGGTTTCAGTTTTTTTTTTTTTTTTTTTTTTTTTTGCTAGTGCACTTTTTAATACATGCACGCACACCCCAGCCCCCACACAGACACACACATATTAAAGCTATATTGATCTCCTGAAAATGAAACATTTAAGATTTTATGATGGCAGTAATGCCACAGAATTAAGCACATACAGAAAAATAGCTGGGGCAATTAGACGGTCATATTATAAGTTTCACTGTTGGATTGTACTTTATGCTGAATGCTGTACCATCACAAAAGCTATCAGAGAAATCACACACAGACAGAGATACAAAATAACGCGACATACTAATTGCTAGATGCAGTCCGTGCCCAGTCCACTCATCAAGTTCAGCCGTTTCGACAAGGTTAGAGCCGCTATCTGACTCCCATCACGTTCATATGTAGCGTTAACCGCTAGCGTTACCCGCTAGTGTTAGCCTGTGGCCTGGCTACCAGTAGAAAGCACTGAAAGCACCCTCTCCGGAAATGAGGACGCGGGTGAAAGCCTGTCTGGATGCCGCCAAGATTCTACTTAATGTTGGGTGAAAGTTTGGCGAACCTCTCTTAAGCCACGCTCCATCACATTTGCTTGTAGCGTTAGCCACTAGCGTTAGCCTACCGGGCTTCTGTTTGTGTGACTTCCTGATAACCACGTGACTCCATACGTAAGCACACTGACTGCTTTCTTAAAGGGGAATGAACATAGCCGAACAACACAGAGTCAAAGCGGGATGAAAGGACGATATTTTCTTGTTTTATCCGATTTTTACCCAAATTTACCCACACGGTTAGGGTGACCATATTTTGATTTCCAAAAAAGAGGACATTCAGCCCGGCCTCAAGATACTTGAATTTTACTCGAAGTTCACTCAAAGATGCCTATGTCACTTTAATATATTTAAAGTGTGCCCCCTCACTCTGGATGGAAAAATGCAGTTTGAAAATAAAATAATAATAATATAGAATGCAGACCCATGGAAATGTCCAGTCAAAACACATGCACACAGTAGGCTATTTGCCAACTAATCATTTTTATAAATTACTATCACGACAATTGTCCTTGACAAATTCTTTTTCCCGTTCAATTGATATTCTCATTCAATGTTCTAGATTGCACACAAACAATAACCGAAATAAACTGACAAACTATACAACCAGCATGTTTCCAAACGTAGCAGTTCAAAACTACGTTTCCCATAATGCCTAGCATGGTTTAGCTTACTGATGGCTAGCTGAGGCAAAAATCAAACTTTGCTATAAAAGTTTACAATCATCGGCAGGGCAACGATAAACGGGATTTTACAGTCAAAGCTCCGACAGAAGTCAACAGTTGCCATATATACGTATTTATCGTAAAAAACTTAACTGGGTAGGCGTTGTGGACAAATCGTCAACCCAGTAGATGGCGGTAATGCCTCATAATAGGGGTAAACTGCCAACAAAAACAAGAAGAACTACTCCTTCCCTCTCTACTACTAGGAGCCATGTCATCGCAGGCAGGTGCTGCCACCCGGCGGCCGGAGGGATTCTCTTCAAATTGGTCCCGTGAAAAATCATGAAAACCACACATTTTTATGAATTTATAAAACCCGCCCGTACGATGAGGATACTACGTGAAAGTAGGACTTGTCCGGGCAAAAGAGGACGTTTGGTCACCCTACACATGGTCAAAATTACGTCGGTCATCGTGAAGAATTTTAGTAACGGTAAATTTTCGCTTTACCACCCTGCTCTACTATACAGTATTAAAAACACATCTTACTTTTCATGTAACGACACAATCCAATATGAACAAACTGATGTCCTATCTACATAGAATGTATGCTCAGTCAGTTGGGGTAGGCTCCAACTCGCCCCCTTATGAGGACAAGTGGTTTAAAATGGATGGAAGTGTAGTCCATAACTGTAATAGCATCCTATTAGATACAATTCTTGTATTGGAGCTCATTAGAATGTGCAGTTGTACCTAATAAAGTGTCCAGGGAGTATATAAAGAGCACTGTTAAAAAGGGGTACTGTCTCTTATTATTCTCACTCCTGGCAAAGCACCGTGTGTCGGCCCACACCAACAGGCCAAAACAAATACTGATGAGCTACGGGAGAGTCTCTGCTGCTGCTGCTGGGTGTGCATTAACCTGGTTAAAACCACCTCAGAGACACGCATGAGGACATATTCGCTCATTTATGTTTCATGTGAAGTACTTTTAATCACCTTGTTTTCCAAATGTGCTATACAAATACATTTGCCTTGCTTACACACAAACACAAATGCATATTTTAACCAGCTTGCAAGTGCTGGCGCTTTCGCTTGACAACCATCTGCCCCTTTGTTTCACACAGCATTACAACCACTGCCAGAGACTGCATGGGTGTGTGTGTGCATCTGCAAGTGTGTGTATGTTATCACTGGCGGGCACACACGCTTCTATATCCAGAGTGTGTGCTGGCTGCCAAGTGTCCATTTGGTTAGGGAGTTTTTGCCAAGGTGAGGTGGAGGTCAATGCTGCACAGCTGAATCATTGAGCAGCACTGAGCAGAAATGCTGCCAAGCCTGGCAAGTGACTACATAACACCATGTCATCATCTGGGTACTAGATATACCAATTCTCAAAGCAGGATGGATGTGACTAAAATCACATCATTACAGTATAGTAAATAGGGGCCTTATAGTACTCCAGTCTGTACTGTACACACACATTATTAGGATAAAATTTAATGGCATCCTTTACAAGAGCTGTAGGAATGATTCAGTTTTATAGAGGTACTCATTCATAATGATAGATATGAGGACTTTTTGATCAAATATTTGCAGAACTGCAACACAATATAGGATTAAACACAAAATGAATGTTTAACTTGAGCCAATGTAAAGTAAAAATGTTTATAATACTACTAATAATGTTCTGTTTAGATTCACAAACACCCCCTTTTGTACTTTATTTTCACTTTTGGTTTTCATTTGTGTTTCCAGTGTTCTGCAATTCCTTCTACGTGGCGAGATGTCCAAACAATGGCCAGTGCACTTGTGCTCGCATGCACACATCGGATAAAAGCTGAGAGTACTTATTACTTTTTTTTTTTAATTGAGTCTTTTATTACATTTTCATTGCCTCAAAATACTTTTTGCGTGTGTTTCACTCTCATACTTTTAAGCATTGTGTTTCATGTGGTAGCTTTAAAGGACAGTGTTAATCTGTTGACCGCATTAGGCTACGTCTACACTAGGACAGATAATGGACTTAAAGTGTGTAGGACAGGAGAAAAAAAGTCCTAAATAGCATTATTATGTGAATTAGAATCATATTTTGAGACAATTCGACTAAATACAACAATTTAGTAAAGCTCAGATGACGAGAAATTAGTCTTTAAATCTGCCGGTTAGCCACGTCTACAATTATAGGGCTCTAGTGTCCCCAACAGGTGGATGACGTCAGCGGGAGAATGGGCTCATCTGTTTTACTATTCAGCCCATTGAGTGGGAATTATTCAGAACGGGGAAAACGCAACAAAGACAGCCACAAAATGTTATTGTTTCAGTCTCTCTATTCCAATATTTTTACAGGATATTCTTTTTATCCAAGTATTTTTTCCCCCAATAGCTAAATAAATGGCTTGGTCATGACAAATAACAGTCTTGTGCTAAATAGAATATGAAATAATAAAAATGCATTTATTCAGGACGACATGGCCAAATTACTCCATAATTTTCAAAAATGTCGACTTCACCTTTACTGTCGCACCTCCTGAACGATACTTTATGCCACCTAAGTCGAGCTTATGTTATTTCTCTTCCCCGGCTTCGGAGAATGTAAACAAACCAAGAAGTGTGACAAATAGCCAACATGCTAACCCGAACAGAGTAATGTTTGAAAGTCTTCGAAGAGGAAAATCACACATACAGTAATTAGCCCGGATCATTTCACATGCCGACTGGGTTGTCGATTGTCTTCGGCGATCGGCAACCCGCCCGGCAGCGAACAAGTTAGAGCTAGTCATACCCCTGCTGAGGGCAGGGGGCTTGTTTGCAGGGAAACAGCTGGACAATGACCGCTGAACAAACCGGTCGACGTCGGAGGAGATTGTCGCTGCCAAATGGTTAACACGAATATGGCAAAATAATGCTTTACTCCACGGTGAAGTCGTAAACAGTGAGAGACTAATAGGAGGGGGGCTGCAGTTGTTATGCAGCTAACATGACAAATATGTGTATGAGGAGAGCTTTTTACATGTCCATCCATGATCAAACGTAAGTAGTCCTTTATTTAAAGAAAGTTGGTAGTGCTTACTTTGTAATCGCTGTATTCGCGGCTATTTTTAACACAAAGTTGCAATTTCCGGTCGGTCGGAAAATTTGACAGAACACCGGGCACATGAAGAGTGGAATAAGCAGAGTATAGTGCTCTCCCGGCAGGGGGATGTACGATAAGCTGCCGGTCATCGGCCGACGAGACAAGGAGCCACAAAATGCAAGCCACCAACATATTAAAATGATCCCAGTATTTGATATAATACAAAACACGATGTTTACTCACTTCCTCGTAAGTCCCATGGTCCCATAGTAGTAGGGCTTGTTTTGGACAATATCCACCGGTGAATGGGAACCTTTTGAAACCCCAAAAAGGCGCACACGTCTCTCCCTCGTACAGCAAGATTTTTCTGCAACTGTTTGGCTGGCGTGATGCGCAAAATAAACGTATTAATCCGCAAAATCAGCTTAATCCTCTCATACAACAGTACGGCTGTATAGTGAGGAGGACACCTTCCTCCGTACACGTCACAGCGCCCTCTTTCTCAACTCGAGACTGTTGCCGGAAGTCATTCATTTTCATGGCGCAGGATTAAAAAAACTAAATAAATATAGTGGTGCTGCAACGATTAATCGATTAACTCGAGTATTCGATTAGAAAAAAAGATTCAAATTAAATTTTGCTGCTTCGAGTATTCGTTTAATTAAAGTATGGTTTATTTTGAAAGTGTTTGCATTTTTATTTTGAAAGTGTTTGCATTTAGTTTTACTGATTTGGGTGGATACACTGCCCTCTAGTCTGTCTCATTTCGCATGGCTGAATACAGCTGCTCCATGTTAAGACCAACATAAGCTGAGTTTTTGTTTGAGGTAATGTTTTTTTGTATTGCATTCGTAATTTAGTTTATAGGCATAGCCGTTTTTGTGGGAATATGTGTCTGAACCATTTGTTAAGAGCATTGTGGAAAAAAAAAACGTTAGCGTTTTAATAGAATTTAAGCTGGCGGACTTTTGCAATGTGAGTTAGCCAATTGTTCTTTTGTTGTACATAGATCCTTATTTATTTATTTTTCATACCATTTGAGGCTCAGCTCAGGTATTTTAATTTTTATGTTCCTTATCCGATTACTCGATTATTCGAACTAACTAGTTCATCGATTAATCGATTACTAAAATATTCGATGGCTGCAGCCCTAAAATATAGCAATCGCTTCCACAGACATCCAAGCAGTGTTGTCACGTATTACTTAAATTTAATTACTGATTACACCTCACAAAAGTAATCTAGTTACTTTACTGATTACTTTATTATCAAAGTAACTAAGTTACTTTAAAAGTAACTTATCAGTTACTTTTTACCATTTTTTCCCCCTTTTGCTGCCTCAACATAAAAATAACAGAAAAATGTCATCGCGTTTAATTGAGTTTTTCACATAATGCTTAATCTTTGAGTTAGCGGGGGTTTTATTAGTCGACCACCGTTGACTCGCCTTTGCTTAGCCATTCCGGAGCCCTAAAATTAACAACTAACTGATAAACTGCACAAAATTTGTTGAAATCAACTCCAATGACTAATTAAACCCCCGCTGACTCCAAGATAAGGCCTAATGTGAAAAATTCAGAACTTCCCCTTTGAAATAAAGACCTAGCCGTTAAAATGTTGTTTCTAAAAGTTGTAAAGCAATAAATCAAACAACAAAAATTAATGAAATGAACAAAAATCCGACAACGTAAAGTTTTCATAATGGGTCAAAATATTTTTTCGAACAGATCACGTGACTTGCACCTTGGAGAATATCCTTTGCTTTGCTTAGCCAAGACTACACCAGAGGAGGCAAGATGGATATTTAGAATTTCTTTAAACCTAAGCTTTCAAACGCTGCCAACAAAAACTTGAACAGTTGATTGAACTCGAACAGTGTCAAGATGTGGAAATATATATATATATATATATATACAGTATTGGCCAAAAGTTTGGAGACACCTCAAAGGTGGATACTTTGAAGAATGTAGAAAACAAAACCTGTTTTCTGTTATTTCACTTTTTTTTGCCATTCCACATGTTCGTTCATAGTTTTGATGTCTTCAGTGAGAATATATAATAGCAGTAAAAATATATAAAACGCAAAATGTGTGTCCAAACTTTTGACTTTCGTTTCAGTCTTCAACATGCTTCTCTCCACAGTCCCACAAATGTAAACTCCGCCTACGATTACAAACTCTAACTATAAAATGTACATATTTACACATATTATAAAGGCTGGTTACAAACTGTAGAAGATCTGGCTGTCTCGTTACCTGTCGGCTTTTTTTTTCGCGACGCGTTGTGCTGTAATTCCAAGTGCTTCCTTGTTGAATTGGATGTCGAGGATATAGCGGTTGACAGTCTTTCTGAGCCAGCGCAGAGTTTGCAACGCACGGAGATGTTTTTGTCATCTTTACTGGACGGATATGTGAAGTAATGGCTGTATCTCCAGTGAGCAAATGCAGCAGTTTGTTGTATCTCCCCGGCTCCTTTACTGTTAGCATCCTGATAGCTAGCAGGCTATGTTGTTGACTGGCAGATGGCGCACGCACAGGCAGCATGGTATTACACGTGACCCGTTCCACCCCCCCTCCGATGAGAAAACGTGAGATGTGATGTCACTCCCAAACTCAAGCGCAGTATTTTCTTTTCAAATGCTCTGCGTACATGACTACAATATTCTTCATTCTACATACAGTATGAGGCAACAACAAAATAGTAACGCACAGGCACCAAGGAAATTAACTTTAATCAGATTACTGGCCTGGAAAAATAAACGCGTTAGATTGCTCGTTACTGAAAGAAAGTAATCAGATTACAGTAACGCGTTACTGACAACACTGCATCCAAACGGTCCATATCATTCAGAAGCATAAAATACCGCGTGTATTATGAAATAAACATGCTTTTTCATGTCACAGGCACTTTATTAAATGTAAGTGTGAATTGTACCTACCGATTTTTTGCTTGTGCTAAAGCAGTACTTCTCAAATAGTGGGGCGGGCCCCCCCAGGGGGGCGCAGAGCGATGCTGGGGGTGGCGCATGTGATCTTGAGGAACATACTTTTTTACTCTACTGCAATAAAGTGTAATTGCACATCCACTCAGTGGTTGGCAGTGCCGCTCTCATTTTCAGCGTGTGCGCAATATTTTTGAACCAAACAAGAGCACACAGCAAAGAGCACTGGAGTAATGAAAAGCTATGACAAGGAAATATGAAGAAGCATATATAGCATTTGGCTTTGACTTTTAGTAAAGTGGGAGACGAGGAAAGGCCAGACTGTTTACTTTGTTTAAAAATGTCTGCAGCAGACAGCAGGAAATATTTTTTTCAGCCAAAATGTGGCGAATATTGCCTACAATCCTCCCGCTTTGTCAGTGTTACATTACTAAACCAGCCAGCACTGTAACCATCATATAATGTGGCATACCAATTAACTCAGTGCAAAATAACCCCACACCATAAGAAAGGAGCTGATACTGCCTGCAGCAAAAATAAAAACTGTTCCCCTGTCCAATGACATTGTCATTTTTGTTTGATTTTTTTGTTTTCGTTTTTTCAGCCAAATTGTTTGGCATATTGTCCTCGTGAGTTAATGTTGCTAATCAATTTGAATTTATTATTATTTATTGATTTTATAAAATTTTATTTTTCAGTATGAAACGGTAAAAAAATGTATCCTGAGTGCATTTTTACAGTATGGATGTGTGTGAGTTTTTTCTTTATTTTTTTTACACTTTTGTAAGTTGATCTATATAACTTTTTTTCTTTTATATTGAAAAGAGCAGTTATGGAGAGGATTACTTATAATAATAAGAATTTTATATACAAATGATACTACAATATATTTACAGTGGCGGCAGAGAGTTGGGGGGGTGCGGAATGTTTACGTCTTCCTGGGGGGGGGCATAACAGAAAATAATTGAGAAGCACTGTGCTAAAGTATTTTGCAGTTTCGGGAATGTTTTTTTTCGGTTAAAATAAAAAAAAAATTAAAAATCGGGCAGAAACCACATTTTTAGTCTCTGTATTTTTGGTACAGAAAAAACCCATTCAGCATGTCTCCATTGATCAGCTTGTAATTACTTGTATATATGGAGAATTGATTTGCCAAGATCCAACAGTCCAGCCATTCACTTATAGATTTTAGAAAAAAACATCAATGCACCAAGGTTTACTAAATATAACGTGTACCTAATAAATGTCGATGAGAGTATAAAGATATTTTCTTCTGTTTTCACATCAAGTTGGTGGTCAACCTCTTTTTTCTCCATGGGGCAAAAGATGCTCGGTCCCCACTGAGCGTTTCTGCTTTCATTTTTGGATCTAATCAATAATGGATGGAACTCCCACTGCTTTGTGCCCGGGGATCGCGTGGAGCGGGAGGAAAAAAAATCTTGGAAAACCAGCTGCAATCCTGCCGGTGTCGCGTTTGACCGCCAATTAGCAGCCTTGTCTGATAGTCGCGTGCTGCTCGGGACTGTTTGGAGGCCGGAGAGAAAGACGCACACATGTGCATGGTGACAGCCACCACCGGGGACCCTCTGACCTACTCTCTTAACCACTTTATTGATCTGCGGGCCAAAGATGTGAGCGCCTATTGAGGTCATCATTAATGATTTATCATATCTAGAAAATGTCAAATGTGGCTTGGGAGCATAAACATGAACACGTCAGATGTTATGGACTCATAAACATGTGAGAGCTTTGAAGGAATTCTCCGTGCATCTATATATGAATCATACATGCGAAAGGCGAAGGGGCCGAGTACAGAGGCGGCTTTACCATAGAGTGAAGCAATCATTTCATCACAATTTAGCCCAGATGCTGTCACTCACTTTGCGCAGGACTCCCACTGAGAGATATATGTTGTTCTGAATAATCTTCCACTTGGCCCCATCACTCTCTCTCTCTTTCTGCTAGTTGAAATCAATAAGGCCATATAAGAACAGTGCATGCGTGTCATGTGGAGTCTATGCCTATGTGATGCTTTCAGACTATAGTATTGCCTTTTGATAAATATTCTAGCACACACACAGACATGTAAGATTATATACTATATATATATATATATATATATATATATATATATATATATATATATATATATATATATATATATAGGATGCATTAGGTATTCCACCTGGACTTCCACTCATGCACGGCATCCCACAGGGACAGATCGAATGCACTCTGTGACACGCAATCACCCTGCATTTTCAGACCTAGTGTGTGACGGTGTGTGTGTGTGACAGACATAAATGCATTAAAAATCTCCAAGTCGGCTATAGCACTCCTCCGTGGCCCTGCTGGTCTGGGAATGTCACGTTAAACTTCACGCTTGTTTTCTTACTAGACCGCTTGCCGAGTTTGCAGATTGGGGGTTTCGTTCTGTCGAGCCAGGGGTCTCAATGTCCGGCACAGAGGCCCATTCACGTATTCAGAGGTGAGGATTTACGACTGAGGTGAGAGTTGCCGACCAGCGGCAAGCTGAGGACGTAAATTGGACTTTATGAGAGAATTTCTGTCAGCTCTTAAAACACAACATTTCCACTGAGTGAGGCGCGGGATGACCGCAACTTTGTGAATAAGTGGTGTTTAGATTTGAAATAAATATTTTTCTTTGAATGTAGGAGGGTGGTTGGTGGTCAGAGCTGCATTGAGTAGCCAAAATTTATATCCAAGTAAGTGTACGGTTCCTTTAGAATGATATGGTTCAGGTAAAAGCTAGTCATCCAATTAAGTGCTTTAGAACAAGTGAGTACTGTATTCAGTAGGAGTAGGAACCTCTTGTTACCTCACGCTACGATACGATTTGCGATACAAAGCTCACGATAACGATCTGACGATATGGCGATACAACGATTATCGATACATTGATCAGGAAATCATTCTAGGATATTCTACAAACTAATAAAGAGAAATACAAGCTTCTGCTGTGAAATGGAATGAGCTTATCAGTAGTAGACGTCCAATCCGTTTGAATTGGGAGGGTGGCATACCTCCCACTTCAAACGAATTGAACGTCTATGGCTGTCATTGGAAGCCAATGCCAGGCATTGAGGTAATTTGGGGCCATTTACGGTCATTTACCTGATTTTCAGTTACTTCCTGTTGATTTGGGGGTATTTTATGGGTCATTTCCTGTTTATTTTGAGTTACAGAACAGGAAGTGACCTAAGAATCACCCAAATGATTAGGTAGTGACTCAAACTCAACAGGAAATGACCTGTAAATGAACAGCAAGTGAGCTGTAAATGTCCTGAAAAATCGGACAGAATGATTGCGAATGCTCTGGTGTCGAATTAGCACTGCAACGATTAATCGATTAACTCGAGTATTTGATTAGAAAAAAAGATTCAAATTAAATTTTGGTTCTTCCAGTATTCGTTTAATTAAAGTGCCGTTGTAATGGTTTGTTTTGAAAGAGTTTGCATTTATTTTCATTGATTTGGGTGGATGCACTGCCCTCTACCTCATTTCACATGGCTGAATCCATCTGCTCCCTGTTAAGACCAACATAAGCTAAGTTTTTGTTTGCGCTATTTTTTTTAATGCATACGTAATTTAGTTTAAAGTTATATTTAGCCATTTGTTAAGAGCATTGCAAAAAAGCGTTAGCATTTTATAGCACTTAAGCTAGCAGACTTTTGCTATGTAAGTAAGTCAATTGTTCTTTTGTTGTACATAGATCCTCTTTTTTTTTTATATGCCGTGTGAGGCTCAGCTCAGGTATTTTAATTTTTTATGTTCCTTATCCGATTACCGTAATTTCCCGAATATAACGCACACTTTTTTGCCCCAAAATTAACTTGTAAAATCATGGTGCGCATTATAAACAGGAACAGGGATGGAGACAAAAATATAAATATATCATATACATATAAAGACGTTTTTTTTTTTTTTTTTTTAAATTGACACGGCCATGTTGTGTTGAAGAAACGTATGCGGCAATCCGTTGCCGACAATTACAGTACGTGACGTCACTATTTTGTTTCGGTTGTGGCGAGCTAGGAAAGGAGTCGGAGGCGGAGTATCAAACAATCGAGCTAATCCGCGTTGCTTTATTGATATTTAGGCAGCAAAAAAATACTGTAGCAATGTGTGTCTCACATGCAACCCGCGGAATATAACAGGGAATGGGACGTACTACGTCATTGTTTGGACCCGCCTCCATGCTGGCAATATAATTCACTTCCGGGCCGGCAGAGTCAATGCGGATTGTAACGTGTGGTAGTGCTAAGCTAACTCTTTCGGTGTTTTAGAAAGAAAATATGGGTGCTTATTGTTGCGTTACCGGGTGCAACAGCGTCTCCTACGACAAAAAAAGGGGTTAGGAAAAATGGACTCACTTTTCACCGTTTTCCTGCATGGAGGACCAAATATCAGATCACGAAGGTACGACGGATGGCTGGATTGCAGCGGTTCGTCGGAAAAGCATTTCTTATGATCATATTTCTGCTGGAATGAGAGTGTATTCCCCTCATCTCTACTCTTGTAAGTTGAACGATTTATCCGTTTTGGTTTCAATACGTTTTTTGTTTTTTTCTTTACTGTTGTGTAAATCTGCCTCGGTAGCAATGCTAACCTACTCCTCCTCACCTACCTGTTGTGTTACTAGGAAAACCTGCATATGAAATGCTGACAACACATCCCGATTGGTCACCATATCTCTTCTTGGGTTATTCTGAGGTCAAGCGCACCACATCGGAGCGTTATGAGAGGTTGGAAAGGCGAAGAGTGCACGCTGAAACTTCAGTTTGCTCTGCTCTTACAAACACAATTCCAAGTGTTGTTATGAAAAGTCAATAAAATATGAATACCAAAACATGACTTGAACAACTTCTTGACAAACTGTAACTGCTTGTTGTTTACTTCAGGTCTTCATAATAAACAGGTGTAATAATTACAAAGTCAGGTGACTTAATTTTGTTATTCTATTTGGAATATGCATTGACAATTTTTGGACAGTGTTGTAGACAAGAACTGGGACTGATAAGTTGCAATAGATTTATTTCAAGTAATGCAATTTCTCCAATACGATATTTGAATTGACAGTTTAAAATCTTTAAATTAGTGCAAACAAGGCCCACCCTCTGACGGTGGCAGCAAATATTATATAATTATAAGTAATACACAAATACAAGATCACAATAAACGTGTCTTTGTCAAAGCAGTTTAAAACACTATTTAATGGCCTTGGGTAAATTGCCAGACAGGATAAATATGTGCTTTAAAGTTCTTGCATTTCCATTTTAAGTATTGCAAGTACTAGTCTCCAACACAGTATTTGAACTGACAGTTTAAAATCATTTTAGTACAAAATGGCCCACACTCTGGCAGGGGGCAGCAAATATTATAATACATAATACATTATAAAAAGCTATATACTATATAAATACAAGATCACAACAAAACCTGTATTTTTCAAAGCAGTTAAAAAACATCCAGTGGCCTTAGGTAAATAAACGTGTATAAATATGTACTTTACAGTTCTTGCATTTCTATTTTAGGTATTGCAACTTTTCCAACACTATTTGAATTGACAGTCTAAAGTCTACATTATTGCAAATAAGAATATTATAAATTAAAAATAATAATAGAATATATAAATTCAACATTACAATGAAACGTGTCTTTGTCAAAGTGGTTAAAAAAAACGTCACTGGCCATAGTTAAATAGCCAGGCAGAATAAATATGTGCATTAAAGTTCTTGCATTTTCACAAGTTAAAAGCCCGCAGTTCATCGACGAGAAGGGCAGACCCAGATGGCGTCTGCTGCAGGGGCTTGTTTGAGTCCGACACAGGACAAATGGAACCACTCCATTGAACAAATTTTCTTTGTCAAATGATCCAAGAAGAGAGATGGTGACCTATCGGGATGTGTTGTCAGCAGGTTTACCTAGGAACACAACAGGTAGGTGAGTCGTAGTAGGCGAGCATTGCTACCAAGGCAGATTTACACAACGGTGTAAAAAAACACAAACGTATTGAAACCAAAAGTGGATAAATCGTTCAACTTACAAGAGTAGAGATGACAGGAACACACTCATTCCAGCAGAAATATGATCATAAGAAATGCTTTTCCGACGAACCGCTGCAATCCAGCCATCCGTCGTACCTTCGTGATCTGATATTTGGTCCTCCATGCAGGAAAACGGTGAAAAGTGAGTCCATTTTTCCTCACCCCTTTTTTTGTCGTAGGAGACGCTGTTGCACCCGGTAACGCAACAATAAAGCACCCATATTTTCTTTCTAAAACACCGAAAGAGTTAGCTTAGCACTATCACACGTTACAATCCGCATTGACTCTGCCGGCCCGGAAGTGAATTATATTGCCAGCATGGAGGCGGGTCCAAACAATGACGTAGTATGTCCCATTCCCTACCATCTTTCCGGCTGTTCCCTCAACAAAATACCTCCCCCTGGGAACTATACAACGTGCCAACATAAGTTCCGCCGGTGAATTCTGGTATAACTCGCAACACGGTAATACTTCACTCTGATTGGTCGAATGATTTCGTCTGTGTTAAATTCTGTTTTTTTCACTCTTCATCAAGCACAGAATTTAGTTTCTTGAACTCATTTGAGTCAACGTTTATTGCAGCTCCGCAACTGGGACCGGAACAAACGTAACACAACACATACTTTCTGTGTCCGTCAACTATATCTGTCCCTCGGGAAACTCAAATCCAAATAACAATAGTTCCTATTGTTACATTCTAGTCAACAGCGATGCGCTCTTCTGATTTCCGACCTAAATCACCACTTTTATTTTACCGTATCAATCCATGGAAGAAACATTTATTCATCATGATGAAACGAGCAAGTTATACAGCAGCCTTTAAAAGAAAAGTCACATCTGTTTTGTTTTCTCCTGGATTCTGGTAAGTTGAAGAAGTTGTCAGATCATATTATTACCGTACATATTGTCAGTTTACAGTAATGTTTTAAACTACCAATGTGCTATGCTTGTGCTGTGTTTTACCAGTCAGTAAAATGACATTTCTGTAACTGTATACGAGCATTTATAGTTGTATTTATTAGCGCTAAAATTATGGTGCGTGTTATACACGGGTACAATAATTTTCCCTAGATTTTACAAGTAAATTTGGGGTGCGCGCGCCTTACATTCAGGAAATTACGGTACTCGATTATTCGAAGTAAATAGTTCTTCGATTTTTATTTTTTTAAAACACTGACACCTTTTTAAAACGATATCTCGATTCTTGGCAGGAGCATATCGATAAGCTTTTGGGATACAAAGTATCACGATATATCACCATTTCGATATTTTGTCACACCCTCCTAGTATTCAGTGAAATAAATACTGCGTTGACAGATTCGCCCACATTCATCACCATTGTTGACATGTTTTATTACACAAAACAGATGTCGATTTTTAAGCCAGACAAAGGTGATGCGTGATTATGCCGTTTATTTTCACTTGAGTTGCGGTTGAGCTGTAGTGTAAGGACGCAGCAGATTTTGTAAATGAGTCAGTCAGAAAACTTGTACAATTTGTTTTGGTTCGTGAATGGTTATCCATCACAGCTGGGGTAGGCTAGAGCTCACTGCTGTAGACAGCCACAGAAAATGGATGGAGGAATTACTCACTATAGTCTTCATAAGATCCTGTATGAATACTGCAATTTTTTTTCTTTCTAAATAAAAGGTATATAAATAATAAATCATTATAGCCTAAAGGCACCCCCGGCAAAGTTTTAGACAGCTTGCAGCACTATTGAGTGATGTTTTTGCCAAATAATCCCCTGTTTACTTTATCATGCATGCTCACTAGTGCGAGGCTTTGTGTCACTGTCAGGCTGTACCACAGAGACACTGTTGGTGGTGGTGATATGCAAAAGAGGCAGCGGAGTAAGCGCAGGAGCGACTGTTAAGACAATAGCATAAAGAAACTCATACACTGTGCATGTGTGGCTGCAAAAAAACAGACATTAATGCCGAAATTGTAACTACTGTATGATTTCATGACCTAGTAAAAACTTCTCAGATACAGACAACAACCATTGTCAGAGTTATCTTCTCACACACTTGTGCAGAATAGAGGACAGAAGCTGTATTGCACATGCTTTGCTAGCACAGTGGTACCTCGACATACGATCCTTTCGACATCCGACATAAAATTTGATGCAATGTCGCATTGCATTGTTTTCCTGAAATTTGGACGCACGGCGGATTTTCTTGTGAGACAAATTAATATAGGTCCCAAGAAGGTTAGTGCAGTTGGTGAAAAAAAATTAAAAAGTTTACGCTTACCACTGAATTTGAGAAGAAAATTATAAAAAAATATGAGCGTGGTGTGCGCGTCAGTGAACTGGCTCGACAATACGGCCGGAATATGTGTACGATCTCGAGGACGACTCTCATTATTATTAGTATTATTGTTACATCAGGAAGGGGGTCGTTAGCTTTGTCAGTTTTTTTTAATTATTTTTTAAAATTATTTATTTCAGAACACAACACAACCTCTGCCCGCCGTAGCCGACGCCAACAACAACAAAACACAACCGCCACATTAGAACCCAATATGTTACATTATAATTATATTATTATTATTCCGATTTGTATTTATAATTGGTTTGTTTTGTGTAATTGCTATTTGTAATTATACCTGCAGTATTTATTAAGGATTTAGCGTAGGTTTTTGGGCTGTCGAATTATTTCTTTTTATTTTTTTTTCCTAACATGTCCCGTTCAGCTGCTTGACACGGATAAGTGAAATTTGAGTGTCCGAATGGTCTGAATAGTTTTAATGTATCATCTCGGATAATGACACACTATCCTAGGTGATTTTTACTTACAAACCTGGTCCTGGAACAAATTAAATTCGTACGTAGAGGTACCACTGTGTTGCAGATGACCTTTGTCAATATCTACATAGAGAATTTGTGGATTAATCAAGTCTGTCACTAATATCCCCTGATAGAGTAGTACTCTTTTGTCTTAATATACAATATGTCAATGAAAAATCCTTGATAAATGTAAAAGAGTTCAACACTAACTGAGAGTGTCATCTTGTGCCATGTGACCATGAAACCTTATGTCACTGTGCAACTAGTTGATTATACACCTTTACTAACCACTATAATGCCATGATGTGACCACTTATTCTTTTGTCACTGTGAAACTAGTTCATTGTGCACCATTGTTAACCACAGTGTGCCTTAATTAACAGGGTCGTAGTCTGCCTCTCAAAGTGCTACCTAAATCTTACAAATAGATTGGGTTGTAGTGCAGTCTGCCAATCTCCAACTGAATTCACATCGCTGCAGTTTATTGTATGGCTGATCCATACCACGCAGAAGAAAAAACTCCATCGCCATTTTCGACCACCCAATGTTTTCACATGTGCGCTATTAGCCGGACAGAATGAGTTAATGTCTGAGTCATTAGCAGACACAGGTACCTTGCTGTTCTTTGCTTGTTTGTCAGAACTTTTCCAACACTCCAAATCTATGGTCTCTTGTTGCAGGCTGTACAAATTACACCTACATTAAGACATTCTGTATGTGAACAGCCTTTAGGCACATTACAGTACAATAAGTGTGGTGCATTAATGTACAGCAATGGAGCAGGGGGTATTAATCCAAAGAGGCTTGCCATTGTTTGAGCCACTACTTGTATGCTATATTGGCCCTGAAATACCTTAATGGTCCCAGCTGTGAGGCAGTATGTGCACTATTCCTGCATCAGTGCCTTTAAACACCTCAGTCATCATTGTGCAGCACTGGTGTTTATTTAAATGGATTCGGCCTGCTTAGGCTGTAAAGAGAGCGGCATAAAACACAGAGGGCCTTGTGAATTAGCAGCAATAAAGCGTCGAAGGCGCTGCGCCGAGGTGGGCCAAACTAGGCCACGCAGGGCCGTCAAATCCCTGAGCTCGTCTCCCAACAACCTACTGAATTCCAGCTAATTGTCCCTCCTTGTCATGCCTGTTTACTCAAGCCTCACCACTCTCTTTGCCGTAATGGATTCAGGGGCCCGACAAGCCATGTTTGATTGATTTCTCTTCCTGACCATCAAGTGGAAGGACTCCTGGCTGTGTGCCAACTGTACAGTGGGGCTGTCACTGCCGTGTATGTGTGTGTAAGCGAGTGCGTGCAAAGACGGAGGCACTATAGCATAACCGCTGTGCTATAACTTGATGGTAGGATACAGCGGCATGTTGCCCAGAGGGTGTCATTAACATTTAGTAACAGCCCCAGCATCGGCCACAGTGACTCTGCTTAGGTGTGTTTAACCTTTATACATGGAGGGATGCCGCGGCGAGGACTAGATGCGACGAACGTGGTGCAGTACTAACATGTAAAATTAATTTTGTTATAAGTACGATATTGCGTGTATAGTTATGAAAGTCAAGTTATAATGCATGAAAAGTTGTGACGTTCCGTTCTTTTCAGTGTAACTTGGTGCAGTTGTTTTATGTATGTCAGCGGTCAAGCTATTCTCTTGGCACATTGGGGGCCCGCGGATCGCCTCAGTTAAGATGATAGATCTAAGTCGGCCCCTCAGAGAGGTCAGTTTCAGTTCACGACCGGGAAGTTAAACTTGTTTCGTTGCATCTGGAAGCAGCTTTTCCCAAATATTAGCTCAGGAAACAAGATCAGTGTCTGGTCATTTTTTTCTTTATAGGATGGCTGATTGATGGAATAAAATCAGTCAGTTTTATCTATACACCGCGAATTCACAACAGACATTATCACTAGGGTTGTTCCGATGATGATTTTTTGCTCCCGATCCGATCCCGATCGTTTTAGTTTGAGTATCTGCCGATCCCGATTTTTCCCAATCCGATTGCTTTTTTTTTTTGCTCCCGATTCAATTCCAATCATTCCCGATATTTTTTCCCGATCATATACATTTTGGCAATGCATTAAGAAAAAAATGAATAAAACTCGGACGAATATATACATTCAACATTCAGTACATAAGTACTGTATTTGTTTATTATGAGAATAAATCCTCAAGATGGCAGTTACATTATTAACATTCTTTCTGTAAGAGGGATCCACGGATAGAAAGACTTGTAATTCTTAAAGGATAAATGTGACTTTGTATATTGTGACTAAATATTGCCATCTAGTGTATTTGTTGAGCTTTCAGTAAATGATACTGTCGCCATTTAACTGTTCTGCCCAAATGCATGATGGGATGTGCAACCATGACTGTCCGTAGTGGCACCAATTGATATATCTTCTCTGCGTTGGGAAATAACATTGGGTGTTAAGTAAAAGATCAACTACTACCTTTCTTCCCCACATTGTTTCCCACAATATTTCTAATTGTTGAGAGAGGGATTTTAAGGCTTTAGCCAATTAAATAAAGGCTCCAAAGACTGCCAAAATTCACTCTACTCATTTTACGCTGCCTTTTAGCTCTATATATGGGTAAAACGGCGCCATTGAAGATTGAACGTGTCAATGCGTGAGTGGGTCGTGCAGCGCATGTGTTAATTGCGTTAAATATTTTAACGTGATTAATATTTTAAAAATTAATTATCGCCGTTAACGCGATAAATTTGACAGCCCTACTTTAAGCCAAAACTAAAGACTCTGGATGAGTGTAAGACATTTTGTCTGTAACGTTAAATACAATTAGAAAACGATTTAATTAAGAAATATATATATATATCAAAAAAAGGCATGTCCGATATTTTTTTGCCGATTCTGATACTTTGAAAATGACGTGATCGGACCCGATCGATCGGGATTATCAATCAGGACATCTTTAATTTTCTCGAAGCATTGCGTTTACGTAATGCTTTGGTAGAGCTGAAACAATTTCTTGAATAATTCGAGTAACTTGATTCTAAAAATTGATTGAGGCATTTTTTCTTCCTTAAGGAATCGGTTAATTTTGCTAGCTGTAAACATGATGTATTGCCCGCACTACTTATATTACATCACAACGCACTGACGATGTGTGTAGAGGAAGAAGGGAGAAGCAGCGCATAAATTTGATTTCAACCACGCATAAATATAGAGGTAACAACGAAGAAGCTAACGAAGGCGAAGAGAAAGGCATCAAGAAAAAGCAGAAAAAATCAAAAGTATGGCAGCATTTCAAGCTGGAGACCAAGGCGAACATTGTTTTACGTATTTACTGTAAGACAGCGCTTGCATTGCACTACCCCGCCCGACTACCCGCGGCCCCGCGACCAATGACCGCCCCTGAAACCCGAGCCGGGCGCCACCGCACGACCCGTCCGCTTAGCCACCGCTCCACTGAAGGAATCACGTTTACTCCGAGAGCGAAGGAGTGATACTCGGGACAAGGTAAAATCAGTGGTGTTACCAGGACGCCAGGTGTGGGTGGGCATTAGTCTTACCTGGGGGGGTAAAAAAAAAAAAAAAAGCTACTGCACCTTAAAACATGTTGTGTTTTCTCCTTGAGATAATTGTTGTTGTGATTTGGTCCAAACCAGGGGTCCCCAAACTACGGCCCGCCTCCACATTTGGTCCGGCCCCCTAAACAATTAAAAAAAAAAAAATTATATTATATTTTATTATATTTAGGGCTGTCAAAATTATCGCGTTAACGGGCGGTAATTAATTTTTTAAATTAATCATGTTAAAATATTTGACGCAATTAACGCGCATGCCCCGCTCAGATTAAAATGACAGGAGTGTAATGTCCGCTTGTTACTTGTTTTTTGTTGTTTGGCGCCCTCTGCTGGCGCTTGGGTCCAAATGATTTTATGGGTTTGGGGAGTGAGCATGGTGTAATGACATCAACAATGGCGAGCTACTGGTTTATTTTTTTTGATAGAAAATTTTACAAATTTTAATAAAACGAAAACATTAAGAGGGGTTTTAATATAAAATTTCTATAACTTGTAAAGTTTTTCTATCCATGGATCGCTTTAAGAGAATGTTAATAATGTTAATGCCATCTTGTTGATTTATTGTTATAATAAATAAATACAGCACTTATGTACTGTATGTTGAATGTATTTATCCGTCTTGTGTCTTATCTTTTCATTCCAACAATAATTTATAGAAAAATATGGCATTTTAAAGATGGTTTGAATTGTGATTAATTACGATTAATCAATTTTTAAGCTGTAATTAACTCGATTAAAAATTTTAATCGTTTGACAGCTCTAATTAATTATATTATATTAAATTATATTACATATTACGGTATATTATATTTTTATTTTATTTACTTTTATTCCGTGAAGAATCCAGAAAGGGTTATTTGATTGTGGTTTTCTGAAAAACAATACATTTTTACATTTAGGCACTCCTGCAATCGTCACACTTTTTCTGTTACAAACTGACCACGGCCCTTCATCAGAGAAGGGAAGAGTTATGTGGCCCTCACAGGAAAAAGTTTGGTCTAAACAAATAAAAATTGATTTGATTTTATTTGACATAGAACACATCCATAACTGAACAGTACAGTACAATGTTTTTTTAGGTAACCTTATGTGGTTCCTCGGTTTTATTATTATTATTATTATTATTATAGTTTGTTCCGCAGCCCCTTTGAGCTCAATTTGACCCCCTTAGAATGCACTAAAATGGCCAGGCAGGTCAAGACAGGTGCAATCTTTGATACCGTGTAAAGACAAATTCCAAATACACTATGTAGCGCCCCCTAGCAGTCATTATTTGTCCCGCCGACGCGTTGAGCCCTACTTTGACCCTCTCAGAATGCTTCAAAACTCACCAAACTCAATAGCCAGGTGAACACTTTAATGTAAAAAATCTAAATATGCGTAAATGTGTGTAGCACCCCCTAGGAACAAAACCAACATTTCTTTTTTTTTGTTTTTTTTGTTTTTTTTGTTTTAAGGTGAAAGAGGAGGTAACAACGCAAAGGTTAAAACTTCATCATCAGTACTATATGAATGGGATACCATACGCGGTGCCCAGACTGCCGTTAGTACTCCATCCAGTTTTCTTTGGGTGGGCAGAGCATGTCCGTGCCCACCCCTGCCCTCGGTAAAATTAAGTTAACGTAGCACTAATAAATAAGATTAACATTACCGCACCTCGCTAACGTAACGTTAGCCCTGTGGAGGGCTAGGTTTCTATTAATTATGACTACTGTCGATGCGTGGTTAATGTGTCTTAAGTTTTTTAAGTGAAAGCATTGAATTTGTTGTTTTTTGTTCTAGTCACATCTGAGATGCAATTTTTGGCATTTTTAAACAATGTGCATCTAAAATAAAGACATTGATTGTCTAAAAATGGTTCAATATTAGGTTAAATGTCTTTTCTCATGTACTGTATATTTATAATTGCTCTTTACCTAAAAAAAAATGTTTTCTCCAACTACTCGATTAATCGATGGAATTTTCAGTAGAATATTCGACACCAATTCGATAGCTGCTGATGTTACGCTACCAGCAGGTCAAGAATCTCATGTTTCATAGTACGTAAAGTGGCTCCAATTTGATGTCCAGTTTTAATCCACAAATAACATGATATCAATTGACCACTGCTTTACAGAATCGATAAATACATTGGACACATTTAGTACTTTCTTCTCTAGAGCCATTGCGTTATTACCTTGCATATGTTACAAAGGAATCAACATCCTCAGTTTTTGTGCATGAGTGTGACAACGAGCACTTCTCAGTCATTATCGCCGAATAAATAAGCAGGTTTATCCGGCTGAGTGGCTTTCAAAGTTGTTAATTTGCAAAAATGTGTCAGTTATATATGTATATGCATATATATTGGAAAAAGATCTCAGAGCCACATCATTAAGCTTCACTCTCAACAGCAATTAATTAGATCCCTTATAAAGCACCTTTTCCCCAACGTATTGCATTACCTAAACTTTGAATCTTCACTCTAAGTCAAATGGTAGTTAACTGTGATCAGTGCCAGCGTGCCTTTACATCAGGCAGAAAATATCCATCGAATAGTACAACATTGTGTATGATTTAAAGCCACGGTGAATTATGAAGCACGGTTAAATAAAAGGGTGGGGAATAATCCACAGCTGTCGCTATACATTGATTGATGGGCATCACCAGGTATGTGTGGGTGTGTGCGTGCATAATTACAGACAGACATGTATTAGAACCATTACTCGAGAGGAAATCTCTTTATGAGGTACGCTATGATTAATGTAGTGCATCAAAACACTCTTCAGTGTATCAAATAACATGAAAAATATGGTGGTAATAATGTCTTTGAGTACTAATACATCAACAAGTTGAGTGAAAAAATTCTAATCATTGCGAGAGATGTCGATGCACCAGTATGTATGGCGTTATCAAGAGTAATGTCAGTAGTAATGCACGAACTGTCGGTATTTATAGTTTTATTGTACATTTGTGCAGGGGTGAAAGTGGGCCAGAACGGTCAGGAACGCAGTTCCGGTATAAGATTCAGGGCCGGAATGCTGTTCCGGTACACGGTGCTTTGATTCCAAAAATATGACGGCAACTGTCAAAACGTTACGTAAGAAAAAAAAAAAGCCCCGCTGCCACACATGCATCTCAAAGAAGAAAACAATCTACTAACATCAGATTTACATACACAAGTGTTAACAACAAGCATAATAAAGTGCTTGTGTAGCGTAATCAGTTTCCACCAATATTTATTATTTATTTTATTCCACGGACGGCATGGAGGTTTCCCTAGCTGCTGCAGTTATCCGAGTCTGACGATGATGAGTCATGTCAATGTGCGAATGCACGCAGCAAAGCCAAACGCCTGGACTCATTTATCCGTTTAATTGGCTGACATACTGACATGTGATCAGCAGAGATAGCTAGCTAGTGCATGTTTTCTGGAACAGCAACAACAACAACAAAAGGTTTTTTGAATTGATGCGACAAAAAAAAAGGGCAATGCAACAGAAAATGGATCAAATCTTTAAGAGCAAGGAAAGAGTTGAGGAGGCTTATTTATCATATTTAGTTTTCGTTGCTCTGATGGGGAGGTTCAGAACATCTTAGCTGTCAATGTGCACTTTGGACTCATACAGTGTGGAGAACAAGTAGTTGATCATTTATGTTAGGCTACTTATTCAGTTCCTTATGATTTAAAAAATTAAATGTTTGCGCGATCTTCAATATATATTCCATTTCACTCTGCATGATAGACGTCATTTGTATTTTTCTGAATGTACGTTACTTATATGTTTATTATTAAAAAAAAAAGCAAAAGTAAATGTTGACATTAACTTTTAATATACATCATGTGTTCTTAAGTAGTTAAAATTAGATTTGGCATTTAGTATGTGAGGAAATGAGGGAAAATAAAAATTAGGAGATGTTGGTTAGAGTTATTGCTGTTTTTGTTAACTTTTATCTTGCAATTGAAAAAATAAAATTTTGAATAAAAATCAGTTTTTGTATGTGTTATAGAAATAACTGTGCCAAAACAGTTTTCTATGCATTTCAGTAGTTTTAGGAGGTTTGCCCCCCCCACCAAAGAAAATAAAAATAAATAAATAAATAAATAAACAAAATGTCTGGCTCCGTGGCAACCTTCACATCGGGGAGTTCCTGCAAGAAATTCTAGCCACTTTCACCCCTGCATTTGTGTGAACTAAAATGCATGTGCTGATTACCGGTTTCAAGGTATACCGTCATATAAAAACGTCAAGGTTTTAAATCCTCAAAAATGGTCATACCGTCCCTAAGGTATTAGCTATTTTTTATGTCCCAAAAATGCATGGAGAAATCCATCGCTTGTAAGTCTCAACCCTCCCCCACTGGTTGTTGCCCAGTGTCAATGAGTCAGCTGTGCTACACGATGGCTGGAGGAGGTGAAACTCCTGAACTTTTTCCCCCCATCAAAGAAAACGAAATCGCTGGTATGGCAATACTTCGGCTACAGAAAAGTTACATACGGTTTAGAGAAGCGCCAACCGACATGTAAAACCTGTTTGCGGAGGGTGGCTGCCGAGGAGGCAATACCTCCAATTAGGGCTGTCAAACGATTAAAATTTTTAATCAAGTTAATCACAGCTTAAAAATTAATTAATCGTAATTAATCGCAATTCAAACCATCTATAAAATATGCCGTATTTTTCTGTAAATTATTGATCGAATGGAAAGATAAGACACAAGACGGATATATACAGTCCACATACTGTACATAAGTACTGTATTTGTTTATTATAACAATAAATCAACAAGATGGCATTAACATTAACATTCTGTTAAAGCGATCCATGGATAGAAAGACTTGTAGTTCTTAAAAGATAAATGTTAGTACAAGTTATAGAAATTTTATATCAAAACCCCTCTTAATGTTTTCGTTTTAATAAAATGTGTAAAATTTTCAAACAAAAAATAAACTAGTAGCTCGCCATTGTTGATGTCAATAATTACACAATGCTCAGATCCTGAAACCCATAAAATCAGCCGCAGCCAAGCACCAGCAGAGGGCGACAAAATACCAAAAAACACAAGTGACATGACACTGTGCTGTCATTTTAATCTGTTTGAGCGGGGCATGTGCGTTAATTGCGTCAAATAATTTAACGTGATTAATTAAAAGAATTAATTACCGCCCGTTAACCCGATAATTTTGACAGCCCTACCTCCAATATGATTTTGCATTCATGCAAAATTGAAGGTTAGTAAACACCGTCATGAACGTTTCCCACCAGCCACAAGAGTTAACTCCAGCGTGTTTAGTGTGTCTAGCGGTGGAAAAAAATGTTGTTGTTTTTTCCTCTGGCAACTGTCTGTGTTGAGAAAGACATAATTTAAACATGATACGAGTCATACACACATGCTTTTTATGGAAAAATAATTCAATTATTTTTGCTGTGATGGTATTAATGTTGAGCGGTTTGCTAAAGGACTGCATTTATTTTAATTTTATTTAGAATATTTCAGGTTTTTTTTGTGATTAAAAAAAAAAATACATATTTTAACTTAACATGATACTTATGTTCCAATTTGCTCATATGTTATGGAAAATAAAAATCCTGTTCAATGGAAAAAAGTTTTTGGATGAACACTGAACTAAACCCTGTCAAACACCAGGCGCGAAACTTTTAATTAACCTTGACTCATTTGTCAAATTCAAAATTATACAACATCAGGGAAGCCAACTTTGTGAGTTCAACTGCAGTTCAAATGAACATTTGCTGTTATTCTTTTGAATTCTAGGTTTCAGCAGTTTATAAGCTCTGAGGATGAAGTTTTTCTTAAAAAAAGAAGAAAAAAAGTCAACGTATCCACACAGGAAGTAAATGATGCACTCGAGTCAAAGATTGTTCACGAAGTGCTCAAAGTAGAGAAAAAGCGCATAGTATAAACACAATGAGATGCACAGAGGCAGTTTGAAGAGCCAGACCAAGACAGACGGTCCCTAGTGGATTGATTACAAATGCTGCAAGTTGTTTTTTTTTTTTTTTTCCCCCACCAGCACATTCAAAGAGGGATTCTAATTCAAAGTAACACAACACACCCACTTTCATCTTTTTGAGATTGGTCTCTGATGGAGGTACCTGCTTTGGTTTGTGAGAGCAGCTAAATGCAACGTGGAAAAATCACTTTTCAAGCAAAGAAAATGGTTAAACAGAAAGGAAATTGCTGTTTGTTTAACAGGGACGTGACAGCTATAATCGGCGTTTGTTATCTTGCTAAATTAAAAATGTTACCGAAGGCGTCAGCTCGGCAGAAAGACGACACGTTTCAATCCATGTGTAAATGAATGTGTATTCAGGTACACTGCAAATTTGATTCTCTTTACAATTCCCAACGATCTGACAGAAGTGAAGGAGGCAGGATGTGTGATCACACCCCAAAGTGTGAGAGAGAAGCATCTTTGCAGCAGAAAAACTGGGATTATTCCTAACTATACATTTGAAAAATTGAGAGCATTTGTCACTTGCCTGCTGTTTCGCATCAACCTTTTTAGTCACACTATACACGATTAATTTAATATTTGGTTAATTGGTTGATTATTTCTTGATTCAGTAAGGAATAGATTTAAAAATAAACATTTTTGATTTTTCATCCATTTTGTAAAAAGCATCATCGGGAAAAAAAAAAAAAATCATTATCAGAAAATGTATAAAAACCATGCCAAATTTATACACACATTATTATATATATACCGTAGTTTCATATATATATATATATATATATATATATAGACTGTGTATATCTACATGGTGGTATGAAAAACCCAAACTTTTTAGAATTTCTCACATTTCTGCATAAAATCATCAAATGTGATCTGGTCTTTGTCAAAATCACACAGATGGAAAAAAACCTGTCTGCTTTAACTAAAACCACCCCAAAATTTACAGGTTTCCAAATTTTAATGAGGATAGTATTCAAACAATCACAGAAAGGGGAAAAAATAAGTGAACCATCACATTTAATATTTTCTGCCCCCGCCACCCCCTTCTTGGCAGCGATAACTTCAACCTGACACTTCCTGTAGCTGCGAATCAGTCTGGCAGATCGATCAGGACAAATCTTGGCCCATTCTGCTCTACAGAACTGCTGTAGTTCAGTCAAATTCCTGGGATGTCTAGCATGAATTGCTGTCTTTAGGTCATACCACAGCATCTCAGTGGGGTTAAAGTCTGGACTTTGACTTGGCCACTCCAGAATGTGTATTTTGTTCTTCTGAAACCATTCTGAACTTGATTTACTTCTGTAATTTGGATCATTGTCTTGTTGCTGCATCCGTCCTCTTTTTAGCTTCAACTGTCTGACAGACGACCACAGGTTTTCCTGCAAAACATCCTGATAAGCAAGATTGCAAGTTGTTCAGGCCATGAGGCAGCAAAACCGCCCCTAATCATGATGCTCCCTCCACAATGCTTCACGTAGGGGATGAGGTGTTGATGTTGTGAGCTGTTCCATTTTTTCCTCCTCACATGACATTGTGTGTTACTCCCAAACAATTCAACTTTTGTTTAATCAGTCCAGAAAATATTTTGCCAAAACTTCTGTGGAGTGTCCAAGTGCATTTTTGCAAACATAAACGAGCAACAATATTTTTTTAAACAGCAGTGGCTTCGTCTGTGGAGTCATCCCATGAACACAATTCTTGGCCATCGTTTTACATATATTTGATGTGTGCATAGAGATATTGGACTGTGCCAGGGATTTATGTAATTCTTTAGCAGACAATCTAGAGTTCTTTTTTTTTTTTTTTTTTTTACCTCTGAGTATTCCGCGCTGGACTCTTGGCATCATCTTTGGTGGACGGCCACTTCTTGGGAGAGAAGCAACAATGTCAAACTCTCACCATTTGTAGACAACTTCTCTAACTGTTGATTGATGAACTTCCAGACTTTTAGAAATGGTTTTGTATCCTTTCCCAGCTTTATACAAATCAACTATCCTTAATCGCAGGTCTCTTCAGGCAGCTCTTTTGACTGAGCCATGATGCACATCAGACAATGCTTGTCATCAAGACATTTCTTACCGGGTGTGTGTTTTATAGTGGGTAGGGCATCATTAAACAACTCATCAGTGATTGGGCACCAGTGTTGGGAATAACGCCGTTAGAAATAACGCCGTTACATAATGGCGTTATTTTTTTTCAGTAACGGGGTAATCTAACTAATTACTTTTTCCGCCGTTATAACGCCGTTATCGTTACTGACGGTCAAAAGCGGTGCGTTACTTACTCAACTCTGAATAAATTAAAGAAACTACCAGCCATGTCGAGTCTACTCTCTGCTCTGTTGATTTGTCATCCAAGACTCGGGGTGCGTTCAGGTTTGAGAATAGCGCACGTACTTCTGACATCCAAGCTGTTTGTCCCTGCTCATTCAATTTGACAATGCTCTCCAAAGCTTGCTAACATTTCCGTGTTTGCTACACCTGAATGCTAGCCTCGTTCCCATTCCCCACTGTCAGCCAGCAAGAATGCTGCTTGCAGCTTGAGGACGGCAGATGCTTTGAGGGTGATGTGAAGTGTAGGGGAACGAGTCTACCTGAATGCAGCCCCTCGAGAGATGCGATGGAGGTGATTGTGATTGGCTGAGGGTTACAGTCATGTGTCGTGGTAAGACAATCAGAGCAGAGTTTTCACACGCAAACCGGAACAGCGCGTGCGGCAAACACGCACACGCAAAACAGATGCATCAGGATGGCCTCGCTTTCAGAGGAAAAATGGTCCTTTAAGAAGTGGAAATATAGACACTATTTTAAGTTGGTCGAAATTAAAGAAAAGAACCTGCATGTAATGTGTAATTTATGTCCCGGGGCAAAGGTTTTGTCGACATCTGTGGTAAGCAATTCAAATCTTTATATTGTTGAACTGTTTACTTTTGTTGTGTTGTGTGAAAATACTTGAAGTACAGTAGCATATGTCTACTTGAGCAGTTTTCTGACTAGAGATTGTGATTTATGCTACAGAAGGAAACTCACTTTATATTGTTTTACTATTGACTTTTGTTAACAAAATACTTGAAGTACAGTAGGCTATGTCTACTTGACCAGTTGTCTCAGGTTGTGAGAGATTTAATTTCTTAAACTCACTTGATATTCTTTACTGCAGATTGTTATTTTATTATATTGGTTACTGTTTATTTTTGTTGCACTTCAAGATTAGGATAAATCTGTTGCTGGTGAGGTGCAATAAATATTACAAAGTTCTATAACACAACTACCTGTCTGTTCTTTTCTATTCAACTGACTTGAATATTTCTCAGAAAATTTCAAATTCTTTAACATACAACAACTTCTTTTTCAAGTAACGGAAATAGTTACTTTCCCTGTTAACTAGTTACTTTTACTATAGAGTAATTCAGTTACTAACTCAGTTACTTTTTTGAAGAAGTAGTGAGTAATGTAGCTAATTATTTTTTTTAAAGTAACGTGCCCAACACTGTTGGGCACACATCTGACTTGTTTGGTAAAAATTGGTTTCAATTGCTCTTTAAGTCTCCTTAGGCAGAGGGTTCACTTACTTATTTTTTCCCCTTCTGTCATTTTTTGCATGCTATCCTCATTAAAACATGAAAACCTATAAATGTTTGGGTGGTTTTAGTTAAAGCAGACAATGTATTTTCATCTGTGTGATTTTGACAAAGATCAGCTCACATCTGATGGTGATTTTATGGAGAAATGTGAGAAATTCCAAAAGCTTCTGATACTTTTTCATACCACTGTATATATCTATGCCTACACACACATTGCAGATACCAAATGATCTATGGCCCAATACAGACCCACAGGCCTGTCATTTGGGACCCCTTATACAGAGGTGCACGCACACACCTACCCACAAACACAAAGTGTTAAGGGTAAATAAGCACTTTCACATCCATTCGGGTCAAGCGCTCCTCATATTTGATCTGCCTGTCTGTGCCTCACTGGTTTAAATTACTCTTATGGTAATTTTGGAGAAACTATACATTTAAAGGAGCCCATTTTCGGAGGCCAGGAAGAGATACTGGGGGTTTGGGTCAGAATACCTCATGCACCCATTTCCCGCTATGCACCATCATACACCTGCTGAGCTGCCTTTTCAAACCAAGTTGGCCTGGCTTGCTTTTATATTCACTGCTCATTTAAGTGATAAAATAGGAGGCAAAAGAGAGCCGTCAGACAGCCGAATAGTGTGGGCCGGCAAAATAAGGCTCTCTCACCAAGGATGCGCATCATCTGAAGGCATATCGCAGCAGGATCCAAGCCAGCAACCCCCCAAAAAGAAAAAGACTTTCATATAGATTCACTCTTAATCTCTTCTTTCCTACCAACACATTTTTTCTCCTCTCCTTTCCAATCTCACTCTGTCTCCCACCTCATCTTCTAATCCAGCCTGAGGGCAGAGGAGTGTGTGTGAGAGAGGAAGGATGAGCCGGTGTTAGCCTCGCTCTAACCCCTGGCTCCACGCACACACCCGTAAAACACAGGTCTATCAACATATATGTACACACACAGCTTGCATCCACCTACGCAGACTGAAACGAACACACGCGCGCGCGCGCACAAACGCTGGCATAGGCGGCAAGGTGAAGGCCTGCATTGCCTGTGATTAGGGGTGCAAGGGCTACGACCCAGGTGCAGGGGTTGGACGCCGCATGTATTATACATAAAACAATGAATCTTTGGAGAAAATTGTAATGCAAACACAAAATGAAATATTCATGCCACACGGTTGCGTGGTTCACCTCTTTTTTGCTCTTTAACCAGATAAGATCCACATGGGGTTAAAGCGGAGGTAAATGAGACAGAGAGGGAGGAGAGCCGGGCAGAAAAGGCAGAAGTAACGAAGTGAAGCATGAAATCATGGTTGGCTTGTGTAATTTAGCTGTGGGATGGAGCTCGCTGGTTGGAGTCTCCGTCCCCTCAGGCCTGCTTTGAACAAACGCACACACATGCTGACACACACCAGCGCTTCATGAGAAAACACCAAACAAATATATTGCTAATAATTAATGCGCTGGATTTCGCTTATCCTCACTGGCCCTTTTCAAATCTCTTCAGGGGCATTTCTTATACTTTTCTTCGCAATTTCTTTCAAACACTGCATGGTTATTTGTAACGATACACTCAACAAAGGGAAAAAAGAAGTGCTTTTTGTTATCATCACTACACAAATCAATTAAGTGTTTGTGTTGACTGTCAAAAGCTCTCTCGTCTCCACCATTATAGATCCAAGAAAATTTCAATGGCATTTGACGACAGGCACCTGGAGAAGAGACTGTTTTTTTTATCACCAAATTTTCTGTGTGGCTACTAACAAGCTAACATATTCTTACTTGGGTGCATTTAAGCAATAGCGTACCACACGAATGCTATTTTTAGACCCCAATACTGAGTGACGTGACCATCGTAAACCGGAAGGGGGTCGACCTAGACGCACGCTTGCTCGCATACAATCCATGCTAGTACTGCTTGTTTTTTGCCGGTAATCTTTCAAAAAAGAACATGCCTAGTCAGAGGAAAAAATCTGAACAATGGATCAACTTGTGTGGACGACCAAAAGACCAGTTTAACGCCAGCAAGTAGAAGCCATTCACCATTATATGCAGCAAACATTTTGTTGGGGGCCATGGTCCTAAAGATGACAATGCTGATCCATTGCCTGTCACAGCCTGCCTCGAAGAAGTCAGCCATTTTGATATTTTCACTTACAGTGGGGCAAATAAGTATTTAGTCAACTACTAATTGTGCAAGTTCTCCCACTTGAAAATATTAGAGAGGCCTGTAATTGTCAACATGGTTAAACCTCAACCATGAGAGACAGAATGTGGGAAAAAAAAAGAAAATCACATTGTTTGATTTTTAAAGAATTTATTTCCAAATCATGGTGGAAAATAAGTATTTGGTCAATACCAAAAGTTCATCTCAATACTTTGTTATGTACCCTTTGTTGGCAATAACGGAGTCCAAACGTTTTTTGTAACTCTTCAAAAGCTTTTCACACATTGTTGCTGGTATTTTGGCCCATTCCTCTATGAAGATCTCCTCTAGAGCAGTGATGTTTTGGGGCTGTCGTTGGGCAACACGGACTTTCAACTCCCTCCGCAGATTTTCTATGGGGTTGAGACCTGGAGACTGGCCAGGCCACTCCAGGACCTTGAAATGCTTCTTACGAAGCCAGTCCTTTCTTTGCCCTGGCTGTGTGTTTGGGATCATTGTCATGCTGAAAGATCCAGCCACGTCTCATCTTCAATGCCCTTGCTGATGGAAGTAGATTTTCACTCAAAATCTCTCGATACATGGCCCCATTCATTCTTTCCTTTACACAGATCAGTCGTCCTGGTGCCTTTGCAGAAAAACAGCCCCAAAGCATGATGTTTCCACCCCCATGCTTCACAGTGGATATAGTGCAATTCCGTATTCTTTTTCCTCCAAACAAGAGAACCTGTGTTTCTACCAAAAAGTTCTATTTTGGTTTCATCTGACCATAACACATTCTCCCAGTCCTCTTCTGGACCATCCAAATGCTCTCTAGCGAACCGCAGACGGGCCTGGATGTGTACTTTCTTCAGCAGGGGGACAGGTCTGGCAGTACAGGATTTGAGTCCCTGGCGGCGCATTGTGCTACTGATAGTAGCCTTTGTTACTGAGGTCCCAACTCTCTGTAGGTCATTCACTAGGTCCCCCCGTGTGGTTCTGGGATTTTTGCTCCATTTTGACGCCACGGGGTGAGGAGGGAGTTGAAAGTCCGTGTTGCCCAACGACAGCCCCAAAACATCTCTTCTCTAGAGGAGATCTTCATGGAGGAATGGGCCAAAATACCAGCAACAGTGTGTGAAAAGCTGGTGAAGAGTTACAGAAAACGATTGGCCTCCGTTATTGCCAACAAAGGGTACATAACAAAGTATTGAGATGAACTTTGGGCATTGACCAAATACTTATTTTCCACCATAATTTGCAAATAAATTCTTTAAAAATCAAACAATGTGATTTTCTGTTTTTTTTTTTTTTTTCCCACGTTCTGTCTCTCATGGTTGAGGTTTAACCATGTTGACAATTACAGGCCTCTCTAATATTTTCAAGTGGGAGAACTTGCACAATTAGTTGTTGACTAAATACTTATTTGCCCCACTGTATTTGGCTACGTGTTTAGATTGCCTTGCACAACTGGGCAGATATCAAAATAACGATTTTAAAAGGGTTATAGGCCGCACGTAAACGTGGCCAATGTTGTCATGTGCAAGGTTGAAAAACAATACATGACATTGCTTTTTTTTATAGGACTCTATGGAAGGGTGGTAAAAGAGGATGATTGGATGCAAAGTGTAGCAGCAGAAAAGGCGGGAGAGGGTCACAAATTTCTAGATGTGGCGCATCACATCCCATCGTCCATAACATTGATTTTAAAGAAAGCCCAGAGATCTGATAAGCAAGACCGAACATAACACGCAAAAATCATGCACTGCTACACAGGACATGCATAAAAGAAATATCAGGCCATCACAAACAGACACAAAATCCCACACAGAGCATCAATAAAACACTGTATTAGGCCTTATCCCATCATATCTAAGCCCACCTCATCACTGACCTCTCCCTATAAAACTTTAACACACCTTGGTGTGTGTGAAAACACTCCACCGTATCATTACAGCAGCCCTAATAGGCTTGTGAGTGCGCGCTCCTCTGGGTTTATTTGTTCTATGTTTCCTCTGCAGATGGAGGCTTTACAAGCCCAGAAGCCCGTTATTGGCCTCCTGTCACTGTCCCACTGAGCTGTGTTAAATCTATAAGCAGTTGACAGCTGGCCAGATATTGGAGGCCTCTCCAGAAACAATGGCGCAACAAAAGGTAAAGTGTCACTATCACCTAGCCAAGGAGTTTACAAGCCCATCAAGAGACAATGCTACGGAAGATTACTATCGCGACCTGCATGCTTACAGTAGATAGAAGTGGAGCATAGTTTGACCTAAAGAGGGTCAAATATTTGTGCCCCTTAACCTTGCCATCCACTGCCACAGTTGTCATCATATTTTATTATTTAGGTGAGTGTTTTCATACCTGTATTGAACCAGGCGACGCACCGCTCGGTTTATTGGAGAGGAATTTCCAGCGATAGTCCTTCTCGCAACTGTCCATATTTAACAATACTTTCTGTGAATGAGACCTACAATAAGCACGTTTTAAAATGTTGTATATTTAAGATCTGGGTTAGTGTTCACGCTAAATAATAATAATAATAATACTAGAATATACTAAAATAATATTGTTCTTACAGTGTCTTAAAATAATACAGATATACACTGGTATGAAAAAGTAAAAGTAAATAAGTAAACAAACCCTCTGCCTAGGTAGACTTGAAGAGCAATTGAAACCTGTTTTTATTCAAACAATTTAAGTCAGGTGTGTGCCCAATCACTGATGAGTGGTTAAAAGCTGCCATGCCCACTATAAAGCACACACCTAGTAAGAATTGTCTTGATGAGAAGCAATGTCTGATGTGCATCATGGCTCAGTCAAAAGAGCTGTCTGAAGACCTGCGATCAAGGACTGTTGATTTGTATAAAGCTGGGAAAGGATATAAAACCATCTCTAAAAGTCTGGATGTTCATCAATCGACAGTCAGAGAAGTTATCTACAAACGGACAGAGTTTGGCACTGTTGCTTCGCTCCCAAAGAGTGGCCGTCGACCGAAGATGATGCCAAGAGTTCAGCGCAGAATACTCAGAGAGGTAAAAAAGAACCCTAGAGTGTCTGATACAGACTTACAGAAATCACTGGCACAGTCCAATATCTGTGCACACATCAACTATATGTAAAACTATGGCCAAGAATGGTGTTAATGGGAGGACTCCACGGAGTAAGCCACTGCTGTCTAAAAAAACGATTGTTACTCGTTTAATGTTCGCAAAAAAAACACTTGGACTCTCCACAGAAGTTTGGCAAAATATGTTGTAGACTGATGAAAACAAAGTTGAATTGTTTGGGAGTAATACACAACGTCATGTGTGGAGGAAAAATGGAACAGCTCACCAACATCAACACCTCATCCCCACTGTGAAGCATGGTGGAGGGAGCATCAATATTTAGGGCTGTTTTGCTGCCTCAGGGCCTGGACAACTTGCAATCATTAATGGAAGAATGAATTTAAAAGTTTTTCAGGAAAACCTGAGGCCGTCTGTCAGACAGTAGTAGCTAAAAAGAGGATGAATGCTACAACAAGATAACGATCTAAAACACAGCAGTAAATCAACTTCTGAATGGTTTCAGAAGAACAAAATACATGCTCTGGAGTGGCCAAGTCAAAGTCCAGACTTGAAACCTATTGAGATGCTGTGGCGGCATGACATAAAGACAGCGATTCATGCCAGACATCCCAGGAATCTGACTGAACTACAGCAGTTTTGTCGAGAAGAATGGGCCAAGATTAGTGCTGATCAATGTGCCAGTGCAGCTACAGGAAGTGTCCGGTTGAAGTTATTGCTGCCAAGGGAGGAGGGGGGGGGGGGGCACAAAATATTAAATGTGATGGTTTACTTACTTATTTTTCCCCCTTCTGTCATAGTTTGCATACTATCCTCATTAAAATATGAAAACCTATAAATGTTTGGGTGGTTTAGGTTAAAGCAGACACTTTTTTTTTCATCTGTGTGATTTTGACAAAGATCAGATTACATTTGATGGTGATTTTATGCAGAAATGTGAGATATTCCAAAAGGTTCTGATACTTTTTTATACCACTGTACTTTTACGAATAAAAACTCTGCCTTGTTTATGACAATGATTATATTGTTGCTTGGAGATCCAAATGATATTTAAGGTAACACTTGGTGTAAAATGTTTGCCAACCACTGTGCTGGATTATGTTTAAATCCCCCAAGATCCTCCTAAAAAAAAAAATTCAACATGCAAAAAAATAACAATAAAAATAGTGAATTTTACAAAGTGTTTTTTTATAGACATGAGACTCCACCTGGTGCCATTTTCATCTTCCGATTAGCCATTTCAAAGAATCCACCAAAAATTGGCCAACGTTATGATGATTTTTAAGGGTAATGGTGTGGCTTTATATTTAATACAGATTCTTTTTAACTATAAATTGAATGTGTTAAGAAAAAAAGAAAAAAAAAACCGTCTCATATTATTAAAGTGCTATTTTGGGAGCAATTTCCTCGTGTGTCGTGTTCCAGCTTGCAGTTTGACATTCAGTCATTTGCCAACTGTTTTATAGGCCAGTTGGGCCGCTGAGATTAAGCTCTATGAACCCTGCCTAGCAACAAGTGGCCACACAAATGTTGGCATTATTATTTTGATCTGCATTGCCGAGTCTACTACAGATAACATTTTCTTTCATTTGAATCCCAAATTATTTGTGGTCTTTAAGAATACAGAAAATTGCACGGACCTTAAATGGTTGGTATCACACCCATTTTTTTTCTAATTGAAAAAAAAAACATGCAACGTACGTATACAAATATGATTTCTTAAAGTAATGTGTCTAATATCACATGCCTATTTCTGCTATCCCACACACTATCATGTTACTCTGCTTAAATGTATGCATGCATGTGGCACAGTGTTTCCCGTAACACACAACGAGCAGATGCATGGTTTTGGACCCTGCACATTACTGGGGATAATTGCCTATGCATATTTCCCCCATGTGCGTTCCCTCACTGGCGGTGTATTGGATTTGAGCGCCAGTTGCAGAACCATTAATAGAAATTAAGTGCCAGGGAGAACTGCTGGAGAGAGACCGGTGGAGCCGGTATGGAGTTTATGTGCAAGATAAATACATTTCTCCAGCAGAGTGCCTCCGTTTAATGGTTCGCTGAAATGCTGCGTGATATGATAGAGCGGCCAACAAATGAGCACGGAATGGGAAGATATGGATGAAAGAGAGAAAGAGAGAGAGAGAGAGAGAGAGAGAGAGAATGTCATCAAATTAAAGGCCTGACTTGAAATATAATGACAAAAGTTGTGAGGTGGAACTTTAAAGAGTATTGAATATAACATTGATAGACGTGACATTCCTGGAAGTGAAAAATGTTGTCATAAAGCGTTGTTACCGGCACAGCCAAATTTAAATGATTAAAAAACCAACTACATGTTTGAGTGGCAAAAATTCATGTTTTTAAAATTTCCAGTGGCTGGAAAAATTCACTGTCACTTTTTTCACATGTCTACAATAAAAATCTCTAATGTCTACCTCTCCGTGTTCATCCACCGTTGTCGCCATGACGTGGCCCACAATCTCACCATTTTTCACTCTTCATGTGTTTCCTGTGCAACGTGCGCACACTCAAGGCTGGCAATGAGGCGCACTAAAAAATGCAGTCTATTTAAACGGAAAAATTGATTCCTGATGCAACACAACTGACTACGACTTAGTTCCGAATCTTTTCATGTTTTCACCAAGTAACTTCCCAACATGGCCATTGCATTTGGAAACGGATCTGAATTCACTTACAGTGGGGCAAATAAGTATTTAGTCAACCACTAATTGTGCAAGTTCTCCCACTTGAAAATATTAGAGAGGCCTGTAATTGTCAACATTGTTAAACCTCAACCATGAGAGACAGAATGTGGAAAAAAAAAACAACAGAAAATCACATTGTTTGATTTTTAAAGAATTTATTTGCAAATCATGGTGGAAAATAAGCATTTGGTCAATACCAAAAGTTCATCTCAGTACTTTGTTATGTACCCTTTGTTGGCAAAAACGGAGGCCAAACATTTTCTGTAACTCTTCACAACCTCTTCAGACACTGTTGCTGGTATTTTGGCCCATTCCTCCATGCAGATCTCCTCTAGAGCAGTGATATTTTGGGGCTGCCGTTGGGCAACATGGACTTTCAACTCCCTCCGCAGATTTTCTATGGGGTTGAGACCTGGAGACTGGCTAGGCCACTCCAGGACCTTGAAATGCTTCTTACGAAGCCACTCCTTTGTTGCCCTAGCTGTGTGTTTGGGATCATTGTCATGCTGAAAAACCCAGCCACGTCTCATCTTCAATGCCCTTGCTGATGGAAGGAGATTTTCACTCAAAATCTCTCGATACATGGCCCCATTCATTCTTTCCTTTACACAGATCAGTCGTCCTGGTCCCTTTGCAGAAAAACAGCCCAAAAGCATGATGTTTCCACCCCCATGCTTCACAGTGGGTATGGTGCAATTCAGTATTCTTTTTCCTCCAAACAAGAGAACCTGTGTTTCTACCAAAAAGTTCTATTTTGATTTCATCTGACCATAACACATTCTCCCAGTCCTCTTCTGGATCATCCAAATGCTCTGTAGTGAACCACAGACGGGCCTGGACGTGTACTTTCTTCAGCAGGGGTACACGTCTGGCAGTACAGGATTTGAGTCCCTGGCGGCGCATTGTGTTACTGATAGAAGCCTTTGTTACTGTGGTCCCAGCTCTCTGTAGATCATTCACTAGGTCCCCCCGTGTGGTTCTGGGATTTTTGCTCCCCGTTCTTGTTGTCCTTTTGACACCACGGGGTGAGGAGGGAGTTGAAAGTCCGTGTTGCCCAACGACAGCCCCAAAACATCACTGCTCTAGAGGAGATCTGCATGGAGGAATGGGCCAAAATACCAACAACAGTGTGTGAAAAGCTTGTGAAGAGTTACAGAAAACATTTGGCCTCCGTTATTGCCAACAAAGGGTACATAACAAAGTGTTGAGATGAACTTTTGGTATAGACCAAATATTTATTTTTCACCATGATTTGCAAATAAATTCTTTAAAAAAATCAAACAATGTGATTTTCTGTTTTTTTTTTCCCCCACATTCTGTCTCTCATGGTTGAGGTTTACCCATGTTGACAGTTACAGGCCTCTCTAATATTTTCAAGTCGGAGAACTTGCACAATTAGTTGTTGACTAAATACTTATTTGCCCCACTGTATGTGTGTCAAAAAAGACTGGCGGAAGTAAGGCCGCTTTCAAACTAGCATTGTTTGGTCCATTTTAAACGGACCAGAGTTGTTTTTCTCAGATAGTCCGCTTCGTTTTGTAAATGTTAACGTGCACCCGAATTCTAGTTCAGATCAAACAACCGAACTCTGGTCCACTCAAAAATCGTGGGTCTCGGTCCGCTTTAAGCGCAAACTGCTTCGCTTTTGATTGCAACAGTAGAAGGGTGCGGTTTTGCTACTTTATGTGCAGAGCTGTGATGCTCTCGGCTGTGACAGTACACGCAGGGCATTCTTGGACGCAGAAGTACAGCGCGGACGCTATTTAAAATCAACAGTGGCAAGATGACAGACGATTAAGCCATGGCCAAATGATATTGTGCAGTGCTAAGCAGTTGCATTTGATACACAAAATCAGGTTCTTTTGTGGCGATTGTGTTTTGCAAGTTGTTGCTGAACATACTGTGTGAGAGTGACTGGCCGAGACAGGCAGAGCCTCTCGGGGCGTGAGTCTTGCTCTCCTGGAAGTGGCGACCATTTGACAGCCCAAAAAGTCACGAAAGTGATAGCAACTGCGTGCCTGTGTGACTTAGGGTACCACGCGGTTCCTTTTGGTGGTTAATTTTCCCCTATGCATTTTTTTATACACTCCAGTTTGCTTGGCATTGAGTTGGGAGGTAGCGACACCTCTGCTAGCCGAGTGGCGACTTGCAATGCTATGCTACATTATGTTGTTTTTCTAATTCTTTCAAACTTACATGCATACAAACGTCTGCTTCACAAAACAGTCTGTTGACTAAAAATTGACATATACAGATGCGCGGTTATATTATCATTGCAAAGTAAAAGGTAATAAATACCCTATATAGTTTAACATGTAAAAATAATGCTATGCTACATTACGTGCAGCATCACAGCACCACGCTGTGACGCTCCACGCTCCCTCTGCTCCTAGGAGGGAGGTATTTCCTCTTCTATTTGTCCAATCAACGAGTGCGCCTTTCGTCCATGTGATGCTACTTGTAAAGTTCAGTTGGTGCAATGTGAATGCTAACCTTTTTTCAATAACTAATTCGCAAGTGTTGCTGCGAGGTAGCTCTCCAACCAGAGCCTGGTCCTCTTGGTAGTACTGACAAAAAAGGAGTACAAACTACAGAAATGTGGTCAAATGTCGGAAGCAAAGGTGGGTAGAGTAGCCAAAAATTTTACACAAGTAAGAGTAGCGTTACTTCAAAATAATATTACCCAAGTAAAAGTAGTCATCCAAAAAAATGCACTCAAAAAAAGTATCCAGTGAAAAGAATACTAAAATGAGTAACTACTTATTTTTGTATTTTATTTTTTTGGAAAAAACAATTGGACTCCCCCCCCCCCACCCCCCCCCCCCCCCCCAGCACAAACTTATCTATATGAGCTGTTGTTAAAATGATACAGTATAATAACCTATTACATAACCACATTGAGCTAAAGGAAAAACAAATTGAATTCCGGCAAGAGAAAAAAAGGCCGAAATGAAGCATTATTCGTCGAAAGAGAATGAGTGCCCTCTAGTGGAGAAAATAGTTTCTAGTTTCGATAGTGAATACTTCCTTCAAAGTTACTATTATGAAATTAAAAGGATAATATGTCCGGTTTTCCGTGGTCAATCGGTGACAAATCAAAACACAGAGAGGTTTAAATCCGCGCTTTCGAGTCATGTTGAGGGCAGCACTCTATGTCAAGTCCTTTACTGGCCGGAATATAAGGCAGTGTTTTTTGCATTGAAATAAAACTGAAAAAGACGGGGTCGTCTTATATTCGCGGTCTAGACATTAAACCCATTCACGACGCTAGATGGCGCCAGATATCATTAAAGCGATGTTCTGTCATGACAGATCTCAGCTACTCTCAAGTTTAAACAGTCTGCATTATTTTATTACAATGTTTTTCTTTATTCAGATTTGTTTCAAGACTAGTTACAGTTAGACTTCACTTTGATGGTTAATGCAGTTAGTGTAATTTTGTTGTTTTATCACAATAGATTGGTATATTTGACATTTCAAAAACCAGAAGCCATTCATTTACGAATGTGATTGCACTTTAAGTATTTAAATGTTTAGTTATTAAGATTTGAATGAGGCAAAATAACATTATATTTGAGAGAAAAAGCATGTTATCATTTTTTTCAGATGTACTGTAATTATTTCCTGTATAAAATTTAATTTGGAGTTCAAAAAACCTTTTTTCAAAATTGAGTCTTGAAAAAGCGGGTCGTCTTATAATCAGGGCCACCTTATATTCGGGCCAATAAGGTACTTGATTTTTTACATTGCTTTCAAGACGCCGTGTGATTGAACAGGCTGGGGTGATCATAGAACGGCAAGCTTGCGCTAGATTGGTGTAATGGAGTCATCTGATTATTGTTGCGACTTCTCATTGGTGAAATTGGTTGTGGTACTCTTGGCATCGCTGAAAAAAAAAAAAAAATAATAATAATATAAAGAGGAAAAATGTAACGACGCTTGTGTAGCCCAAAGCCGCGGAGTAAGGGTAGCATTTTTTCTTCACAAATCTACTCAAGTGCGCTTAGAAGTACATTTTTCTTAAAAAAATTACTCAAGTAAATGTAACCGAGTACATGTAACGCGTTACGACCCACCTCTGATAGGCAGTAAAGGTCAAAAGTAGTCAGAAAAAATAATGCTCAAATAATTAGAGAGCTGAAAAATATACTAAGTTGAGTAACAAAGTATTTGAATGAATGGACCCACTTTTTTTTTTTTAGTCCTGACATGCAATATCATGTAGATTGTAGGAACACTGATGAATTGAGCGTGGCTGTCATCTCGTCGTTTTGCTGTGTTTGTCTAGTAAATATCATCCCTCATGTGTCTGCTTCTCTGCTGGCTGGTGTCACATAGATTACACACTGATCACACAGGCACATGCGAGTGCAAATGCAAATGTGCAGCACGCGACCTAATGAAAACTCACTCATTCCAGGCTGCCTAATAAGGATCGTTACAGAGAGGCACATGGCGCGGTGTGATGGGCAGGGGTGTGGGGGGTCTTGGATATGTCAGGAAGATTACAGGATGTTCGCTGAGGAGACAGACAGTTCGTTGGCAGAGTCACGCCCACGTTGACCCACACAGACATGCTGCTGTAGATACAGATGCAACTAACTGGTTTTCCACTAGGGGGCAAGGGCGAGCCGCATGGAAGCAGCCCCTGAAAAACATCAAGCAGTTGGTGCAAGCTCTGCAATTACACACAGGTCTACTGTAGCTTCATCCCTTGTCATATTGTTCAGATGAGAAGCATGGTGAGCACATTTGTAGTTATAACATTGCTAAAGAAAAAACATCCTCAAAGTATGCAATCGATGTGTTTTTTTCCCCATCAATTAAAGTACTTGAATCATCCACTACTTTTACCCAAGTATCACAACTTCTACTCAAGTATAGAGTGTGAGTACTTATTATAGACAAAAGCAAATGATGCAGCTCGTTTGATCAAAGATGAAGTCCGAACCTCAGTGGCGATTGTCATTCACGGGGGGGCTCTCAGCTCATAGGCTGATCCGATGTCAAGAGGAAGCCGAGGGAGATTTTCACATGTCGGCTTACGGAGATGCGGATAGAGAAGAAGGGGCGAACAGGTCTGCGTCTGAACTCCACCTGAACTCGGCATAACTTTCCCTGTAGTCATTTCAAGTCATTGAAGGATTGAAGGAGGCAGGGGGAAAATGAACATCATTTCAGAAAGGATGGGTGAACAGAAGGATGGAGAATAAAGAGAAAGAAAAACCTTTCATTAAATATTCCTCATGGCTAACTTTGACCTTCTGGGACTCAACAAGTCCTCTCAGCAACCACCAACTGTCTATGTACACCATTGATTTATTGATTTATCTGTGTGTGTGGCCTTATTTCCCCATTGCACCATAATTATTCATGTGCATTGATTATAATAAACGGAATATGAAGTGTCATTCCTCACTTAAATAAGTTCACGCATATAGATGCCACAGTAAAATAAGAATAATGGAAATGCCTTGGGCTTTTTGTGTTACATTCAGACCAGCAAGGGATTTAATGCATACATATTGTGTTATTTAGGAAAACAACTTTCCATTTATCAGCATAAAACACTTAAAACCATTTAATGACACCTCTATCCACATTTTTTCTGACATTCCACATAAACCTCCATGCACCTTTACAATCCATCTACTAAACCCGGGCCCCTCCACCTCCATCACTCCCCGTCCCACCCCCTCCAATCCTGTTAGTAAGCTTGGCCATGCTTCCCAGTCTGCTGCCCACACATTTCTCAGCGCCTCTTCATTTTGGACACTCATACATTTATGGAGTGATGCGGTGCACTTCTCCCTCTTAGGCTTCCCAGATTACAGGGGTGGGTTGGTGAGGGGGGGTTATTGGAGAGTTGCTCAATCAAATGGAGAAAAGTTGAACCATTACAGTAAGGAATGAAAAGGCAAGTGAGGGGTCGTTTGGAAAGTGTGTTTTTCTACTATTGTTGTTTTTAATGTGACAAGAATCATGTGAGATGGATATGTATACAATCATTTTACAATTGTGAATGAAATTTTAATGACTGCAAAACTAGCATTATCTTCAAAGAATATAGCAGACGTGTATTTGTAGCCTTTCTTATGCTTATTAACGCTCTCAACAACAGCCTGAAATACACAAGTTAATTAAATTCAAAGTCACAACAGATCTTTTTAGCCTCACATCAAGGCGCAATGAGCTAGTAAAGTAATACAACACCTCTTGTATATTTTTTTTCTGAAGCGAGAACATAAAGTTACTGCTCTAAGCAGGCTGTCAGTCTTTTCAAATGTCTTTTTAACATGTGTCTACTTGATAAAACTCTCTACAGGAAACTAGAGCAATTATTTTTTTAAAGTGCCAGCTTGCCAAATGTAAGCTAAATAACCATAAAAAACAATTACGTCTTCCTGATTTTCAATTAGTTTTCCTTCTCCGGAGAGCTTCAAAAATCCCAAAATACGAGAGTTAATTTCAAAATAACAAAGAGTGAGAGCTGCCTGGCACTTGTTTGCTTTTGAAATGCTGTCAAGTCCGTGGATATGTTTAAATGCAGCTAATAACCCTTTTATTACAGGGTTATTGTCAGCAACTGGGGTATGTAAACATGTTCAAAAAGTAAAAGTTGAACTATATTAATGGTAGATTTGGTGTGTCAGGAGGAATGACGAGCTCTACATGAATATACAGTGGTATGAAAAAGTATCTGAACCTTTTGGAATTTCTCACATTTCTACATAAATCACCATCAAATGTGATCTGATCTTTGTCAGAATCACACATATGAAAAAACTGTCTGCTTTAACTAAAACCACACAAACATTTATAGGTTTTCATATTTTAATGAGGATAGTATGCAAACAACTAGAAATGTCAATTTCTGGAGAAATTACTCTGGATCTTTGCTGTGTGGAGATACAGATCTTAGCCCCGCCCAGGTTGGTTTGGGGACATTTTCGGAACAATATCAGGTCACTTCCTGTTGATCTGGGAACATTTGGGTGGCGTGGCCTGGTCGTATCAGGCCATTTGGGGACATTTGGGGGGCGTGTCTGATTGATATCCGGTCATTTCCTGTTGATTTGGGGAAATTGTTTTTTTTGCCAATGAAAATGAATGGGAAAAATTTGGACGTCCATGGCCGTCAATGGCATCGACTTACGTACTTTAGGCGTCAATGATATCCAAGTACATTGGCATCAATAGAATGGAGCAACATGCCAGTCAATGGCATTAAAAAATGTAAATGTCAATGGAAATGAATGGGAAATTTGGACGTCCATGGTCGTCAATGGCAGCACCCTCCATAAGCGTCGATGTAATCGGGGACATTTGGGGGACATGTCCTATTGATATCTGGCCATCTCCTTTTCATTTGGGGACATTGGATTTTTTGCCATTGAAAATGAATGGGATACAATTTGGACGTCCATGGCCGTCAATGGCATCGACATCCATAAGCGTCGATAGAATCCAAGTACATCGACATCACTAAAATTGACATACATGGCCGTCAATAGCATCTGTCTAAATTGGCCTCAATGCAATCTCAATGCTATTGAAAATGAATGGGAAATTTGGACGTCCTTGGCCGTCAATGGCATCGACTTACATACTGTATGCTTCAATGGAATCAGAGTACATTGGCATCAATAGATCCGACATACATGACCGTCAATGGATTCAATGCAATGTAAATTTCATAGGAAATTCCACTGAAAGTGAATGGAATTTGCATCCCGTTGCATCCCGTTTAAAATGAATGCGAAGGTTTTTGCCAAATTTTCGGGGAACTGTAAATTTTTTCCAAATTCTGTATAAACTTTTATGCCCCTCACCGCCCTGGAATTTTTATGTCCAAATTATGTAATTTGGTCAAAAATTGTAGGACTAGATACATTTTTGTTTTTTCTCGACAAATCTGCGTTTACGGGCGAACGGAAAATTTTTCGGAGTCATTCGAAAAATTCCCTGTGTCGCGTTAAAATTTCAGTCGTTTCGATATTTGAACGGTGCCGATCGGTCAAACGGGTTCGGGCTGTGCGGTGCGCCGAAGAAATTCCATTCAAAAAACAAAACAAAACAGAATAACACTATCTGGGTCTTTTTTCAAAGACCCAGATATTGACAGAAGGGGGAAAATAAGTGAACCATCATTTAATATTTTGTGGACCCTTTGGCAGCAATAACTTCAACCAGCAATTCCTGTCGCTGCACATCAGTCTGGCACATTGGTCAGGACTAATCTTAGCCCATTCTACGCTACAAAACTGCTGTAGTTCAGTCAGATTCCTGGGATGTCTGGCATGAATCTCAATGGGGTTCAAGTCTGGACTTTGACTTGGCAATTCCAGAAAGTGTATTTTGTTCTTCTGAAACCATTCTGTAGTTGATTTACTTCTGTGTTTTGGAGCATTGTCTTGTTGCAGCATCCATCTTCTTTTTAGCTTCAACTATCTGACTGATGGCCTCAGGTTTTCCTGCAAAACATCCTGATTAACTTTTGAATTCATTCTTCGATTAATAATTGCATGTTGTCCAGGCCCTGAGGCAGCAAAATCCACCCAAATCATGATGCTCCTTCCACCATGCTTCCTGGTGGGGATGGGTTGTTGATGTTGGTGATTTTTCCCATTTTTCCTCTACACATGACATTGTGTGTTACTCCTAAACAATTCAACTTTGGTTTCATCAGTCCACATGTGGAGTGTCCAAGTGCCTTTTTGCGAACATTAAACGAGCAGCAATGTTTTTTTTAGACAGCAGTGGCTTCCTCCGTGGAGTTCTCCCATGAACACTATTCTAGTTTTCAAATAGCTAATGTGTGCACAGAAATATTGGACTGTGCCAGTGATTTCTGTAAGTCTTTAGCAGACACTCTAGGGTTCTTTTTTTTTTTTCACCTTTCTGAGTATTCTGCGCTGAACTCTTGGCATCATCTTTGATGGACGGCCACTCCTTGGGAGAGAAGCAACAGTGCCAAACTCTCCATTTGTAGACAACTTCTCTGACTGTCAATTGATGAACATCCAGATGGTTTTGTATCCTTTCAAAGCTTTATACAAGTCAACAATCCTTGATCGCATGTCTTCAGACAGTTCATTTGACCGAGCAATGATGGACATCGGACAATGCTTTTCATCAAGACAATTCTTACCAAGTGTGTTTTATAGTGCGTAGGGCAGCTTTAAACCACTCATCAGTGAAATTTTTTCAATTGCTCTTTAAGTCTCCTTAGGCATAGGGTTCACCTACTTATTTTTCCCCCTTCTGTCATTGTTTGCATGCTATCCTCATTAAAATATGAAAAACCACCCAAACATTTTTAGGTTTAGTTAAAATGGACACTGAATTTTCATCTGTGTGATTTTTACAAAGATCTGATCACATTTGATGGTGATTTTATGCAGAAATGTGAGAAATTCCAAAAGGTTTAGTACTTTTTCATCCCATTTGATACATTTTACTGCAGTCAAATACTGTATATACAGGTAGTCCCCGCGTTAGAACGTACCGGACTTAAGTGATTTCGACTTTACGATGCAATAGTCTCATCCGCCATCTTAGCTCTGGTCAACTGACACAGACATTAGCCAGTCTTCTGAAATTCATTCGTATTGGATCTTAGAGGCGAGGAAGAGACAGTCCTTCATACATCTTTGGAAATGTGTGGTTTATTTTGTTGCGGAATGCCGACCAAAAATGACGTATTGTCCGGGTTATAAAACCATGTCCCCCGCCCTCCCTGCACAGCGAGCGCCAAGTCACCAACACAGGACAAGTCTGAAAGTGTCCAACTCGGGAAATTTCCGGTGCATTTTATGTCTGAAAGTCATGACACGGGTAAATCCCATATCACATTAAACGGGAATTTAATGGGATATAAGTTTGAAAGGGCCTTCATTCACATTAGACCAAGAGCACCAGGGTCTGGTTGGAGAGCTACCTCGCAGCAACACTTGCAAATGACTTGAAATGCTTTAGTATTCACACTCCGCCAACCGAACTATTCGAGTATAATCACGTGGACAAAAGGTATAATCATTGATTGGACATATTTTGAAGAGGAAATACCTCCGTCAGAGCAGAGGGGGAGGGAGGGTGCGTGGTGTTACCCCGGTAACACACCAGAAACGTGAACGTTGCGTCGCGTCAACGATTCTGCCACGATAACGCACCGGCGACGCTCGGCGTCAATTTCCATAGGACGCGTTTCATGAGCAGCGCGTCTGTGGAGCGGCTCGATCGGTTCACGCGAGGATTGCAAGATCGCGCAAGAATAGCGGGTATTTAAAGATAATAAAACAACAACCATTTGCCTTTCAGACCCCGCGTATTGGCCAGCTTTCTTTTTGAAAGAAAAAAAAGAAAAAAAAAAAAGTGCTAAAGCGAAAAGCAATCCCAATGACAAAGATTTTAACATATATTTTACAAATGAAATGCCTCAATCATTTTTTTTTTCTTATGAACATTTTTTCTGAGCTTTATTGGTTTTTCTCAAGTTAAAGCACCACGCAGAAATTAATACATTTAATTGTGTAGCAGGATTTGTGTAATATTCTTACTATTTAATTACAGGTGTTTTAGCTCATTTCAATTTATTTTATATATATGGGCTATTATTTTTTTCATTATATATGTGTTTTACAAATGCGATGTAGTATTCATTTATATTCTACATTTTATGTTGTACAATTTTAGTTCCTATGTGAATATTAGTTCCTACTTGTTTTGTTGTGATAGGAGGGTTTTGTGTTGAACACGGGGGTACTGATGCGCCGAGATTAAAAGCAGAGTTGATACTGTCCTGCCGTGTGGGTTATTGTTATAGCAGAAAACACAACAGTAAAGCAACAACAAGTAAACTGTGACCCGATCTACCCACAGCCTCAAGAGATCTGATGTACTCGAAAAGTAAGTTACGATTGCATATTATTTTGAAAATCGACCGGATCCACCGTATTTTTACACGAGTGACTTCCAGCCTGCCCGATCCTACCTAGTGGTATTGACACAGGGGAGCCGCGTCTCGCTTCAAATAACAAACTCTGCTGTTGTATTCACATGCGATGCGTTGAGCGCTTCTGGGACGCGTCCAACACGCAGCCGCACTGCGACTGGTGTGCATTGGCTGATTGACTTTAACGGCCGTGTTTCACTGCGTTATCGTGGCGGGATCGTTGACGCGACGTTCACATTTCTGGTGTGTTACCGGGGTTACACTGCATTTAATGTCGCAGAAGCGCACAGAGAGCCATGATTTTTATGCGGACCAGGAGTTTCTTTGTTTGGTCCGAACTAGAGTTCGGATGCACGTTCACATTTGCAAAACGAAGCGGACTACCTGAGAAAAAGAATTGTGATCCGTTTAAAATGGACCAAGTGATAGCGCCCTTAGTCTCCAGTCATTTTATGACCTAACACCAACGTAACACCTCTCAGCATTGATGGTAAGTATCTTATTTTATACCTTATTTTATCAATATGGCATTTAATACATGTTTTGGGATAGTTATTTTGATATTTAGGGGTTATTTAGGGGTATGTAAGGGGTTAAATCTGACTTAAGGGGAAATTCAGGTTACGTCACCAGTGTAGGAATGGAACTCCTTTGTAACCCTAGGACTACCTGTATTGCATACACAGTTTATTAGATATTTACTTTTGTGATGTCGTTTGAAAAAACTTCACCTAAAAGAGCACTAACATAGATTTTTTTACTACCACAAACTATATGAACACACAGTTGATATACTTGGTGTGTGCGTGTTTGTGTGTGGTTGAAGCTCGTTTGTGGTGTCACTAGTAATTTAAGGCCCTCTTCTTGTGCAACACCCACTTTTCTCTGGTGATAAAGCACCGCCTCTATCACCTGTGAGCTTGTGGTCACACCATATGTGTGCGTGCATGTGTTCGTGTGTGTTGTTCTCTAATTAGCACCTAAACACACAAGAGAGTGCTGCGGCCAGACAGCCGATAAATCAGGATAGGCTCGTAACACACCAACAAAAGATATCAGCTCCACTGTAGCTTGAGAAATTGACAATACAACAGGAAGATGTAAACAGCCTGCTCCTTTTTGGCAAAATCCAAAGTATCACGAGTTGCACACAAATTTGGGGGTTTTCACTGCAACTTTTCTTGGATGATGACACTGTAAGTAATGAGATATGCACTGAGGAGTGTGTGTGTGTTTTAACAACATTCATTAGTTAATACATGGACACAGCATTCCTCAATGTTTCCTTCCAATTACTAGCATTACTCAAAGTCAGAGCCTTTGCTGGCCCATTTTTCATCTTTCAATCTCATTCATTAATTTAAATATCCCAACCCACATCAGTAGAGGCCGAAGTAAGCGTGCTTCCTGATGTGTGTTGTTTTTTTTCCCTTTCTATGCTCAAAGAGTTGGGTCCCAGCAGTACAGTATATAGACCAGCACCGGTGTGTTCCTACCCCAGGGGAGTCTGGGAGAATGAGTCCCAGTGGAGGTTTGTTTAAATGCTAGGGGGAGTGTTTGCCCCACACTAGGCTGTTTCACACTAATGGATATGTCTTGGTTATTGATAGCAGGACTGCAGTAAAAATGTGTATAAGCTTTTTTATGCATTCATTATGTTGCTGCCAGCATTTGAGGCATTTTGAGGTGAGTCCCTTGTCTAATATAGAGAGATATTGACCCCTTGAGTTGTCATTTTGTGATTTCATATAACTTTCAAAAATGGGCATATCTATGTAAAACATAATATGGAAGTCTCTGTATAGTGTGGATTTTATTTTGTGTGTGGGTCGTGAACAGGGGTTGGGAACCTTTTTGACTGAGAGAGCCAAAACACCCAACATACAGTGGGGCAAATAAGTATTTAGTCAACCACCAATTGTGCAAGTACTACTTGAAAAGATTAGAGAGGCCTGTAATTGTCAACATGGGTAAACCTCAACCATGAGAGACAGAATGTGAAAAAAAAAAAAAAAACAGAAAATCACATTGTTTGATGTTTAAATAATTTATTTCCAAATTAGAGTGGAAAATAAGTATTTGGTCACCTACATACAAGCAAGATTTCTGGCTGTCTAACGAGGTCTAACGAGGCTCCACTCGTTACCTGTATTAATGGCACCTGTTTTAACTCATTATCGGTATCAAAGACACCTGTCCACAAGCTCAGTCAGTCACACTCCAAACTCCACTATGGCCAAGACATGTCGTGTCGAAGGACACCAGAGACAAAATTATAGACCTGCACCAGGCTGGGAAGACTGAATCTGCAATAGGTAAAACGCTTGGTATAAAGAAATCAACTGTGGGTGCAATTATTAGAAAATAGAAGACCTACAAGGCCACTGATAATCTCCCTCGATCTGGGGCTCCATGCAAGATCTCACCCCGTGCCGTCAAAATGATAAGAAGGGTGAGCAGAAATCCCAGAACCACACGGGGGGACCTAGTGAATGACCTACAGAGAGCTGGGACCACAGTAACAAAGGCTACTATCAGTAACACAATGCGCCGCCAGATACTCAAATCCTGCACTGCCAGACGTGTCCCCCTGCGGAAGAAAATACACATCCAGGCCCGTCTGTGGTTCGCTAGAGAGAATTTGAATGATCCAGAAGAGGACTGGGAGAATGTGTTATGGTCAGATGAAACCAAAATAGAACTTTTTGGTAGAAACACAGGTTCTCGTGTTTGGAGGAGAAAGATGACTGAATTGCATCTGAAGAACACCATACCCACTGTGAAGCATGGGGGTGGAAACATCATGCTTTGGAGCTGTTTTTCTGCAAAGGGACCAGGACGACTGATCTGTGTAAAGGAAAGAATGAATGGGGCCATGTATCGAGAGATTTTGAGTGAAAATCTCCTTCCATCAGCAAGGGCATTGAAGATGAGACGTGGCTGGGTCTTTCAGCATGACAATGATCCCAAACACACAGTCAGGGTAACAAAGGAGTGGCTTCGTAAGAAGCATTTCAAGGTCCTGGAGTGGCCTAGCCAGTCTCCAGATCTCAACCCCATAGAAAATCTGTGGAGGAAGTTGAAAGTCCGTGTTGCCCAACGACAGCCCCAAAACATCACTGCTCTAGAGGAGATCTGCATTGAGGAATGGGCCAAAATACAAGCAACAGTGTGTGAAAAGCTTGTGAAGAGTTACAGAAAACGTTTGGCCTCCGTTATTGCCAACACAGGGTACATAACAAAGTATTGAGATGAACTTTTGGTATTGACCAAATACTTATTTTCTACCATGATTTGCAAATAAATTCTCTAAAAATCAAACAATATGATTTTCTGGGGGGGTTTTCACATTCTGTCTTTCATGGTTGAGGTTTACCCATGTTGACAATTACAGGCCTCTCCAATATTTTCACGTGGGAGAACTTGCACAATTAGTGGTTGACTAAATACTTATTTGCCCCACTGTATTTAAAAATGTGATTCTACAAGAGCCATACGGAGTGTTTGTGTCTATGTGTGTACATACAGTACAATCGTTGCTCAGTTTCGCTCTCACCATTTGTAGAAAAAACAAATAGAAAAATGGATTGGTGTCGCGTATATTTCCTGGAAATGGAAACCACAACCAGGGTTAACTAGGTGGACGTGTGCATCACAGTGGCCGAGACAGGTAGAGCCTCTCAAGGCAGCCGTTTCGTGAGTCTTACTCTCCGGGAAGTAGCGACAATTTGACAGGTGAAAAAGTAATGAAAGTCTAACCGATCGTCCACTCGTGCTACCGCGCAGTTCACTTTTGTGATTTAATTTACATTACATTACATGACATTTTTATATACTCCCATACTTTATAGCCAAGCTAGTGGCTGAGAGGAGACTTAACGCACCTAAATTTTAGGTTTTATTTGTAGGCACGAGCCCGAAAAAAAAAAAGAAAGAAAGAAAGAAAAGAGAAGGAGGAAATGCGGGGCTGCGATGCGTGGTTGCGTTTTGTGTGATCATGTTTGTGATGATGCCAGTGCATAAATGCATAATGATAACAAATGAAAGCCTGTCTTTTGTAACGAATTCTCCCAGATAAACAAGACTAAGATGGATATTCAATAAACATTTATATCCTTTATATTTGTGTGTCTGTTCTAACAGGTGGATAGTGGATTTGACATTTATTTTAATCTCCTCGAGTTGGCAGATCAAAAACGCAAATTTTCTCAATGTTAAAAAAGTTTACATATTTTATGATCATTATAAGTGCATTTACACAACGAAATAACACTAGAAAAGTTTGTTAAATATGTTTCTCGTATGAGCCCAAAGCGCCACATTCGTTTACATTCAGCGAAGCAGACACAGGTTTCCGTATAGCAATTTGAATCCTTTCCATCTTCCACTCCTACCACAGTTGTTTGCTTTTCACTTCCCCTGTCTTTAGTTTATTTTTCACGCCAATGCTGCTCCATATCAAAAAGGAAATACCAGGATGCTCGTGGAGGGCGCCAGGGTAAGATTGAAAAGAGAGCCACTGCGTTCACGTGCTCAGGCATGCACAGCGCCTTCTCCGTTTTATCCAAATTATTTTATTCAACATCCATACATCGTTTTAGTATAAATATATTAGGGCTGTCAAACGATTAAAATTTTTTAATCGAGTTAACCACAGCTTAAAAATTAATTAATCGTAATTAATCGCAATTCAAACCATCTATAAAATATGCCATATTTTTCTGTAATTTATTGTTGGAATGGAAAGATAAGACACAAGACGGATATATACATTCAACATACTGTACATAAGTACTGTATTTGTTTATTATAACAATAAATCAACAAGATGGCATTAACATTATTAACATTCTGTTAAAGCGATCCATGGATAGAAAGACTTGTAGTTCTTAAAAGATAAATGTTAGTACAACTTATAGAAATGTTATATTAAAACCCCTCTTAATGTTTTCATTTTAATAAAGTTTGTAAATGTTTCAATCAAAAAATAAACTAGTAGCTCGCCATTGTTGATGTCAATAATAATTATGGAGCTGAAGCCTGAAACCCATAAAATCAGTCACACCCAAGCGCCAGCAGAGGGCGGAAAAACACCAAAAACACAAGTAACAAGTGGAAATGACACTTTGCTGTCATTTTAATCTGTTTGAGCGCGGCATGTGCGTTAAATGCGTCAAATATTTTAACGCGATTAATTTAAAAAATTAATATACGCCCGTTATCGCGATAATTTTGAAAGCCCTAAAATATATATTCATTCATTCATTTTCCATGCCGCTTTTTCCTAGCGAGGGTCGCGGAGGTGCTGGAGCCTATTTATTTTTTTTAAAAAGTTAGTCGGCCCGACCCGTCACTCCAGAAAATAAGACTGCCAAACTATGGGAAAAAAAATGTGACTTATAGTCCAAAAAATACGGTATCAGACTATTTTGATCATGTTTTTTCTCTACCTTTGCAAACAAAATGTTTCTGTTCCTGTGCCTTTCCAATGAGTAGAAGAGAACAAAGGGAGCATGTTTTGAATGAGAGCGCCTTACAACAACATGCGGATACAGGAGACATGATGGCAAAAAACTAGCGGCTGTAATTGTCCTTTTTCCCCCCCTCACCTAATTCTGAGCAAAGAAGAAACTATATGGTGATAGTGGACTCTTCTCCAACACAATACATATTCACAAGGAAGTCCTCAGTGGCAGCTCCTGATTGCTGCTGGCAAGGTTAGCTCTGTTTATGAAACCATCAATTACACATATTTAATTTAGTAAGAGAAGATAAGCCACCGTGCTGACTGAATCCAGACCGAGTGTCCCCCTGAGCACTGGGATAAATAGAGCAAGAGAAGGAGGAGAAGATAGACAGATTTCATTAATTCCATCGTCCATCTAATTGGAGTCCTGTCGGAGCCTACAGCTAAAATGAAGTCCGAAACAAGTTCTGATGAAGTAAAAAAAAAAAAAAAAAAAAAAAAAAAAAAAAAAAAAAGGCTTCAGGGAGAAAAGAAGTTACTCATCTTGCACAAAATCAAGAATACATGTGCAGTGTGGACCCATGGGATGCCCCCAACTCCTTCAGTGAGATGAAAATTGGCCGGTCGAAATAATGAGATTGGAAGTCAAACTTTCTGATTGGGAAAACCGATGGAGCGAAGCAATCCATATACACTTATTAGAAAGTAGTGGCTTTTGCATACTCATAGAAATGCATGACCACACAATATATATGGCTAAGTAGAAGAGTGAATCAACAAAAATTCCTATGGGTTCCTTTCCTGTCATGAATAAAATCAAATAACGTTTTCCCATTAAAAAAAGGCCATGGCCTCACTAAATAAATCGTTGCACCTTACTTCAACGTATTTCGAGATGCAACAAGAGGCGACCAATGCAGTCTTATAACTTCAGCTCTGGTTTGAGCACAAAAAGTAATTGATCAACTTTATAGTATTAAGTATTAAATGTACCACAATGACAACATAGAAAATACAGAATGAAGCAGTATGTCAATGTTTTTTTTTATTTTTATTTTTTTAACCTGTCCTGTTCAGCTGTTTGACACGGAGAATGGAAGTCTAAGTGCCCAGATAGTCTGAACAGTTTTAATGTTTCACATTGAGAGTCTGACATACTCCCTTTGTGATCATTCAACATACCTCGTTTATTATGACAAAACAGAGAACAGGAAGGGGTTATGGAGGAATAGAATAAAAGAAACACAAGAGAAGAAAGAGAAGAAACACAAACAACAACAAGAAATACATTGAACACCCAACTACACTAACTACTGATATGTTGGTGCTATCGTCAGCTAAATGTATTTCCGGTTGACACCATGTGGGGAGCCTGTTGACCAGGGAAAGAGGGGGAAGAGGGTGGGGAGTCTATAAGCTAAGTGATAGAAAGGGGTAGAGTGTACAAAAATCATCTCTGAGATCTAGAACCCAGTAATCGTGTGAATCCCTTGTGAGTGTAAACTCATTGGCGACCGACCCTACGGCGCCCCATCGCCAATCCCGGCACCGGGACCCCCCGCCCGAGCACGCCCAATAACATCCAGCCGCACGCGAGCCCCGCCGGGCGCGTAGCAGCCACGCAGATGAGCGGAGACGCCACGCGGGCGCCGACACAGGGCCACAGCCCCCACCCAGCCAGGGTGGGAGGGAGGGGGGTCCGGGGGGGGGTTCCCCGGGCCACCCGCGCGCCCATCTACCGGCCCTCGGGGATGGCAAGAGGGGACGCACCACCAACCCCACGCCCGTCCGCCCACCAGGGCCACGAGCCGCCGCCGCAGCCCCCCAGCCGGCACGGCACGCCACGGGGCCCACCAAGCCCAGGGCAGGGCAGGGTCCCCCGCCGTAGCAGGCAACATCTAGCCGATACACCGCCGCCCAGCCAGCGATCCGCGGCGGAGCACAGGGCGGATACCCAGTTAGAAAAGAGAGGGGAAGGCGGAGACAGGAGAACGCCGAGGAGCCGCTGTGGGGCGACGCGAGACCGGAGCCCCGACCTCCCTCCACTCCCGCGGCCGGCAGCCCAGGCAGAGAGGAGGCCACGCCTCGGGAGCTATGCCATAGAAAAATGTGTGGGACCCACCTACCACCCTATTTCTGCCAGGTTCCCGGCTGGCAGCCATAACCCATCAAATTACAAACTCCTCCTTCTGTTGAGTATCCTTTGCCATTTAGTACCAGTATAATCAAGACATCAGTATTGTTTCCGTCAACGATGACGATAACGAAAATATTGCGTCAAAGAAACTATTTTTTTTACGACGACGAGCAAAAAAAACGTGTCTTGAGGGACTATAACATAATTAGATGGATGCCAGTTTTTTGTCTTGCTGTTGTTAGCACGAACCATAGCAGTGTTTGTTTGTGTCACTCATGTAACGTGCTGCACCACCCAACACTCCAGTCTCCTTTTGTGTCAGGTGCTCCTTGGTTATCAAGGTTTTCTTATTTTGGCTAGATACGGCATGTCGCTTAAGCCTTTTAATGTCTATGCTGAGTGACACACATTAAATGTAAATTGCAGCGTTAGCATGGCGTTCACGTAAGCATTAGCATTTAGCGTGGTGACTGTAGTCTTAAACTTTTGAAAAACTTTTTACATACAGTTCGTGGCATCCAGGCGAGTTTCATTAATTGAAAATTGTGAACCGTTTTCCAGCTGAGTGTGTATTATCATTACAAAGATGGTGATGTCCTTGTACACTCTACAATTATGTGCTCATTTGTTAATGTTAAATCGGAATTGAAACCTTTTATTTATTCATGAACTAAAACTTTTGAAGTTTACAGACAAAAAGATTTTGAGTATTTGTCGACTAAAACAAGACGAAGAGGAACACATTTTGAAATGACTAAAATATGACTAAGACCAGCTTGTTAATAACGGCATTAGAGGATAACTGCGTTTCTAACGGCGTTACTTTTTTTTCAGTTGTATTCTAATTACCTACTTTTCCCATCTTTGCAACACCATTACCGTTAACTGATGATGTGAAGGAGCGCGTTAGAGCTGCCTGGGAGAAAGCAAAAAAAAAGGGGGGGGGCAGGAGGCAAGTGGCTGATGATGCCGTTGCACACGCAATGATGGTTAAGCGTTAGCATAGCATTCTTTTTCTCTTTAGCATTAACATTTAGCATAGTGAGCGTCATCGTAAACTCTCGGGCAACTCTTTTTTTTCAATTTTTTTTAACACAGTTCGTGGCGTCCAGGTGGGTACAATTAATTGAAAATAATGTACTGTTTTCCTGCTACGTGTGCATTATCATCACCATCACCAAGTTGGCATTGTTCTTGTAGATGCTAAAATATAATAATAATTTGTTATTTTTTATTACCAAAAATAGTCACTTGTCCTAAACTTTTCAAAAATGACATATCCATGAACCTTGTGTGATGTTTTTTAATCAAAACAACTAGAACAATGACAGGAGAGGCAGGAGGCATATTGAAAAATATATCTATACATATTAGGGCCAATAGAATACACTTGTGTGCCAATACACACAAGTCACGGTTCAGTACGTACCTTGGAACGGCGATCACGGTTCGGTACGGCTTCAGTACAACAGGAAAAAACACGTTTGAAAGTTGAAGTTTATATGCTGTTACACTGTTATGTAGGTGAAAAAACAAACTTTTTTTTTGTTGACAAAAATCACTTCAATTCAATCAGTTAATATAGGGCTGTCAAACAATTAAAATTTTGAATCGAGTTTATCACAGCTTAAAAATTAGTTCATCGTAATTAATCACAATTCAAATCATCTCTATAATATGCCATATTTTTCTGTAAATTATTGTTGGAATGGTAAGATAAGACACTAGACGGACATAAACATTCAACATACTGTACATAAGTACTGTATTTGTTTATTATAACAATAAATCCACAAGATGGCATTAACATTATTAACATTCTTTCTGTTACAGGGAACCACAGATAGAAAGACGACAAGTTATAGTAATTTTACATTAAAACCCCTCTTAATGTTTTCATTCTAATAAAATGTGTAAAATTTTAATAAAATGTGTAAAATTTTCAATCAAAAAAAATAAACTAATCGCTCGCCATTGTTGTCGTCGTCGAGCGGGACGTCACATGGGCTCCCTGCCGTTCTTCCACAGTGTCTTTAATTGCGTAAGGTAGTGATTGAAATACACCACAATGTGTCAATGGCGAGTTTTAAACTAATTAGAGATCTCGCCAAGGCAAAGTCTGAGGAAGTTTTATGTTTATTTTGCTTGAGAATAATCTCTTTGCGTTGAGCGCTTTTCTTTTTGTGAACATTATTTTTTTGAGAGATAGGAATATTATTTTTGTTGTGCTTTCACTAAATGATACTGTAGCGACTTAACTGTTTCACCCAAATGCATGATGGGAAGTTGGGCAACCATGACTGTTAGTGGTGGCTGCAAATGGTATACATTATGTTCTGCGTTATGTTCAATAAAGCGTGTTAAGAAAAAGATTGTCTCCTGTGAGAGATAGGAATATTATTTTTGTTGTGCATTCACTAAATTATACTGTAGCAACTTAACTGTTCCGCCCAAATGCATGATGGGAAGCTACAAATGGTATACAGCAGGGTTCACTAAATCCGGACCTCGGTTCTACTATTCCTGTCGTGTTTTCCACGTCTCTCTCCCCTAACACACCTGAATCAAATGATTATGTCATCAGCAACCTCTCCAGAAGCCTGATAATGATCCTGATTATTTGGATACAGGTGTGTTGGAGCAGGGAGACAAAGAAAACACGACAGGAAAAGTGGCACCGAGGTCCGGATTTAGTGAACCCTGGTATACAGTATGTTCTGTGTTGTGTTCAATTAAGCGTATTAAGAAAAAGATAGTCTCCCGTCATTCTTCCCCATGTCGTTCGCCACAATAATTATATTTGCTGTGAAAGAGTTGCCAAAGCTTAAGCCAATAAAAGGCGTGCAATGAACGCCTGTGACCACTCGCATTTCTCTGGCTTTTCGCTCTCAGTGTGGTAAAACGGTGTCATTGTAAACTGTTTGCAGCAACGCATGAACGGGTCATTCCGTGCATGTGTTAATTGCGTCAAATATTTTAGTTACTTGAAAAAAAAAAAAAAAAAAAAATTACCGCCCGTTAACGCAATAAATTTGACAGCACTAATTATGTGTATGTGTATATTATATATATAACCTGAAAAGTAACGGCAATTACTTTACTGAGTAACGAATTACTCATACAATGAGGTAACTGACTCAATTACTTACTTTTTAAAAGTAAGATTAACAACACTGACCAGGACTAATAAGTATTTTCGTCCAAACGACAGCCAAAAATTAGGGCTGCCAAAAACAGCACTGCAAGACAGAGTAAGTACTTACATTAAGAAGATATTTGCTATTTGTGCTAAAATAGCACTTCCTTAATGGGTAATAACACCAAGACTGTTGCTCTTATGTGTTACATGCTAACTAAATGCATTTTCCTAAGGGAAAGACGGGCACTTATTTTAAACACACAACTTGTAATTCCCTTTGTTATATGTTCAGTTTCACCGTAAATATATACTGCATTTAACAGTTTGGATCTCCCAGAAAACAAAGTTGTGTTGCATTCCCTGTTATATTTGTATGGCAAATTCATATCTCAAAATCTAACATTTTCACTGTGGATTACAGACAAAATTCTATACCGGTTATATTGTTTCAGTTATGTATAGGGAAAAAAAAGATGGAACCTAATTGAATCGCTCTTTCAATGGCACATTAGTGTTGATTGTAGCTTCAGGGAGAGAAAGCGGCTCATGCTGTCGCTCTACTTGTAGTAGCCCTCGGTACAGGGGAGTACACGGTTGTAGACTTGAAAGAAGTTAAGTATCTCAGTTTCTAGGCAAATGTGCGGTCTACTGTACAAAAAATGTCCTGCACAAGAAGTTGAGTTGGCGTGTGACAGCCTCTGCTGACTGTCAGCATGTTCCCGTCTCACCGGGATGCCCTCTTCCAAGCCACAACCGCACTCGGCAGCCCTCATGGTGAAAATGATTAGGCTAATCTAATTCATCGCCATCTAGTGTCACCTCATCTTCATTTCCAGTGTAGCTCACAAAGATGCACACACACACACCATGACCTGTGCTGTACATCTCCTTCCCAGGAAGACACGCACTGTTCACTGGCATTCCTTCAGCAATCCAATTAGGTTTGATTTCAATTCAATTACTGCACTGTTAGTGGAGCAGAGTGGAGATCTACTGAATGAACTTTACTCTGGAATTCCATTACTACCAGTCCATATTCTGGATGAGAATATGTTAGCAGAGAGAGCGGAAGATATGAGTATTTTTGCCGGGAATGAAGCGGAGAAGTGAAACAGTCTGCTGTCTGCTGCTGAGGCGCTTGTAGTCAAACTGGGAAATCAACAGACAAGTGCAGAGGCTCGCACAGGAAGATATGCGCGGCGGATGAGGCCACAAACAGCAAACTGTGAAGCAATATCTTTACCCCGTCGTCTACCGCAGCCAGAAGCTCAACCGTGTGTGCTATCATAAAATTGCTACTTCCATCCTGCAGATAAGAACGTGTACTTTATCACCTCAAACCCTCTGCAAGAAAAAAAAAAAAAAAAAGAGTCCGCACTCAAGTAGTTAGGTAACAAATTGGCAACACTGTACAAAATTTGTGTGAATTTTATATAAGATGAATTTGTAACAAAAAATTAGGTATGCTTAAGTGTATCGGCACACTTAGTCACTACGATGTTAATGTACATTTAGCAAAATGGCATGATAGTTGACCATATGATAGGTGCTGTGAGGCTGTCTGAGAAGAAAATTGCTCTATTAAAGCAACCTCCTCACTGTCCTCTTCTGGAAGCGCAAGGAAGTTTTGAAGACGTGGACTGGCATCCTGAAAGAATCTTTCCAGGAATGTATCGTGGCGTGTCAGACAAGCCTGGGAAAGTGCATTAGACTCCATCAGGGATTACTTCCAAGGTTAAAATTTATAGTTGTACTCAAAATATATCTTTTAAGGCAGCATTTTTGGAACCTTCCTGACATACCTTTTATATCACTTGAAATGTAAAAATACAGCATTAAAGAAAACCGTAATTTTTGGACGATAAACTGCTACTTCTTTCCCGTCATTTTGAATCCTGCGTTTTATAGTCCAGTGCAGTTTATTTGTTGATTTATTTAGGTTAATAAGTAGTGTTGGGCACGTTACTTTTAAAAAGTAATTATAGATACCAGAGATGCCAATCGATCGGGTCCAATCACGTCATTTTCAAAGTATCGTAATCGGCAAAAAAATATCGGCCATGCCTTTTTTAAATATATATATATATATATTTTAATTATATCGTTTTCTAATTGTATTTAACGTTACAAACATAATATGTTACACTCATCCAGAGTGTTTAGTTTAAGCTTAAGGTAGGGTTGTCAAATTTATCCCGATAACGGTGGTAATTAATTTTTAAAAAAATGTATCACGTTAAAATATTTAACGCAATTAATGCATGCGCTGCACGACCCACCCATGCCTTGTCGCGCTCAATCTGTAATGGCGCCGTTTTACCTATATAGAGAGATAATAGGCAGCTAAAATGTGTAGTGAATTTTGGCAGACTTTGGAGCCTTTTTTTAATTGGCTAAAGCCTTACAGTCCCTCTCCCTACGATTAGAAATATCATGGGAAGCAATGTGGGGAAGCAAGGTAGCAATTGATCTTTTTCTCAACACTTTATATTATTTCCAAACGCAGAGAATATATCAATTGGTAGCACTACGCACAGTCATGGTTCCACTTCCCATCATGCATTTGGGCATGGCTACAGTATCATTTACTGAAAGCTCAACAAATACACTAGATGGCAGTATTTAGTCAAAATATACAAAGTCACAAGTCTTTCTATCCGTGGCTCCCTCTCACAGAAAGAATGTTAATAATGTAAATGCCTTGAGGATTTATTGTCATAATAAACAAATACAGTACTTATGTACTGTATGTTGAATGTATATATTCGTCCGAGTTTTATTCATTTTTTTCTTAATGCATTGCCAAAATGTATATGATCGGGAAAAATTATCGGGAATGATTGGAACTGAATCGGGAGCAAAAAAAAAAAAAGCAATCGGATCGGGAAATATCGGGATCGGCAGATAACTCAAACTAAAACGATCGGGATCAGATCAGGAGCAAAAAAACATGATTGGAACAACCCTAATAGTTACTCACTACTTCTTCCAAAAAGTAACTGCGTTAGTAACTGAATTACTCTGTAGTAAAAGTAACTAGTTACCAGGGAAAGTAACTATTTCCGTTACTTTAAAAATAAAGTTGTTGTATGTCAAAGAATTTGAAATTTTCTGAGCAGTATTCGAGTCAGTTGAATAGAAAAGAACAGACAGGTAGTTGTGTTATAGAACCTTGTAATATTTATTGCACCTCACCAGCAACAGATTTATCCTACACTTGAAGAGCAACAAAAATAAACAGATTTGAATTGCTTACCACAGATGTCGATAAAAGCTTTGCCCCAGGACATAAATTACACTTTACATGCATGTTATTTCCTTCAATTTCGACCAACTTGAAATAGTGTTTATATCTCCACCTCGTAAAGGACAAATTTTCCTCTGAATTTTCCTCTGCATCTGTTTTGCGTGTGTGTGTTTGGCGCACGCGCTGTTCCGGTTTGTGTGTGAAAACACTGGCTCTGAAGTACGTGCGCTATTAGGCTCGAGCGTTTACATCACAGAATCGGGGATCACGTGAGATTTAACAGCAACACAGCCTTATTGGAAGTAGGTCTGGCTTGCGGGACATTAAACTTTAACTTGCCAGTTTGATAAAGAGACAAACTCGCTACTAAGGCGAAGAACAGATATGTTATCGAACTTAAGGATGTGAACAATGCTGACCCTTACGAGCAAGCCGAAGACAAATGGAGTAAAGATGTCGATGCGCTTCCACAATTATGCGAAATGGACATTCTGCTGTATTTATTGTTTGGTGTATGTTACTAAACTCACCAGCGATTCCGAAATTACAAATCGCTACAAAGCTACGAATAGTTTTGCTGCGGATTGGTGCAGGACCTGCACATTGTGACCGTATCAAACGGCAACTCCATCGTTCTTGCAAAGGTAGGCAATGTATGTTTACTATTTTCATTGCCTTGAACCCGAACGCACCCAAAGTCTCGGAAGACAAATAAACAGAACAGAGTAGACTTGCTACGGCTGGTAGTTTCTTCAATTTATTCAAAGTAAGTAACGCACAGCTTTTGACCATCACCAACGGTAACGGCGTTGTAACTGCGGAAAAAATAATTAGATTACCACGTTACTGAAAAAATAACGCCGTTATGTAACAGTGTTATTTATAACGGTGTTATTCCCAACACTGTTAATAGGTAACACTTAATTTGACAGCGGTGTCATAAGACTATCATAATTATGACAAGACACTATCATTGGCATTAATGCATACTTTTGACAGATGTCATTAAGTGTCATCCAGCAAATTATGTCACTCCATTTTTGTCCAGGTCATATATTTTACATCCATTCAAAAGTGAGATAATTTGCCGGATGACACTATATGACATCTGTCATAAGCATTTATTAATGCTCATGACACTGTCATGTCATAAATATGATGGGCTTATGACAGTCTGTGGCGCTGCTGTCAAATAAAGTGTCATTGTTATTTTCATCTGAAGCGCTGCAATGCATGCTAGGAGGCAAGTTATACCACGACAGTGTTGACAGCAGGTGGGAGCAGAGGTTGACTGTGTCCCTCAATAGAGCAGTGATGGCCAAATGAAGCCTCTTGAAGCAATGAAGCTTTGCAGCCAATTGGTTTAAAGCTTCATAGTGGTTCATTTGGTCTCATTAAAGTCTTATGATGCCGCTGTCAAACTTATCAGTTACTTCTTACTAATTTTTCTCCTTTTGCTCCTCAACATAAAAATGACAACAGAAAAATGTCATCAAATGTAATTGAATTTTTCACATAAGGCTTAATCTTTGAGTTAGCGGGGGTTTAATTAGTCGATGGAGTTGATTTCAACCACCATTGACTCGCGCAAGCTTAGCCACTCCGGAGCCCTGAAACTAACAAAAAACTGACAAACTGCACGGACTTTGTTCAAATCAACTCCAACGACTAAATAAATCCCCGCTAACTCCAAGACAAAGCCTAATGTCAACATTTCTCAACTTCCCCTTCAAAATAAAGACCTAGCTGTTAAAATATTGTCTATAAAAGTTGTAAGGCAATAAAACAACCAACAAGAATGAATGAAATGAACAAAAACCCTACAACGTACAGTTTTTATAATGGGTCAAAATCATTTTTCGAGCAGATCATGTGACTAGCATCTTTTGCTTTGCTTAGCCAAAGGCAAGATGGATATATAGAATTTCTGTAAACCTAAGCTTTCAAACGCAACCAACAACAACTGAGCTTGAGCAGTTTTATATATATGTACAGTATATATACAGTATTGGCCAAAAGTTTGGCGACACCTCAAAGATGGATACTTTGAAGAATGTAGAATATAAAACCTGTTTTCAGTTATTTCACTTTTTTTTTTTTGCCATTCCACAGGTTCGTTCATAGTTTTGATGTATTCAGGGTTTACAGGAGAGGATCTACAATAGTAGTGAAAATATATAAAACGCAAAAATGATGAAGTGTGTCCAAACTTTAGACTTTTGTTTCAGAGTCATCAACATGCTTTGCTCCCAGTCCCGCAAAAGTAAAACTTCGTCTATGGTTACAAACACTAACAATAAAATGTGCATAAAGGCTGGTTACAAACTGTAGAAGTGCTGGCTGTCTTGTCACCTGTTGGCTTTAATTCGAGTTTTGTCGCATTGTGCTGTAATTCCAAATGCTTCCTTGTTGAATTGGATGTAGTTTTTAGCGGGCGACAGTCTTTTTCAGCCAGCGCAAAGTTTGCAACGCACGGAGATATTTTTGTCATCTTTCCTGGACAGAAAAGTGAAGTAATGGGTTTATTTCCAGTGAGCAAAGGCAGCCATTTGCGGTATATATCCTGCCTTTCACTGTTAGCATCCTGACGAGGCAGCGAGGCTATTTTGTTGGCCGCCGTTGCAGACAGCGCTCAAACAGCATGGTAATAATACACGTGACCCGTTTTTTTTCCCCCGATGAGAAAACGTGAGATGTGATGTCACTCCCAAACTCAAAAGCAATATTTTCTATTCAATTGCTCTTCGTACATGACTACAGTATTCTATGAGGCAAAAATAAAATAGTAACGCACAGGCACTAAGGAAACTAACTTTAATCGGATTACTGGCTTGGAAAAATGAACGCGTTAGATTGCTCGTTACTGAAAGAAAGTAATCAGATTACAGTAACGTGTTACTAAGTAACAACACTAAAAGTGGTAATACTATTTTTTTGTCCTTGGGGCATGACAGTAGTCTGCTTGTGTCACAAAAACAAAAGTTGATGTGTATTATTGCACATCAGCATTCTACAACAAAGACTTTTCCATTTTTTTCTCCAATATCACGCTATTGAGAAAGCGGTCACAGTCTGTGTAGCAAATACCAGCGTCTGCCTTTTCCTTGCGAATGTCCTCGGTTCTCCTTTCTGTGTCACACACACAAACAAGGAGACTCCCCCTCATATATTACATTTTATCCATTATCCATGAAGTGTCCATCAGCATCAATCACTGACACCGTAACGGCCGCACACTTGAATGCCCAAATTTCACACACGCTTCAGTCGGTGAAAAGACTATCAGTGTGTTGTTGTTTTTTACTGGTGTATGTGAAGTGCTGACACCTCTGCGCCTGCTCTATTGATTTTGTTGTCTTTTCCTAATGAGCCTTGCGTCATCCATCAGTGCTCCAGTGCCAGTGCACTCAGCCAGGAGGACTGAATTAAGAAGGGACAGGGACTCTCACCTTGCCACTGGGTAAATATATCACTGAGAGGTTCCTCAACGCCACATTCAAGAAGGGATCAAGAGCAATAATAAAAAAGAAAAAAGGGAGAAGCACACTCATCTGTTTGGGATAGGAGGCTTTGCAAGAGGATAAGTGCATTCTGACGTGATTTCAGGTCCCTTAGAGGCTGACCTTTGACCTCACTGGCTTTTGCCTTTAGCACTGGCCGGCTCGTGTCATGAAAGTGTTATTACCTTGTGCCTGCGAGCTAGTAGGGGAGTGCTGACTGTCGTGATGATGGAGACGTTTGAAGGTGGATAGCACCCTATTACCGACTTACACCTTTTGGATACTGACGATGAAACACTTGCACAGCTTTTTCCCCATCCCCAGCTCCCCTCCTCTTTCGTTCTCTTCACCGGGACTGCAAATGACGATTTGATGTTCCGCCCCGAGCCTTAAAGTGTGTTGTCACTCACAAAAGTGTGTCTGGATTTATTTGGTAGTTAACAGTGCGATTTTGTGCTTTCACAGTCTCCTGTGACCTAGATGTTCATTTCTTCCCTCAATACTTCACAGCGCAGCATCAATTGTCACATTCTGCATCCTGAAAGCCATCTGAGCCTCCTTAATGCGTTTTCAGCCAATTGACTTTTTATAGAAGCACAAGTGCATCAGGCATCCTAAATGTTATGTCCCGCCTTGTATGTATCTATTACTCAAGCGGTCACGTGGATGTCTAGTAAGTGAGAGGTTATTGGTATGATGTCTTCCAGATATACAGTTATCCCTCGCTACTTTGTGCTTCAAACTTCGCGCCCTCAGTCCATAGCGGATTTTTTAAAAATTAAAAATAAATAAATAAATACAGATAAGCTGTCCTATCCAATCCCGTAGTCTCACTCTCCCTCCTGCTGCTTTTCTTGGTCAGGCAGTGCAATGGAGTTGTTAATTAAAGTTAACCATGATTGACAGACGTTAAGGTTTAATCTTGCCAGAGATGCTTGAAAGCCAAAACTTCAAAGTGTCACATGCGTCAATCATCGTTTAACTTGTTAATCAGTTGCTGTGGCAAGTCATTGTGTGTAAGTAAGCCGCTTGAGCGGATTTAAGGGGATTCACTCAATGAAGCATTTCATAAAGACAAGCGTTTTTCTACTTTATTTTTGTTTAAAAATAATTCGGTGGGGCAGTAACATGTTTAAAACTTCATACAACACCATATGAATATACACACACACACACACATTTTTTAAATTATACGTTGGGGAAAAAAGTGAAAAACATGTATTACATGTATCTCTTTCCAATGTTAAATCTTTCGAATTTCTTTTTTTTTTTATTGGTTTTACAAAAATACAGAACATCCCCCTCCCCAAACTATTAAAAAAAAAAAAAAAAAAGTTTCACTTTAAGTTATCAAACACAGCCAACCATGAAGTCTAAGTCTAATCGTAAATGTCCAGAGAGCCATAGAAAGTTCTTCCGTGCCATCACTCCCAATACATAATGGTTACAGAATCAAAATACAATACAATACGTTCAAATGTCCCACCAAATAGGAGCAGCATGGAAAGCGACCGTGCCGTTGTCCATTCCCCATAGCTAAATTAACAATATAACAGTGCATATGTCATTCCTGCACTTGTGTAGCGGTGTTGTCAAAGAATGAAAGAAAAGGTCCCCATGTACTATAAAACTTCTTTTCAGAACCGCAAATAATATATGATTTTCTTGAGCCTAAGGTTCATTAGCACATCCCTTATCCAATGTGACGTTGTGGGTGGGGCAGCCTCCTTCCACCTCAAAAGAACCAAACGTCGCGCCAAAAGGGTGGTAAAAACAATAACCCTACACCCCCAAGTAAGCAGCCACAGACCCTCCGGTAAAACTCCAAATATTGATATTAAAGGATCAGGAGTGATTCCGACCCCTAACACTAGGGAGAGGGCTTCAAAAATACCCTTCCAAAATATTTCTAAGCTCAGACATAACCAAAACATATGGATCAGTGTTGCATCCGCCAGCTTACACCTATAACACAAAGGGCTGATTTCTGGAAACATTCTGGACAATCTTATCTTAGAATAAACTAAATGGAATCAGAGCATGATGAGCGCACATAGATGAATTATGTACCCCACCAAAAAACTTAGACCACAGTCCCTCTCCGATTGGTGTTTGAAGATCCCGTGCCCACAGGTCTTGGATTCTGGATAAGGACGGAGCTACCATATGAGAAATTAGATTAAAAATGCGCTTAATTCCCCATTTCTCTGTCGGATCTAAAGACATAACATCATCTAAAACTGTTGTAGGAGGTTTATTATGTGAAACCTGAATAAATATATTAAACACACACACACACACACACACACACACACACACACACAAAATGGGGGTGGGTGCTACTTTGCGGTTTTTCACTTATCGTGGCCGGTACTGGTCCCCATTAACTGCGAAAAATGAGGGATCACTGTTTTTTGTAAACAGGGCTGGCACCTCAAAAAGCTGTCTCGTATGACAATCCCATCTTCCACCACACTACTAGATTGGATACACTTGCACATGATTGGCATATAAACATTACAAATATAACTGATGGAGGTCAGGAATTGCTTCAAAGGGATGGGTGTTACTTTGGACTGATCGCCAGCATTTCAGCATACTGTAGGGATGGGTGTTACTTTGGACTGATCGCCAGCATTTCAGCATACTGTAAAGACAAACATGCACCTTGGGACAATGTCACTTACAAATCAAGTCAGAAATCGTCAGCGTATTTATTGACTCAGACATAAAATTTGATAGCCATCTAAAGTTCGTCACTAAATATTACAACCTAAAAAATATAGCCAGAGTTAAGGGGCTTGTGACTAAACAAGACATGGAAAAACATGCATTCATTTTCAGTAGATTGTGACTATTGTATTTACAGGTCTTAATAAAAAATCAGTCAGGAAACTGCAGCTAGTGCAGAATGCTGCTGCCAGAGTCCTTACAAATACAAGGAAACTAGACCACATTACACCGTTTTGAAATCGTAACACTGAATTCCAGTCAGTCAAAGGATAGAATATGAAATATTGCGTCTCGTCTTGAAAACACTTAATGGCCTTGGACCAAAATGTACATGCTTGATTTGTTGGATCACTATGAAGCATCTACAGTAGACCCCTAAGGTCGTCTGGAACCGGTCTCCTCTACATTCCAAGAACAAGAACCAAGCAGGGTGAGGCGGCATTTAGTTATTATGCTCCTCACCTCCTGAACAAGTTACCTGATGGTCTGAAGTGTGCTCAAACTGTTAGCTCCTTTAAATCAGGGCTAAAACGCTTTTGTTTATCACAGCATATTCCTAACTGTCTATGTATTTTACATTTCTATTTACTTTTCATTAATTTTCTTTTTTTTATTTCCATTTCTGATTTCAAAAATTTTAATTCTTTAAAAAAAAATGGATTAATTCGATTTAATGTGATTTTTACATATAATCTTATTTCCTGTTTCAACTGTCTTTGTTTTAACTTTTTGATTTAATGTGACTTTTACGAATTGTTTCTGCTCCTGGATTTTCATGTGATGTAAATCACTTTGAATTGCCTTGTGCTGAATAGTGCTATACAAATACATTTGCCTTGCCTTGCCTACTTTGCGGTTTTTCACTTATCGCGGCGGGTACTGGTCCCCATCAACCGCGAAAAACGAGGGATCACTGTATTTCGTAAACGTGGCTGGCAATTCACAAAGCAGTCTCGTATTAAAAACAATCTTTCGGCACACTCCTAGATTAGATGCACTTGCACACAATTGGCCTAACAACATTAAAAATATCATTGATGGAGGTCAGGAATTTTTTCAAAGGGATAGGTTGTACTTTGGATTGGTCGCCAGCATTTCACACGGCTGTCAGAGATATACTTTATACTGTATAATTCATGCATTAAATTTTTCAGAGGTAATTTTTTCGAGTTTCTTTGGAATTATATCACCATGGCGACAGGAAATGTACTCCTGCAATGAATACATTTTTTTTTTTTTTTTTGTAATTTTGCTACAAAAACGGCAAATGGATGTAGTACATGCCTCCTTTCTCCCTCTTATAACTTCAAGGTAGGACACATTCAAGTGTGATTTGTAAATGCCAATGAGTCTTAACTTGGGATATAAACCTGAACAATGTGCTCTATCTTTTAGATTAAGGGTCTCTGAAAGACTCTTGAAAGACTCAATGCCACATTTTGAATTGAGAGATCATTTGTATTCCATGCATCATTCCTATGGTCTATGATTTGATACGGGAAGGAAAAGCTGGGCTCTGAGAGCAATAAAATTACTCTTTTGAGTCACTTGGGTCTAGTCTTATCAAACTTGAAATTTCGCCACTTGGGCAAAGAGGATCATGGGATGGCGTAGAATGGAAGCCCACTACCATAGAAAAATCTCTGCTTTTCAGTCAACACACAAAGGCCAAGTGTTCATCTTTGTGCAAGCACTTTTGACACCATACAGCCAAACGTGATAGTTTGCAATGGATATAAAAAGACTTGGCCACATGCTGTTTTGTCATGAGACCGTCATGTGCCACATAAACAGTGGAATCCAAATCAAACACAATATGGCTCCGGATTAACCGCAATTTTAACAGGGAGAGCTTTATGCACCCCCAAACACACACGCATGTACAAACACTTTGGGACACACACAGGCACCAAGGAGGCCTGCAGGCTTTGGGAGCCGTGCCCTGACCTTTGGTTTTGCAGTCAAAGGGTGCTGTTCAGCAGCACACAACAGCACTACTCATCCACTTTGCTCCTCTTGTAAATTTTGCTCTTTCTGCTCGCGGCTGAGAGGAGTCCTGTGTTGTTTTCATGAAAAGTGGGAGGGTGAATAGAGCGAGAGAACAGTGGAGAGAAGCAACTCTGTGCGAGCATCTGCGAGTGTGCGTGCGTGTGTGTGTGAAACCACCAAACCACCGTGCCTCTACCAGGACTAAAATTGTGCATGCTTTTCTTGATTGTGGACATGTGCTCACCAGTATTTGGACATATTAGTTAGCTCCAGCTTTTTAAATACCAGGGTTTTTAGAAATGTGTAAAACCAGTTTTTAGAGACACATGCAGTCATTTGACGGTTCTTTAGGGCGCTTTCACACTAGCATGGTTTGGTCCATTTTAAATGGAACGGAGTTATTTTTCTCAGATTGTTCGCTTTGTTTTGTAAATGTGAAGATAAATCAGAACTCGGACCAAGCAAAAGAACTACGCTCGCTCAAAAATCGTGGGTCTCGGTCCGCTTAAGCGCACCCTGCTTCGTTTGTGAATGCAACCGGAGCAGGGTGCGCTTTTGCTACCTAATGTGCAGTGTCAAAGCCTGGAGCTGTGATGCTACAAGCAGGCAGAGGTGGGTAGAGTAGCCAAACATTTTTCTCAAGTAAGAGCCCAAAGCAAAAATTTGCTCCTCATCTGTTGCTTAATCTCATCTCGTGAGACGAATTTGATCATCTCAAATTGATCTCATTCTCTGCTTATTTGTTTCTGAGTTTGTGCTCCTAAGGGTACCCTTGGGAGCAAGTGATGAGTCAAAATGAGCAAAGACATCATTGAGTCAAAGGAGACTGATTTGCAAAAACCAGATTTGAGCAATAAAGGAGAAGAGAAATTTTCTTATTTGAAAACAGAGTTGGACTTGTATAGCACCTTTCAGGCAGTCAAATCACTTTTACACACTTCATCTACCTGCTGGTGATGCAGCAACATGGGGTTCAGTGTCTTTTTTTTAAGGATACTTAGATGAATTCATCAGGATGGAGGATTGAACTCACAACCTCTAGGTTGGGGAAAGACTTCTCTTTCACTGAGCTATGCACAGGCTCAGACACACTGTACTCGATGTGACGCGGCACATCGGCACAACTTCAGAAAGAGCATGTAGCATCGATGAAGCAAATTTATTTTGCTTCATTTAATAATTTATATATTTCTTTGATACTTTAAATTAAACTTGTAAATCGCAGATATGTGGCCGTTGAGCCCGTAGTTTTAGCGAGACAGCATTAGCCAGCTTGTTGCTTCTCACTGTGTTTTGATTACGTCATCAAACAACAGGACTAGGGTTCTTCACACTATTTGTGGTCAACTTTCGGTCTTCGAAACCAAAAAAACGATAATGCATTTGTAGCGGCCGATAGTTTTCGGCGCCGAATTTTCGGTCCGATCTCTAATTTTTTCACTGAACAAGATGAACCAAATGTTATTTAATGATTTCACCGATTATATTATTTTCTCAGATTTTGGCACAAGATGAGTTAAGATGTAATTGGGCATGTCAGAGCAGACACTACTCTTTCTTGCAATGAAAGAATCTTGAAAACCCAAAATTAGCAATTGCACACTGGAAGGAGATCAAATCGACATTAATTTGTGACTGGGACAATATAGGGTTGCTTGGCAAGATCAGTAAAAGAGGCAGCTTTGAGGCAAGTTGAAGAAATAAAATACTTTGCTCATCCATATCTTTCACTGAGACGTTATTGAGATCGTTACTCCAAGTAAGGAGATAAAATTGAGACGCATTTGAGATCGACACAAGTACTCATAGTTGTCTCTTGGTGAGATGTTGAAAGGAGACAGCTGTGAGACTTTATTGAGAAATCGTGCCATTCTCACCACCTTCTCATATAATGCTCACTGTGAGACTTATTTCTCATGAGACAAATTTGAGAAAACTGAGAAAACCACTCTGGTCTCGATTATTGCTGATTCACTTCTCAGATGTAAATGAGACATGAACAAGATCTCATCTTCAATTTTGCATTGCTATGGGAGTAAAGTTACTTTATATTACTCAAGAAATAGTAGTCATCCAAAAAAATGTACTCAAGTACAAGTAAAAAGTATCCAGGGAAAAGAATACTAATGTGTAACCTTGTAACTGCTTATATTTGGATTTTTTATCTTAAAGAATGGTATTTTGTTTCTCTCAGCACAAACTTATTTATATGAACTGTAGTTATAATGATACTGTACAATGACCCATTACATAACCACATTAAGTCAAAGAAATACAATTAAAAAAAAAATATATATTTTTTAAATGATTGAATTCCGGCGAGAGAGAGAGAGAGAAAAAAAAAAGAGAAATGAAGCATTATTCGTCCAAAGAGCATGGGTGCCCTCTAGTGGAGAGAATAGTTCTTAGTTTCTTCTTTATTTGGCACTGATTGACCACGGAAAACCGGAGATATGATCCTTTTAATTTCATAATAGTAACTATGTCGTTATAATAGGTTATTGTACAGTATTATTACATCAACAGCAATTCATATAGATACATTTGTGAAGAGAGAGAAAAAATACCATTGTTTTTAAAAAAAAAAATAATAATAATAATAATTACTCACACAAAATGTTACTCTTTATCTGAGTATTCTTTTCACTGGATGCTTTTTTACTTTTACTTAGGTACATTTTTCAGAGGACTACTTTTACTCTACTTGAGTAATATTATTTCTAAGTAACGGTACTCTTGAGCAAAATGTTTGGCTACTCTACGCACTTATGGTGGTGCTGCTGAACTATATGGAGACATTGCCCTTTTATACAATATATTTTTAGGACTGTCGAGGTATACGTGTGTTTTTTTCTTTTGTATGTTTTTTTTTTCGTTGTTTGTTTTGTATTTTCTTTTCTTTCTTTTCTTTTATACATCAAGGTCACATAGCCTGCAAGTTGGATTCCATTGCTGAGAAATGTTAAATTTAACTTGTGACTGAAAAACAATAAAAATAATTATTAACAAATAATAATAATAATTTGACTGTTGAATTAAATCGGAAACAAAGCACGGTATGAGCTTTTTGTTTAAAAGAAGCATACAACTTCGTATTGTGTGTCCATATTATGCAAGTCAGAATGCCTTGCTGGGTGAATGAAAATCATTGTTAGTGGAGGTGTTAAAACCTTTTAAGCAATGCATATTTAACCACAAATGGTGCTAGACCAATACTCACTAACATATATGATTTATCCTCTGCAACGACTAATATTACTGTAGTTTACCGAGTCACTATAGCAGTTGTGAAAGTCTCCATTTGTGGCTTTATTTACTGCCCCTTGGTGGTGAAGTAACATGAACTAGACTAGGGAGTTGCACTGAATTAACCATGAAGCACCATTTAATATAAAATTTAATAAAGAAAAATGTTTTTAAAGGTTAGAATTTTTGTTGCTCCTCTTTCGGGTGGGGATAGAACTGATTAATGGCATTTCCATTGCTTTCTATTGGGTGATACAGTGGGGCAAATAAGTATTTAGTCAATTAGAGTGGAAAATAGGTATTTGGTCACCTACAAACAAGCAAGATTTCGGCTGTCAAAGAGGTCTAACTTCTTCTAACGAGGTCTAACGAGACTCCACTCGTTACCTGTATTAATGGCACCTGTTTTAACTCATTATCGGTATAAAAGACACCTGTCCACAACCTCAGTCATTCACACTACAAACTCCACTATGGCCAAGACCAAAGAGCTGTCGAAGGACACCAGAGACAAAATTGTAGACCTGCACCAGGCTGGGAATACTGAATCTGCAATTGGTAAAATGCTTGGTGTAAAGAAGTCAACTGTGGGAGCAATTATTAGAAAATGGAAGACATACAAGACCACTGATTATCTCCCTCGATCTGGGGCTCCATGCAAGATCTCACCCTGTGGCATCAAAATGATAAGAAAGGTGAGCAAAAATCTAAGAACCATACGGGGGGACCTAGTAAATGACCAACAGAGAGCTGGGACCACAGTAACAAAGGCTACTATCCATAACACAATGTGCTGCCATGGACTCAAATCCTGCACTGCTAGACATGTCCCCCTGCTGTAGAAAGTACACGTCCATGCCCATCTGCGGTTCGCTAGAGAGCATTTGGATGATCCAGAAGAGGACTGGGAGAATGTGTTATGGTTCAGATGAAACCAAAATAGAACTTTTCTGTAGAAACACAGGTTCTCTTGTTTGGAGGAGAAAATACTGAATTGCATCCGAAGAACGCCATACCCACTGTGATTCATGGGCGTGGAAACATCATGCTTTGGGGCTGTTTTTCTGAAAAAGGGACCAGGACGACTGATCTGTGTAAAGGAAAGAATGAATTGGGCCGAGAGATTTTGAGTGAAAATCTCCTTCCATCACCAAGGGCATTGAAGATGAGACGTGGCTGGGTCTTTCAGCATGACAATGATCCCAAACAAACAGCCAGGGCAACAAAGGAGTGGCTTCGTAAGAAGCATTTCAAGGTCCTGGAGTGGCCTAGCCAGTCTCCATATCTCAACCCCATTGAAAATCTGTGGAGGGAGTTGAAAGTCTGTGTTGCCCAACGACAGCCCCAAAACATCACTGATGTAGAGGAGATCTGCATGGAGGAATGGGCCAAAATACCAGCAACAGTGTATGAAAAGCTTGTGAAGAGTTACAGAAAACGTTTGGCCTCCGTTATTGCCAACACAGGGTACATAACAAAGTATTTAGATGAACTTTTGGTATTGATCAAATACTTATTTTCCACCATGAATTGCAAATAATTTCTTTAACAATCAAACAATGTGATTTTCTGTTTTTTTTTTTCCACATTCTGTCTCCCGTGGCTGAGGTTTACCCATGTTGACAATTACAGGCTTCTCTAATATTTTCAAGTGGGAGAACTTGCACAATTAGTGGTTGACTAAATACTTATCTGCCCCACTGTACATAAGTGTTTGCATTACAAACAAATTCAGTTTTACAGACACAGCTGTACTGAGTTATATAATGTTAAACACCTAAGGTCTTGATGCAAGAATGGAGACTTTCTCTTCCTATGGGGATTATGTGGTCTGGAAACAGTGCTGGTGCAACAAATTAGGTGGTTTGACCACATGATGCACATGGCCTCACTGGATGTCATTTGCGACCAAAACACATCATCTTGGTGACGCATACGATACAAATCTGAAATGCAAAATTGGTATTCATCTGGAAGTAAATCATTGAATTACAGACCAACAAAAGGCTTTGAAAAAGACTGCTTTTTAGGCTCGCTGTCCACAACTACTCTGGCTCCTATTATTATTATTATCCGCCTTTGCTAGTAAATTGTGACATGCTGTGAATGGAACAGTGTCACTATAATTGACGGCTTTGTGGATGTAGCATATATGTTGCTTGCAAAAAAACAAAACAATGAATACACTTTCGATGATTACGGTTGGGGTAAGTCCCGAGGAAATTAAAATGAATCAATGAAATGTAACCCTGAAAGCGATGAAAACATGACTGTGTGTGCTTGTGTGCGACAGACCCTCGGGAGCACTTATAAAAAGAGCAAAAGAACAAGGGACCTTCAGTCTAGGATGAAAACATCAACCAAATCAGATTAACTTGTCTAATGGACACACTTATTTTCATTATTCTGCATCGTTGCAGAAAGGCCACTCAAGAAATGGCCTTGCGGCTTCAATTTCTTATAAACGCGTCTTCATTCCTTTCCACTTCTTATTCTTTAGAATTCCCACATTCTTTCTCCAGCTCGGCAAATTAAACGCAACAAAAAGCACTTTTCTGTGTCCATTCAATTCAAGTATGCATAGGGACACTTGTTTACTTCTACAAACCCATGAAATTTAAACCAATCCTATCTCAATCACTGACAGGAATGAAGATCAATTCAACTTGAGGCGAATAAATAAATCAATGATATCAAGGGAGGGTCCATGAAGCCGCGCTCCTCTGTTTTAATCTAGCCTTCCTCATTAAAATGGGTGTAAATATGTAAATGAGAGTAGACAGAAAGGAAATACACAAGCCTATTACACGATTAGCATGACTGCTTGATTAAGTAATATAAAGTGACTTTACAATATTGGCATGCACATTAAATTTCATTTACTGTGAGACTAATAGTCTTCACTGCGGCTACCAACGTGCCCACCCACTTTAATCACTGTGAGATTTGTTTGTATTTTACGCATTAGGCGGCAGTAAGAAGATGTGATGCAAGCAACATAACCTTGCAACGATTCATCTAATCCCGCACTGCTGCTGATAACCTAGGAGCCAGATAGCATCCAAATCTGCTCAATAATTGCAATGCAGATGATGATCAAATGAGATGGAGAGAGAGTGACAGCGAGTCCCGTCGTCAGTCCGACATGATTACAGAGCAGGCCTCTGGGGAGTCGTATCTTTAGATTTAGATTAAACCGTGCTCGTCCAACGGAAAGCGCCCCTATTTAATACGGCTGTATATCAGGCGCCTGCATAAAAATCTGAGGTTCCATCAAGTTCACGAGCAGTCCATGAGGAGCTTGACGGAATAAAGAAAGATTGAATGAGTGCTGATGTGAGAAAAGTCAGCGGAGCGACACGTAACAGACATTCTGACGCGGAAAACACGCTGCTCTTTTAAAATAAAGCACATGGCGGCAAAAGGAATTATGTATGCGGGTGAGTGGATTAGCACTTTTCAATTACTAATTCAATGAGTTTTCTCAAATGGAAGCTGCTGCTGCGGTGGTGACCTATGGCTGCCGTTTGACTTCTAATCAGGCCAAAAACAAGTGTGCGGCTTACACGAATACACATGCGCTTGGATTCATCTTCAGGGACACATAAAGAGCTATTGTACTGAATCATAGTTACAACATTAGGCAGGATGCCCTGACAGTAATGCAGGAACCGTCTTAAGGTGCGTGTTCTGGCTGCAGGATGCATCCCAGGAGGACCTCTTTGGGGCCATATGGCAGGGAAAATCCAGCGCATATACCAAAAGAGGTCTTTTTGTACGACCTGAAAAAGAAATGGACAGCTGGACAAATTTGTGACTACATCAGAAGGACTAGTTTAGTGACTTTGGCAGACGCTGATACCCTCAGATCTGTCTGGAAAATGTTGTCACGCAAGGAAATATTCAACTACTTCACTTTGCCACACTTACAGCATATACTTATATCATGACGAACGTTTCAGGACACCTGACTTGACATACATCCAAGACATACTATATTTCTGGTAAAGAAATCTGAGAGGAAAGTTTGAAATTAACGTGGAAGGACTAATGTTTTGTCCAATGTCAACAAATTCTGACCTTGTGTGTTCTTTGGGTGAATGGATAACATTTCTCCCAGAAAAACTCCACATTCCTTTCCTTTATGATGACAAGGTGTCCCAATACATTTGCACTTGAACGTTCTGCAAAATTGGCCACCTTGTAATGCCAGAAAAAGCAACGGACAGCTGACCAAATTTGTGAAATCTTCAAAAGGACTACTTTATTGACTTTGGCAGACTTTCTCCTCAGAGCTATCTGGGATATGTCATGCAGAAATATTCGACTATTGCACTTTGCCACACTTTTGGCATTCACGAATGTGATGAAGGTTTTAGGACATCTGAGCATTTCATCTTGAGGAGGGGGAAAAAGTTTTCAAAATCTTGTAGAAGGTCAAGCCTAACGCAGTGTGCTAGAAACTATCACGAGACTCCGCAATATGATCCATATGCCAAATAGGGAACTATCATGACTATTATATGAATCAAAGCCTTTTACATTAAAAATAGACTGAAATATTCTAGAACAATACAGATGATACAGCATGCAGTCATATGAAAAAATTAGGACACCCCATTAAATATTCAGTTCTTTATTAAGTTCTGTTTGGTTCTGATCTTGTTTTCTTTATTGTTGGGAAAGATAGTGAACTAATTGCAGTTAAAAACAAAAATCAACATTGTTTTACTCATTAAACCAAATAAATAAACAAAAATGCATATTATAACCAGTGCTGGGCACGTTACTTTAAAAAAGTAATTCGTTATAGTTACACAGTACTTCTTCCAAAAAGTAACTGAGTTAGTAACTGAATTACTCAATAGTAAGAATAACTAGTTACCAGGTAAAGTAACTATTTCCGTTACTTTAAAAAGAAGTTGTTGTATGTCAAAGAATTTGAAATTTTCTTAGCAGTATTTGAGTCAGTTGAATAGAGAAGAACAGATAGTTGTGTTATAGAACCTTGTAATATTTATTGCACCTCACCAGCAACAGATTTATCCTACACTTGAAGTGCAACAAAAATAAACAGATTTGAATTGCTTACCACAGATGTCGACAAAAGCTTTGCCCCAGGACATAAATTACACTTTACATGCACGTTCATTCCTTTAATTCCGACTAACTTGAAATAGTGTTTATAGCTCCACCTCGTAAAGGACAAATTTTCCTCTGAATACTCTGAAATCATATCCCTCTGCATCTGTTTTGCGTGTGGGTGTTTGCCGCACGCGCTGTTCCGGTTTGTGTGTGAAAACACCGGCTCTGAAGTACGTGCGCTATTAGGCTCGAGCGTTTACATCACAGAATGGGGGGGTCACGTGAGATTTGACAACAACGCTGCCATATTGGAAGCAGGTCTGGCTCACAGGACATTAAACTTGACAGTTCGATAAAGAGACAAACTCGTTACTAAGGCGAAGAACAGATATGTGATCAAGCTTAAGGATGTGAACAATGTTGACCCTTACGAGCAAGCCGAAGTCAAATGGAGTAAAGATGTCAACGGGCTTCCACAATTACAAGAAATGGACAGTCTGCTGTATTTATTGTTTGGTGTATGTTACTAAACTCATCAGCGATTCCGAAATTACAAATTGCTACATACAGTTTTGCTGCGGATGGGTGCAGGACCTGCACATTATGACCGTATCAAACGGCAACTCCATCGTTTTTGCAAAGGTAGGCCATGTGTGTTTACTATTTTCATTGCCATGAACCTGAATGCACCCCAAGTCTTGGATGATAAATAAACAGAGAAGAGTAGACTCGCTACGGCTGGTAGTTTCTTCAATTTATTCAAAGTAAGTAACGCACCGCTTTTGACCGTCAGTAACGGTAACGGCGGAAAAAAATAATTAGATTACCGTTACTGAAAAAAATAACATTGATTATATAACTGAGGAAAAAGTTAGGACACCCTACCACCTAATAGCTTGTGTTACCCCCTTTGGCTGAAATAACTTCAGTGAGATGCTTTATGTAGCAATCTACCAGTCTTTGACATCAGTCTGAAGAAAGTTTGCCCCACTCCTCAACGCAGAATACCTTCCGCTGTGAGATGTTTGAGGGGTTTCTTGCATGTCCAGCACCCCACAGCATCTCAATGGTATTAAGATCTGGGCTTTGACTCGGCCATTCCAGGACTTTCTGCCTTTTCAGCCAGTCCTTGGTGGATTTACTGGTATGTTTTGGGTCATTGTCATATTGCATGGTCCGGTTTAGCTTCAGCTTTAATTTTTTCGCAGATGATCTCACATGTTCGTGAGGCACCCTCTGATACACAATAGAATTCATGATGGATTCTATGTTGGTGAGCTGGCCAGGTCCTGCAGCAGCTAAGCATCCCCAAACCATGAAACTTCCTCCTCCATGCTTCACAGTTGGTATGAGGTTCTTTTCCTGGAATGCTTTATTGGATTTACGCCAAATGTGTTCTCTGTTCTGGTGTCCAAATAATTCAATTTCAGATTCATCTGTCCAAAGAACATTATTCTAGAAGTCCTGGTCTTTGTCTACATTCACTCTGGCAAACTTCAGTCTGGTCTTTATGTTCCTCTTAGAAAGCAAAGGTTTCCTCTTTGCACACATCCCATGATGGTGAAACTCGAGAAGTCTCTTTCTGAGTGGCATGCACTTTCACATCAACAGTAGCAAGAGCCTGCTGTAGGTCCCGTGATGACATTTTTGGGTTTTTGGAGACTTCTTTTTAGCATCTTGCGGTCTGCTTTCGGGGTGAACTTGCTTGGACGGCCAGTTGGCAGTTGTTTTGAATGTCCTTCACTTGTAGACTATTATCCGGACAGTGGAATGGTGGATTTTATATTCTTTTGAGATCTTTTGAAATCCCTTACGAGACACATAAGTGTCTACAATCTTCTTTCTGAAGGTTTCAGACAGCTCCTTTGATCTCACCATGATGTTTTCTCTCACTTCAACAGTCAATCACTGTTGAAAGTATTCTGCGTTGAGGAGTGGGGCAAACTTTCTACAGACCGATGTCAAAGACTGGTTACAAAAAGCATCTGACTGCAGTTATTTCAGCCAGAGGGGGATAACGCAAGCTATTAGGTGGTTGGGTGTCCTAACTTTTTCCTCAGTTAGAATATGCATTTTTGTTGATATATTTGGTTTAATGAGTAAAACTATGTTAATTTTTGTTGTTTACCTGCACTTTCTTTCCCAGAGATAAAGAAAAACAAGATCAGACATTGATATGTGAACATTTCTTAATAAAGAACTGAATATTTAATGGATTGTCCTAATTTTTTCACATGTGGAAAAGCATCCTGGGGAAAAGGTTTTGATTTCAGTTTTCTTTGGCTATTGTTATAGCTCTAAACAGGCCAAAATCAGCAACTGTTTAAGGAAGAACGTTTTATATTCCAGCATGACTGAAACGCATATCCGTAAAGGCATGCTTGGTTGAGTTTAGTGTGCAAGAACTAACTGTACCTGTAAAGTAAATGCTAAGCTTTGGACATACAGTAAATGGCAGACTGAGAAGAATCAGCTTGATCCTCAGGTAGATAGCCTTCCATGAAGCACCCCATGCTGTGTTTGAAAATTTTTGCCCTTGAATTTGAACTTTTGACTACTAAGGCTTCTTACATTTTCATTTGTTCATGTCAGTCATGCACATCGGATGACACAACACCAATGAAGAAGCGTGACGTTGAAGGGAGGAGCATGGAAAGCAAACACACTAAACAGCTTGAGGCGAGCCTGGGTTAGGGTTCTTCTTAGAAAAAGATGGCTAGCGATCACACGAAAATGTTCTTTCACATGCACCACATTAGCAGCATGTCCACAGAGAAGCAACTGTGGCCCGAGTGAGGAATTTTTTCTGCTGACGAGCATAAAAACAATGCGGCATACTGTCTGCTTGGAGGAACAACATGGGATAGTGTACTGTACATCATGCTGGCTTCAAGATTGGATTTAGTCTCTGACGGGGGAAATGGGCCTGAACCGGTACACGGTTGCCGTCCAGCTCTCCACCGCTAGACAATATAGACATGTCTCACACAGTGCGCTATTAAGACATAGAGCTGCTTTTCCACTTCTCTTACATCATCCATCTTTTTCTCTTTTTCGCTCTCCCAAGAAAAAAAAAAAAAAATCACGTTTCAGAAGATGTCAGGCAATCAATATAGCGATGAAGGCTGTTGTTTTGAGCCCTGATATACTACATGCACACCAACACAAGAGTAATGACTACTATCCACGGGCACTGTAACACTCATGAATTATACTTTATTGGCTGCACTTGGCCAGATATATGACTCTCCTGCTGGCTCGTATGTATTCTGCGGCCGACAAAATTTGATACATGCATGAACACACACGCAGGAAAGAGAAACACTGATCACAGAGCTGTTGTATAAAGCACCATAACCTGAGGGTCTGCTGGCTTTGAGGGAAAAAAATAGATGAATGCTTTGAAAATAACAGAACAAGACATTTTCAAATCAATATGTGTTTCTCTTGTTTTCCATTCAGAGCGCCACTTGATGACCCAGCGCCATTAGAACTGAATGGCGACATGCTCGATACGCTGAGCACCAACAGAGGCCTTGTACAAATCTGCTATGTTCCTGTGGGGGTTAATAAAGGGGATTGTTCTTGTGGTTCAGTTTCTTTTTAGTCATTTATGTCCAGATTGGTGTTCAGATGTTATCCCTGAAGTCACGCAGTGAGCTTGAAGCCGAGATGGCTCGACCGGAGAATCTGCTAGAATCAATTTCTAATGAACTTGTGAACCAGGAAACATATTAAGAACACACATAGGGGCACATGCACTACATGGGTAGCCTACATGTATTACAAACACACTCAGCTACTACTCCTATGGGAAGAGAAATAGAAGGCAATATGCCATTACACTTCTCCTCGCAGTATTTGCCTGTAAAGTGCCTGTGACAACATAAAACAATCTTAAATAGCATTATTATCTGAATTAAAATCATATTTTTAGATGATTCACCTATATACAACAATTTGGCAAAGCGCAGATGACGAGAAATGAGTCTTTCAATCTGCCGTTTCGCTACCCCTGTCATTATAGCGCTCTGGCGCCGCCATCTGGGTGATGACGTCGGCAGAGTAACGATTTCAGCTGATTTAGAATTCAGCCCAATGGCGGAAGAAGATTCAGAACAAGGAAAATGCGACAGAGAGGAGCAAAATGTCATTGTTTTTATCTCTCTACTCCAATATTTTAACAGGATATCCTTTTTATTTAGGTATTTCCCCCCATTGCTCAATGAACTGTATGGTCATGACAAATAACAGTCTTGTGTTAAATGGAATATGAAATGTTAAAAATGCATTTATTCAGTACGACAGGACTAAATTACTGTATAATGGTAAAGACTGCTGAGTTCTTAAACCTCACAAACGGTATTTTATGCCACAAGAATTAGTCCGGCTTTTGTCATTTCCCTGCCCTGTCTTCAGAGATGGAGGAAAGAGCGTGAACAAAACAGGAGGCGCGAGAGCTAGGCGACATGCAAATCCGAACTGAGCAGCTCTTCCGAGTAATTTCTTCCTCGCCTTTCAAAAACGAAAAATCACTCAAAACTACCCCGACTCAAGTCACACACGGCAGGGGTGATCGTCTTCACCGATTGGCCAGCCCCCTGCGGTTAGCAAGTTTCGGCTCATTGTTCTGCTGCGGCCCCAGCAGGCAGACAGTGCTCGTTGCCGGGGACGCAGAGGGGAATTACCGCCAAAAATGGAGACGAGAGCGGGGAGCACGCCGGGCGCAAACTGAGGATAGCGCTCTATAGATGGGCACGCGAAGAGGACTGAGGTGGGTGGAAGTCCCGACACAATTGACAACAGGACATGAGAGCGGGGGGCTCCCCGGGCCCAAGCCGAGGATAGCGCTCTATAGGCGGGCATGCCTTTATCGGCCAGCGACAAGCCGCTGGTCGTCGGCCGAGTGGCCTTCTCGGTGGACAGGGAACATTGTCACCCATAAAATGCAAGCCCCCTCCTTATTACCGTATTGGCCCGAATATAAGACGGCCCTGATTATAAGACGACCCCCTCTTTTTCAAGACTCAAGTTTGAAAAAAAAGACTTTTGAACACCAAATTAACTTTTATACAGAAAATAATTTCAGTACATCCGAAACTAATTGTTATAACAATATATTTGAGAGAAAAAGCATGTTATTTTGCCTCATTCGAATCTTAATATCTGAACATTTAAATATGTAAACTAAAGTGCAATCACATTCGTAAATGAATGGCTTCTGGTTTTTGAAATGTAAATAAACCAATCTATTGTGATAAAACAACAAAATTGCACTAACTGCATTAAAGTGAATTCTAACTAACTGTAGTCTTGAAACAAATCTGACTAAGGAAAAACATTGCAATAAAATAATGCAAACTGGTTAAACGAAAAAGAGTAGCTGAGATTTGTCATGACAGAACATCGCTTGCTTCAATGATATCTGGCGCCATCTAGCGTCGTGGGAGAGTACCTGATCTGTCATGACAGAACTCTTTTTCAGTGTTACCTCAATGCAAAAAGCACCGTCTTATATTCGGGCCAATACCGTAAAATGTTTGCCATGATCATAACATAACATAAAACACGTGGCTTACTCACTTCGTCATCCGTCCAATGGCCTCTAGATTTTCAGACTTTTTGGGCGGTGAACTGGATCTTTGGGAAATCCAAAAAGCCTCACACCACTCTCCCTGGAGTAACAACAAAAGCCTGCAGCACATTGGGCTGGCGTGACGCAAAAAACAAACGAATTAATCCGCAAAATCATCTGAATCCACCGTCCTTCTGCATACTATCGTATAGGCTGTAATGTGAAGATGTTTAGTCCGCTGATGTCAGATTGCCTTCTTCCTAATCCAGACTTTGGTGGAAGTCACTCATTTTCATGGCGAGGGATTCAAAAAATTGAATTCGCACACATCCAAGCAGTCCATTTCATTCAGGAGCATAAAATACAGTGTTTAATATGAAATAAACATGCTTTTTTTGTGTCACAGGCACCTTAAGTCTTCAGGTAAGGCTTTCCACAAAATGTTATTTAAGGTAGGAATGTCATTGCTGAGACTGACTGCTGCGACCTGTCAGAATTTCTAGACATTTAAATCACACCTGTTTGCCTTCACAAGGAAAATCCATAGGTATACTTTCTGTTTACAGCAGTCACTGAAAGATATCCAGGCTACTGTAAATTGGTGAATCAGTCTTTAGATTGGTCTCCAGTCAATGATTGAGACATTTATGCCTTTTGATGATGTTGATCTCACCAGTTTTTTCCTTATTTAGACAAATGTCTCTAACCATTGTTTGTCTCACTTATTATTTTTATTGTTATGAATCATTATCTTTGTCATTACTTTCTCTTTCTGATGCAAGTTCACTTTGGTTTCATCTGTCCAAACCAAACAACCAAATTCTACAACCCAGGAGGCTTTTATTTTTTTATTAAGAGAATATTTGAACACTCGCACATGAACACTTAACTATAAGTCCTCCTCAACCAATCTCATTCGGAATATCTGACACTTCGCTTCACTGCTTGGCTGATGGACTCGACTAATGGCGTGACAGAGGAGCTCCATGCAAATAGCCAACATCTGTCACAGCACTAGCCCTACTCCATATATTTATTTGCTGATCCTACCTAATATTTTTGCATATTAGTGGTTTGTTGGAAGCGGACAGTGATGCATGTTCTTGCATGTTGCCGTACAAAAGAAAGCAATCTACTACAACACTCTCTTGCGTTCTTGCTGCTGCTTCTTCTAAATGCATATTTTGTGCTGGCTTTGCAACCCAGCTGAAGGTCAGAAGAAAGTAAGGTGCCTTTATTGTGGAAATAGGAGAAACACATTTGGTGGAGTTAATGTGCGCTGCATTTATCACCGCCACAATAAGGAGGGCTAGATAATATATCTCACGCAATGTGCAGGGAATACATTAAATGGGGGTGTCGTGATGGCTGCAGCCAGGTTTTATCTGAGAGGCTTATTTAGGTTTATCATTATCATCGGTGTAGCGCAGTGACTTTAAGATATTCAAGGTGCCCGCTGACTTACATTCCAGAATGTAAATGCATGTTTATAAATCCAGGCTAAAACTTTAATAACTCCCATCTGTCTCTTATCTTTAAAATAGGAGCCGCTCAGATGTGAAAACCTCCCGAGACAACCAATTTGGCATTTAGCTGTCATCGCTTTAACACCTCGGCCTTCTATTTTTCCATATGCGAAGCTGGGGTCAAACGCCGAATTAGTGTTTTTTTCCTGCCTCTGATCCCGTGTCAGCCTTCAGATATGATCCCGCACCGACACAGGGCTGTCTGAGGTGCCCCCAGTGCTGACTGGCAGGCCTTGGAAGTGGGGAACCGACTTTCAGTCTGCCTGACTGCTACACTGACACATCCAGACAGATAGATCACTGAGGGCCATGACAGCTCGTTATTGCTGGAGTTGATAGAAGTTCACCATTGGGATTTGTATCAAAGCTGCAATGTTTGTGTGTGCGTGCGCATGCGTGTGTCAGCAGGCAGGGAAGCGTAGATGAGAGGTGAGTGCACTGGGGGGCGAGGAGGCAGCGACATTTTATCTTGAAAATGTGAGAAAGCATCCTTTACTAATGACTAGAAATAAATGATCTAAAGTAACACAAAGAAACTGTTGTTTCATCCTGTTATGAGCTCCAAACCATAGTAAACAAAAAACAAACAGTACTACCTCGAGAATGAAAACAAAATATTGCCAAAAAACCTGCAATATTACAGTTGTAAAATATATTAAATACATCAGTTCTACTGAAAAACTACACAATGTAGACAAATATTTAATTGCATTAACAGCTCAATGATTCTAGTGTTCAGTGAATATCAAGTTACTTACATAAAAGGTAGAGTGCGGGGCTCTGTCTGACATGCTGTATCCACGAAGCTGGAATTGTCATCTGATGGCGTTTATTTACTCAGTTTAGTCTTGAAGCGATCATGCGTACAATCCATGTTGTTTGACCATTTGACTGACTAATTTTGAGATCGGCACATCAGCGCGAGCTCAAAGGGTAACATCATGTATTATGTGTAAGCTTATAAAACATAAGCGTGTGCAGTGACTGTCTACAAAATGAGCATGTGCACAGTGACTGTGTGAAAAATAAGCACATACAAAAACCAGCAAATGAAACATGAGTGGTCAACAGAAAATTGGTACTCAGCCTCCTCTCTGCCTACATCAACCAAACCTTCACAGGTAGCCACAGGTGAAATTAGTTAGGTGACAGAATGACAGTGACACACCCACATCCCCGCCCACGCACATTGATTAACCCTTCAAGACAACAAGACAGGTAGTGCTCAGATTCCTGCCTCTAACATTCAGTATGTGGCAGAAAACACTCAGGTGACTTGAAGTTCCGCTTTGAGACCCCCAATTTGGCCAAATTTCAAAATTGTCCTATATGTGATACATCATTGGAACGCTTAATATCTCAATTTTAACAATCGGTGCGTCTCGGTGTCGCACCATGTAAACGGCCCCTTAGTTGGCTAGAAATACATAATGAGACTTCATGATTAAATGTTTATTTTCCCTGTAGTGCATCCTATTGAGGATGACCCCATGTGATTACTCTGTTGTACAAGATTCATTACAATATTAATGAATTAGTAGAATGTGTCATGTCCTCCCACAGAAACCATATTTAAAAAAAACAAAAAAAAAACAACAACAACAACAAAAAAAAACATATTTCTCTCCCCCATCTTTTTCCATTTTCAAACATTTTTGAAAAAGCTCCAGGGAGCCATTGGGGCATAGAGCCACAAGTTGCTGAACCCCACTCTAGGGGTCCAATGCAGCCCGTGGTGTTGTTCTGCCTGACAGGCCTGTTGGACCTCATTCATACTGTACATACAAAACAACATTCTTTTATTTTGACCTTGGTGCCGCAAAACTGTAGATTTGTGTGATCGAGTGTATGCACTACTCATAAGCGGATTTTAAGGGGGGCCAGGCCCCCCTGGTGGCCGAAAAGTGTCTTTGCATGAAATTGACTTTCCTATATATATAAAAGTTATAAAGCAATAAAACTGCAACAAAAATGAATGAAATGAACAAAATAATATATTTTTATATTGGGTTAAAATTATTTTTCAAACAGATCATGTGACTAGCACCTTAGACAGTCATTTGCTTTGCATATAATAAAAAAAAATAAAAAAAATTAGGGGAGGGCAATTTTATTGATTGAAAATATTGTGTTCAAATGCTATTTTTTTATTCTCATAGCCAAAATGTGGCCCAGACACAAATCAACATTACTGAAATAAAAAAAAAGTTGCTTCAATTTAAAAAAAAAAAAAATCTATCAAAGAAAAATAGTTTTCACATGCATTTTTTTGTTTCAAATTTATTTTTGCATTCAAATATGTTTTTTTTTTTTTTTTTTTAAATTAAAATATATATTTTGATTGAAGCAACTTTTTTATTTTTTTTACTGAAGCAACTTTTCTTTTTTTTGATCGAATAATAAAGACGCAAATCTACCTCCATATGGCTCCGCTCAGGGGATACAATTTTTGACTGGGGTAACTACATTGGCACGACACCGGCGGGCGTACCATAGTCAATGGATGTCGATCTTGGCGAAAAGTATTGCCTAAGCAGCCTGATTTAGAATTCCCCTAAAGAATGATGGGAAACAAAAAAAGCTCATTGTCAACTTATTATTATAAATATTCTTTTAAGTTAATTTTATTGGTGACACTGCATTTCGGGGTCATCAACATGTTGTGCCCCCCCTGCCCCAAAAGTCAAACTCTGCCTATGGCACTACTGCACTTGGGTCACTTCTTTGTCCACAATTATATTTACAGTATTAATTCCACCCCCCAGTCAAAACAGACTGGACGTCTGGCCCTGTCTATGGCAGCAAGTGAGTTGACTAATTAACTTATTTGTCAACTTATTTGGTCAAAACTAAACTAGTCCTACCCACATGACATCTAATTGCAATAAATGTGGCCCGCGGAGCAAAATGAGTTCGACACCCCTGCTATAGAGAACTAGCAATTGCCATGGAGACCAAAATGTAAGAAACCCCTATCAGTACCATCCAGTGAAGACCAAACAAACAAATATCTTTCTGAGAGTGCAAATTAAATGAGAGAGAGGCAGAAACTTGATTCGATTTTCTAAAAGCTATGAAAAAAGCTCTTGTAATCTTTATTTGGCTTTCTTGCAAACCCAAGAATTTTGTGTTAGACTTATATCCCGCTAAATTCCTGTGTAAGGTGACGCGGGATTTACCTGTGTCATGATTTGCAGACATTGGGAGATGTACCGGGAATTACACGGGATGGACATTTTCAGACTTGTCACGTGTTGGCGACTCGGCGCTGTCTGTGCAGGGAAGGAAGGGGGCAGGATTTTATAACCCGGACGTTACATCATTTTTTGTTGACATCAGCAACAAAAAAACCCCCACACATTTCCAAATATGGACAATAGACTGTCTCTTTCTCGGCTCTAAGATCCAGTGGCAATTAAATTTGTTGTTTCCAATTTAATTTAGCTAGCTTTCAAGTTTGCCATGTTGATAATTGCGATGTTTGTTTGCGCTTTTTGTCTTACTGTGAAGAGAGAGGAAATGACGATCGACCCTCCATAATCGTTATATCGTCAACCGTGACCCGGGAATTAAACGGCTGCTTTCACACATGCCGCGTCCCGAGTAAGTCCCGGATATTATACCAGGACGCGACCTGGTTGATGTCCATGTCAATCGACCTGGGAAATGGCCTTCAGACATAAGGGTTCGTTTAATGGTTTCGTTGCGTATGTCTGTAAGGGGCTTAAGATGAGTGGAATAGGCTTGATAACACTGGCATGCAAAGTGAAGTATTTTCATTTGACATAGTAAAGTATACAGGTAGTCCCCGGGTTACAACGTACCCCACTTATGTGATTTCAACTTTGCGACGCCTGTCTTGTCATTTTTATTTTTTTTTTGGGGGGGGATATGTTGACTTTTGTTTTGTGTGCGATGCACGCTTTTATTTTGGCGCAGGAAGTGTAGAGCAGGTTGTACTTCCGCATGCGAGAGCATTTATACACCGCCCAACCCACACACAAACACACATAAAAGGAAGAGCACAGCCGAGTGAAGAGGTGACAGCCTGTGCGCATATTTGTTGCTTGTGAAGCATCCAGAGACGACGACTGTATTAAACCCCTTTTGTACTGTTTATTGTGCGTTTTCAATTGTGGTCGAATACTCGGGGCGAGTTTATGTGAATGTTTTTGATGATGTGCAGACGCTAACTGATACATACTAATGGTTTGTTATTATATCAGCACCACTTGTAAACACAAATTTTGTTATTGAAGATGAGACTGATTTAATTTCATTTTATTTGAGTTTCATTCATCAAGTGATGATGTCATGATCAGATGAATAAAATCAGCAAACCACCCGGACGTCTGACATCGTCATTTCGGAGCTTAGCTCACTGTCTAGCAAGGACTTAGCTCTACGTCTTGGCGAGGACAGTACAATGACGTATAATACATGTTTTTGGATAGTTTTTATGTTTTTATTTAGAGGGTATTTAAAGAGTTAGTTCTGATTCATGCAGAAACCGGGTTACATCGCCAGCAAAGGAACGGAACTCGTTTGTAAACCGGGGATTACCTGTACATCACAAACTGTCATAGCTGCCTCAGTTGGGTCTCAACATTATTCAACAATGCATGAGGTAACTCAATGAGAAAGACACCAAATCATCACCATCCTTGTGCCAGTTAATCTGGCCTACAATAAGGCCTTTTCATGGGCTCTCCGAGGCAAATAGTAGCTTTCATGCTCAGAAACACAGTGGCCTATTGATTCCAGCAAAATTATCTGAAATGACTCTGCTTATTATTTTTCCTGTACCCAGTGACCCACATTCAGCAAGACAAGTGTGTTTATGTATGTGACCTCAGTTATGCAGCTTGGGTTATTCAACGTTAGGTCAGTCGCATGGAGACATCTGAGACCGTGTGCGTGTGTCGATTACTACCAGGAAAGCGCTCGATTTTGCTGTACTAAAGGACAAAAAGTAAAGTTAAGGCAGAAATGAATTGTTGGAACAGGACAGGACAGCAGGGGAGTGATGAGTCATGTTCTGTCTGGATCGCTGATTCATTCCTATATAACAAACTGAAGAGGGAGACAGAACATTCTGCTGTTGTTGAGCAAAGAAATGACCTAGATCTTTCAGCTATTAGCCTCCTCTTACTTTTTTCTTTTTTTTTTAAGGTTTTTGACATAATCCTGCTATGAACAAGATACACAGTTTGAGTATTTCAGTGGAAATGTGGAACATTAAATCCCAAGCTGTCTAAAAGAGATGTTAATGCAATTCAATGCATATCTTCAAAGGTTACGGTTGGATTTTAAAATAGCAATGACAAAGTTAAAATCGTTTGACCTTCCATTTGAACATATTTTCTTAGAAGGAACCTTTCCTTGTTGTGAGCGGCGTTGTTTTCGTCAACGATGACAACAACGACAATATTTCGTCAACGAACAATGTTTTTTCATGACGAAGTCATGATGACGTGCTGAAAACATGTCTTGGGAGACTAAAACATAACGAGATGGATGCCAGTTGTCGTCTGAGGACATGAAAACGAGATGAAAAGTTTCTGTTATAAATTCACAATGTGTGGTATTCTCTTATTGTATGTGTAGTTAGCACACATTTAGCAGTGTTTGTTCGTGTCACTCATGTGATGTGCTGCATCTCCCCCCCATTCCACCCTGGTGAGTAAGCGTGCGTGTGAGGTGCTGCTTGGTAAGTTTTGCTTTCTTATCTTGGCTAGACATGACATGTTACTTTAGCCTTTGAAGGTCTGTGCTGAGTGACTGTCACACACTAAACTAACTTGTAGCGTTTGCATAGAGTTCGCGTTAGCATTAGCATTTAGCGCGGTGATTCGGTGTCTTCTTGAACTCTTGGAAAACATTGTTCGTGGCATCCAGGTGAGTTTAATTCATTGCAAATAATGCACTGTTTTCCTGCTGAGTGTGTATTATCATCATGTAGATATCCTTGTAGACTCTATAGTTACAGTGGTATGAAAAAGTATCTGAACCTTTTGTCACATTTCTGCATTAAATCACCATCAAATGTGATCTGATCTGTGTCAAAATCATACAGATGAAAAAAAAAGTGTCTGCTTTAACTAAAACGACCCAAACATTTATAGGTTTTCATATTTTAATGAGGATAGTATGCAAACAATGGCAGAAGGGGGAAAAATAAGTCAGTGAACAATCACATTTAATATTTTGTGCCCCCCCTGGCAGCAATAACCAGACGCTTCCTGTAGCTGCAGATCAGTCTGGCACATCGATCGGGACTAATCTTGGCCCATTCCTCTCTACAAAACTGCTTTAGTTCAGTCAGATTCCTGGGATGTCTGTCATTAATCGCTATCTTTAGGTCATGGCACAGCATCTCAAGGGTGTTCATGTCTGGACTTTGACTTGGCCACTCCAGAGCTCCGCTGAAACCATTCTGAAATTGATTTACTTCTGTGTTTTGGATTATTGTCTTGTTGCAGTTTGAACTGTTTGACAGACGGCCTCAGGTTTTCCTGCAAAACATCCTGATAAACTTTTGAATTCATTATTCCATTAATGATTGCAAGTTGTCCAGGCCCTGAGGCAGCATAATAGTCATGATGCTCCCTCCACCATGCTTCACGGTGGGTGATGAGGTGTTGATGTTGGTGAGCTGTACCATTTTTCCTCCAAACACGACATTGTGTATTATTTCCAAACAATTTAACTTTGGTTTCATCAGTCCACAAATTTTCCAAAACTTTGGTGGAGAGTCTAAGTGTCTTTTTGTGAACATTAAACGAGCAACAGCAGTGGCTTTCTCCGTGGAGTCCTCTCATGAACACCATTCTTGGCCATAGTTTTACATATAGTTGATACAGTATGTGCACAGAGATATTGGACTGTGCCAGTGATTTCTGTAAGTCTTTAGCAGACACTCTAGGGTTCTTTTTTTACCTCTCTGAGTATTCTGCTCTGAACTCTTGGCGTCATATTTGGTGGACGGCCACTCCTTGGCAGAGAAATCACAGTGCCAAACTCTGTCCATTTGTAGACAACTTCTCTGACTGTCGATTGATGAACATCCACTTTCAGAGATGGTTCTGTATCCTTTTCCAGCTTTATACAAATCAACAATCCTTGAGCTCAGGTTTTCAGACAGCTCTTTTGACTGAGCCATGATGCACGTCAGACAATGGTTCTCATCATGAGAGTTCTTACCAGGTATGTGTTTTATAGTCGGCAGGGAAGCTTTAAACCACTCATCAGTGATTGGGCACATACCTGACTTAAATTGTTTGGTAAAATATTGGTTTCAATTGCTCTTTAAATCTCCTTAGACAGAGGGTTCACTTACTTATTTTTTCCCCTTCTGTCATTGTTTGCATGCGATCCTCATTAAAATATGAAAACCTTTAAATGTTTGAGTGTTTTCAGTTAAAACAGACACTGTTTTTACATCTGTGTGATTTTGACAAAGATCAGATCACTTTTGATTGAGATTTTATGCAGAAATGTGAGAAATTCCAAAAGGTTCAGATACTTTTTCATACCATTGCATGTGCTCGTTTGTCATGTTCATTCGAAATTGTCGGAAACCTTTTATTTATTTATTTATTCATGAACTAAAACGTTTGAAGTTTATTAACAAAATCATTGAGAATTGTGCACTAAAACTAGACGAAGACCAACACATTTTGAAATGACTAAAATATGACGAAGACGAAGAAATATTTTCATCCAAAAGACAAGACGAAAATTAAAATAGCTGCCAAAAACAACACTGGTTGTGAGATTCATGTTGATCCAGTCAACTCTTTTCATTTGTAGACAACTTCTCTTACTGTTGATTGATAAACATCCAGACTTTCAGAGATGGTTTTGTATCCTTTCCCAGCTTTATACAAATAAACAATCCTTGAGCGCAGGTTTTCAGACAGCTCTTTTGACCAAGCAATGATGAACATAAGACAAAGCTTCTCATCAAGACAGTTCTTACCAGGTATGTGTTTTATAGTGGGCAGGGCAGCTTTAAACCACTCATCAGTGATTGGGCACACACCTGACTTAAATTCTTTGGTAAAAATTGGTTTCAATTGCCCTTTAAATCTCCTTAGACGGAGTGTTCATTTACTTATTTTTCCCCCTTCTGTCATTGTTTGCATGCGATCCTCATTAAAATATTAAAACCTATAAATGTTCGGGCGTTTTCAGTTAAAGCAGACACTGTTTTTACATCTCTGTGATTTTGACAAAGATCAGATCACATTTGATGGAGATTTTATGCAGAAATGGGGGAAATTCCAAAAGGTTCAGATACTTTTTCATACCATTGCATGTGCTCGTCTGTCATGTTCATTCAAAATTGTCGGAAACATTTTATTTATCTATTTATTCATGGACTAAAACTTTTGAAGTTTATAGACAAAATCATTGAGAATTGTCGACTAAAACTGGACGAAGACTAACACATTTTGACTAGTGACTAAAATATGACTAAGACTAATAAATATTTAAGACCAAGACGAAAATTAAAATGGCTGCCAAAAACAACACCGGTTGTGAGATTCATGTTGATCCAGTCAATTTCCATTTTATGATGATTTTGAAAATTGCGCTCATTTACGCTCGGTTGGCAACAGCTTTTAGGCAAGAACAAACAAACAAAAAAAAGGAAAATGTTTTCAACACTCATCTTCTCCCTCAGTCCCAAGTCATCAAAAGGAGCAATCGCACCCAGACCAAGGTGCAGTTTAGCCTATCGTATGCTTGCTCTTATACTTCCAAAGTCTGATTTCACTTATTTTAGCATTCGTACAGAAGACAAAATTAATGGTACCCCTCTGATAGGAGAAAAAAAAAAATCCCATAAAGTTTCCTGAAATAACTTGAAACTAATGGAACTGGAAAATACATACTCTATTGTCAAGCCACAAAGGTTCCGGGAGAATGTCTTTTGGATAGATGAGACAAAACTGGAGCTTTCTGGCACAAATAAAAGAACACTCCACCTACTGTGAAACATGGAGGAGGCTTTGTTATGTTCTGAGGTTGCGCTACTACATCCGGCACAGGGTGTCTTGAATCTGAGCACTACAATGAAATCTCAAGGCTACCAGGGGATTCTTTCAGTTATCATTGTGTTTTTCTTTTCTTCAACAGAGGACTACCAACAATGCAGTCCACATATGAACGTATGTTTTCGTGACCCACATCAATGAAGCGTGCCTCGGCCTTTTTCTTGGCCTGAATGCCTCACAGAGAGAGGTCCAAGCAACATTGATTGTGTCTTTTACCGCTACAATGTCGAGTCTCCGGGGGGGTTCCCAGTGCTCATAAAGCTTTCAATATTCTTTTTCATGAATAAATTCAACCTGCCTCATCTTGTTTATCTGATCTTGCTGGTGGGATACACATTAGTCGGTCTGAAGAGTAGGAAAGACATGAGCGGGTATGCATGTGTGACAACAATATAAAAAAAAAAAAAAATCAACCAAAAGAGGAAAAATACGCAGATATTCATGTGTCAAATGCAAGCAGTGCCAATGCCTGTAAACAACACCGTCTTCTGTGAGTAAAGATAATTTTTAAATCAGTACAATGGTCATTATTCAACTATAATGGATTAAAAATCCAAGTTTTTTTTTTTTTTTGGTTTTTATGTCTTTTTTCGGATTGTTGTTCTCGATAGACACTTTAAAGACCATTTATATCATTTAAGAGTGAACATTTTTTTATCACAGCTGTGATCAGAGTCAAGAAATCCCTAGTGGATGTTTTTGAAATAACGATGCACATTTTTAATCACTTGGTTTTCCTTCACGTGCGCACATTTTCTGTCCTTTTGGGATCCGGGACTGTCAAGGCGGCAGAAATAGGTGGCTTTAACTAGAATACTGCTGATGTCTCATATTTCAGGTGAACAAACAACAGTCAGCTTACGGTGCTGCTTTCAGCTTTGTGCTTATCACATTAGCCAATTCAAGGCTCCCCGTCCCATCACTCTTTCAAGGTTTGTTTGTCGGCGGGCTTAAATGTGCAGTTTTACATACATGTGTGGGGGTATTTGTGTATCTCTGCACTAATGCCCATCGGTATTCATCTGAAGGCAAATATGCATGGAACGGACAGTCATTGGGCTGTGAAAGTAAGATAACAGAAATAGTGCACCTTTTTGAAAAAGACTGTAAGGGGACGAATCTTTAAGCACTTGACCCCCGCGCCCCGCTAAAGAAAATGGTTAAGTATGTAATTTAAAAGTGTGAAATGTGATTGCATGTTTTTTAGCAGTAAAACCAGTTGGAGATTTTCCATGTGTCTCGATAAGGAGACTTTGAAGAAGCAATTTCATGTGATGTTAGGGCCAAATCCATTCCCCTGAAGCCTTTAAGCTGGCGCTGAAATCTCGCTGGTGTGAGGAGTTTGTGTCTTACTGATCGGCTAAGCCCTGTGCTTCTTTAGCTGCCTCTATTCACCACAGAACACCCCCTTATTTGGTCTTGCACACCTTCTTGCACGTCACAAGTCAGGGTGGCAAATGACAGCAATGCAGGCTTACTGTAGAGGTAACTGCCAAGCTCTGATATGCCAGCAAATGCCATTTTGCAATTTTCTTTTCCTTGTTAAATCAGAATTTGGATGCAAATTGTTGTTTTGGTGAGCACAACAACGAACCCCCATATTTTTGCAGGGGTTTCATTACAGGGCAGTGGTTCTTAACCTGGGTTCGATTAAAACCTAAGGGTTCGGTGAAGGTTAAGACAAAGAGGGCCCAATTTTCATACTCTAACTAAAGGCCAAGCGTCGTTTTAGATTATGTTTTAGGTTGCCTCCAATTTACAGGCTTTATTCAAAAATTTTCAACTCCTAGCCCTCCATCTAATGGGAGGAGAAACTGATTTGCTCAGTGGAAGGTTGACTCATGATGAGGAAGTATTACAGACCTACAGGTAGTGGCGGATTTGGCAATTTTGGGGCCTAAGGCGAACATATCCAGGGGCCAAAACTCTTTAAAAAAGTTTATTCATTATTCATTGTATTTTTACTTTCTTACTGTTGGGCTAGTATTATACATGTTTTAATTTCACGAATTTTGTGTTATTTGGGCCTTTGAGAGCCAAAGGTTTATTTAACTATTGTCACTCATGCCAGGTACGCAATAAAAAGTTTCAGTTGTGTTTGTGTGTATATATTAGGGCTGTCAAAATTATCACGTTAACGGGCGTTAATTATCACGTTAACGGGCGTTAATTAATTTTTTAATTAATCACGTTAAAATATTTGACACATTTAACACACATGCCCCGCTCAAACAGATTAAAATGACTGCAGTGTCCTTTCCACTTGTTACTTGTGTTTTGCCGCCCTCTGCTGGCCCTTGGGTGCGACTGATTTTATGGGTTTCAGCACCATAATTATTATTGACAACAACATATCAACAATGGCGAGCTACTAGTTTATTTTTTGATTGAAAATTTTACAAACTTTATTAAAACGAAAACATTGAGGGGTTTTAATATAAAATTTCTATAACTTGTACTAACATTTATCTTTTAAGAACTACAAGTCTTTCTATCTATGGATCGCTTTAACAGAATGTTAATAATGTTAATGCCATCTTGTTGATTTATTGTTATTATAAACAAATACAGTACTTATGTACAGTATGTTGAATGTATATATATCCGTCTTGTGTCTTATCTGTCCATTCCAACAATAATTTAAAGAAAAATATGGCATATTCTATAGATGGTTTGAATTGCGATTAATTACATTTAATTAATTTTTAAGCTGTGATTAACTCGATTAAAATTTTTAATTGTTTGACAGCCCTAATATATACAGTGCCTTGCAAAAGTATTCGGCCCCCTTGAATCTTGCAACCTTTCGCCACATTTCAGGCTTCAAACATAAAGATATGAAATTTATTTTTTTTTGTCAAGAATCAACAACAAGTGGGACACAATCGTGAAGTGGAACAACATTTATTGGATAATTTAAACTTTTTTAACAAATAAAAAACTGAAAAGTGGGGCGTGCAATATTATTCGGCCCCTTTACTTTCAGTGCAGCAAACTCACTCCAGAAGTTCAGTGAGGATCTCTGAATGATCCAATGTTGTCCTAAATGACCGATGATGATAAATAGAATCCACCTGTGTGTAATCAAGTCTCCGTATAAATGCACCTGCTCTGTGATAGTCTCAGGGTTCTGTTTAAAGTGCAGAGAGCATTATGAAAACCAAGGAACACACCAGGCAGGCCCGAGATACTGTTGTGGAGAAGTTTAAAGCCGGATTTGGATACAAAAAGATTTCCCAAGCTTTAAACATCTCAAGGAGCACTGTGCAAGCCATCATATTGAAATGGAAGGAGCATCAGACCACTGCAAATCTACCAAGACCCGGCCGTCCTTCCAAACTTTCTTCTCAAACAAGGAGAAAACTGATCAGAGATGCAGCCAAGAGGCCCATGATCACTCTGGATGAACTGCAGAGATCTACAGCTGAGGTGGGAGAGTCTGTCCATAGGACAACAATCAGTCGTACACTGCACAAATCTGGCCTTTATGGAAGAGTGGCAAGAAGAAAGCCATTTCTCAAAGATATCCATAAAAAGTCTCGCTTAAAGTTTGCCACAAGCCACCTGGGAGACACACCAAGCATGTGGAAGAAGGTGCTCTGGTCAGATGAAACCAAAATTGAACTTTTTGGCCACAATGCAAAACGATATGTTTGGCGTAAAAGCAACACAGCTCATCACCCTGAACACACCATCCCCACTGTCAAACATGGTGGTGGCAGCATCATGGTTTGGGCCTGCTTTTCTTCAGCAGGGACAGGGAAGATGGTTAAAATTGACGGGAAGATGGATGCAGCCAAATACAGGAACATTCTGGAAGAAAACCTGTTGGTATCTGCACAAGACCTGAGACTGGGACGGAGATTTATCTTCCAAAAGGACAATGATCCAAAACATAAAGCCAAATCTACAATGGAATGGTTCAAAAATAAATGTATCCAGGTGTTAGAATGGCCAAGTCAAAGTCCAGACCTGAATCCAATTGAGAATCTGTGGAAAGAGCTGAAGACTGCTGTTCACAAACACTCTCCATCCAACCTCACTGAGCTCGAGCTGAATGAACGAAGGAAGAATGGGCAAGAATGTCAGTCTCTCGATGTGCAAAACTGATAGAAACATACCCCAAGCGACTTGCAGCTGTAATTGGAGCAAAAGGTGGCGCTACAAAGTATTAACGCAAGGGGGCCGAATAATATTGCACGCCCCACTTTTCAGTTTTTTATTTGTTAAAAAAGTTTAAATTATCCAATAAATTTTGTTCCACTTCACGATTGTGTCCCACTTGTTGTTGATTCTTGACAAAAAATTAAAATTTTATATCTTTATGTTTGAAGCCTGAAATGTGGCGAAAGGTTGCAAGGTTCAAGGGGGCCGAATACTTTTGCAAGGCACTGTATATATATATATATATATATATATATATATTTATATTTCAAACAAAGAGGTATCGGTATGGTATCGGCCGATACTGCACAGCCAGGTATCAGTTACGGGGCCAAAAAATGGTATCGGTGCAACACTAGTTAAAAGTAATTGAAAAAAACTAAAAAACTAAAGAATGTAGACATGAAATGTCAATTTTCAGTTTGAAAATTAACTGCAAAACACCCAATTTATTGGTAATAAATGTGAAATTTGAATACAATTCAACAGAATTTGATTAGCTTAGCTATATACAGTAGGTTTTGAATTTGGAATCGGTTCGGTACCTTTAGCAAAGTTAAGAACCATTGTTCCAGAGCCATCTGGAATGCACAAATGTAGAGACATTTCTGAAAATTACACCAACACATCGTTCATTTCCAAAATCTTCAATAAAGTGGAAGTGCAGAAGATAAACAGCAATATGGCAGGGGAAGTAAGTCAGAGTAGGTGAAAAGCAACCAGAAGGCACGGAAGCAGCGGGGAAATAATCCGAGATTCGCAGCTGCGTACACTACATTTTCCATACGGTCCAATAACATTTGTTGATTCTTTGCTCTCACTTCTGAATCCCTCACAGGACGTTCCTATAGTTTTTAATTACCAGCTTGTTTGCCGCCACGAGAACGCAGCCCCTTCTTGAGTTAACTTTCAGCTTTCCCTGCAGTAAAACTCTGTATACACGCTCTGCCATTCTCATTGAAGTCTCCATCTCTTTTCTCCCCAAACTCCCTTTGACCTTCCATGCCGCAAACAATGATTGCAGTTCGGTTGCATGAGAAACATCAACGGCAGCAAGTGCAGAAACAGCGGCGGCGAGTCATCGATCATCCGCACTGCAGTTTACGATGTCAAAAAACGGGAAGACGGACGGGGGGGAAGGGATGACAAATGACATTACATGTTGCGCCTTGTCTCTTTGCTGTCTAGGCAGTGGGGGAAAGCGAGGTCACATGGTTAAGTGAGGTTAGACAGTGTGTGAGAGACTCACACGATGCACACTTTAATGTCAGCAAACCCGCCGCAGGGAGGGAACATTACAGTAAACCTGATGAACTCATGTTATCTAATCCCGACTGGAATATTCGCTCTCTGGTTTGCGCGCTCAACCTAAATAGAGCGTCGGCATGTCATTCCTTTTCTTCCCCCAACAGCACATTGATGAATCTTTTATTCCGATCTGCACCCAGCGATTATGACACTGTGGCTGGGCTACGGCGAGAACATTAATATCAATAATTGATGTGATCACAGAAAACACATATTCCAGTAAGAAGGCTGTTATGAAGGCCTCCAAAGTGGAACATGATGGGTCACACACACCAACTGGTGAACTTAGCTTCACTTCTGATTTCAAATTGAATGTGTTGTTAAAATTTTTAAATGAAGGTAAATAGAGAGTCAATTGTTTTAACCTTTGTTGCGCGATAATAGAGCTATTGAAACAAGCCTTCACCAAGGCTAGACAATCCTATACAACACTCTGTTCGAGCTATCTTCAACATGGCTCCATCAATTGGATCTTGCAGGTTCCATTTGGCCCCATTGCAAGCTGACTCTAGAAGCGAAGAGTAAAATATGCCAAATTACACCAAAAAGTTTGCAGATTTTGTGAAATCGTATCTTGAAAAGGTAAACACAGGTAGTCCCTGGGTTATGACGTACCCGACTGATGTAATTTCGACTTTACGATGCCGGTGTCTCGTCCGACATTTTTGCTAGGTTCATTCTACAGGTCTTAAGGCACAAATCTGATTTTTTGCCATATCTGTTTTTTTTTTTTTTTGGCGTGCCTGTTCAGACTGCCTTTGTCCATTGAGACCGTTCAAGTATCACGCATGCCCACTAATTCGCAGTCTGAGATGCGCTCAGCAAAGAGACCCGCATGAGCAGAAGCATCAAAACAAATTACACATGCTACCTTTATGTCATTCCAAAGTGATCATATTTTGATTTCCAAAAAGAGGACATAAATAACAGACAATAATAATCCCCATATAGTCTTATATTCAAAGCTTATATGGACTGATAGAACGCATTCATGCACACACATGAGCCTCGACGTGTGTGCGTGAAATGACGTGGGTGCGTGAGTTTGCCCTATTCGGCCATGTGTGCAATAATGAAATATTGCTCATTCGGCGCACAGAATGAAAATCGAAAATTGTAAGGCTTATTCTTTTCTTCATTTTATTTTTATATGACTGTGGTCAAGCCCATTTCGTGCATACAAGCAGAGTTCAAGCTAGGCACTAATGCCTACATGGCTGCCATCCTCCATGCCTCTTGGTCTTTGCTAACGTAAATGCTGCATGAATTCCGATTTGGGAGTCTTGACAGTTCAGACCGCCAATCACGTTCTGAAAAAATGTGGCCCAGTTTGGATTTGAACCACATACGAAAGTGACTCAGATCGGATTTTAAATGGTGCACGTCTACGCGACTTGTCCCGTTCAGACCGTCTAGTTAATGCCTGACTCGAGTCGGAAAAACACGAAAAAATCGGATCCGTGCATTAAGACCTGTAGTATGAACCTAGCCTTTGTCTCCAGTCATTTTCCAAGTCACATAACAGTGTAGAGTGTGTGTCTGAGTTTCTCAGTGTAACAGCTGTCAAGTTTCCCTGCAAATATTGCTTCGCTTGCATTGCTTTTGCTCTCCTGTCGTCAGTGTACAATTCTTGTGACAATATTGTTAAAGGGAACCTCGGACTTAAAGGCTTGTATGCTCTAATAAGCCACAATTGTTCTCTTTTAATAAAATATTTTATTAGAAACAAATATAGCCATTGATTTAAAAATCTATAATATTTAGTACATGTTTGGACCTATGGAGGGCGCCATGTTTTAAGTGCACAATGGACACTCGGGGTGATAACGTAGATCATCTCTGTCACTCGACGAATACTACCGGGTTACTGACATTCCTTCTATACGGCGAGATGTCCAACACATGCACTCATTGTTTAAAAGTGGCGAGTACTTAAAGGGTACCACAGATAGAAAGACATGTATTCTCATTGGTCCTGTCTGATTTTTGTATTTTGTTTTTCGTTTGTTTTGTTGGTCTATTATTTGTATTTTTTTCTCATGTCCAAATAAAGCATTCATTCATTCTTAAAAGATAAATGTCACTAAGAGTTATAATAATTTGATATTAAAACTTCTCTTAATGTTTTCGTTTTAATAAAACGTGTAAAATTCTAAATAAAAAAAATAAACTAGTAGCGCGCCATTGTTGACTTCACAGGGCGGTGATGTCACAAGGCCACGCGGCCGTACTTCACAGCGACACTCTTTAACTATGTAAGGTAGTGATTTAATTACACCACAAGTGGTCAATGGCAAGTTTTGAATAAATATGAGATCAAGCCAATGAGTGCGTTTTGTCTCTTAACTTACGCCGTAGTTTCTTGTTCCGTGTGGGTCCATTGTGATTTACGTTCATTTGAGTGTTTCCTTCACAACAAACAAGACTCCTGACAATGGCTCCCAGCATCATAGTTTGTATATTGTGACTAAATATTGCCATCCTGTGTATTTATTGAGCTAAACGAGTTTCTAAAATGTGTAAATGGAGTTTTACCAAAGTCTGAGTAAGTTTTATGTGTATTTTGCATATCTATTTTGATTGTGAATATGTGAAATCCAGTGCTATTTGCATTATTATTTAACTGTGTGAGAATAGGGCCTCATTAATTCAGATTGAAGCACTTTTCTTTTTGTGAACATTATTTTTTTAACGCGATATGAATATTATTTTTGTTGTATTTTCACTATATGATACTTATGTAAAATATATATATTCCTAAGCAAAAGTAGTTATCCGCAACATGGAAGCATTTGCATGGTTGAGCACCAACGTGTTATTCCACAACGGCCACCATTTGGTAACACTTTATTTGACAGTGGCATCATAAGACTGTCATAAGACAGTCATAATTATGACATGACACTATCATGGGCATTACTAAATGCTTATGACAGATGTCATTAAGTGTCATCCGGCCAATTATGTTACTAATTCCATTTATGTCCAGCTCGGGTCTTTTGCATCCATTCAAAAGTGAGATAATTTGCCGGATAACACGAAATGCCATCTGTTTTAAGCATACATTAATGCTCATGACAGTGACATGTAATAATTACAATTGTCTAATGACAGTATTAGGGCGCCACGGTCAAATTAGGTGCTACCAAATACTATAACTTGCATTTAATGAAACAACTGGAGCAGTAACTGAATAAATAAGTATCACAGAACAGGAATTTTGATAGTTATTTACATTTGTAGAACTAAAATGCATGCTAGGAGGCATGTTGGACAACTACAATGTCGACAGCAGTGGCAGAAGAGGTTGACTGTCTTCCCCAAGGGAGCAGTGATTGCCAAATGAAGCAATGAATAGTGGTTCATTTGGTCTTAAGACAATGTCAAATGCAAGTCAAATAAAGTGTTACTGGTTAATATCTTTCGGTGTAAATATCCCAGAATACAGTGAGGACAGCTGTGGCTTATAGTCCAGTGCGGCTTATATATGAACTAATGCCGTTTTCGTATCAAATTTAGTGGGTGGTCACTTATAGTCAGGTGCGCCTTATAGTACGAAAATTAAGGTGGTAGATATTTTTTTTTTTTCAATGTAGTCATTCATTTGGTGAACCCACACTCTAATCAATTATAAACATGCCTGAAAAAAGAGCTTCCATAAACTCAAATTGCTCTTCTAAAACAGTAGTCTGGGAAGATACAAACAAATATAAAGAAAAACCCACCACGATGAGAACATAACCTTCTGCGCTAAGCTAGTAAGGACAAAAGTCTGTCCCTGAGCCCTATGAGTGCGTGTGTGTGTTTATGTACCCTCATCTTTCATTTGCACGGTCAAAACACTCAAGTTCAGTAATTGGCTGGACATACGTACCATAACTCAAGCCACATTTACCTCAGTGCTGCATTGCCCCAGGCAAGGTCTGAGCATAGATTAACAAAACTGTCTGCACAACTCGCCTCTCATCTGCGGCGCAGGGGCTTTTAATGTGAAATCCAATAGTTTCAGGGTCACATGATCTCTGACAGCGTGTCTAGATGTATTATTCAACACCACTGGAGTTACGGGTAGGGGGAGGATGGACACACTAACTGGCAGACCCTCCTCTGGATGCTAAAAAAAAGTAAACAGAAAAACAAGTTTTGGCACATTAAGCAAGGGCTTGAAACTTGGAGATAACTATGACCTCTGCAGGGGCTCAGTTAGTTCAAGGCAGCGCATTCTCTTTTCGATTTTATATTAGCGCTCATTTTGATTCTGTAGACAATCTGGTTGGTCTCCTGTTCTACTGTCACTCCAACCTTTCATCTATTCCTAATGCAGAGAAAACACGGTTAATTAAAAGATTCCTCAATGGGCATCTGTGCAGTAATCTACATTCACTGCATCCCAGTCAAACATGGATCATTTGACTCACGCACAACAAGCCATGCATTAATGAATGTATAATCATCCATACAGCAAACTGCCTGGGAAGAAAGATTGATTGTTAATAGTTTTATGACTGATAAACAAAGCAATCGATCAATCTGTGCGTGCTTTTACATGGCTTCCCGGACAGTTGGGAATAATTTGTCTTCTTGCCGTGTTAACCCTTCCAAGCGTGGAGGATGTGGATTAATTGTGAGGGGGCGAGAGGGACGGGCGTATTTCTCCAGCATGCAGAAATGATTAACGCTGTAGTTAGGGGTGCGCCACAAACATAACAGCTGCAGTAAACGTCCCCATGAATGATTTTGCCTCATGTGCGTCACACAGAGATGGAGAATTTCACATACCCACACACATAAGCATTTCCACGGAATGTCTACTATATTTCACAAATGCATTTTGCACTCTGTTTGGGGAGGCCTGAAAAAGTCCCAACTGAGGCCAGATCGTGTGGCCATCTGCAAGAGCCCATCTGGGATAGTCTATCATAAATGTTGATTTGGCCAGGAAGCTGCACTCGCTAGACGCGCTGCACTCTGCCAAGCCAAGTGACTGCCAAGATGAGGGGAAATATTCGCACAGTTTTCACAGCTAATTGTCAAACATCATCATTAGGACCAGATCAGTATGCCAAAAACGGATCAGCATCTGAAACTTTTGTAGGATTAACTGCCGCACTGCATTTCTCAGCCGGGAATGGAGAGTACATCGTTCATTTCATGTCTGTGCTCAAATTTAACTCATGCAAATGGATAGTTTGTGCTCATGAATCTGAATTGTTGTTGTGGCAGCGATAACTGAACTAAATGTTTAAAGTGATGTTCCCAACTCTACGCAATCATTTCCCATTTACTTACTTAGTGATGATGAAATAATCACCAGTTCATTCAACAGTGTTTCCTCTCTAGTTGTATCTGCGAACATAGATAAACCGCATACAGTATATGGTGGAAAACACAGACAAGACATAAAAAGCAGTTTCTGCTCTTGCACTCCTCTTTAAATGAAACTGGGGTATTTTAACCCAAAACAACTGTTATGTTTGAACAATATGTCTATATGCTGCCATCGCAGATTCATGGTGCATTAAGCCCCTGAACTATTTTTAATTTGTCCATTTTACCCTGAAAACCCCCGTTTACGGACGTCGCGCAACCGCTTTTGTTTCAACCCAGCAATAAAACGAAGGTAATTAGTTATATTTATTATTCAAAATGTATGTCGTTTTTAGTTATTAGTTTAGTTAGTTTAGTTTAGTTAAATTATTCACACATATATTTTAAACTTTTAAACATATTATGTCACAATGAAAAAAGTGGCGTCTGTAAAAAAGTCACAGATATCTACCTCATAACTATCGCTTAATTGTATTTTTTTTTTGTTACTGTCGCATTTTCACTGATATGTTAAATGATAATAATCAATCCAAACAAAGAAAAATTGGAAAAAAAAAAAAAAACGTTTAAAGGGGTTAATATATGAAAAAGAAAATCTTGACCACTACCTTGATGTCTGCGATTTCTGCATCGCGACCCTTGTTATATGACCATGTTTCACCCATAAAATCCCCCAAAAATCCAGCTTTGGCCATTCACAGCTGTGTCTTGACACTCAGTGATACATGCCACATGGAATTTTTGGATCGAAACAAGGTAAGTACGTGATAATATCTCATCAAAGTCATGGCGTCTGTAATTCTGCTCTCGCGTGCTCTCACCTCGAGATAAGATTTTTTAACAGCGAAACCCCTTTTTTTCAAATGCCCTCCTGTTCAAATTTTTCTTCCCCCAGAAAATGGAGATTTTAAGCTTTCCACTGATGTATCACACGTGCATATAGGACAATTTTGAAATTTGGCCAAATTGGGGGTCTCAGAGCGGAACTTCAAGTCACCTGAGAGTTTTCCACCATATACATTTTTCCAAATGATTATGCCAAGGCTGTTTTTCCTGACATTGCTAACATCCATGCAAATGACAGCTGTTGTATTATATTATTCAAATATTTGGTAAACAAATCTAAAATGAAAGTATTTAAAATACTAAAAAAAAATACACACAGTGGATTTTCAAGACATTTCATAGTGATTTGTTGAATTAGCAGCATTTGGAGGTCATAGCAACTGAAAGCAAAATTATTTCCATCAAAAAGCTGAAGTTAAATTTTAACATAAGACACCCTTATTAGATAGCAGTTCTTTCACATTTGCTTGAATTTTTCGGCAGGATGCCAGAGTAGTTTCTCAGAGCTAGACTTTGGATGCAAACTGCCTTCCACCCTTGAAGATCTTTTGCTTCTGCCTTCCACTCACATTGATTATTTACTTAACAATGGTCCAAAAGGCCTTGTCAGGATCAGGGTAGAATGTTGGTCACACCATGGTATTCCTGTCTATAACCTATATTGTTCTCTGATTAGCTTCACGAGCAGTAACACCAGTAACAACTAAGCATCGGTAGTAGCACAATGTGAAACGGGTATCGACCAGAAAACACTCAGGTGACTTGAAGTTCTGCTTTGAGACCCCCAATTTGGCCACATTTCAAAACTGTCCTGTATGCATGTGTGATACATCATTGGAAAGCTTAAAATCTCAATTTTCCAGGGGAAGAAAAATTCTGAACAGGAGAGCATTTATTTAAAAAAAAAAAATAAATAAACAGCAGAACCCTAACCGGAGGTGAAAACATGAGAGTGCATAATTAAAGACACCATAATTTTAACAAGGTATTATCGCGTACTTACCTTGTTTTGATCCAAAAACTCCATGTAGCATGTATCACCGAGTGTCAAGACACTGCTGTGAATGGCCACAGCTGGATTTTGGGGAGATTTTATTTGGAGATTTTGGATTTTATTTTATTTGGTAACATAACAAGGTTCGCGATGCAAAAATCGCAGACATCAAGGAGTGGTCAGGATTTTCTTTTTTATGGAGTTACCCTCTTAAACTTTTTTTTTTTTGTTTTTTTTTCTGTTTGGATCGATTATCTATCAACTATAATATAATGGAAAATGTGACAGTAACAAAAAAATACAATTAAGCGATAGTTATGAGGTACAGTGGGGAGAACAAGTATTTGATACACTGCCAATGGGACACTGCCAATGGATTTTCCCATTGGCAGTGTATCAAATACTTGTTCTCCCCACTGTAGATATATCCGTGACTTATTTACAGACGCTATTTTTTTTCATTCTGACGTAATTTGTTGAAAAGTTTAAAATATGTGAGTGAATAATTTTTTAAAGTCATTATTTTAAACTAAATATTAGAAATCAATTAATGATTCTAAGCTAAAAATGACAGACATTTTGAATAATAAATATAATTACTTACTCTTTTATAGCTGGGTTGAAACAAAAGCAGTTGCGTGGTGTCTGTAAACGCGGGTCTTCAGGGTAAAACGGACAAATTAAAAATAGTTTGGGGGCATAATGCACCATGAAACTGCTATGGCAGCATATAGACATATTGTTCTATCAAACACAACAGTTATTTTGGCTTAAAATACAACAAGATCAGAAACTGCTTTTTCAGCCTTTTCCGAAGTTTCCGAGGTACTTCTGCTGTACTAACCAAAACAACAATGAATCTGGAGTGGCATCACTCATCAAAATCCCTCAAAAAGACAATTTGGAAAAACCGCATCCATCTAACATCATCACGACATGGGAGGAAAACATGTTCATGAAGGCAGATGTAAAACCAAGCCCGTGCCACCACAAAGACTGGGTGTTTATGTAGCCATGTTGCCGCTGTGTTATGGAAGGTATGTACTTCCTATCCCTGCATTTTCATGTGGCCAGTGCTCCAAAAGTACTAAAGCTAGAATTTTTGCATGGAACGACTTGTTGTCTTTGATATTGTTATCACGATGATGATCGTAATTATGATGATATTTAATATTATTTACTACAACTACTGTACTGCTGTGGCTGGAACACATGCTATCTGGTGCTAGCCTGTTGCTAATAAGTACGTGAAGGATGGCACAATTATGCAAACGCATAAACGCAAGTGTTACAAGTTTTTTGTTCACTTGTTTACAGATAGGAAATACTGTTGGGCAAGGGAAGACAACTTCATGATACTCACAACAACACTTACAGTACGTTGATGGACATATACCGAGACTACGTGTGTTCTACTTTGATGATGGAAGGCTCCACTTATGCTCCACCTTCGTCAATACTTTTCTAAAAATTTGATAAATTGTGATTTATTGACCTGTTTTGCACATGCGCCTGTCGTTTCAAATAAAACAAGAAATGGAATCATGTTGTCCAAACGTTTTAGTGCGGTAAATAAGTTTTTAGTCAACCACTAATTGTGCAAGTTCTCCCACTTGAAAATATTAGAGAGGCCTGTAATTGTCAAAAGTGGTAAACCTCAACTATGAGAGACAGAATGTGGAAAAAAAAGAAAAGAAAATCACATTGTTTGATTGTTAAAGAATGTATTTGCAAATCATGGTGGAAAATAAGTATGTGGTCAATACCAACAGTTCATCTCAATACTTTGTTATGTACCCTTTGTTGGCAATAATGGAGGCCAAACGTTTTCTGTAACGCTTCACAAGCTTTTCACACACTGTTGCTGGTATTTTGGCCCATTCCTCCATGCAGATCTTCTCTAGAGGAGTGATGTTTTGGGGATGTCGTTGGGCAACACGGACTTTCAACTCTCTCCACAGATTTTCTATGGGCTTGAGATCTGGAGACTGGCTAGGCCACTCCAGCACCTTGAAATGCTTCTTAAGAAGCCACTCCTTTGTTGCCCTGGCCGTGTGTTTGGGATCATTGTCATGCTGAAAGACCCAGCCACGTCTCATCTTCAATGCCCTTGCTGATGGAAGGAGATTTTCACTCAAAATCTCTCGATACATGGCCCCATTCATTCTTTCTTTTACACTGATCAGTCGCCCTATTTTGGTTTCATCACACCATAACACATTCTCGCAGTCCTCTTCTGGGTCATCCAAATGCTCTCTAGCAAACCGCAGACAGGCCTGGACGTGTACTTTCTTCAGCAGGTGGACACGTCTGGCAGTGCAGGACTTGAGTCCCTGGTGGCGCATTATGTTACTGATAGTAGCCTTTGTTACTGTGGTCCCAGCTCTCTGTAGGTCATTCACTAGGTCCCCCCGTGTGGTTCTGGGATTTTTTCTCCCCGTTCTTGTTATCATTTTGACGCCACGGGGTGAGATCTTGCATGGAGCCCCAGATCGAGGGAAATTATCAGTGGTCTTGTATGTCTTCCATTTTCTAATAATTGCTCCCACAGTTGATTTCTTTACACCAAGCGTTTTACCTATTGCAGATTCAGTCTTCCCAGCCTGGTGCAGGTCTACAATTTTGTCTCTGGTGTCCTTCGACAGCTCTTTGGTCTTGGCCATAGTGGGGTTTGGAGTGTGACTGACTGAGTTTGTGGACATGTGTCTTTTATACAGATAATGAGTTAAAACAGGTGCCATTAATACAGGTAACGAGTGGAGCCTAGTTAGACCTCGTTGGAAGAAGTTAGACCTCTTTGACAGCCAGAAATCTTGCTTGTTTGTAGGTGACCAAATACCTATTTTCCACTATAATGTGGAAATAAATTCTTTAAAAATCAAACAATGTGATTTTCTGTTTTTTTTTTTTTTTACACATTCTGTCTCTCATGGTTGAGGTTTACCTATGTTGACAATTACAGTCCTCTCTAATCTTTTCAAGTAGGAGAACCTGCACAATTGGTGGTTGACTAAATACTTATTTGCCCAATTGTACATACCTTGTAGGATTTCCTTGTAAAAACAAAATTTGTGTCAGCCCATCTAAAATCGGCAACTGTAATATTATTTGTAATTTTGCCACATTTTGGTCACTCAAGTGGCAGACGTATCAATATACATCTCACATTAACACAGACTGGAAAGGTTGTTATAATTTTTTCCACAAATGATCAATGAAGTGATAGAAACAAACATACTTGATTTTTTTAGGTTGATCCTTAGGTTTAAAGCACATCCTTAACCTATTGTCTCCTCCTGGTTTTGGTTTAAGGCCTTTGGAGAGGTAGATCCAGACTGGCGCATTGTAGGAACTAGCTGGTCGCTGATCAAAACATTCCACTTCTAACCATATATAGGCTACAGGCACTTCCAGGAGTTCACGCACAGCACAGAAAGTCTCGGAGTCTCATCTACGTCATGCTGAATCCATTTTGGCAGATTCCGTGGGTTCCTCTAGATTTATTTTGCTGTCTTACGTTTATCTACACACTGCTTACTGTCTAAACCAGTAGTCCGTTGCAGAAAATGTCAAATATGGCACTGCCCATGTTTCTCTCAGGAAACTAGTCTATAGAGGTTCAGTAATTGGATTTGAATTCAGGAACTTTAATGCTGTGTTTGTCTTTTTATTTCAGTAGCACACACACGCAATTAGTATGCTGTTATCTGTCCCTGAAGATTACAGGTACAACTGTAAAAGCATTCATAATTAACAGAGGGAAAAACCTCTTTTTCATTCCACACATGCACAATTCATGTCTGTTAACGATGATTCCACAATTCAACTGAAAAGCAAATAGATATGTTAGGTTGCTAATGGATGGTGCAAAATTACACTGATGTCAATGTTTACTATTTTCCCATGGCTTGGCGAGTGTGCAACCTTGGTTCAAGAAGAATATTTCAGTGTCGTGACTGCTCAGAATTCTTCTTCCGGAGTGCTAAGCACTGCTCCCATATGACTTAATTTCCGCATATGAATTAAGGACCTCACAAGCTATTTTGTATTATTTAGAAAAAATATTACTTTGCACAAATTGTAGTCTACCATGGTGGCAAAAATTGAGCATTTACGCAGGATTGCTGATAATACTCGAGTCTTCAAAAAAAAATAGATGAAATCCAACTGCCGTGTAACTGTTTTCTAGTAAAAACGCAGAAGTGAATTTAAAAAATGCTGGGGTAAATAGGGAATTTCTTTGAAAAGTTCCAGTGATGTGATTACACAAGGTGTTAGAGCCATTTCCATCTTTGAAGTAGCAAAGTCATTGTGGCATGTTTGGTTGAGGATGTAACAATGGGCAGGCAGCATCTGAGGGGTCTAATGGGGTGAGCCAGGGAGGGAATAAGGTGCAGTTGACGAGAGTCAAAGTGACAGACACCTCACGCATAACATCAACAGCCATTCATCGCTTCGACGCCTTCGTTTTCACTGGAGTGTCATCGGTTTTCTGCTTCACCTTAACTCACCTATCGCTTTCTGTTTTAGCCATTTCTCAACTCTTGTATTCTGTGTGGTTAGACAGGTATGTATAAAAATTGGTCTGGATTTTGTTGAGTTATTTTGATCTTTAATGATCATGTATATATGGCCTGAATTTCTTTTATGTCTTCCATGGATGGACAAGGAAGCTAATCCATGGACTACACCAAGGCAGTTCCCACAGACATTGTGTCACGCCTTCCCATAGGGAGATGACCCAGGTAGAACATTGAGTTGGCTTTCACTATGATAAACTCAACCACACGCTGCGTTCCAAGGCTGGATTTAGGTGGAAATAGGACGAAGGATTTACTGCATACAAGCAGGCAGGAATGTCTCAAGAGTGATTTGGTCGAGGATTCAAGGTAATTATTATATTAAATAGCACTATGCATGCAATTTGAAACGTGAAAAAAAATCAACTTTGGCTTAAAACATTTATGTAAAATGAATGATAACTGCCCGATTTTTGCTTCTAACCAAGAGTATATACTGTTTTACATTAATATTTATAGAAATTCCGCGATTTAAGCATTTATTTACAAGAATTTTCAGCTTAAAAAGCTCTTTGTTTCGTGAGGGCCGCCATGTTGGATTACACAATACCATAACTTTTGCTTGAAATATTGACGTAAAATGAACGATAACTGCCTGTTTTTTTTTTTTTTGCTTTCAACCAAGAATCTAGACTGTTTCAAGTTCATATCAATAGAAATTCCAAAATTTCAGCAGTATTTACAAGAATTTTCAACTTCAAAAGCTCCTTGTTTCGAGACGGCCCTCATGTTGGATTACACAATACCATAACTTTTGCTTGAAATATTGACGTAAAATGAACAATAACTGCCCGTTTTTCTTCTTTTAACCAAGAGTATATACCGTTTTACATTCATATTTATAGAAATTCTGCGATTTAAGCATTTATTTACAAGCATTTTCAGCTTAAAAAGCTCTTTGTTTCGTGAGGGCCGCCAAGTTGGATTACACAATACCATAACTTTTGCTTGAAATATTGACGTAAAATGAACGATAACTGCCTGTTTTTTTGCTTTCAACCAAGAATCTAGACTGTTTCAAGTTCATATCAATAGAAATTCCAAAATTTCAGCATTATTTACAAGAATTTTCAACTTCAAAAGCTCCTTGTTTCGAGACGGCCCTCATGTTGGATTACACAATACCATAACTTTTGCTTGAAATATTGACGTAAAATGAACAATAACTGCCCGTTTTTCTGCTTTTAACCAAGAGTATATAGTGTTTTACATTCATATTTATAGAAATTCCAAAATTTCAGCATTATTTACAAGAATTTTCAACTTCAAAAGCTCCTTGTTTCGAGACGGCCGCCATGTTGGATTACACAATACCATAACTTTTGCTTGAAGTATTGACGTAAAATGAACAATAACTGCCCGTTTTTCTGCTTTTAACCAAGAATATAGACTGTTTTACATCCATATCAATGGAAATTCCACGATTTAAGCATTTATTTACAATAATGTTCAACTAAAAATGCTCTTTGTGTTGTGACGGCTGCCATGTTGGATTTTGTATCTCTATACAACAGCGTAATTTAAGTTAATATTTCTGCCAAAAACATGACATGTTAAATATTGCTATTATCCTGAAAATATAGGTCTCTATCTCTGCATTTGGTGATTTTTGTGCATTTAGCATAAAATCTGAGAATTTTATAGCCATTTTAACTTTTGTTATACTTGTATAAAAAAATCATTAATCAAGATTTTATTATGGAACGACTTTTTGATGCCACTGCTCATGGAGATTCATAAATGCCTAATGGAGGTGCCTGTTTTGGTTTTAGATCGCTAGTGGCTTTGGTTATGAAAATATTTGAATTTAAAATTTTTAAAAATAGGCCCCCTCCGGATCGGCCCCGAGCTCCAAGTCCCGTGAACTGATAGTGAAGTATACAGCTAAACTTAACTAATTCCTTTGTTGCTCTGCTTGGGTCAAATGAAATATAAGGATTTGTTTTAATAGAGGTTCCATTAAAGAAAGCAATGGCTTTTGCCACCTGGAAATATTGAGTACGTGTGATTTCATGGTGTAAATGTCATACACACATATGCGTGAAGTCCCAAGGGCCCATCTAAGAAGAAAAGCATTTTACAGCAACAATGTTCATGAATGTTCAAGCCTTAAGGACCTGGGGGCGATGTTTTATTGATTGCACACGATCAATGCCTTTTTTTCTCCCGTTGTGTTTAAAAAGCAGTATTAGCTTTACACACTAGGTGGGGGACTAATTAAACGCTCCCTCAAAGAGATGTTCGACTAATCAGTGTGTCGACTGCAGCCTGCTTTCATGAATACTTCATCTGATATGGTTTGTATTCATAAAATCATCATAATGACCTCAACTGACTTCACACTGCAGCAATGGGAGCACGTGCGTGTGTGTGTGTGGGCTCCCCCTGTGCTTCTGTACGAGTCTACTAGTTTGCATGATGTTAGATTCTGTGTACACTGCAATAATAATAACACTAACAAGCTTCACCATTATAAACTGTTTTCGTTCACTCGTTTTTCCCTCAACGAGAATGATTGCAAACAACAAAAGAGTCAATAATATTTCAAACTTTGCCACTGCGTAGCTTCTCTGCAGGTGGCAGTGGCCTTTGTGGTCAACGTACAAAGACAGCATTTGCATTTAATCTTTATCTTTTTGTTTGAGAAAAATACTAAAGTATACAATATTCATTATCTAATAAACATACATGTGCAATGCATTTAATCATTTGATGCCAAATTTTTAATTTCAAATTGTGGTCGTTGTTGGTCATGGTGGCGCTTGGGGAGCCAACCATTTTTTCTTTTTTATTGGGAATAAAAAGTTTGCCAAACATTGCTGTAAACAAAGAAGCATTCCTACTCACATTCACACCTTTGGGCAATTGAAAGTTTTCAGTTAAGCAAATGTGAGAGGATGCAGGAGTACCCATCTAAAACCCACGCAAGCACGCACATGGTGTACACAAGGTACACCTTGCTCCTTGCCAAAAGCCATCTTGTATAGGCTCTGGGTCATTGCTGACCTTGAACTTAACCAGGTCAGTTCCTGAACCACCCATGTAAATGATTTTAAACTTTGTACTAAATAAAAAATCATGAGTCACATTAAATCTTCATTACCACAGATCCAATAAGTTGTTTTGCTGGCTGCTAATAAGTGCACACAAGTCAGAGGACTTACTGGAAACACACCTAAAAAGTGACTAGGCATTCAAAATATGCACTCAATATTCTCAATACATACAGTAAAGGAAAATAACTATTTGAACACCCAGCTATTTTGCAAGTTCTCCCACCGAAGGGGTCTGAAACTTTCATCATAGGTGCATGTCCACTGTGAGAGAGATAATCTAAAAAGAAAAATCCAGAAATCACAATGTATGATTTTTTAAACTAATTATTTGTGTGATACAGCTCCAAAAAAGTATTTCAACACCTGAAAAACTAATGTTAATATTTGGTACAGTAGCCTTTGTTTGCAATTACAAAGGCCAAACGTTTCCTGTAGTTTTGCACCAGGTTAGCTCACACTGCAGGAGGGATCTTGGCCTACTCCGCCACAGAGATCTTCTCTCGACCAGTCAGGTTTCTGGGCTGTCACTGAGGAACAGGAGTTTGAGCTCCCTCCAAATGTTTTTTATTGGTTTTATCTTATCCTATCCAGTCTGCAGAAAAAAATACCCCCAAAGCATGATTCTACCACCCCCATGCTTCACAGTAGGGATGGTGTTCTTGGGATAGTATTAATCATTCTTCTTTCTCTAAACACATGTTAGTGGAATTATGACCAAAAAGTTCTGGTCAAATTTTGGTCTCATCTAACAACAAAATTTGCTCTCGTGACTCCTCTGTATCATCTAGATCAGGGGTCGGGAACCTTTTTGGCTGAGAGAGCCATGAACACCGCATATCTTTTAATGTAATTTTATGTAATTCCAACACTTTTAATTTACAATAAGTCTCTGAATTATTTTTAATAACTTATAAATAATAATATTTAAATAAAATAATTATTATTAAATAATATTAAAATAATTATTTTAATATTTTGTCTCCACAGATAGACTGTTGTACTTAGTTTTAAACCAGCAGGGGGGAGGTGTTCGCAACGTGGCATGCATGGGCAATAAATGTTCGCATTTTAGACCGCATATGAAATCAGCCGTCTAGGCAGCAATGTGAGACGGACGTTGTAAACTAGTATTTTTTTCTTGTTTGAGGTGAGAAAAATAGTATAATTTGACTGTGTATATTAGCGGATTGCTTTATTTTATGATGATTGTGATGTGTGTTAATACAGTTAAGAAATATGTTAATCGTTAAGTATTGTAATGTCTGTAACTATTTGTGGGCCCTTGAAGAGGCCATCAGACGGCAGAGTAGTGACGTAGCGGGAAGCAAGGAGGAGAGAGCGTACGGCGTGAGAGCGAAGTTAGCATGTTGCGGATAACGCTGTTTTTTTGTTTATTATTTCTATGGTTGCCACAATAAAGTTGGAAAGTCATCACCGACTCCTCCGCTTCCTATTTCCCCATTCGGGGCTATTACAGTATGTTTATGTGTAACTGCAGATGTGTTCATAATGGCGAGCGGATAACGAGTGAATACTAGTAGTGTCTAAAATGCAGAAGTTAAATGTTTTGTCACAAAAACATGTATTTGTTTATTAATATAATTATGTAAGAGTCCACATTTTAGAGCGAATAAGAAATGAGCCATCAGTGTGGAGCAATGCGAGATGGACGTTGTTTTTTTTTTCTTGTTTCAGCTGTACAAGAAAAATGAAAATAAAGCAAAATTAAATGTGAAGCAACAATCCATAGCTATTATTCCAACCGACTGGCACACTCATCATCAGACTTCAGACGTTCTCCACTGCCTCACCTGTAGTGTCTGTAGTGTCCCGAATGTCGCCTGATCACTGGGTTTGCCAGTGGAAAAAATGTGATCGCCCCTTACTGGTTGCTCTTTTTAACACTTTCCCTGTGGCTCTTACACCCGCCAGGTTTCCCCCAGGTCCGTGCGCCGTTGCCATTACATAACGAAACTTTTTTTTTTTTTTTTTTTTTATAACTGAAGATTTGTCTGCGAGCCAGATGCAGCCATCAAAAGAGCCATATCTGGCTCGCGAGCCATAGGTTACCGACCCCTGATCTAGATAGTCATCGGCAAACTTAAGAAAGGCCTTGACATGTGCTGGTTTAAGCAGGGGAACCTTCTGTGGCATGCATGATTTCAAAACCATGACATTTTAGTGTATTAACAACAGTTAACTTGGAAATGGTGGTCCCAGCTCTTTTCAGGTCATTGACCAACTCCTGTCATGTACTGTAGTTCTGGGCTGATTCGTCACCTTTCTTAGGATCATTAAGAACAATCGAGATGATATTTTAGATGGGGCTCCACTCCGATTGAGATTGACCGTCATGTTTACATGCCTGTCAACCCAAGTCCGTTGGCAATCTTGCAAATAGTGACGTATGCCCTTACAAATTGTTGACTAATCTTACAACGTTGTATATAGCGTGCAATATGAAACAAAAAAATAAAACTCAATTTTTAAAATAATATGAATTATTAGTAATATTGTAACATATAACCTGGTGCAATCAAAGAACAACCAATATCAAAACCTACATCATGATTACTAAAATTCATGTATGTATGTAGCACTTTTGGCAATTTCTATCATGTCTTGATGGCTGCACTTCATGGCACTTCGGCTCGCAATTCAGTTTGACTTGAAGGTGGTTCATTAGTGTGTCCAATTATAAATTAAAAAGGTCATTTGATAAAATTAACTTACCGATGCAATCTTTGAGTCACGGAACATTTCTTTTGCTAATTCTGAGAAGTGATCAGCAATAGTTGCAGGCAAATTGTGTTCGGCAACAAATTGGCAGAATGAAATCTCCGCTTTCGTCACTTTTCATTCTTCAGACTTCATCTTTATGACCAGTGTTGAAATAATTAATTAGTTACAAATTACTTCTCCCAAAAAGTAATTGAGTTAGTAACTCAGTTACCTGAAGGTAAGAGTAATTAGTTACTTGGCAAAGTAGCTAATGTTACTTTTCATGTTTTTTTTTCATTAAAAAAACAAAACAAAACAATAAAATACAGTTACTTTTGTTATGTTTGGAAATCGTTTAATGTTGTGAATCAACTGTTAAAGTTGTTAAAATTGCTACCGTTTTTACATTAGCTGCCTTTTGTCTACTTTCGATATGTTAAAGTTTTAAAACTGTTCATCATTTAAAGATAGATTCAACTCAAGATTTTGCCGATTTAGGAGTATTTTAGATAAAAAGTTACCTAAGTTCGCTAGAAAGGTTCACTACAACAGAGCCTTTCTGAGAAGTCTACTGCTTCAAAATTGCGGCTGTTTATTAACGCCGCCGTCTGTCATTTCGAATGTAGTTCTATAAGCATTTGATATCTAGGCGTAGATTGTAGGCTGTCGGCTACAGTCAGGAAATATTGGAGCCACCTAGCCTAGCATCGCATATGCTACAGCGTCACAACACTCTTCTCTCTCAGTGTCTCTGATTTTTCTCGCGTCATTCAACCAACGAAGTAACGCATCGTAACGCACATTGTCTCGTTGTTGAAATGGTGAAAAAATCCGAACGGAGAAAAAAAAATGTAATGCACGAAAAATGTACAGTTTATTTTTTTAAGTATGACGTCTACATTTAAACATCAGTGCTCACTTGCACAAATTATGCTGAAACCATACAACTTGACAGGTATGTGTTTAGCATCTTACATTTTCTAATGATTGCTCCAACAGCCTTTTTTCAAAAAAGCTGCTTGGCAATTGCTCCGTAGCCCTTTCCTGCCTATCGGAGGTTTACAATTTTGTCTCTGGTGTCTTTGGACAGCCCTTTGGTCTTGGCTATGTTACAAGTTTGAGTCTTACTGATCGTATAGGGTGAACAGGTGTCTTTATGAAGCTAACAACCTCAGCAGGAGCATCTGATTCAGGATAATACATGGAGTGGAGGTTGACTTTCAAGAGGTGGACTACCATGTCTTTTAGGGTCAGAATTCTACTTATTTGCAGCTGCATCTCACAAATAAATCGTTAAAAAAATCAGACATTGTGATTTCTGGATTTTTCTTTTTAGATTCTCTCTCTCACAGTGGACATGCACCTACGATGAAAATTTCAGACCCCTCCATGATTTCTAAGTGGGAGAACTGGCAAAATAGCAGGATATTCAAATACTTATTTTCTTCGCTGTATAAGTAAACACTGCTGCCGCAGTTGAAAAGTCGACATGAAAAAATTACTTCACGAGTAGCTTTATTTATCGGTGTTTGTCATTCAAGAGATGTGCACGCCTCCCACCATGATAGACCAAAAAGTTGCCCCGACCAAGCTGCACATTTAGTTTTTGATTAACAGCAGAGAGTGATGGATAAGTAAATTGTCCCTGGCGTTCTGTTGCGAGCCGGCCTCCCCGCTGACTGTCATTCCATTCATCTCACCTCGCTTCCCCGCCCTCTTTTACAGTCAAGAAACTGGGGATGTGCACACACGCATTCACACACCTCACTGCCAAGCCTTGCAGTTCCCCTGGCACCACGCTGCAACATAACACCTTCCAATCCCTCCTCCTCCTCCTCCTTCTTCCTCCTCGCTCACACTGCTCCCTTTTCCCTCTCGCAGCATGGCAGAGCAGCATGTTTGATTTTACAGGAGTGAACGCCGCTAGAGTTTGACCTTTATGGCTTCTCAAGGCCAACACTGATATTTTTGGATTTTCCTCACTAGTGTTATTTTCAGTGGCTTGCTCACTCATCCTTAGTTTGGAACAGTAAGAGCCCTAGAAAGAGCATACAGTGCATAAGTCACTGAGTACAGAATATGCTCTACACGGGCCTGAATAATTCATTTAGGACTTTATAATACAGGTTTGGTCGTTTAGTATATTTATTGTTTTTCAGAACTCATTCCCACGAAACATGTCTGACATTACTACTAAAGAAATGTGCCAATAACAACACCAACTGGATACTGTATGCACCCTCTTTTATAACAGCTAAAGAGTTCAGGCAGGGTAGCTAAGGGGCCAATTATGAGGATTTATGACATCCACGAGGATCTTATATCACCGGAACAGTAAAATTGAGTGGAATAAATATAACAACATCTCTAGTGTTCACTGAAGTCGGATTAAACTTAAAAGGTTATAAAAACTGTACATGCACATAACATCAAAGAAGTTATTATTCAAAACAACCTACTATAACACCGGTAAGTGGGAGTAGAGTACATAGTACTGGAAGTTCAAATAACCCATGTATTTTCAATTGAATGGGTCTGGAAATAACTATTTGATTATAATTGCACCAAAAGGTAACACAGCCACTCCTATTCTGTGGGCAGTTAATGCATATTATCCACAAGGCCTTGGAAAATTGACTCAAACGTGAACAAGCCAGCAAATCTGACTCTGTGTCCTCCTTCTCTCATATTATTTCCCTCTATTTCTTTTTCAGTTGGCCCTGCGATTTGCCAGCCAGCCGCCTCCAAGGCGGTAATAACAGTTTTATCAGTTTAACCACGTTCCCCATCTCCAGGACTGGGCTTGTCTCCAGTCCTGCCTGTCTGCTGTTTGCTTTAACTCTGCCCAGCTAAAAGCAGACACTGACAAGAGCCCCTTGTATAACCATTATGCAGATCTAGCAGAGCTGCTAGCATCAGCATGCGTGAGCTGTGCACTGCGTGTCCTGAAACCTGTCCAATTTTTGCATATGGAACTCACCAGTCAACACCTATTTCACTGACACCTCCAGTTGTCCAACAATAGCCTGACTATTATTATGTGTGCTGGGCCATGAAGCGAGAGTCCGATTTTAAATCGAATGTACAGCATAAATCATACAAATGAGAGGCACATCTGCCAGTTATGACTGATTTGAAAGAAAAACCCGCCGTGGATTGACCATATTGCGTCAGTCTAACAGAAAATTTGAACCGCACTCATGCTTGGGTGGATGTAAAAAAATCCCCCCCAAAAAACCACAGTAGCCTTTATGCACTAACATCAATGGAGTGAATAACAGGTATATACTGTAGTTCAGGTCAATAAAGTATAATCTAATAACATCCAATTACATCTTGAAACCATCACTAGATCACAAACCTCTCTGTTCGAAATCTAAAGATAGATGCTGGACCTTTTAATACGGGACTGTGCTGCTGAATTCGCAAATTATATTCTAGACATCCTCCTGGGCTCACATCATTGTTTGCCTTAGCAGGCTAATGTTTCCACGTGTATTTATAGGTGTCGAGGCCAAGAGAAAGACCACAACGGCTCCATAAATAAGCTGCAGTGAGCGTGGCCCAGCCGTTTCACAGGCCATTACCTGGAGACGCCTCGCAGGATAGCAGGCCTCGGCCTCACGGGCCAGATTGGAGAGCAAGACAAACATCTGCATTAATAACGGAAACAAAACATTCTGGACACCTGCAAGAGGTGTAGTGAAATCAGGTTGCATGTGTCTTCAACTAGTGTTAAGAGTATCCGTGCCTTGCTTAAGGGCATCTCAACAGTAGTCGGAAGCAGACTAGCATTACTCAACAGTGGTGGATGAAGTACTCACTTCTTTTACTTAAGTAAAGATACAGGTGCATTTAAAATTTACAATTAAAAAGTAAAAGTATTTTCTCCCGTTGCAAAAATGAAAAACTGTACTATATATGGCGGAAAACACAGACTGAAAAAGCAGTTTCTGCTCTTGCACTCCTCTTTACAAGAAACTGCTGTATTTTAAAGGGTATGTAGTGCCCTGGGAAAATTTTAATATTCCATCATTTATCCATAAATGCATGCCTTTTGTATTCATATCATGCCACTTCGTGTAATTACACACAAGAAAATGAGAGAAATTTGGCTCGATTGTCAAGCTAAAACGACCGGCGCCCGAGATCTGGCAGATTGTGTGCGTGACGTCACGACAAGTAAAGAGAGTGCCACCGGCCACTAGGGGGGCAGCGCCTGTCTGCATCAATACAATTCCTTCTAGTGAGGGGAGAATTAGGGGTGTTTTGAGCTGTTTATGCTGATGCATTGTGTTCGTCCTATTTTCGATAATTGCTCATTAATGTGATTGATTTTTTGTTAACTTTATCAATATTTGTTATCTTGGCACATAACGGTTCTATTGATGTCTCACACCCCCTTTGCCGCTACATACTCTTTAAGCCAAAACAACCGTTGTGTTTGATAGAACAATATGTCTATATGCTGCCATAGCAGATTCATAGCGCATTAAGCCCCAGAACGATTTTTAATTTGTCCGTTTTACCCTGAAAACCCCCATTTACAGACGTTGCGCAACCGCTTTTGTTTCAACCCAGCCATAAAATGAAGGTAATTAATTATATTTATTATTCAAAATGTTAATTTTAGCTTAGAATCATTAATTCATGTCTAATAGTATGTTTAAAAAAAAAAAAACAACTTTAAAAAATTATTCACTCGCATATTTTAAACTTTTAAACAAATTACGTCACAATGAAAAACATGATGTCTGTAAAAAAGTCACGGATATCTACCTCATAACTATCGCTTAATTGTACTTTTTTTTGGTTTATTTTTTTGTTACTGTCGCATTTTCTCCGATATGTTAGATGACAAATAATCAAACCAAAGAAAAATTGGAAAAAAAAAAAACATCTAAAAGGGTAAGTACATAAAAAAGAAAATCTCGACCACTCCTTGATGTCTGCGATTTCTGCATCGCAACCCTTGTTATCTTACCATGTTTCACCCATAAAATCCCCCAAAAATCCAGCTGTAGCCATTCACAGCTGTGTCTTGACACTCGGTGATACAGGCTACATGGAGTTTTTGGATCGAAACAAGGTAAGTACGCGATGATATCTCATAAAAGTAATGGCGTCTGTAATTTTGCTCTCGCATGCTCTCACCTCCAGATAGGGTTTTCCTGTTTAAAAAACATTTTGTTTAAAAAAAAAAAAAAAAATGCCCTCTAGTTCAAAATTTTTCTTCCCCAATGATGTATCACACGTGCATATCGGACAATTTTGAAATTTGGTCAAATTGGGGGTCTCAGAGCGGAACTTCAAGTCACCTGAGTCACCCCTCTTTAAAATACACTACTGTATCTTAAGCCAAAAGAACTGTTTTGCTTGATAGAGCAATATGTCTACATGTTTCCATAGCAGTTTCATGGCGCATTAACCCAAACAACTATTTTTAATTTGTCCATTTTACCCTGGAGACCCACGTTTACAGACACCACGCAATGGTGATGTCTAATATTTAGAAAAAAAAAAAAAAATCCTAAAAAAATATTCACTCGCAGATGTTAAACTTTTAAACAGATTACATCACAATAAAAAAAATAAAAAATAATAAAAAATGTCTCTAAATAGGTCAGGGATATCTAGCTCATATCTATCGCTTAATTGTATTCTTTATTGTTAACGTCGCATTTTCTCTGATATTTTAGATGATAAATAATCGATCCAAAGAAAGAAAGAAAAAAAAAAAAACGTTTAAATGGGTAAATATTTTAAAAATATATTCTCTAATTTCTGCATTGCGACCCTTGTTATATTACCGTGTTTCACCCATAAAATCCCCAAAAAGTCCGGCTGTGGTAATTCACAGCTGTGTCTTGACACTTCGATGAGACATGCTACGGAGAGTTTTTGGATCAAAACAAGGTAAGTACACGATAATATCTTGTTAAAATCATGGTGCCTTTAATTAACACAACATGGTACCTTCATGTTCTCACCTCGAGTTATTTATTTTATTTATTTATTTTTTTTAAATGCCCTCCTGTCCAAAATTTTTATTCCCCCAGAAAATTGAGATTTTAAGCTTTCCAATGATGTATCACACATGCATATAGGACAATTTTGAAATTTGGCCAAATTGGGTGTCTCAGAGCGGAACTTCAAGTTACCAGAGTGTTTTCCGCCGTATATACAGTAGATACATACAGAGATCTGAGTCAATATTTAAATAAAGAACCAGCAAGCAACTACCAGGTGCATCCCGCTACCTACTGTCAAGTGCCCAGGAAGTCACTCACAGAAGGGGGTGCCGAGGAACTCCAGTGTTTCCCATCCAAAAACTGCTGTTTTGGTCAATATCTTAATTCTTGATCTTGCCTAATCTTGCTTGTATTTGTGTTGCTGCCTCTAGTCCTCAGTTGCGGTATAGTGACACAGAGTTTATCGATTGCGCCAGAGGCATGAAAACGAAACTATCAATTCACAATGAGAAAAAAAGAAAACAAACAAAAGTAACATGCAACGCAGGTGACAATTTGAAAAGTAGTGGAGTAAAAAGTACAGATACCCGCTGTAAAATATAATGAAGTAAAAGTCAAAAGTACCACTTCATATTTGTACTTAAGTAAAATACCGATACACAAATATGTACTTATAGTCGGGCAAATAAGTATTTAGTCAACCGGCAATTGTGAAATGATAAGAGAGGCCTATAATATTCAACATAGGTAAACCTCAACCATGAGAGACAGAATGTGGAAGAAAAAAAAACAGAAAATAACATTGTTTGATTTTTAAATAATTTATTTTCAAATTAGAGTGTAAAATAAGTGTTTGGTCACCTACAAACAAGCAAGATTTCTGGCTGTCAAAGAGGTCAAACTTCTGCTAACGAGGTCTAATGAGGTCTAACGAGGCTCCACTCGTTACCTGTATCAATGGCACTTGTTTTAACTCATTATCGGTACAAAAGACACCTGTCCACAACCTCAATCAGTCACACTCCAAACTCCACTATGGCCAAGACTAAAGAGCTGTCGAAGGACACCAAAGACAAAATTGTAGACCTGCACCAGGCTGGGAAGACTGAATCTGCAATAGATAAAACGCTTGGTGTAAAGAAATCAACTGTGGGAGCAATTATTAGAAAATGGAAGACATACAAGACCACTGATAATTTCCCTCAATCTGGGGCGCCATGCAAGATCTCACCCAGCGGCGTCAAAATGATAACAAGAACGGTGAGCAAAAATCCCAGAACCACACGGGGGGACCTAGTGAATTACCTACAGAGAGCTGGGACCACAGTAACAAAGGCTACTATCAGTAACACAACGTGCCGCCAGGGACTCAAATCCTGCACTGCCAGACGTGTGTCAGGAAACGCGGGCAGGCAAGTGGTGTGGACCCAAATGCAGGGAAACAAAAAGCAGTAAGGCAGGTGGCGGTGAACTCAAAAAGTGTTTAAATAATAGCTAACAAAAACACAAAGTACAACCAAAAGGACTGGGGATCAACTTACTTTATCGGAGGGACTAGTACACGGGGGCTTGGAAAGGACTTCGACTTTGACATTGACAATGATGCAACAAGGAGTGAAAAGAAACCGGGAGCTTATATACACACACTGAGACAAGGGGTAACGAGACAGTGAGGAACAGATGGGTGACACAGAAGGATGCAGATTGGCGGATACACTAGGAGCAGATACAACAGGTGAAATCAATAAGCAATCACAGGAACACACTAGGAGGGAATCAACACAAAACCTAACAACGTGTCCCCCTGCTGAAGAAAGTTCACGTCCGGGCTTGTCTACGGTTCGCTAAAGAGCATTTGGATGATCCAGAAGAGGACTGGGAGAATGTGTTATGGTCAGATGAAACCAAAATAGAACTTCTTGGGAGAAAACACAGGTTCTCGTGTTTGGAGGAGAAAGAAAACTGAATTGCATCCGAAGAACACCATACCCACTGGGAAGCATGGGGGTGGAAGCATAATGCTTTGGAGCTGTTTTTCTGCAAAGGGACCAGGAAGACTGATCTGTGTAAAGGAAAGAATGAACGGGGCCATGTATCGAGAGATTTTGAGTGAAAATCTCATTCCGTCAGCAAGGGCATTGAAGATGAGACGTGGCTGGGTCTTTCAGCATGACAAAGCCCCCAAACACACAGCCAGGGCAACATAGGCGTGGCTTCGAGGAGTGGCCTAGCCAGTCTCCAGATCTAAACCCCATAGAAAATCTGTGGAGGGAGTTGAAAGTCCGTGTTGCCCATTGACAGCCCCAAAACATCTTTGCTCTAGAGGAGATCTGCATGGAGGAATGGGCCAAAATACCAGCAACAGTGTGTGAAAAGCTTGTGTAGAGAGAACCCAGAAAACGTTTGGCCTGTTTTTGCCAACAAAGGGTACTTAACAAAGTATTGAGATGAACTTTTGGTATCGACCAAATACTTATTTTCCACCATGATTTGCAAATTCTTTAAAAATCAAACAATGTGATTTTATGTTTTTTTTCCCACATTCTGTCTCTCATGGTTGAGGTTTACCAATGTTGACAATTACCACTCTAATATTTTTAAGTGGGAGAACTTTAGTTAGTTACAACAATTAGTGGTTGACTAAATACTTATTTGCCCCGCTGTATATACAGTAATTAAGTACTTTTACTTTGTCACATTCCACCACGGTTATTCAATGATCTATTTTACTTTGCCACTATAATTCTCGAACGCTACGATTCTATTGCTGCCTCAAAATGATATTAGGCACGGAGGGAAAAAAATATTCCATTAAGTAAGCTTGTTTTCAATGCACTTAAAATGATATGTGGCTCATTTGGGATTTGTTTATTTTTACCTCTCAGCCCAAAAGGCCTATTATTTCAAAATGATTGGTATTTTACTGCATAAAAGGTGAACGTATTATTACAAGATAAGCTAATGTTAGGCTGTGTAGCTCGAACCAGTACTGGAGTATTTTTCTCAAAGTCGAGTACTTTTGCTACCTTTGATTAAATCTCATTACCGTAAATCTCATGCTGCAAGTCTACTGTATGATGGCACTTTTTCTGTGTCAGAGCCTGGGAACATTCATGTTATATTTATATAACATAACCAAGTGCAGTGTGCTGCCTGTGAGGATGTTCAGTGCTTCAGCTGAGGATATTTTTACCATCATCCCACATGTCTGTCATGTCATTTTGCTTTCATGCACACGAGCTGCCACGCGTTCCCCGTCTCCATCTTTCTGTGAACTTTTGGCCTCTCAGATCCTGTTGGAACTTCACCCAAATGCCCCCTGGCTCTTAGAAATGAATCTAGAAAAAACATCAGACACATGCAGCCTTGCTGTCATACGTCAGCGGTGTGTATGCGCTGCCGCTTATCTGTGCCCTCACAGACGCTGAGCAAAAAGCCGGTCAGCAGAGGCCACAGCCAGCCAGCTCTACAGCCTCTCTGGCAGCCAACGTATGGAGGAAACTGCACCCTGCAATATAAACAAGCCATCAGCCACAGCAGCACGTCCACTCAGATTACTAATTCCGGCGCCTCCCAGTTAGGTACACAGCAGCAACACCCGTTCACAGTTTTTATAAGGCTTTGGTGATGAAATATTCAAAAGCATTGTTTCACAAGGCCATCCGTCCTAAATATTACTGCGCTCATTTGCCCGGGTGGCGACAGTGATGATTCCATAAAGCATATGAATGGAGAGAGTTGTCATGTGGACGGAGTGCTCATAATCCTAAATCAGAGGGGCCCAGCACAGTGGGGGTTCCAGCAGAGTGACTTTAACTACTCATTTGCCTCAGAGTGACCCTTTCAAAACTGACATGACGAGATGCATTCATTATTTTCAGATTGCAGGCTGTGTGCATGTAATATCTGAATATGTGATATGAAGTCATATATATTTGCCTGAATACATGCAATTCAAATGTGCAGCAATCCCGCAATTGTAAATTTAATGTCCTTGGCAGGCTGTGTGGTGAACTCATGTACAACAAATAAGACAATAATTTCCATTGTAATGTTTCATTCTGGTCATGGTCTCATTCCTACAATCATGTAATGGAAATGTTGGACTTCTGGGAAAACTCAAAATGTAATGTATGAAATGCATGAAAATTGAACACAACAACCCAAAATAAAAATAGCTTCCTTTCAGTCCCATAAAACACACCATAACGTTTACTCTGTTACATTTACTTGAACAACTTTTTGAGAAAAATGTTCTTAGAGTAGTTTTACCACACAAAACTTTTACTTTTACTTGAGTAGATTTGTGGAGAAGAACAATACGTTTACCACGCTACTTTGGGCTACACTAGGGTCGTTACATTTTTTCTCTTTATTCTACATATTGACTTTATTTTTGCCAGAGTTGCTGACGGTAGCGCTACCAGTTGACATATTGACCAATGACATATTAAGACAATAAACACATGACTTCGTTATACCATTCAGAGGTAACAATGTTTTTTCTCCACTAGAGGGCACTCATGCTCTTTGGACGGGTAATTGGGCATAGTGTTCTGGTCTAAATTTAACTATTTTGTGTCATCTTTTTATGTTCAGCTGTGGCTGATGGCTCAGCAACTCAGAAGGGATCCCCAATCATCGGCCTGGGGACCGTTACGAGTCCATGGCGCAGTTGCTACCGGGCCGCTGAAAAATAATAATTTGTTAATGACCGCATTCAGGCCTGTGCCTTTGGCTAATAAGAGTAGAGATTTGCGTACCTCCTTTTCTAGTAGTTGGCACTGTTGTCAGCATTGTTAATAACGGCGTTAGAATATAACGGCGTTACTAACTGCGTTTTTTTCTTCAGTAGTGACTAATCTAATTAATTACTTTTGTCATCTTGGCAACGCGGTTACAGTTACTGAGGCGGGAAAGGCGTGCGTTACGATGTTGGTTGACTGACGCGAGAAAAGTCTGAAAACAACTGAGCAGGAGTGGGTGGGAGGTAAGGGAATGTGACGCCGATGCAAACACGATGCTACTATGCTAGGTGGCTCCAATAACACCTGACTGTAGCTGATAGCCTACAAACTACGCCCACATGATGCTTCGGTAGATATCACATATATACAGAACTAGATGCAAATGACAGACACGGCGGCATTGGCAACATGTTTAATAAAGAACAAGATGCGTTATTAAACAGCCGCCATCTTAAAGCAGTAGACTTCTCATGAAGGCTCTGTTGTAGAGAACCTGCCTAGCGAACCTAAGTAACTTTTTATCTAAAATGCTCCTAAATCGGCAAAACTTAACTTAAATCTATCTTTAAATAATGAAACCGTTTTAAAACTTACACATGTCGAAAATAGACAGAAGGGAACTAATGCCATAACGGGAGCAATTTTAACAACTTTAACGGCTCATTCACAACATTAAATGACTTCCACACATAGCAAAGGTTACTTTCTAGTTATCGCAATATCCGCAAATCCCCTGTGTCTAGTTAAGTTTAGGGTAAAGAATTGGTCTAGGGCCAATTATCCCAAAAACCCTTTAAACGTCACATTGTGTGACCGAGAAAAAAAAACATGAAAATTATCACCAGTTATTTTGCCAAGTAACTAATTACTGTTACATTCAGCTGAGTTACTAATGCAATTACTTTTTGGGAGAAGTAATTTGTAACTGTAATTAATGACTTTTTTAAAGTAAGATTAACAACACTGGTTGTCAGTAAGTAACGTATTACTGTAATCTGATTACTTTCTTTCAGTCACAAGTAATCTAACGCGTTCATTTCTCCAAACCAGTAGTCTGATTAAAGTTAGTTTACTTAGTGCCTGTGCGTTACGATTTTGTTATTGCCTCATAATGCATTTAGAATGAAAAATACTCCAGTCATGTACAAACAGCGTTTTCTAATAGAAATGTTGCTCTTGCGTTTGGGAGTGACATCACACGTCACGTTTTCTCATCGGAGAACAAAAAAAAGAACGGGTCACGTGTATTTCCATGCTGCATGAGCGGCGCTAAGAGTGCGGCCAAAACAATAGCTTAGCTGCCTCGTTGGGATACAAATAATGAAAGAGCCAAGTCAGATATCACAAACGGCTGCATTTGCTCACTGGAAACACTGCCATTACTTCACATTACTATCCAGGAAAGATGACGGAAATATCTCCATGAGTTGCAAACTTGCTGCCTCAAAAACACTGTCGACCGCTGAAAACTCCCCATCCAATTCAAGGGACCACTTGAAATTACAGCGTTAGACGTTGGAGTTGATTTCAATAAATTCCGTGCAGTTTGTCAGTTATTTGTTAGTTTTAGGGCTCCGGAGTGCCTAAGTGCCTAATCGATGATGGGTGAAATCAACTCCATTGACTATTTAACCCCCGCTAACTCAAAGATTAAGCCTTATGTGAAACATTCTGATCTTCTCCTTTAAATTCAATTCTCGTAAAGTCAATTACATGCAATGACATTTTTTGTTGTTGTCATTCCTATGTTGAGGCAGGAAAGGGCAGAAAATTGGTAATAAGTACCTGATTTTTTAATTACTTTTAAAGTACAGTAACTTGGTTACTTTGATAATGAAATAATTAGTAAAGTAATTAAAAATTACTTTTTTTGAGGCGTAATCAGCAATCAGTCATTACATTTATCATATTTTTAAAGTAATGCAGATTTAGTTTGGTTGCAAATTTTTAAAGTAAGCAGTGACAACACTGGTGGTTGGCTGCCATCATTGGGGTGTTTGCACACTATATCAGCCCAGCGTCAGTCAATGTAAACAGTAACGTTAGCTGCTGTTGGAAGTGTGCTGTGAGCGGCGACGTCTTTGGACAGCTTTTTATGAGGAAAAGGCCACCTGCTGAGCCAAAGAGTAGCCTACAACAAAGTCCATTCTGCATAATATGTGACTAAACGCTAGCAAACAAGGCAACAAAAGCAAATGCACTGAGAGCATCATACCACGTGGGGAACCGTATTGCTAAAGCCAGGAAACCTTTCACGATTGGAGAAGAACTTGCCTGCAACCAAGGATAGATGCCGTCAAGTCAGAAGCAGTATGCAGTTACCAGTGTTGGGAGTAACGCCGTTATAAATAACGCCGTTACGTAACGGCATTATTTTTTCAGTAACGGGGTAATCTAACTAATTACTTTTTCCGCCGTTACCGTTACTGACGGTCAAAAGCGGTGCGTTACTTACTCTGAATAAATTGAAGAAACTACCAGCCATGTCGAGTCGACTCTCTGCTCTGTTGATTTGTCATCCAAGACTTGGGGTGCGTTCAGGTTCGAGAATAGCGCACGTACTTCTGACTCCAAGCTGTTTGTCCTTGCTCATTCAATTAGACAATCCTTTCCAAAGTTTGGTAACGTTTCTGTGTTTGCTACACCTGATGCTAGCCTCGTTCTCATCTCCCACTGTCAGCCAGCAATAATTCTGCTTCCATCTTGAGGACGGCAGGCGCTTTGAAGGTGACATGAATTGTCGGGAAACGAGCCTACCTAAATGCAGCCCCTCGAGAGACGCGATGGAAGTGATTGTGATTGGCTGAGAGTTAGAGTCATGTGTCGTGGTAAGCCAATCAGAGCCGGTGATTTCACAAGCAAACCGGAACAGCGCGTGCGGCAAACACACGTACGCAAAACAGATGCACAGGGTCGGGACGACAGAGCATTCAGAAGAAAAATTGTCCTTTAAGAGGTGGAGATATAGACACTATTTCAAGTTTGTCGAAATTAAAGGAAAGAACCTGCATCTAATGTGTAATTTATGTCCCGGGGTAAAGCTTTTGTCGACATCTGTGGTAAGCAATTCAAATCTGCTGAAGCACCTAACAAGTTAACTACCTGTCTGTTCTTCTATTCCACTGACTCGAATACTGCTCAGAAAATTTCAAATTCTTTGACATACAACAAGTTCTTTTTAAAGTAACGGAAACAGTTACTTTCCCTGGTAACTAGTTACTTTTACTATAGAGTAATTCAGTTTCTAACTCAGTTACTTTTTGGAAGAAGTAGTGAGTAATGTAACTAATTACTTTTTTAAAGTAACGTGCCCAACACTGGCAGTTACTCATAAGGTTACTTATTATTTGAGTATTATTTTCAACAAATACTTTTTTACTTGTCTTTGAGTAAATTTTTGGATGACTACTTGTACCAATACTTGAGTGATATTGTTTAAAGGTAATGCTGCTCTTACTTGAGTAAAATTTTTGGCTACCGTACCCACCTCTGCCTGTTTGTTACAGGGAAGTATAAAGTAAGACTACAAAAACAGAACTTGAAGCAAAGAAACAAATGAATTAACAATGAACAATTTGGTATCTTCTCAGATTGAACCACATGGGGTACACGGTTAACGTGATACCCTTCAAATAGCAAGCAAAAAACCCCAAAATGTACAGAGGGGCAAATAAGCATTTAGTAAACCACCAATTGTGCAAGTTCTCCTACTTGAAAAGATTAGAGAGGCCTGTAATTGTCAACATAGGTAAACCTCAACCATGAGAGAAAGAATATGGGAAAAAAAACAGAAAATAACTGTTTGATTTTTTTTTTAAAGAATTTATTTCCAAATTAGAGTGGAAAATAAGTATTTGGTCACCTACAAACAAGCAAGATTTCTGGCTGTCAAAGAGGTGTAATTCTTCTAACGAGGTCTAACGAGGCTCCACTCGTTACCTGTATTAATGGCACCTGTTTTAACTCATTATCGGTATAAAAGACACCTGTCCACAAACTCAGTCACACTCCAAACTCCACTATGGCCAAGACCAAAGAGCTGTCGAAGGACACCAGAGACAAAATTGTTGATGCACCAGGCTGGGAAGACTGAATCTGCAATAGATAAAACGCTTGGTGTAAAGAAATCAACTGTTGGAGCAATTATTAGAAAATGGAAGACACACAAGACCACTGATAATCTCCCTCGATCTGGGGCTCCATGCAGGATCTCACCCTACGGCGTCAAAATGATAACAAGAATGGTGAGCAAAAATCCCAGAACCACACAGGGGGACCTAGTGAATGACCTACAGAGAGCTGGGGCCAGAGTAACAAAGGCTACTATCAGTAACACAATGCGCCGCCAGGGACTCAAATCCTGCACTGCCAGACGTGTACCCCTGCTAAAGCCATTACACGTCCAGGTCCGTCTGCGGTTTGCTAGAGAGCATTTGGAGGATCCAGAAGAGGACTGGGAGAATGTCTTATGGTCAGATGAAACCAAACGTTTTGGTAGAAACACAGGTTCCTGTGTTTAGAGGAGTAAGAATACTGAATTGCATCCGAAGAACACCATACCCACTGTGAAGCATGGCGGTGGAAACATCATGCTTTGGGGCTGTTTTTCTGCAAAGGGACCAGGACGACTGATCTGTGTAAAGGAAAGAATGAATGGGACCATGTATCGAGAGATTTTGAGTGAAAATCTCCTTCCATCAGCAAGGGCATTGAAGATGAGACATGTCTGGGTCTTTCAGCATGACACTGATCCCAAAAACACAGCCAGGGCAACAAAGGAGTGGCTTCGTAAGAAGCATTTCAAGATCCTAGAGTGGCCTAGCCAGTCTCCAGATCTCAACCCCATAGAAAATCTGTGGAGAGAGTTGAAAGTCCGTGTTGCCCAACGACAGCCCCAAAACATCACAGCTCTAGAGGAGATCTGCATGGGCCAAAATACCAGCAACAGTGTATGAAAAGCTTGTGAAGGGTTACAGAAAACGTTTGGCCTTCGTTATTGCCAACAAAGGGTACATAACAAAGTATTGAGATGAACTTTTGGTATTGACCAAATACTTATTTTTCACAATGATTTGCAAATAAATTCTTTAAAAATCAAACAATGTGACATTCTGTCTGTCATGGTTGAGGTTTACCCATGTTGACAATTACAGGCCTCTCTAATATTTTCAAGTGGGATAACTTGCACAGTTAGTGGTTGACTAAATACTTATTTGCCCCACTGTAGTTCTTACTAGCCTGCACTAACGCCATATTAAAGTGTTGATTACATCATAAACTTCCATTGGAAAAAAACCTTTTAGCCAGAAATCTAAAACAATCAACCAAATCAGTAAGCATACATCTGGATTTACAGGATTTGTAAAATAAGAACCTCCACTATACTGTTTTGAGCAAACATTCTATCAGTCTGAAACTGAAGTAATTTTTTGAAGGAACATAATTTGTGAATTGAGTGAAAAGCTTGTTTACAAGCAACAAACTAAGCTTGGATGTTAACTGCATCATTTTTGCTAGTCCCTGTAAATGGGATTTGTTAAAAACACAAATAGGCCTTTATTCTATTTAGGATTTTGTTGCATAAATGTGACCTAATACAGGAGTTAAAACCAATCAAGCACTGCATCAGGGGGAGCTGCTAAAAGCCATTTATTACATTAGGTCCTGAAAGTGAAACAAGCCTTACTAGATGGTGACTAACAAACCAGAAGATTAGCCTCATCCCAGACAACAGCAAACTGTCTTGTTATCCTACTGGAATGTAATAAAAGGCAAATGTGTTTTTGTTACAATAATAAAATTGAATCTATTCTCAATTAACAAACTCATGGACAGCACCCAGTTGGATCAAATCCAATGTAATCCTATGGCTACGATGGTAAACTAGCAATGAATAAAAAGGTGTTTTCGTGTCAAAAAACATCAACTGAGAACCTGTTCTAACCGTCCAATAATCCTTTATTTTTTCTGTGAACGTATGGATTCCAGAGCGTGACTGAAAAGGCTTCAGAGTCGCAATAGAGGTGAGGCTCCTGACATGTACGACGCGGAGACTGCCAATCCGGCCCACACTTTCCTTTACGGAGCGAAACAACAATCATTAAGAGATGTAATGGATTAGCCATGGATGGAGTGAAGGGAGACAGAGCACAGGGGTAAAAAGAGACAAACCGAGATCGAAATGATGGAGATTGGCAGATGAGTAAAATGGATTGGATAGAGCGCTCTACGGATGAGGGGCGCTGAAGCCTTACAGCTGCAATGGGAGATAATGGAAAGCGATTACGGATTAAAAACAAGGTTTCTCTCATTCCAGGCTTGAAAAGGTAGCACTGATATGATTGGTTAACACTGTCACTGAATTTAGTCCACAAGAGCAAGAAGAGAGAAAAAAAGTGAGGCCTAGTGAAGTTCTTTTTTTTAGTCTTTTCCTACTTCCGTGCTTGCTGTACTTTTCACCAATGTTTATTCACTTCCTCCCCTTCTTGTGTTACTGAAGGAGACAAACAGGATGTCTGTGGGAGGAAGAATGAGAGGGGGTAAATATGACGAGGAAGTTCGTGTCTGAGCCAATCCATGCATGTGTATGTGTTTTAATCCCAGGAAGGACTTCCTCTGAGCGCGAGCAGCTTGGGAGTTCTGTGGGAGTTGAAGACGGGGCAGGAAAAAGCAGAGGAAGAGGGAAAATAAAGGGGCTGAGAGACTGAGAGGTGTAAGAATGATGACGAACTATTAAATCCCACATCTTACACACGCATAGGGAAGGAAACCTCCCACAGAGAGGGCTCGCACTATAACTGTGGTCGTATACTGGCGTCACTGTGAGTCGATGATGAGGATTAGACCCCCTCAGACGCGGTGGTCCAACTAAAGCTACAGTAAAGCGTCGAGTCAACATTATAAAGCATCTGTCTAATCATAGAGATTAATTAATCTTCGTTAATTGTGATCAAGTTTTACTCCTCTTTAGTGTACATGCAAGCGTGTTTGGATATTAACTCGTGTGAGTCAAATTGGATTCATTTTGACATGAACATTTTTACAATGTAGTCACAGGATTAATAATCAATGAATCAAATGAATTATCTCTTTTTGATCAGTAGTTAAAAAATTTGAACACGCCTCACAATTGGAGACGAAATTTGATCAGAGTTCATAGGTGTCTTAAATTGATTAAAACTCTAGCGTGTGTCAACAAGTAAAGCTTAGTTCTTAACATTTAAGTGTATATGACATGACAAATGAAATCTTACTATTGGAATTAGAATGATATAATGAGACAATTCAACTATATAAAATAATTTGGCAAAGCACATATGACAAGAAATGCATGCAAAGCTGCCGATTAGCTTCTCCTGTCATCATAACACTCCGGCGCTTCCGTCTTGGTGATGACGTCACTAGGTGATATTTTTACCATTGAGCCTAATGGAGGAGGAAGCATTTTTCAGTGATTCTGGTTCTAGTGTGGATTTTTCCAACGATATTGTCGATCCAGAGGAAGTATGTTGACATACAGCCGAGTCGTATTTGGAGGAAGAGGAAGATTCAGAATGAGAAAAAGGCGACAGGGACAACAAACACGAGGCTGGTGACTAGAGCAGACTGCAAAATGTCATAGTTGTTTGTCTGTACTCCAATATTTTTACAGGATATTCTTTGTTTCCAAGTATTTTTTTCCTCAGTTTGCTATATAAATTGTATAGTCAAGACAAATGACAGTCTTGTGCTAATGGTCAAAACTGCCAACTTCTTACACCTCCTGGATGGTATTTAATGCCACCAGAGTTAGACGGGGGTAGGAACGCAAACAAAAGAGGCGTGAGAGCTGGCTACATGCTAACTCGAACTGAACGGGTCTTCAGAGTAGTTTCTTCCTCGCTTTTCAAACACGAAAAATCACACAAATCTACCCTGACTCTTGTCACACACGGCGGCGGGAGTGATTGCTTAACCGATCGGCCAGATGGCAAAATTGTTTCAGCGGACGATGGCAGCTCGTCATTACCCTGCTGCGACCTGGCAAGCAGTCCCGATGGAGCGACATCGGGTGGCTTGTCACACACCAAGGTCGCTGGCCGATGAAGGCAAGCACTGCCTGCTTTACCGCTTGACGGCAAGCATTGTCACCCACAAAATGCAAGCCGCCTCATTATCAAAATGTGTGCCATGATCCCAGTATTTGACACAATATAAAACACGTAGCTTACTCATTTACTCATCCATCCAATGGTCCCTTGATTGTCGTACTTGTTTTGCCCATTCTTCACCGTGAACAGGATCTTTTGGAAACCCAAAAAGGCTCACACCACTCTCCCTGGTGTAGCAACAAAAGCCTGCAGCATATTGGGCTGGCGTGAAGCGAAAAATTAACGAATTAATCCGCAAAATCAGCTGAATCCGCAGTCCTTCTCCATACAATAGTATGGCTGAATAGTGAAGATGATCTCATTCTCTGACATCAAATCCGTCTTCTTCCTCTACCCGATACTCTAGTCGGAAGTCACTCATTTTCATGGTGCGGGGTTCAAAACGTTGAATAAATATATCAATCGCTTCCACACACATCCAAGCAGTCCATTTTATTCAGGAGCATAAAATACTGTGTAATATGAAATAAACATGCTTTCTGGTGTCATATGCCCTTTAAGGGGTTAGCTATAGGTCTTTTTGGTCCAAGTCTGAAAAAGGGAGGGAAAGACAGTGTCAAAAGAAGAAGAATATATGAGCAGCAACAGATTTAATTAAAGAAGCTAAACCGCACTCACCTCATCCATTCAAAGTTGAGATAAAATGTTGATTTTACATATTTATATTACAGTGGTAAACCTAACGTATCCCCTGTATGACAGTGAATATCGCTTATACAAATATAATATCTTCTTTATTACAAGCCAGAGTACCTTTAAAATAATTTTGAAACTTTGAAGTTATATTTTACCTATTTGTTTTAAAACGCTATCAAAGCACATGTGGGGTTACTGTTATACAGTATGTATTTGCAGTATGTCATGCTGAACATATAAGCACTCAACCTGGAGGTTTTTGTGGGGTTATGTAACTTGCAGGAACCACAACTTAGCCTGTAATTAGACTTTGGGGAAAAGTCTGGCTGGTAAAAAGCTGCGTAACTTATATTCTCAACTCCCCGGTTGCCTCAAGGCCATGTGTCAGGGAGAGCTTTGTGCCACACAAGCGCACACAAGGCACAATCATATGTCTGCTTACTCATCATCATTGGGCCACATCTGAGAGGACTCATGCACAACACATTTTGTCTGCCAGCCAAATGTGCTCGAACCACAGCACGGAGACCAAAGAGATCACGCCCCCCCTATAGAGACCCTCCCAAAATCAGGCTACCCAACTCCCACCAACATTATTTAACGTCCTGAGCCATAAATCGTCACTGCCACAGAAGTTTGAATGTTGAATTCCATAGAGTGAATTGATTCATTGTCCTCTCCCTATACAGTATCACTTTTATTAGAATACCTTATATGGTTTGATTGAACATGCTTGTGTTTTAATTTTTACAATTCCTTTTGATTTTACTTTATATTATGAGAGCGGAATTGTTCAAATTCATTCACATAAACCAGTAGTGGAATGTAACGAAGTAAAAGTACTTAATTAATGTACTTAAGTACATTTTTGTATCTTTACTACTTTACTGAAGTAGAAATATGAAGTGGTACTTTTTACTTTAACTACATTTTACAGCATGTATCTGTACTTTTTACTCTATTTCTTTTCAAATTTTTGCATGCGTTACATGTTTTTTTTTTTTTTCTCATTGTGAATGGATAATACATTTTCATCGGTAAGCTTTGTGCAACTATACCGTAATTGAGCACTAGAGGCAGCAACAAGTACATGATTAGGCAGGTGAATAAAACCAACAGTGAGGGCAACTCGCCTTCAGAAGGGTGATGCACAATCTTGTACAGTAGGTGGAGGTATGCAACTGATCGTTGCTTGCAAGCTGCCATTAAGCTAAGTTTTGGAGTTTTTTTTTAGCTTGTTAAGCTTCCGTTTACAGTGTAGTCAATGTTATTGCTAGATTTTTTTCAAATCTTCAGTTTTAAATAAAATTGAGCAGTCAACGAATTTTCTGGTTATTTGAATATTGGCTCACATCTTTGTATATATGTATGTATTAAGGGTGTAACGGTACAGAAAAATCTCGGTTCGGTACGTACCTCGGTTTTGAGGTCACGGTTCGGTTCATTTTCGGTACGGTAAGAAAACAAAATGCAAAATATAAATGTGCTAGTTGATTATTACACACTTTTGTACTTTCAACAATAGGAACAGTAGCCTATACAAAGCTAGAATTCTGCTCAAAAAGTAGTGGGTATTTAAAGATAATAATCCAACAACAATTTGCCTTTCAGACCCTGCGTATTGGTCAGCTTTCTTTCAGAAAGAAAGAAGAAAAAAGAAGTCCTGTGCTAAAGAGAAAAGCAATCCCAATGACAAAGATTTTAACCTGTATTTTACAAATGAAATGCCTCAATGATTTTTTTTTTTTTCTTATGAACGGTTTTCAAAAGTTTTATTTTTGGATTTTCTCAAGTTAAAGCGCCACACAGAAATTAATAAATTTAATTGTGTAAGCAGGATCTGTCTATTATTCTTATTAGTTAATTACAGGTGATGCCAATGTACTTGGATTCCATTTACGCCTATGTAAGTTGATACCATTGACGTCCATGGACGTCCAAATTTTTTCCCATTCATTTTCAATGGTAATTTTTTTTTTTCTCTCCAAATCAACAGATAATGACTAGATATCAATAGGACGTGTCCCCCAAACTTCCCCAATTCCATTGACGCTTATGAAGGGTGCCGCCATTGACGGCCATGGACGTCCAAATTTCCCATTCATTTCTAATGGCATTTCAGCATGTTTTTTCATTCTATTGATGCCAATGTACTTGGATTCCATTGACGCCTATGTAAGTTGATACAATTGACGTCCATGGATGTCCAATTTTTTTCCCATTCATTTTCAATGGGAATTCTTTTTTTCCCACCAAAACCAACAGGAAATGACCAGATATCAATAGGACGTGTACCCCAAATGTCCCCGATTGCATTGACGCTTATGGAGGGTGCTGCAATTGACAGACATGGACGTCCAATCCTCCCAATAATTTCTAATGGCGTTTACTTTGCTTAATTCCACTGACTGGCATTATTGTCCATTCTATTGCTACACCTGAGTGGGGCTAAGATCTGTATCTCCACTGAGGAAAGACCCAGGTGTAATTTCTCCCGAAATTGCAGTTTCTAGTTACAGGTGTTTTAGCTCATTTCAATTTATTTTATTTAAATGGGCTATTATTTATTTTGTGTTTGTATTTTACAAATGTGATGTAGTATTCATTTATATTGTATATTTTATGTTGTATAACTTTAGTTCCTATGTGAATATTAGTTCCTACTTGTTTTGTTGTGGTAAACGGGTTTTGTATTGAACCCGGGCCCTGTTGGTTATTATTATAGCAGAGAAGACAACTGTAAATCAACAAAGACAAGTCAACTGTGCCCCAATCTACCACTCAAGAGATCTGATGGACTCAAAAAGTAAGTTACGATTGCATAATAGTTTGAAAATCGACCGGATCCACCGTGTTTTCATCCGAGTGACTTCCAGTCTGCTAGCTAGTAGGCCGTTCTTTTCACGTGCATCGCGTTGAACCGCTTCTGGGACACGTCTAACACGCGGCCGCACTGCGACCAGTGTGCATTGGCTGATTTACTTTAACGGCCGCGTTTCACTGCATTCTCGCGGCGGCCACGTTGTCGTGCCGTTGACGTTTCTTACTGTCCTACCGTGTTGGTCCTCATTATAGTAGAGAATACGGAGTAAATATAATCTACACAAAGAAAGTGTAACCCAATCGACTCGCAGCCTCGAAAAGTAAGGGTTACATTAAGTCAGAAACTTGTTCGGTACGCCTCCGTTCCGAACCGACCACCAAGTACCGAAACGGTTCAATACGAATACAAGTACCGTTACACCCTTAGTATGTATATACAGTACAGGCCAAAATTTTGGACATACAATGCAACACAAATGAAGGTCCCAGGCCCATTGATAAAGCAATAAATTCCACTAATCAACCCTGAAAAGGCAGACCTGTGAAGTCAAAAAAAACATTTTAGGTGACACCCTCTTGAAGCTTATCAAGAGAATGACGAGTGTGCAAAAAAGTAAACAGAGCAAAGGGTGGCTACTTTGAAAATGCCACAATATTATATGTTTTAAGGTATTTCACCCTTTTTTTGCTAAGTACATATTTCCACACGTGTTCATTCATTGTTTTATTACCTTCAGTGAGAATGTAGACTGTAAATAGTCAACAAGATAAAGAAAACGCACAAATAAGAAAGTGTGTCCAAACTTTTGGCCTGTACTGTATTTAGATAAAGTGGTACCTCTACATACAAAGTAAATTCGTACAAGGACTCCAGTCGTAAGTCGAAATGGTTGTATGTCGATCAGGACTTTTCCATAAGAATACATTATAATTCCATTAATTCGTTCCACAGCCCGAAAACCTACACTAAATCCTTAATAAATACTGCTGGTACTATTACAAATGGCAATTACACATAGCAAAACAAATAAATAATAAATAAAAATCAGAATAATAATATAATGATAATAATAACTCCTGTAATAATGTAACAAATCGGGTTCTAATGTGGCGGACGTGTTTTGCATGCTGTACCTGAACGCACCACGTGGCTGATGTGGCAGAGTGAGAAAGGTGTGGTAGATATTTTACTTTCTCTTTTAATGTTTTGTTTTTGCATCAACTGCGGCGGACAGTCGGCATGTAGTGTGGCACAAGTTCTGAAATAATTGATTAAAAACCTGACGAAGCTAGCGGGTTCTTTGGCTAGGTTACTACAATAATAATTGTCATCTTAACTTATAAAGACTGGCGAACGGAGGTCGCAGGAGGACCGTCAATATCGTAGACATTCTACAGCCGTATTGTCGAGCCGGTTCAAGGATGCGCACACTATGCTCATATTTGTCTATCATTTCCATTTTTTCAATGGGAAATGTCACCTTTACCCTTTTTTCATCACCTGCACTAACTTTCTTGAAACCCGTATTGATTTCTCCACCGTGAAATCCACCGTGCGTCCGTCCGTCTTGCGGCAAAACAAACTGCGGCCAATGTAGTTATCAAAAACTGTATCCCCTGGGCGGAGCCATATGGAGGTAGATTTGTGTCTTTATTATTCAATCCAAAAAAAAAGTTGCTTCAATCAAAATATATATTTTCAATTTAAAAAAGTCGCTTCAATTAAAAAAAATGTGTATTTCTTTGATTTTTTTTTTGGATCTTTTTTTTTTTTTTTTTTTTGATTGAAGCAACTTTTTTGATTGAAGTAATGTTGATATGTGTTTAGGCCACATTTTGGCCAGGACATTTTTGTCTTTATTTATTCAATCAAAAAAATAAGTTGCTTCAAAAAATAAATTTTCAAAAAGAAAAATCACTTCAATCAAATTAAGAAAAAAAAACAATCCTAGAAAATGTTTTTGAATGCGAAAAAATATTTGAGATTGAAAAATTTGCATTTGAACACTTAAAAAAAGTTGCTTCAGTCAAAAAAAAAAAAAAAAAAAAAAATCAATCAAAGAAAAAAATCATTTGAAAAATAAAATTGTCCTCCCCTATTTTTTTTTTTAATTGTATGCAAAGCAAATGGCCATCTAAGGTGCTAGTCACATGATCCGTTCGAAAAAATAATTTTGACCCATTATAAAAATATATTTTTTTGTTCATTTCATTCATTTTTGTTGCAGTTTTACTGCTTTACAACTTTTATGTATATAGACCCTACTCAGATGACGTCACAACCACGCCTCTGCACCATATTGTCCGTCAACTCGTCGTGTTGACGCATTATGCTATGTAAATTCCTCCTATTATGGCATGTTTTTCTGCTCGTTAACATTAATAATCAAAATGGTGAAGGCGTGTGTGGCGGTTGGTTGCAGTAACAGAGAAGATAAACGGAGAGACTTGAAGTTCTACCGTATCTCTCTACCGTAGAGACCCGGAGAGGAGAGCGAGATGGACTGCTGCAATTCCACGAGAAAACTGGGCTCCAAACGATTATCACAGATTATGTAGTAGTCATTTTATATCTGGTAAGATGCATTTAATATATATTTAGAGGGTTTTGGGCTGACAACCACAATTAAGATCATTGCGAGGCTAATCGCCGACAACATACAGTTTCAAATTCAACATGCTTAGTTCTTCCACCATCATTACATTTTGAATAATATTTAGCTGGTACCAAGTGAAAGAAGCTGGCCTCGTCTACGGATCATCAGTTAAACAGGTGTGTCCAAACCTTTTGCAAAGGGGGCCAGATTTGGTGTGGTTAAAATGCGGGGGGCTACCTTGGCTGATTTACATGGAACAATATATTTAAACAAATTTTAGCAAGCCCTTCTGTGTGTCACATTTGCTTTATTATTTTTTTAATTCATAATTTCAGCAGTCTCGTCTTTGTGGCGTTCTCTTTTGACACTCGGGCTCTTGCAAAATACTGCTGCTGTGAAATGAAACCAGCTTCAAGTTGCTATAATTTCTCGCTGCGTATCTTCCCTGTAATGTTGTCGTAGATGTCAGCGTGTCTTGTTCGGTAATATCATTATCGCGTCTCATCGAACTCTTTGAAAACAGCGACTGTCTCTTTGCAAATGAGGCAGACACAGTTGTTGCGTGTTTTATAGAAGAAATAGTCCAATATCCACCTATCCTTGAAGCGTCGGCCATCGCAGTCAAAATTATTATTTTTTATTGATTGTCGCCTTTTTAGAAAATTGGAAGTAAAGGGTCACACGGGGTAATGTTGCTTAGAGTGCTGCTCTTAAAGTTTTTCAAACTTTTGTGAGAATAGGCTGATTTTGTGTGGACAAGATAGTTGTAGATATCAGGGTAGCAGATGTCCGGCAGAGAGGGCGAAGACCGCGGGTCGAAAAATATCGATTTAGGCATCAAATATGGATCTGGTGAATGGATAGACTGAAGCTTTTCCACATAACGCCTTTTATGCAACGCATCCAATGAGTTTACAGCGTCTGAAAGCACCGGGGCTTCCATGAATTGCACTATAAATTGCACGACAAATTGAAACCATTGAGAATACGGATAAACAATGATGGACAATATGGCGGCCGGATACAGCAACACGTCATTCTGTGACGTTGGTGAGTAGGGTCTATATAGGAAAGTCAATTTCATGCAATAACACTTTTCGGCCACCGGGGGGGGGGGGGGGGGGCTGCCCCCCCCCTTAAAATCCGCATATGCTTCCTCCACCACTGACATAAACGATATGTAAGTAATGCTGTTTCTCCTTTACCCCACAGCATTGAAGATGCCATTTCGAAGGTAGTTCTTATAGTGTTAAAGATTTCAAAAGTTTTATCAGCAAAGGCTACTTTGTCTACTCTTCCTAAAGATCCTTGTATGAGAGAAAAAAAACAAAACAATTATCTGTTTTGAATGAAGGTTTTTCGCCTATGGAGAACAAGCGCACTTAAGCAAGGTCAAAAGCAATTCATCATCATGCCAATTTTCCATCAACATATCAAATTGTTGTCTTTTCCACTCAGAACAGTAATGTGCACTTTGGAAATTGCACTAACGCCTCTGACTGCTGACAACAGCTAATTGTAAATGTCACAGTCATGTGTGTCTCGCCAGGGTGCACAATTAAAACTCACCTAGTTCTTTTCAAACATCTCCTATAGCCATAAATATACTGTGAACTGGAGAAATTGGGGATGATTGAAGCAGAGCTGAGCACTAAAAGACTTGTAAAGTGGAATAGATTAAAAAAAAAATGCTGCTGATAAAGTAGCATATACGTGGGCTTGTGTTGACATTGTGAGTTGTCCTTTTCGATACGCAATTTCTGTGACCTGTAGTCTTTATCACAAGCAAATGTATCATTAAAATGATTTCATGGCTGCGGTTACCTATATATATTGCTCATAAGATTAATAATTTGTTTTATGGTGAAGTATTAACATTGGTTCTGGTTAGTGGTGTCGAGATAAGGAAATGGAGTGGGAAACAAAATAATTAGTTTCCTTGAGCTTTTTTGTTATAATTCTTCCAAATGGGGTGTGCGCGTTTGTGTGTCACACAATGATTTGCTTTCTCTCATGTCTGTGATTACAGGTTGTCAGCCATGCTTTTACAGGAGCTGAAAGCTAATTTCACTCTTTAACATGGTTAAGACTTGATGGCTAGATTGTCACACACACACACACATATCGAGTGCAAACATGTCCAGACACACACAACACTTTCTTGAGCACCCAAGGGTAGAGTCGACATACACACACACTCACACTGATGGACAAACAAATCAAGTGTCATGTCTATTAGAGTTGACTAATCAACAAGGCCTACATATTATTCTGTCACGAGCCACACAAGAGCATTGTGGCTAATTTGTGCCTATAACATTGCATCCAATTATTCTTGCATACATTGCTGGGCACATGGCGTTTAATGAGCCAAGCTAATTAAATATGGAAATTAATGGGATTCAAAGGAAATAGGGAAAAGCACAGTCCTGATGCATCTGAAGGAGCTGCTAAAAGCCATTTATTACATTAGGGACTAAAAGAGAAACATGCTTTCCTCAAAGGAGACCATTAACAAACAAGAAGATTAGCCAGCAACTATTCAATGTGTTATTCTTTTTAAAGTGAAGTGAAATTAACGTATACAATACCAAATCACGATTAAAAATATGTGCGTTCCTTTTTCACTGTACAACAACAATACACAGGGCGATTAAAAGAGAATGTCCTCAAATTATCACACGATATGTCAAAAACGAAAAACATTACAAAATTCAGGCTTGGAGACATGTGTTGAACATACAGTCATGGACGGAATTATTGGCACCCCTGGAATTTTTCCAGAAAATACACAGTTTCTCCCAGATTTTAACGCAATTACAAATGTTTTCAGGGTGAATGTGCCTGTTTTTTTGAATTTGCATCGGAAAAATGCAAAAAAAAGCTGAAAAGTCAAAATGTACACAATTTTACACAGAATGGGCTGGATACCCTCAAATCAATATTTGGTTGCGAATCCTTTAGAAGAACTGACAGAAAACAATCACTTCCTATAACTATCAACAAGTTTTGTGCACCTCTCAGATGGAATTTTGGACCACTCTTCTTTTGCGAACTCTCAGATTTGAAGGGTTCCTTCTTGTAACAGCAATTTTGAGATCTCTCCATAGGTGTTCAATGGCATTTAGAGCTGGACACAGGGGCGCCATATACGAGTGAAAAGTGAGACTGATTCTAAGGGCCCATGCCCTGATGGGGGCCCACAAAGAAAATTAGAACATTAGGTAATCGTTTGCAAATTTAATATTAATCATTATCATTTTAATAGGAATAAAAGGGTTTCGTTTTCTTGTTTTGTTTTTGGCCAAAAATAAACACCGAGAGAGCATATTTATTGCCAGCCACCCCCCAAATTTTCATTAAATGGTTTGGTCCCCCCTTCCTTGGATCAGACCGGGAGCATAGCGGTGCGCATTTACACCACTCAATGACTCGAAGTGTGCGCAGCGCAGTACTCCAGAAATGTTTTCAAAACAAAAATCGGGTTTTCAAAAGAAAGAAAGAAAAGAGAGCAAAACAGGAGATGGGTTGAAAAGGCCAACAGGATGTGACAAAGTACTTCACAAAGGAAGGTTGGTGTCTTGTGTCAGTGTAGTGCTGAAAATTAACCTGTTATCTTAGCTCCGAAGCGAGGTCCAAGCTCACTCCGTAAGAAATACGGGATTTTTCCAGCCTCAATGAGCGACATACACATATTCAAAAACACGAAATCCCAAATAATGACGGCTTTTTTTGATATCCTACAGATGTTAAAAGTTGGTGTGGAAATTTTCTTTTTTTTTTAAATCGGCTTGAATCCACTTTGGCAAGAAGTTATTGAATTTAGTTTGTCATCAATTGAATTTAGTTTGTTAACAAGGGACCTCGCTTCGGTGCTGTAGCCTATAGTGGAGATTGCAAATTTCCAGATGAGGCTAAGCCTACTCCCTAATGAAATACTGTAATTGTTTGCTAGCTAGTGTCTGCTCCACTTTTAGCTTACATTTAATCAGTACAGCAGGCAAATCCTTAGCAATCTCTTCATACTAAAACAGTTGTGTACTGTATACTGTAGTATTGTTAAGTTCAAACAAAACATTTATTCTAAGTCATTCATTATGGTATTTGCATTGATATTTCTAATAAAAATATATTTAGATTGTAAAAGATGGCCTTCATTACATTTCTTATAGATGATATCAGTCTATTCATTATTTCTCTACGCGCTGTATGTTTGCTGTATTTTCATCTTAAATTAATGCAGAAAATGTACAAAGCAGTGTGTAAAAATTCACCAGAATGCAGGAAATTACGTAGTTTATACTCTAAATGTGTGTGTGTCCCCTGGCAGTGTGGCCCAAAGTGATATTTTTTCATGGGGCCCAAAATCCCTGGCAGCGCCCCTGGACGCATTTTTTGGTGCTATTTGAGGAATGTTTTGTGTCATTGTCCTGTTGGATCACCCATGGCCTCTGACGCAGACCCAGTTTCCTGACACTACATCCTACAAACATTTTGATGGTTCAAATTTCATGACTCCTTGCACATTGTCAAGGCACCCAGTGCCAGAGGTAGCAAAACTACCCCAAAACATAATTGGACCTCCACCATGTTTGACTATAGGCACTGTGTTCTTTTCTTTGTAGGCCTCTTTCTTCTTTTCTGGCACTGGGTGCCTTGACAGTGTGCAAGGAGTCATGAAATCTGGAGACCATCAAAATGTTTTGGGCCGGAATGTAGGGTTTAGTTTAAAAAAAAAAAACGGGTCTGTGTAAGAGGTCATTGGAGTTCCAACAGGACAATGACCCAAAGCATACCTCAAATAGTACCAAGTAATGGTTGGAGACAAAGCGCTGGAGAATTCTGAGTTGGCCATTGATGAGTCCGGATCTAAATCATATTGAACACTATGGAGAGATCTCAAATTGCTGTTGCAAGAAGGAACCCTTCAAATCTTGAGAGGCCTGGAACAGTTAGCAAAAGAAGAGTGGTCCAAAATTCCATCTGAGAGGTCCACGAAACTTGTTGAGGGTTATAGGAAGCAACTGCTTTCTGTTATTTCTTCCAAATAATGTGCAACCAAATATTTAGGTGAAGGTGGCAACAATTTTGTCCAGCCTATTTTTTTTTGGTTTTGTCTAAAATTGTGTCAGTTTTGACTTTTTTCCAAGGCTGTTTTGTATTTTTCCGATGCACATCCAAGTAATAAACACATTCATACTGAAAATATTTGTACCGTATTGGCCCGAATATAAGACGGCGTTTTTTGCATTCAAATAAGACTGAAAAAGTGTGGGTTGTCTTATATTCGCGGTCTAGACGTTATACCCATTCACAACATTAGATGGCGCCAGATATCATTGAAGCGATGTTTTGTCATGACAGATCTCAGCTACTCTCAAGTTTAACCAGTTTGCATTATTTTATTGCAATGTTTTTCCTTTTTCAGATTTGTTTCAAGACAACAGTTAAAGTTAGACTTCACGTTGATGGTTAATGCAGTTATTGCAATTTTGTTGTTTTATCACAATAGATTGGTTTATTTACATTTCAAAAACCAGAAGTCATTCATTTACGAATGAGGTTGCACTTTAGTTTACATATTTAAATGTTCAGATATTAAGATTTGAATGAGGCAAAATAACATGCTTTTTCTGTCAAATATATTGTTATAATCATTTGTTTCAGATGTACTGTAATTATTTTCTGTAAATAAATTAATTTGGTGTTCAAAAAGTCTTTTTTTCAAACTTGAGTCTTGAAAAAGAGGGCTTGTCTTATAATCAGGGCCGTCTTATATTCGGGCCATGCGGTAATTGCTTTAGTTTCTGTAAGAAATGCTGTATTTTCTGGAAAAAATCCAGGGGTGCCAATAATTTCGTCCATGACTATTACTTCATGTTTGATATGGAATTCCTCACTAACACAAATGCACGAATGTTGCAGTCCAACATGTTGATTTCGGAGGAATTCTTATATAAGCTTGATGTTGTCTGTGCTGCTGGTGATAGCAGTATTTGTTCTGTACTGGTAAAACATGAAATCACACTTGAAGTTATGTTAAACATGTGTCTAAGCCTAAATTTTGTAATGTTTTCGTTTTTGACATATCCCGTGAAGATTTTAGGACATTCTTTTTTAATCACCCTTGTATACTCATGTAAGTTGAAATACCTTCCTCACAACTGAGTTCGAATCTCACTCAAGATGTTTTTATTTTCATTTATTTATTTTTTTGCCAAGTACTCTGGTTCCTCACTCATTGCAAATACAAAAAAATGTCTGAGGTTAATAGAAGACTACAAATTGCCCATTGGTGTCATTATTAGAATGAAAGGTCATTTGTCTGTAATGTATGCACCCTGCAAACAGTCAAGCGTATACCGTATTTTTCGGACTATAAATTGCAGTTTTTTTCATAGTTTAGCTTGGGGTGCGACTTATACTCTGGAGCGACTTATGTCTGAAATTATTAACACAATATTATATCATTTCACAAGTTATTTTGGTGTTTTGGAGTGACACTGATGGTTTGGTAAACTTGTTAGCATGTTCTCTATCCTATAGTTATCTGAATAACTCTTAACAGCTATGTTACGTTAACATAATGGCCACGTTGGTATTTCTTTGTTCATGCATCATGTAAAATTATCATACTGTACACTTATTCCCCATGTTGTTCTCTATTGTATTTTTATTTTAAATTGCCTTTCAAGGGGACATATCTATGTGTTGGATTTTACAAAGTAAATTTTCCCCAAAAATGCGACTTATACTCTACTGCGACTTATATATGTTTTTTTCCCTCTTTGTTGGGCATTTTATGGCTGGTGCGACTTATATTGAGGTGCGACATATAGTCCGAAAAATACGGTAGCTAACACGACTCTCGCCTAAAGTGAACTTGCATACAAACTGAAACGTGTCACTTAATAATAAATTAAAAATTACTATTGTATTATGCATTATGTAAAGCAAATGTAAAGAAATGAACAGATTTCATACATTGTTTTTACTGTATTAAGATAAGCTGAGTCATAAAGAACAGCAGTACTGCACTATAAAGCACTTTTGATGTCCTCATCAGAACTATGAATAATGTGACCTAATATGAAACCTAAGCTGTATTTTAGAAATAATTTTTAAAAAATGAGCTTAGCAGTTTTGATGCTTGCACAGATTCAGTGTCTTTGCAAGGGTCGAGCACCTCCCAAATAAAAAGGGTCAGACAAGCTGACTCCTTCCCCCAAATAAACACACGGCGCTGTGGGACACCGGCAAACCTGAAGGGGGGCGTATAAGCTCTAAGCAACAGCGGCTGTGGGAAGGCTCAAGGGTTAAGTTCAATTGCAATCCCCTCCTCTTCCATGTAGGACACTCACAGGTAACCTTTCAGATTGAATAAAGCAGGTCCTCTTTTGTCCTTCCGCGGCAAAAACAAACCATCTGCTTAACCATTGACCCTGGCTCTTCCTGATTTCCCTCTTTCATCCTCTGGAAAAAGGTGGTTTGAACGAGTTTAGCGAGTCGGCACGGGCCTCTCCCATTAAATTGACCTCATCCTTCTTTCCATTCCCATCCCTCCCACCTCGTTCGCCGTCTGTCTTTATTTATATTCCACTTCCCCCCAATTCAATCCCCTCTTGGTCTCCACTCTTTGACCCCTTACTGCTGAAACTTTGGCTGCAGCAGGGCACACACTGAGGAGAAGTGTAGTGATATTAGGTAAGCAAAATCTTTGACTTTGTCAACATCCATCAAAAATGTCAGCTTCAGTCTCAAATAATTTTTCTTTAGGGTTACAGTCATTTAAAGGGATTGGAAAACTTGTAGTTCTTAAAAGATAAACATTAGGAGTTAAATTAATTTGATATCGAACCCCTCTTGACGTTACAGGGCGGTGACATCACATTGTTACGCTGCCGGGCTTCCAAAGTATGACTCTAGCGACATAAACATGTCATCCATTCAACCCTTTCAATTTGAACCTGAGTGGAGCATTATTGAGCATGACAGCACTGTCGGTATTTCATAAAATGAGCAGCAAAAGCAAAATGAACAGGAAAGACAGTATGAGACAAGACGAGAGTAGGACAAAAAAAACAGTGTTTTGCCAAAATGTGCATGTACACCGGCGAAACATCCGACTAGAGGCGAATTTAACACCCAAAATACCGTATTGGCCCGAATATAAGACAGCCCTAATAATAAGACGACCCCCTCTATTTCCAAGACTCAAGTTTGAAAAAAGACTTTTTGAACACCAAATTAATTTTATACAGAAAATAATTACAGTCCATCTGAAACAAATGATTATATCAATATATTTAAGAGAAAGCATGTTATTTTGCCACATTCAAATCTTAATATCTGAACATTTAAATATGTAAACTAAAGTGCAATCACATTCGTAAGTGAATGGCTTCTGGTTTTTGAAATGTAAATAATATAATAATATAATATAAATCTATTGTGATAAAACAACAAAATTGCAATAACTGCATTAAACATCAAAGTCTTGAAACAAATCTGAATAAGGAAAAACATTGCAATAAAATAATGAAAACTGGTTAAACTTGAGAGTAGCTGAGATCTGTCATGACAGAACATCGCTTCAATGACATCTGGCGCCATCTAGTGTCGTGAATGGGTATAACGTCCAGACCACGAATATAAGACGACCCCCACTTTTTCAGTCTTATTTCAATGGAAAAAACACAGTGTTATATTCGGGCCAATACGGTACTACCGACCGCTTTCAGTTTGTTTTGTTCAGATGCATACAGACAGAACATACTAAAGATGCCTTAGGAAAATACTTACACATAGTAATATGAAATAAAGGTTGTTTAAATATGCTACGTGACGAATGCGGTCAACAGATCAACAATGTGCTTTAAAGCTACCAAAAGAAAACAATGCTTAAAAGTATGAGAGGAAAACCCAAGCACAAGTATTTTGAGGCAATGAAAAGGTCATAAAAGACTCATTAAAAACAAATTGTAAGCACTCTCTGCTTTTAACCAATAAGTGCATGTGTTGGACTTCTCGCCGCGTAGATGAAATTGTAGTAACCCAGTAGTATTCGTCGAGTGTAGTGTTGTTTTTGGCAACCATTTTAATTTTTGTCTTAGTCATTAGTCTTTTGGACGAAGATATTTATTAGTCTCACTCATATTTTAGTCATTTCCAAAATGTGTTTGTCTTCACCTAGTTTTAGTCGACAATTCTCAAAACGTTTTTGTCTATAAACTTCAAACGTTTTAGTTTGTGAATAAATAAATAAATAAAAGGTTTCTAACAATTTCGAATGAACATGACAGACGAGCACACAACAGTAGAGTCTACAATGATATCACCATTTTCATGATGATAATACACACTCAGCAGGAAAACAGCACATTATTTGCAATTAATTAAACTCTCCTGGACGCCACAAACTGTATGTAAAATGTTTTCCAAAAGTTTAAGAGAACGCTCGCCTTTAGCATTAGCCTAATGCTAACGTGAACGCTATGCTAACGCAATGAGTTACATTTAGTGCGCGATAATCACTCAACACAGTCCTTTAAAGGCTAAAGCAAGATTGCATATTCTCTCTTGCCAAGATAAGAAAACAAATCTTACCGTGTGTGCAAGCCTGTATGGAGACTGGAGACACTTGCCACGTTTACATGGAGCCAAATATTCCAATTACAATCGGAATATTTGTTCAAACCGAATAAATGTGTTCCATATAAACACCTCATTCGGAATGAACAGGCCCAAACCGAATGGAATTTCATTCCGATTCACAGGGGTGGAATATTCCTTTTCCCAAACCGATTAGAAGTAAAATTATATCATGTAAACAGGGAAGCGGAATGGTGTCTGGTTGCGTTCTTTCTGCACATGCTCCGTACTGACGTGGTGACGTCACTTGGTGACGTAAGTAACGTCACTTGCAACATGGTTTCCAAGCACACGCACAGCGCACCCACACAACTTTTTAAATGAACGGCGTATCATTCTTAAGTTTTGCTTCCACTCGAAAAGTTAAAACAGCAGCTGATCTGACGATCGATCTCCATGTTTTGCAACGTGAGGCTTTGTTTTGATTAATCTGCGCATGTCAGACGGCAGTTGTCAAACGTCCTTTCGGAATAAAGGCAGACACATGTAAACGCTGGATCGGAATAGATGAAGTGACATGTAAACGGCTGATGTGAAATTTCCATTCGGAATGATTTGAATCGGTATGAATAAAAGTCAGCATGTAAACGTGGCTACTGATGAGTCGGGAAGGGGGGTGCGCAGCACGTCACGAACGACACAACCAGACACTGCTCTGATGCAGGCTAACTACACATTATATGTCACACATTTTGAACATGTGATGGAAACTATTACACATTTTCGCAATAGACACTGAGTCACCACCGCGCTAAATGCTAATGCTAACGCAAACGCTATGCTAATGTAAACGCTATGCTAACACTGCAAGTTAGCTTAAAGGCAAAAGCAACATGGCATGTCTAGCCAAGATATGAAAGCGAAACTTAACAAGCAGCACCAGACACTTTTCACAAAAGGAGCCTTGAATGGGCACAGGCTGCCTCACCTAAGTGTGTGTGAGGGGTGGGGGGGTCAGGGGAGAGGGCCAACACGTCACAAGAGTGACACGCCCAAACACTGCTAAATGTGTGCTAGCAACTACACAGAAAATATCATACATTGTGAATTTATGATGGAAACTATGGCAAATTTTCTTCTCGTTCTAGTGTCGTCAGACGACAACTGGCATCCATCTCTTTATGTTTTAATCTCCCAAGACATGTTTTCAGCGCGTCATCTATGGGGTGCCGTTTGTAAAGCAGCACATGCTGAAAATTACGACAACATTTTCTCACTTTTAGCGCCACACAGTGTTTAAAATGGTGCGAAATTTTTAGTCACTTTTTTTTTTTTTTTTTTTTTGCACATTTACAACATTTAGCAACTTTATTTATTTTTAAATAAGAATTTTTGGACCTTATTGTTTAAATCCAGAAATAAATATTTAATTCAAATCTTAAATTTATATCCTATAACCTAAATGTTGAATCAGGAAATGGTCGGAACTAAATATTTAGCTTAATTTGCAAATTCACATAATTGGAGACCAGAAGTAACAAAATAAAAGCTGACTGAGCAGCTCAGACTGTCTGTTTACGTTGCTTGAAAATGAATAAAACCTAATCAACAGTGGCAGTCTGCTCTTGGACATGAGTCATTGTGATAATAACAATATATAGGTAAAATACATATTTAGGACAAACTAAAGAGTATTTTGTGTGCTCCAGCTTTTATTTTGTTACTTCCGGTCTCCAGTCATGTGAATTTGCATATTAAGCTAAATATTGAGTTCCAACCGTTTCCAGATTTAGCATTTAGGATATAGGATATAAATTTAAGATTTAAATTAAATATTTAGTTCTGGATTTAAACATTCAGGTCCAAAACTTCTTATTTAAAAATGAATATTTAGGTTGCTAAATAATGTTGTAAATGTGCAAAAAAAAAAAAAAAGTGACTCTAAAAATTTCACACCACGTTTTAACCACTGTGTGGCGCTAAATGTGAGAAAATGTTCTCGTAATTTTCAGTATGTGCTGCTTTACAAACGGTGCCCCATAGTCATCGTGACGTCGTCGTCATGAAAAAATTGTTCTTTGACGAAAACAACACTGGTTGAGTGACAGTGACAACCGACGTCATCACCCCGAGCGTCCAGTGCAGGTATAAAAATACGGGGCCCTCTGTAGGTCAAAACATCTACTAAATATTATAGATTTTATAATCAATGGCAATATTTTATGTGTTTTTAAAAACATATTTTAGCAAAAGTGAATATATGTGGCAAATTAGAGCCTACATGTCTTAAAGTCCCAGGCTCCCTTTAGTTTTTTTTTTTTTTTTTTTTTAGACTATTTCAACAACAGACCAAAAACTTATTAAAACTATCATAAACTATTATCTCTAGAACATCAAATCAGGTGAAAGGACAACACTATTGCTTTCAGCCCGATAACACACAATGTTACATATGCTAATTAGGCATTTAATAAGAATGTCTAATTAATACTATGTAAATGAGCCACTGCCATTATGGGACAGGTTTGATGCAGAGATGAACGTGGCTTTTGAACATCCTCAAGAAAGCCTGACGTGTGACTTGGGCGCTCGGCGCACACACACATACAGGAAATCAATTTGGTTAATTGTCAAATATGCAAACATGTAAATTAAAGTCATGCTTTGGCTTGACCGGAGCACATTGCTGTCCCCCGGAGTACAAGCGCACACACCACACACACGCCTCTTATCTCATCAGCCCTTTAATGTCGTTGGTATTCAGTGTTCTGTCCTCTGACACAATGCATGCCACTAATTACCAATTCCCTTGATAAGAGCGCTACCCATAGAATACATGATGGCAGATGAAGGGTGTGCAACTGAGCACACCTCTATTGAACATTCTGATTACACGCTACTGAAAATTGGCTTTTCAATCAAAACAGTGGCGGGCTGCTTTTATCAGGCCGCGGTCAGCCTGTGACAGCTACGTGTAAAGCAGCTGCAATGCCAGTTAATGGCACGAGATCATTTCCTGACACTATCCTTCATGAATCGTGATATGTTAGGGGCTCTCCTCCTACTAGCAGCTGCAAAATGTCATTATTGATCCGCTAAAGCAATGTCATATCTGTATGTCTGTAACTTAAATGAAAGCAGAATGCTTGGTGAGTGTCACACAAAAGATGTTGTTTTCGTTTTTTGTATTTTTTTTTTCCTGTGCAGTGAAAGTTAATTGAATTTGTATGCTAATGAAGGCTGTGCATAGCTAACGAGCTCAGTGTGCGACCCATTAACATGTTGAATGATTGTTATGCCCGGAGCAAGAATCACCTATAGGAGAGCCAAACACAAAGACAAAGCACCAATCTGAATACATTACGGTTCATTTACATGTTCATCTACATTACATACATGTGGACGTGATATCTGGCACACTTGTTTCATCACTAAGAATCTTGGAGGGATAAAGAAATAAATGAAATCAAGTGGTGTTAATTAGGACATGGTCTTTCAGAAACTGGAGATTTTTATCGCTTCTTGCTGCCATTGAACGTTTTAGCTCAATGAGTTCTCACCTTGCTGAAGACGAGGAGCTGGTGTTATTCCCTTGCCCTGCCCCTCATCACCATGACAATGTGTGAAGCACAGTGAGACCACTCGCCTATTATAATGACCAAAAAGCTCTTTAAATAACCACGTCATGTGAGGAGGAGATAAAAACAATATTATATCCACGCCTTATTCCAGTTACTTATCACAAATGATACCATATGTCCGTACTGGTACTCTCAGAAATGCTCCATCCATGTTCTTAAATGTTATTACCCACCAAACACTACCGTTTTCTTCATCTACTGCTTGTACGACAGTAAAAGTAGTTTACATCTTGCCCCCTAGTGTTCAGGCACACGCATCAAGTATCTGAAATACCTTGTATGTGTCGTAAGTAGAGCTGAAACGATTACACGGATAATTTGAGTAACTCGATTTAAAAAATTGATCCAGGAATTTTCTCCGCCTTGCGGAATTGGTTAATTTTGCCAGATCTAAGCATGCCTTTTTGCCCGGACTATTTTTAATGCGGCATAAGGCACTAATAGCGGCGGTTATATTTGATTTCAACCATGCATAAATATAGAGGTAACGACGAAGAAGCCGACGAAAGGGAAGAGAAAGGCACCAAGAAAAAACAGAAAATGTCAAAAGTGTGGGAGCATTTAAAGCTGGACAACAAAGTGAACACTGTTTCATGTATTCACTGTAAGAGAGCACTTGTATTCTGCTACAGCACGTCTTCAATGCAGCAGTTTCACCGAAGGCACCCAGTTTACTCCGAGAGCGGAGGAGTGATACTCGGTACAAGGTAAAATTAAGTTTACGTAGCGCTAATAAGAAAAAAATAATGTTATTGTACCTTGCTAACATAATGGCCCCAATAGCAGGCGACAGTGTGCCGGATCCGGCCTCAGCTCGCCAGATCTGCATAGCAATCTCACCCGCTTAACGTCAGTGTGCCAGATGCTGCTCGAATCAGCACAATGACAGTTTTGCCTTAATTGTCGACTTGATTGCACAGATGGGTGAGCCTGGGACCAGGTGCTGCTGATCATCGTCAGCAGCTTACTTAAACCGATCGTTGGCCTCACATCATCGCCAGATCAACAACTCACCTACAGGTATGTGACTTTCAGCTAACAAAGAATCCTGTAATCCTGATACTGAGCTCATTTTTGTGTTTTTCCCTCCTAGATCCTGTACTGCTTGTCTGGCAAAACGCCTGCCTGCCCTTTCACCTCGTCATCAAACAGCCCACTGGATTCCTTGGACACCATCTACCACTCCCTCCCATCATCAATGAATTAGGTCCCCCATTACCCCAGTACCTTAACAAATACAATATGTTGTTTACATTCCAAAGAAAAAAAAAAGTTTAATGTTGAATTGCTTATTCCAATGGCGTACCGCAAGCAACACGTCACTTCCGCTCAATAATATTGATGACATTAGCTACTGTTGCTAAATAGGGCCAACCTACCGTTTGTCACTAATAGGAAATGAATGGAAATCGTGTACGAAAGATGTTTACAGAGCTAAACCTACCAATTCTCTCCCAAAATGATGTGCCTGGTGCCAAATTGACTGGCAAAGATGTGGAAGAAAATAAAAATGTTCAGTTAAAGAGATGGCTTTAGTGTCGAAGGCTGAAAAAGACGAAAAAAACGAGCCGACCTAAGCATAGCGTTAGGTTTTTTATCGACGCGACTGACAATGACATTCTCCTGTTGCTATCCTTTACCATCAGCCCTGTCTTTCTTATATATCCTCTGGTTGTCCTACGTCTCTTACCGTTCTTGGGGATAATTTAGTTAGCTTTGTGTAGCGATCGCAAATGCTACTCAGTGACAGCCAACGAACTTTTAATTTTTTCACTGATAATACATCTTAATCCTATAATTTATCTAAACTTCCCCCTTAATAAAGTTTTTTTTTTTATATATACATAACAGGAACGGTAACAGTGGCAGTCAGATACCATTATAATTCTTTTCAGGTCATTAATTGTCAGACAGAAGCAGTACGGCACAACGTTACGCTAAAAAAATAAGTTAAAAATATAAAAATGGCTTACCTCTTTGTCCTCTGAAAGACCATGCCAACCCAATATAATGTTTACTGCATATGAAACGTGAATGGATTCGCCGAGCTGGTGTTAAAGTCCGCGCAAGTTGATTCGGTCTTCACATTTTTTCCTCCCGAGTTTTTGGTTTCCGGAAACGTATGAAGAAAACATCCTTCATGTGTCGTAATGTCTAGAGTCGTTTCTACAAGTTCCAAAAGAGCAATGCGTGATCGGCATGTTCGTTTTTGAAAGATTACCGGAGAAAAGTAGCACTAATTACGTTGGGTCTATGTGAGGGCGGGTCTATAATGTCCCACTTTGGCTTTACTTCCGCTTTACGATGCGACGTCACGGTCTAAAAATAGCCTGTGTGCGGTACGCCATTAAAGTGTTTTGTGAAAAGACATTGTTATATGTTATGCTGTTGTATGTACTGTAACATTCATGTTATGTTAGCATTAATAAAAGAAATGAAAAAGAAGTGTTGTCATCATTGCTTTTAATAGACACATTTAATTTGCTATATAAACACACTACAGTATGATACATTTGAACAAAATGGACTCCAAATTTAATACTGAAAACAGTTGATACAAATCTGGCTCAGATTGGGTAACATATGTGCAATATCCAGGCCATACATTAATGTCGTGTCTGCTACTTTGGACCAGTTCTGGCCCAAAACTGGTTGTTTATCCGGCAAGTAACTCCTTACTGAGTTTGTGCCATTGTTCAAAAAGACACTGGGGCGGATCCGTTTTACGAAGTTGGGTCGAAATTTGCAGAAAATCTGGCCTATGTCCGCTCCAGTTATATATTTTGCTATCTGGGGAGGGCTATGTGTCTATTAATTATAACTACTGTGGATGCGTGGCTAACACGTCTTTCATACAGGCTTTATTTAATCTGTAAAAACACAGTGCTGTAGAGTGATGAGGGTGAAAAATAAAAACATGAAAAAGCTAACTCAATTTTAGCTCAGTAGTCATTGATGGATAAAACATCAAGTAGCACTGGTGCCTAATGTGCTCTAATACAGTAGGCATCATACATATATTATGAACACTGCAAAAACTCAAGATCATTTCAGGACTTACAATTTAGACTAAATTAAAACAACTAGAACTTAAAAGTAGCTTGACACAAATGGAAATTCAATTTGAACACGTGGGAAAACATCTAACTTTTTGGTGTGTGTTATCAAGTGTAATGATATTTTTAGTTGAGAAATAGGATTTTATTTTATATGATTTTATGAAGTTTTTTTTGTGTGAAAGCAGTAGATTTGTTGTATTTTTTTTCTAGTCACATCTGAGATGAAGTTGTTGGCTGTTTTAAAAAATGTACATTTTAAAAATGGTTCAATACTAAGTGAAATGTCTTGTCTTCTTATGTATATTTATAATTGCTCTTTTCATTAAAAATATGTTTTATCCGATTACTCGATTAATCGATAGAATTTTCAGTAGAATACTTGTTTACTAAAATGTTTGATAGCTGCAGCCCTAGTCGTAAATCAAATGTCTTTCATTGATAAGGAAACTGTATTTATACCAGTAATTAATAATTGAGAAAGTACGCATATAGGCTAGTCATAGGTACACATACATTATAATATCGAGAGTCAAAATATGGACAAAGTATTGTGATAATTGGTTTATAAACCAACAAAAAGAGGAAATCAAAGGCTTGTTACAGGATGGCAATCTTTGTTCAGAAAACAACTGGTAAGAACGCATATGTTACACTAGAAAGGACCTGGTTTAGATTAGTCTCTATTCTAGTTCATTGCAAAAGTGTCTCATGGTGTGTCCCAATACTTTTGTTAATTTACTATTGCCAGACAGCAAGGCTGCCTCACTGCCTCAGTCTAGACACATTTTCTCTGCTGGGGTTTAATTTATATTGCTTTAGACAAAGACAAGCTTAGTCCCCGCATTGACTTTTCATAATGTTCATGCACACATCAAACAGAATATGAAGGACACGGAAAGTTCAAAAGAACCTGGATGTAACACTCATTATGATTACATTACACAGCTGTTATATACATTCAGTGCACAGACATCTCTATTACTTTTATGTCTTGTAATGACAGCTTCTTGAAGGTATAGTGGATTTAAAGACATCTCACCCCGTATCGTATGTTAGGTTTTTGTGAAATAATACTTAATATAAATTTTACCCCCCCCCCCCCTAAAAAGTTTTTCTTCAAATGAGTCACACATTTTATATGTAAAATTCATCCATCCATCCATCCATCCATCCATCCATCCAATCCTATTTCAGCTTTTATGGGATTTAAATCTTGATTTATAATATATACATAGAGTGGTATGAAAAAGTATCTGAACCTTTTGGAATTTCTCACATTTCTGCATAAAATCACCATCAAATGTGATCTGATCTTTGTCAAAATCCCACAGATGTAAAAACAGTGTCTGCCTCAATTAAAACCACCCCAACATTTATAGGTTTTCATATTTTAATGAGGATAGCATGCAAACATTGACAGAGGGGAGAAAAATAAGAAAGTGAACCCTCTGCCTAGGGAGACTTAAAGAGCAATTGAAACCAATTTTACCAAACAATTTAAGTCAGGTGCGCGCCCAATCACTGATGAGTGGTTTAAACCTGCCCTAAGAAAAATTGTAAGAATTGTCTTGATGAGGAGCATTGTCTGATGTGTATCATGGCTCAGTCAAAAGAGCTGTCTTAAGACCTGTGATCAAGGATTGTTGAATTGTATAAGGCTGGGTAAGGATAAAAAAAACAAAAACAAATTTAAAAGTCTGGATGTTCATCAATAGACAGTCAGAGAAGTTGTCTACAAATAGAGAGGGTTTGGCACTGTAGCTTCTCTACCAAGGAGTGGCCATCCGCCAAAGATGACGCCAAGGGTTCAGCGCAAAATACTCAGAGAGGTAAAAAAAAAGAACCCTAGAGTGTCTGTTAAAGACTTACAGAATTCACTGACACAGTCCAATATCTCACACACATCAACTATATGTAAAACTATGGCCAAGAATGGTGTTCATGGAAGGACTTCACGGAGGAAGCCAGTGTTGTCTACAAAAAAAAAAAAAAAAAAAAAAAAAAAAAAAAAAAAACATTGTTGCTTGTTTAATGTTTGCAAAAAGGCACTTGGACACTCCACAGACATTTTGGCAAAATCATTTGTGGACTGATGAAACCAAAGTTGAATTGTTTGGGAGTAACACACTATGTTATGTGTGGAAGAATAACAACAGCTCACAAACATCAACACTTCATCCCCACCATGAAGCATGGTGGAGGGAGCATCATGATTTGGGGCTGTTTCCTGCCTAATGGCCTGGACAACTTGCAATCATTAATGGAAAAATGAATTCAAAAGTTTATCGGGATGTTTTAGAGGACAACCTGAGGTCGTCTGTCTGACAGTTGAAGCTAAAAAGAGGATGGATGCTGCAAGAAGACAACAATCCAAAACACAGAAAAAAATCAACTTCAGAATGGTTTTATAAGAACAAAATACACATTCATTCACATTCCAGACTTGAACCCCATTGAGATGCTGTGGCATGACCTAGAGACAGCAATTCATGCCAGACATCCCAGGAATCTGACTGAACTACAGCAGCTTTGTATAGAAGATTGGGCCAAGATTAGTCCTAATCGATGTGCCAAACTGATCTGAAGCTACAGGAAGCATCTGGTTGAAGTTATTGCTGCCAAAAGGGGGGTGCACAAAATATTAAATGTGATGGTTCACATACTTTCCCCCCCTTTTGTCATTGTTTGCATACTATCCTCATTAAAATATTAAAATCTGTAAATGTTTGGGTGGTGTTAGTTAAAGCAGACACTGTTTTTTCATCTGTGTGATTTTGACAAAGATCAGATCACATTTGATGGGGATTTTATGCAGAATTGTGAGAAATCCCAAAAGGTTCAGATACTTTTTCATTCCACTGTATATATGCTGAAATGTGAGGGAGTTTTAAGTTAGGGTCAGCATGATGATAAGGTTAATGAGGATGGCTGCTACTCTGGCATGCATTGACTGGCTTTTATGGCCGGAAGAGGGGTCCAGGCAAATAAAGACAGGAGAAGTAGGGAAAAGATGAGAAAGGAAGAAGGAACATCGGATTAATCATTCACAGTAAATAAATGATTCTGGTACACATGCCTTAATTCCTTCTCACGGTCTGTGCTTCATTTCGGTGCATAGACAAAAGAAGGAACTTAATGAGCATATGCTGTACGTCGGTGCAGTTGCTGCTAAACAGTGGTCACATTTCCAACAATTATATCCCTTGGCCATGACCACAAACACACACACCCACACACGCACATTCACCAGACATCCTTGTAGGTGTAAATCTCCCTCTGACAGACACATTTTAGGGTGTCCAGGAAGAGATTAGCCAATTTCCTTCTTTAAATCGGGAAAAAGAAAAAAAGACCTGACTCAGCTTCAGATTACTGCTGATGCTCATCTCTAATAGCCTAATCTCCTCCTCGAGTCTCATTTGAGATTAACCCCCCAGGGTGTCAGCCTTGCTCTGCTTTGAAATAAATAAAATAATAATGTCTAGTCAATATCCAGTTGATGTTCTTATCTGTCTGTTTTTCTTTGAATACTCAGCACAAAAAAAGACAATAAAACACTGTGAAAATATGTTTAATTTCCTGGAATTTAAATCACAGTGACTGCCCTTCCTTGTTCAAGATGACTAATGCTGCTGAGGCATTTAGCAGTTCATGCTACTGAAATAGAACACTGAGGAGTTTGAAGGGAAATATCACAAAATGTCACTTCAAAAGCTGTCTGACAGCATTCGGGCTAAAGAGGGGAAAAATACTAGGGTTCAGATGTGATTTCAGCAGTCGGTGTGCTTAATTTACCCTTTATTTCATCTGTCCATCACATGGTATGTGAGACTAATTATTGCTGCTATGAATCCTTTCACGTTCTCCCATCAAGCTAATTTACCCAACAGGATCTGGGAGCATTATAGACCAAATCAAAGTGACATTTGTCACTGATTGGCCCAAAGGGGTATTGCATCCTATAGATTACTAATAGGGATTGACATGTTTGGTTAAGGCACAATCATGGACCTGCTGCATTGACCTCAACAGACTAGAGACTAATGAGTTAGTGTAAAACTTCAGTGAAAGCAGACCTGAACTCTAAACAACACTATCATTCCACATTCGAGCTTTGCAATCTCATTATATGATATGGACATGTTTTTTTTTTTTAACCTAGACATTTTGACATGATGCCGAATTCTACTCCTAACATTATAATTTCCTATATACACTGTATGTATATAGTTTCAATCATGATAGTCTGATAGACAGACATGAGTAGTAACATGTTACATTTACCCCGTTACATTTACTTGAGTAACAATTTGAGAAAAATGTACTTCTTAGAGTTACTTTTTTTTACTTTTACTTGAGATTTGTGAACAAATAACAATACTGTTATTCCGCTACTTTGGGCTACACTAGAGTTACGAACGATTTCCAGTGGCGCCATCAGGGGGTGGCCAGGGGAGGCCACGGCCACCCCTATAAGTTGGTTGGCCACCCCACTGGCCACCCCGCTTGGCAGTATATCGTTAGATTGTTGCAGCATCAGTTATGCATTTCATCCCAAATGAATGCATTTATTTTGTTTTGTTAAATGTAGGGCTGTCAAATTTATCACGTTAACGGGCGGTATTTTTATTTTTTATTTTTTTAATCATGTGAAAATATTTAACGCAATTAACGCATTCGCAGTACGACTCATTCACGCATTGCCGCACACAGCCTACAATGGCGCCGTTTTACTTCTATACAGAGATAAGAGGCAATGTCAAGTGAGTGGAGTAGATAAAAGCATTCATTGGGGCCTTGCTTTTAATTGGCAAAAGTTTTGTCATCTCTCCCACAGCAACTATAAATATTGTGGGAAGCAACGTGGGGAAGAATGACAGGAGTTGAACTTTTTCTTAACACCCTGTAGTGTATCCAACGCAGAGAAGATAGCGTTTGCAGCCACCAAACACAGTCATGGTTGCACCACTTCCCATCATGCATTTGGGCAGAACAGTTAAGTCGCTACAGTATCATTTACTGAAAGCTCAACAAATACACTAGATGGCAATATTTAGTCACAATATACAAACTCACATTTATCCTTTTGGAATTACAAGTCTTTCTATCCGTGGATCCCTTTCACAGAAAGAATGTTAATGCCATCTTGTGGGTTTATAGTTAATAAACAAATACAGTACTTATGTACCGTATGTTGAATGTATATATCCGCCTTGTGTCTTATCTTTCCATTCCAACAATAATTTACAGAAAAATATGGGATATTTTAGAGATGGTTTGAATTGCGATTAATTACGATTAATTCATTTTTAAGCTGTGATTAACTCGATTAAAAGTTTTAATCGTTTGACAGCCCTAGTTAAATGTACACCTTATGCCTAATATATACATAACACAATAAAACAGAATTGTTGTGGAACTCAAAATGTTGACTGGACAGTTACGGACTATGCACATTAAATCATTAGTAACATCAAATATTACACAATACACCAAAGTATATCAGTAGACGTGTCCTTAAGTCTTTCTGATAGTTTTCCCCTGACCTTTTTACTGCAGTAATATAATGAAAACTTGAAATTATGGCTTTAGTTTTGGCCACCCCAAGATTTTAAGTGGCCCCATCTGGCCACCCCTATGAAAAATTTCTGGAGGCGCCACTGACGACTTCTGTTCCTATGCTGGCGACGTAAACCGAATATACGCGTAATTTGGAATTAACCCTTTAAGTACTCCTAAATAGCCCTAAAATATCAAAATAACTATCCAAAAACATGTATTATACATCATTGCACTGTCTCGCCAAGACGTTGTAGCTTAGCTAAGTCCTAGCTAGACAGCGAACTAAACTATTTCCTCTCTCTCTCACTTGGCTTCGCGACTTGTGGAAGCAAAAACATTCGTCTTCCTCTTTGTTCTTCCACTTCCCTTACTTGCGTGCGGAAGTACTACCTGCTCAACACTGCATGCGCCAAAATAAAAGCATGCATCACAAAACAAAAGTCAATATTATATAATCACCAAATGACAGAACAATAATTTTGGTAAAATAATGTGAAAAACAAGATAGTGTGAGGTACAATACTGTTTACGCAACTTAAAAAATAAATAAATAAAAAACTCTGAAAACAAAAATAGCGGACGAGACTCCGGCTTCAAAAAGTCGAAATCATGTCGGGTACGTCGTAACCTGGGATTACTTGTGTTGACTATTTTTTCACCAGAGATGCCGACAGTTGTTGTCTCTGTTTCACCAATGAGACGTCACTACAATAACCACACGACTCCATTATACCAATCAGATGTAACAATATTTATCCTCCATTAGAGGGCCCTTATGCTCTTTGGATGGGTGATGTTTAAAGTGTTGTTCTGGTTTAAATTCTATGTTTTTTGTGTCATCTTTTTTACCTAATATGGTCATGTAATAGGTTATAGTACAGTACAATATTAACAGGTCATATTGATGACGTTGTGCTGAGAGAGAAAAAAAAAAAAAGACCATTATTAAAAAAAAAAAAAAAGAAACCCTTGGTAAGGGCTGTTCGGTCCCTGTACGACCGGTGTCAATGAGCCCTTTGTCACTGATTCTGTGCATAATTTTTATGGACAACATTTTTAGGCACAGCCGAAGCGTTGAAGAGGTCCGGTTTGGTGGCCTCAGCATTACATCTCTGTTTTTTTGCCGATTATGTGGTGCTGTTGGCTTTATCAAGCTGTGACCTCCAAGTCTCACTGGAGTGGTTCGCAGCCGAGTGTGAAGCGGTTTGGATGAAGATCAGCACCTCCAAATCCGAGACCATGGTCCTCAGTCGGAAAAGGGTGGCGTGCCCTCTGAGAGATCCTGCCCCAAGTGGAGGAGTTCAAGAATCTTGGGGTCTTGTTCACGTGTGAGGGTAGGAGAGTGCGGGAGATCGACAGGCGGATCGAAGCAGCGTCTGCAGTGATGCGGACCCTGCACCGGTCTGTAAAGGTGAAGATGGAGCTTCGCCATTCGGCTCAGCTCTCGATTTACCAGTCGATCTACGTTCCTGCCCTCACCTATGGTCACGAGCTGTGGGACATGATCAAAAGGACAAGATCCCGAATACTAGTGGCTAAAATGAGTTTCCTCCGCAGGGTGTCCGGGCTCTCCCTTAGAGATAGGGTGAGAAGCTCGGTCATCCGGGAGGGACTTAGTGTCGAGCCGCTACTCCTCTGCGTTGTGAGGAGCCAGTTAAAGTGGCTTGGGCACAGACTGGAGGGGCTATGGTCTCAGCTGGCCTGGGAAGGCCTTGGGATCCTGCTGGAGGAGCTGGTTGAATTGACTGGTGAGATGGAAGTCTGGGCTGCCCTGCTAAAGCTGCTGCCCCCGCGACCCGACCCCGTATTAAGTGGCAGATGATGGATGGATGGATGGATGGATGGATGGATGGATAAAAACAGACAGACATTTTAAGCAGTTACTCACAATGTTATTCAATGTTGCTGTTCTTTTCAACGAATACATTTTTCCTTGCACCTGAGTAAATTCTGCCCTGTGATTGGCTGGCAACCAATTCAGGGTGTACCCTGCCTACTGCTTGTAGTTAGCTGGGATAGGCTCCAGCACCTCCGCGACCCTCATGAGGATAAGCGGCATAGAAAATAAATGAATGAATGGAGTACTATTAATATATTATTAGAATATTATTTTGAAGTAACAATATTCTTACTTGAGTAAAATTTTGGGCTACTCTAAGCACCTCTGCTGATAGGAAGTATTAATAACAATATACCTTAATTCAAGTAGACTTGGCTTTTCAGGAAATCAATTAATCAACAAACTGGACACTTAGCCCATATTTAATTCAGTGTGGGCATCCACTAGACACAGCAGGATTCCAGGTGTTAATATGTAAAACATGGCACGACAATCTTTTGAATTTGCTCCAACAAAGATGTTTGCAATGCCATCAAATGTGCCGACAAGCTTCATTGAGCAGCGGCCCGCATTACACACGCCACTGGTCAGCTGGCTTCACAACACTATTGAGAGGAGATAATTGACTGTGTTTACATAGACCTGAGTTCAGTGACACTTCATATGAGCAAACATAAAGGCTGATCAAACATGCGAACACTAGCTGATTTGCTTTGTCTTTTTCTGTGTGTGTGTGCATGTGTGTATGTGATCCTCAGTGTATGAGAAAGCATCGCTTTGAGCTTTGTTGCAGTTAATGGGACTGGCTGATCAAATGTGCTTTTATCAGCGGCTGTGATGTGTGCATGACGCCGAGTCTATTGACCCCCGCATTCATCACAGCGTAAACTGCCGTATGTGCCAAGACATACACAAACTTTTCTGATTACAAGTTTTCAGTGAGCAAAAGTAGATTCCTATATTTCAAATGCAAGTATACTTTGAAGACATTTTTTCTTTGATAAAATGACGGTAGTTTCAAGTGGAGAACTATCACTGATAATACATATTGATCATCATCGAGTTGAAAAAGAAAGAACTGAAGTTGCCTTTGACACCAGCTTTATTAAAACAGGTCAGACATTCAGGTATACAACAATTATGCACTGGATGTATGCATGTATAAACCCTTTGGAATGTGTGGGATAGGCGTTGAATCGATTTGCTGTTAGTCGACTTTATTACCTTGCATCAATGTTTAAAGCGCAAAGTCAGCAAATTGTTAATTACGTGTTCTTGGTTTCCACTCTGCTAATTAACAAAGGACATGTCTCGTCACCAACATAGTGACAGTCTTTGTGGCATAATATGCATGTGGAGCGTTTCTAGCAGACTTTGTAATATCAGAAAATGTCATATTGATATTCTATTGTATCGTTATAGAATTGGTGATTTACAACCCTAATAGCTCCTAGGTCATTTGACCTCTAGACCCCAGATATATAAGTCGCAACTGAGTATATGTCAAAGGCCCAGACAATGCAAAGAAAAAAAGTGTGACTTGTAGTCTACCAAATAGGATATATGCGCCTACAGTATGTACAGTTCACTAATCAATTGTACAAATTGTGTTAATAGTAGTACTAGTGGGCTGTATTCACATTTAAAAAGAAATCAATTTAACAACTGCAGCAGCCAGTGTTGTTTTCGTCAATGATGACGACAACATTTCGTCAGTGAACACTTTTTTCATGACATGATAACGAGACGATAACGAGCTAAAAACATGTTTTGGGAGACTAAAACCTAACGAGATGAATGACAACAACGAGACGAAACTGAACAATAGTTTCCGCCACATGTTCACAATCTGTGACATTTAATGTGTAGTTAGCCTGCATCGTAGCACCCTTCCCGACTCACAAGTGTTTCTAGTCTCCATGCAGGCTTGCACACACGTGAAGATTTGTTTTCTTATCTTGGCATGAGAAAATATGCAATAATACTTTAGCCTTTAAAGGTCTGTGCTGAGAGATTATCACGCACTAAATGTAACTCGTAGCGTTAACGTTAGCATTAGGATAATGCTAATGGCGAGCGTTCTCTTAAACTCTTAAACATGTTTTTTTTTTTTTTTTTTTTTTTTTTTTAACTTACAATTCTTGGCATCCAGGTGGGTATAATTAACCAAGTTGGCGTTGTCCTTGTAGACAGACACAACAATGTGTGCTTGTCTGTCAATGCGTAATTTCCTGAATATAACGCGCACTTGTTTTCCTCAAAATCAACTTGTAAAATCATGGTGCGCATTATAAACGGGTACATGGATGGAGACAGAAATATATATATATATATATATATATATATATATATATATACATTATAAATATGAATGGTTGTGTGTCTCCTTGTGCCCTGCGATTGGCTGGCAACCAATTCAGGGTGTCCCCTGCCTACTGCCCGAAGTTAGCTGGGATAGGCTCCAGCACCTCCGCGACCCTCGTGAGGAATAAGCGGCATGGAAAATGAATGAATGAATATAAATATATACACGTCATTCAAGAAAAGTTTAGGGCAAGTGCCTATTTTTGGTTATAAAAAAAAAATATATATATATATATACGTACGTATCTGTGCAAAGGTTTTAGGCAGGTACATTATATATATATAAACCAATTTATTTATTTATTTTTTTTATTGACACGGCCACGTTGTGTTGAAGAAACGTATGCGGCAATCCGTTGCCGACCATTTTCATTTTGTCACCATTTTGTTTTGGTAATACTTCACACTGATCGGCCGAATGATTTTGTCTGTGTTAAATTCTGCTTTTTTCACTCTTCATAAAGCACAGAATTTAGTTTCTTGAACTCATTTAGGTCAACGTTTATTTCAGCTCCGCAACTCGGACCATAAACGTAAAACAGACTTCCTGTGCGTGTCCGTCAACTATATCTGTCCCTCGGGAAACTCAAACCCAAATAACAATAATTCCTATTGTTACTGTCGTGTTGACAGCGATGAGCGCTCTCGGATTTCCGACTTACGTTCTCACTTTCATTTTACAGTATCAATCCATGGAAGAAACATTTATTCATCATGATGAAACGAGCAAGTTATACAGCAGCCTTTAAAAGAAAAGTCACATCTGTTTTGTTTTCTCCTAGATTCTGGTAAGTTGGAGAAGTTGTCAAATCATATTATTACCGTAAATATTATCAGTTTATGGTAATGTTTTGAACTACCAATATGCTATGCTTGTGCTGTGTTTCACCATTCAGTAAAATGACATTTCTGTATCTGTACACGAGCTCTGTTTTCTTGTATTCTTCTATTTATTGGTGATAAAATTAGGGTGTGCGTTATGAACGGGTACAATCATTTCCCCTAGATTTTACAAGTAAATTTGGGGTGCGCATTATACACGGGTGCGCCTTATATTCGGGAAATTTTGGAAACCGTTAATTAAAAAAAAAAAAAATTTACAGACGAAAACATTTTTTGCAAACGTTGACTAAAATTAGACGAAGAAAAACACATTTTGCGATGACTAAAATATGATTAAGACTAATAAGTATTATTATCCAAAAGTATAAAACTAAGACGCAAATAAAAGGGCTGCTAAAACAACACGGGCTGCAGCTCATTAAAACTGTTCCAGCCTAGGCATTCAGACCTACCAGATTACATGTCCACGCAGTTGAACGGGACATATATTTAAAAAAAAAAAAAAAAAAAAAAATCCAAATCAGCTCGTTCATTGAATAGCTCTTTGAAATAAACCGATCCCAAAGATCCGGCTCCCTCTAAAGAGCCATGAATCCCATCCTGAGTGTAACTGTTTGCTGGAAATGATAAACATTAGGATTGTGTTTCACACAATGTGAAATAGAAAAAGAAGACTGGGCGCTTAAGCACAGACAGCAGCTGCCACAGGAAGTGACAATGTGAACTGTCTGACCACACTGTGTGGACTCTGATGAGTGAGCTGGTCGAACATGTGGGCCCCTCACTGCTTTACTTATCCTGCTATCTGAGCAACGTGCAGACACATGTCATAGACTCCATTGTGTGTGTGTTGTGTGTGTATGTAGGGACTGGGGAAGTAAGAATAATTAGTGTTCCCAGTCCAAAAACATTAAAAACACTGCCCTAAAAAGGGACCAGCATGGATAGATTACATCCTTAGGGATTACATCGCTCCGGCCTGGATCTGATGGAGTGAACTTTCACTACAGTGTGAGAGGAGGTAAATCAGCCTGACCCGGGCACGTTCACAGGATTTGGACTGCTTTCAAACCTTCCCAGGGACAAAGGCACAAACCTAACAGCCAAAACACAGGAAGAGGAATCGAGAGGGAGGTGATGAATGGTCCCCCCTCCTTACTCCTCTCAAAGGAGGATGACTGCATCCTCCTGTGGGAGCAAGCAGCCTTGCGGAGCGCCATTCATGTGTCTCGAAGACAGCCAATGGGAGCGTCAGGATTTGGTTCATATGCGAGTTTACTCGGTCGGAGTCGGAGCAACAGAGGAGGTGCCGGCCAATAAGAAGGGCCCGCAATATCTGTGAGAATTAGCCAATAAGAGTCCAGTCTGATGTTTCACAGTTAAGATCTAATTACCGTGCGTCAGCGTGTGTGTGCGTAGTGAACTGAGAACCAGGTTTTTAAAAAGATAAAGGTTCTTTGAAGGCTTAAATTTAAATTAAAATACAAATGTGACACATACTGCATAATGATGGACCACTAATATATGAGGTAAATGGGTGGGGGGGTTATTTATTTTGAGCATTTTTTTATTAGACTACACAATGCCCCCTGGAGATACAATTTTAATTATAATAATTTAAAAATTAGTAGTCAATCTCAAATTAAAATCAATGTAAAAATGTTTATGATTTGTTTTATGAAGAAAAATAAGACTCAAACCAGTGATGTTTTTGGCAGCAGTTTTAGTTTTCATCTTAGTGTTAGTCTTTTGGAAGAAAATACTTATTAGTCTTAGTCGTATTTTAGTCAAAAAAATGTGTTTGTCTTCAACTAGTTTTAGTCAAATATTCTCAAAATGTTTTCGTCTACAAACTACAAAAGTTTTAGTTCATCAATAAATAAATAAATAAAGGTTTCCAATAATTTCAAATGAACATGACAGACAAGCACTTACAGTGGGGAAAATAAGTATTTAGTCAACCACTAATGGTGCAAGTTCTCCCATTTGAAAATATTAGAGAGGCCTGTAATTGTAAACATGGGTAAACCTCAACCATGAGAGAGAGAATGAGGGGGAAAAAACAGATTATTTGCAAATCATGGTGGAAAATAAGTATTTAGTCAATACCAAAAGTTCATCTCAATACTTTGTTATGTACCCTTTGTTGGCAATAACGGAGGCCAAACATTTTCTGTAACTCTTCACAAGCTTTTCACACACTGTTGCTGGCATTTTGGCCCATTCCTCCATGCAGATCTCCTCTAGAGCAGTGATGTTATGGGGCTGTCGTTGGGCAATACGGACTTTCAACTTCCTTCACAGATTTTCAATGGGGTTGAGATCTGGAGACTGGCTAGGCCACTCCAGCACCTTGAAATGCTTCTTAGGAAGCCTCTCCTTTGTTGCCCTGGCTGTGTGTTTGGGATCATTGTCATGCTGAAAGACCCAGCCACGTCTCATCTTTAATGCCATTGCTGATGGAAGGAGATTTTCACTCAAAATCTCTCGATACATGGCCCCATTCATTCTTTCCTTTACACAGATCAGTCGTCCTGGTCCCTTTGCAGAAAAACAGCTCCAAAGCATGATGTTCCACCCCCATGCTTCACAGTGGGTATGGGGTTCTTCAGATGCAATTCAGTATTCTTTCTCCTCCAAACACAAGAAACTGTGCTTCGACCAAAAAGTTCTATTTTGGTTTCATCTGACCATAACACATTCTTCCAGTCCTCTTCTGGATCAAGCGAACCGCAGACAGGCCTGGACGTGTACTTTCTTCAGCAGGGGGACACGTCAGGCACTGCATGATTTGAGTCCCTGACGGCGCATTGTGTTACTGATAGTAGCCTTTGTTACTGTGGTCCCAGCTCTCTGTAGGTCATTCACTAGGTCCGCCCGTGTGGTTCTGGGATTTTTACTCACCGTTCTTATTATCATTTTGACGCCACGGGGTGAGATCTTGAATGGAGCCCCAGATTGAGGGAGATTATCAGTGGTCTTGTATGTTTTCCATTTTCTAATAATTGCTCCCACAGTTGATTTCTTACACCAAGCATTTTACCTATTGCAGATTCAGTCTTCCCAGCCTGTTGCAGGTGTACAATTTTGTCTCTGGTGTCCTTCGACAGGTCTTTGGTCTTGGCCATTGTGGAGTTTGGAGTGTGACTGACCGAGCTTGTGGACAGGTATCTTTTATACCGATAATGAGTTAAAACAGGTGCCATTAATGCAAGTAACGAGTAGAGCCTCCTTAGACCTTGTTAGAAGAAGTTAGACCTCTTTGACAGCCAGAAATCTTGCTTGTTTGTATGTGACCAAATACTTATTTTCTAGGTTTTTTTTTCCCCACACTCCGTCTCTCATGGTTGAGTTTTACCCATGTTGACAATTACAGGCCTCTCTAATCTTTTCAAGTAGGAGAATTTGCACAATTGGTGGTTGACTAAATACTTATTTGCCCCACTGTAACATTCGAGTCTACAAGGACATCACCATTTTCGTGATGATAATACACACTCAACAGGAAAACAGCACATTATTTGCAATAAATTAAACTCACATGGACGTCACGGACTGTGAGTAAAATTGAGAGTTTCAGAAGACACAGAGTCACCGCGCTAAATTCTAATGCTAACACGAACGCTATGCTAACGCTACAAGTTAGTTTAGTGTGTGATGATCACTCAGCACAGACCTCTAAAGCAGGGATGTCAAACCAATTCCACAAAGGGCCGCAGTGGGTCCTGGTCTTTGTTCCAACAGATCCAGCACAGACGGTTTAACCATTGAAGTTTCTGCTAAAACAAGCAGCACCTGACTGCAATCAGCTGATTAGTACATTTGCAAGACACCAGATTGGTGAAAGGGTATTCACTCGTTTGGTTGAAGTGAAATCCAGCACCCACTGCGGCCCTTTGAGGACCGGTTTGACACCTGTGCTCTAAGGGCTCGGAGGGGGGGCACAGCACGTCACATGAGTGACACGACCAAACACTGCTAAATGCATTCTAACTACACACAGAATAAAAACATTTCACACATTGTGAATTCATGACAGAAACTATGAAACTATTTTCATCTCGTTCTCGTGTCTTCAGATGACAACTGCCATCCATCTCGTTATATTTAGTCTCCCAAGACGTTTTCAGCGCGTCATTGTGACAATATGAAAAAAATAGTTCATTGAGGAAATATTTTCGTTATCGTCATCGTTGACGAAAACAACACTAACTTAAACAAAACTGAATGACATAATTCAATAGAATGTATAAAACTGAGTCAATTCAATGAACATTGTGTGGCTCCTTATGATGCGTGCGCCTTGACAAACAGGGGGCAGTAAATTACAAATAACACGAATAAGACTAAAGAAGCGCCAGTAATAATAATTCGTAAAAATGATGAACGTATGCCTATGAGCATTGCTATATTGTCTATCTAAGTGTTCAGAGTGTTAAGATATTCAAATATCTGTAGCCTCAAGGATTATAACAGCCGAACATGGCAATTTGCATTGTTTGTAGACATTAAGCTTATCTGACTTGAAGGCATGGTTGTTAAACGGTTTCATACTGTTTTTTCTTTAGTTGGACAGTAGACTGGGAGCAAAAATGAAGAGTGTCTCTTTTTAGAGTCCGTGTTCACTATGTCGAAGTGATTTAACTTGGTGTTTTTTTCCTTGTAGGAAAGAATAAACCCAGTAAAGTCATTTCAGTTTTCCACAATACGGGGGCCTCTTATTGTCCCACCACAATGTTGCCCTTACCATGAGCTTCACCCCCATTCAGACACTCTTGTAAAAGATAGACACGACCAGGTGTTAATGGAACACACTTACACACTCTTTGCACATACTTTAAGCACACACAGTACACGTTCAAGCAGCTCAACCTGAGGCTTAACAGAAAAGGGCAGAGGTGACAGACAAGGTTTATTGTTGGCTTTTTCCTGTTTTGACTCTTTCTGTCTGGGCGATAAGTGATTTAGCGCACATAATACATACAAAGACTTCGACAAAGGTTTTGTTTGCCCTTTTTCATTGCAAATTCGAATGCTTGAGTGAAAAAATATCTCATGTCAAGATGAAGCTAACGACGTTTTGAATTAAATGTTCTGCCATTAGCAATAAGAAATTTCAGTGTATTTGTAGGATTTCAGTTCCGTTTTTATTCCCCTGCCACTACAGTGATCCCTTATTTTTCGTGGTTAATGGGGACCAGAACCCGCCACGATAAGTGAAGCCCCCCCCATTTTTTGGGAGGGGGGTTCAATGCATTTATTCAGATTTAGCAGTGGAAAGAGATACATACTGTATGAGACATGTTTTTTTTTTTTTTTTTTTTTTTTTTTTTTTTTTTAACTTTTTTCCCCCTAAGCATATGCGGAGTTTAAGGGGGGTCCAGGGCCAGTCCCCCCGGTGGCCGAAAAGTGTCATTGCATGTAATTGACTTTCCTTAATATGATTTTAGAATTAAGAGTTTTCCGGTAAAATATTGTCTTTAAAAGTTGTAAAGCAATAAAACAAACAAAAAAAAATGAATGAAATGAACACAAAAAAATATTTTTATAATGGGTCAAAGTTATTTTTTGAACAGAACATGTGACTAGCACCTTAGATGATCATTTGCTTTGCTTAGCCAAAACAACCCGAGGACCGAAGAGGTAAGATGGATACGTATTTTTTTCAAACCTAAGCTTTCAAAAGTGACAACTACTGAGCAAGAACCAAGGATTGAAAACGTGGACCATGAAACGGCAGAGAGCACCGCCAAAATGGTGAACGGAGTTTCAATTTGCCCCACTAAAGACGCTAATTGTACAACAGAGCCAGTGTCTTGCCAATGTAGTCACAAATTGTATCCTCAGGCCATGGGAGTGCACACACACACACACATTAGTTAGACTTAAACAATTAACTGAAGCCAAAAAAGAACTACCGTTATATATTTTGGACATTGACGTTTATTAAACTGGAGAAACTCCATACAGGACTTGAATTACAGTAATAACAGTTATGGGTCATCCTACGAGGAAAACAGTTAAACATGGCCTTTTTTACGTTCAGTACGTATGCTACGTTATACGACAGATTTTTTTATTTTTTTGGTCCATGCTTTAAAACCTCATAGATATCTACATCACCAAAACACAGAAATCAAGCAAATCAGTGCAGCGCAGTGGCCCCGCCCAGGGGATACAATTTTTGACGGGGGTCACTACATTGGCACGACACCAGTGGGCATACCATATTTAATGGATGACGTTACTAGCGAAAACTATAGCTGTCCTAAGCAGCCTGGTCTAGAATTCTCCTCAAAAATGATGGGAAACAAAGAACACTCATTTTCAACTTATTATTATAAATATTCTTGTAAGTTAATTTTATTGCTGACACTGCATTTCAGGGTCATCAACATGTTGTGCCCCCCCCACCCCAAAAGTCAAACTCTGCCTATGTATAATTAAAAAAATAATAATAAAAACGTTTATATATACATATATGTATATATTTCAATAAATGTTTTTTAAGCACTTAAAATGTAATACCGTATTGACCCGAATATAAGACGGCGCTGATTATAAGACGACCCCCTCTTTTTCAAGACTCAAGTTTGGAAAAAAAGACTTTTTGAACACCAAATTAATTTTTATACAGATAATAATTACAGTACATCTGAAACAAATAATTATAACAATATATTTGAGAGAAAAAGCATGTTATTTTGCCTCATTCAAATCCTAATATCTGAACATTTAAATATGTAAAGTGCAACCTCCTTCGTAAATGAATGGCTTCTGGTTTTTGAAATGTAAATAAACAAATCTATTGTGATAAAACAACAAAATTGCAATAACTGCATTAACCATCAAAGTTAAGTCTAACTGTAACTGCAGTCTTGAAACAAATCTGAATAAGGAAAAACAATGCAATAAAATAACGCAAACTTGTTAAACTTGAGAGTAACTGAGATCTGTCATGACAGAACATCGCTTCAATGATATATGGCGCTATCTAGCGTCGTGAATGGGTATAATGTCTAGACCGCGAATATAAGACAACCCCCACTTTTTCAGTCTTATTTCAATGCAAAAAACACCGTCTTATAGTCGGGCCAATACGGTAATTACGATAAGTTTTAAACATGTTACTGTCCCACCAAATTATTTTTAAACAAGAGTAAAGTAGAAAAATGCTTGTCTTTATTAAATGCTTAATTGAGTGAGTCCACTCAAATCCGCTCAAGCTGCTCACTTACACACAATGAGTTGCCACAGCAACTGTTTAACAAGCTAAACGATATTGTTGCATGCGACGCTTTGAAGTTTCGGCTTCTGAGCATCTCTGGCAAGATCAAACCTTATCTGTCAATCATCGTTAACTTTAATAAGCAACTCTAGGTCACTGTCATGCCAACAAAAGCAGCAGGAGGGAGAGGTAGACTACATGATCGGATCAGGACAGCTGATCTGTATTTGTTTATTTATTTTTTTTAATTGAAAAAAAATCCGCGATGGACTGAGGGAGGGATCACTGTATTGCCTTCCAGTGGGCTTGGTGCAGTTACTGTAAAGCTGAAGCAAAATAGTTTACTAATAGGGTTTAATTACGTGTAAGTAGGCCACTAGTGGAAAAATTCTTTTACTAGAATGTCATGAAAAAATTGTATGTACAACATGTAGTGTTTGTGATTTAATTTGATGGTTATGTGAGCCGCACGGCACAGGAAGTGAAGCGGCCAAGCAGTAATCATAGGGCTTGAATCTGATGGCACCAGTCTCAACAGTGAATGTTAAGTATTAGAGTTGCATGTAGGAGTTCAATCAAGGCACTCAGTCAAGTGCACATGCTCAGGCGCGTCTCCATTTGTCTTCCTGTGTGTCGTTGTGACTTTGATCAGTGACAGTGCACAGAAGCTCCTCATCCTAGCGTGACAATAAACAGTTTGCTGTGGCCAAGTGTAATTAAAAGGAATTGCAGCTCTTTTGCATATGTTGGCACCAGGATGTCAGAGTCAGAATCCATCTGGGCACAGACTTTGCTTTTATTTAATCTCATGTCCTTTCTGGCTGGAGAATCCATCATTCCCGACTTGGACAGGCAAAGACTCTCATCGCGGATCAGTATTAGAAAGATGAAATAATAATGTTGCGCGAGGCAGTCAGTTAAGTGCATCAGAGCTGGTGATACGCCAATCGAGCAACGCGGGGCTGTTGTTATTATTCTTTGATCAGACCAGCAGGAATAACAATCTATAATTCATAACACTCAGTCTAGTCTGGGGAAGACGAGGCTCTGCACCTTTAATTATTGATTAAACACAACAGATTTAATATCAATCACTAGAGCATAGGCAAGAGTGAGCAAAAGTCAGGAAGATCTCAGAGATGTCGTGAAAACAAAAATGAAATACATGAATCTCGACACAGCGGGGGCGCTGCTGCTCATGCAAACATGAGCTTGGGCTTAGCCTGGAGATTTGCTCACGCAGACCACAAGGATGCACCAATTAGAGTAGGATTTGAGCTTGCCTATAGTGAGTCATTTAACAAATCGTTGCGTCTTTTTCTGAGAAGTCTTCAGAGAATTCCAATACTACGGATTCTAAATGTACAACTTCAAATGAAAGGACACGATTTGCAGTGAGAGGAATGACAATTCCTGGATCTATTATGTTCCACGTGTTCCCTGAGCCATGTAATTAAGGCATGATAGACCACACGCACACAAACACCATTAAAATAAGCAAAATATGTGGCAAAATTTGTGTCTAAATGTATCTACATTCTTACATACATTTTCACTAATTAAACTGCATACATCAGTGGTTCTTAACTTTGCTAAAGGTATCGTTTCACACATGCATTAACCAAACCCTTTGGAATTCAATTTTTAAAAAAATTCAAAATCAATATATCTAAGCTAGCAAGCTAAAACGTAAGTGAACTTCCATTCAAATTTCTTCTCATTTAGACGGCATGTTTTTAAACAGGCCAAAATGTAGGTTTTTATCTTTATTCCTGCAGCATCATCAGACCACTAAAGCAAAACTGGCCCATTCCGCATATCTTAGAATTTTTCATTCAAATTTGGACGAATAGATTGTTCAACATTAAACCTGCTTGGTTGCATTAACCTTGACTTTGCAGTTTCTGTAATGTTTACCCAAATGAAATTAAATTTAATTAAACACCCTGCACAAAATGATTCAATTCAATGGCATTATGTTAAAAAAACATGAATCTTTTCACAAATCCAATAAACAGTATCCAATAAACAGTATTAATATACAACAAATAATTCTTCCTTTTGATTTGCTTTTCACATTGAAAAATGAAATTAAACTCGATTCATTTCACAGTTTCCATTTTTGTTTTCATGTCGACATTCTCATATTATCGCATCCTTGCCTCATATAGCCTACTATTTTCATGGTGTAAAATGTGATGCAAATGTTTTTATGTCAATGCAGTGTCTGCCACACGTATGTCTGTTGTACTTCCTCATACCAAGTGAGAGTCAACCTTCCACTGAGCAAACCCATTTCTCCTCCCATCAGATAGAGGACTACCAGTTGAAAGAATTGGAATAAAGCCTGTGAATTGGGGACTGACCAGTCCAAAACCTAGTTTAACACTGGAAGTCCCGGGTTTTTTTGGCGCTAACTATGGGTAGTAGGCAGGGTACGCCCTGAACCGTTTGCCAGCCAATGGCATACCGCAAGCTACACGTCACTTCTGCTCATTAATATTCATGATGTTAGCTAATGTTAAGGGGGGGGGGGGGGGGGGGCTACCGTTTCCAATTGGAATTGAATGGAAATCGTGTACGAAAGATGTTTACAGAGCTAAACCTACCAATTCTGTCCGAAAATTATGTCCCTGGTGCCAAATTCACTGGTAAAGATGTGGAAGAACATAAAAATGTTCAGTTACCCTAACTCTAACCAATCTCAATTCTATAATTGATTTACACTTTCTCCTTACTAAAGTTTTTTTTGTACAACAGAAAAGGTAACAGTGGCAGTCAGATACCGTTTTAATTCTTTTCAGGTCATTCATTGTCAGACAGAAGCAGCAAGGCACAACGTCATGCTAAAAAATAAGTTAAAAATATGAAAATGGCTTACCTCTTTGTCCTCTCAAGGAGCATGCCAACCCAACAAAATGTTTACTGAATATAAAATGTGACTGGCTTCACCAAGCTGGTGTTAAACGTCAGCGCAAGTTGATTCATTCTTCACATTTTTTCCTCCGAGTTTTTGGTTTCGGGAAACGTATGAAGAAAATATCCTTCATATGTCGTAATGTCTAGAGCAGGTGTGTCCAAACTTTTTGCAAAGAGTGCCAGATTTGGTGAGGTAAAAATGTGGGGGGCTGACCTTGGCTGACGTCCTTTACGTAGAACAATATATTTAAGTGAATTTTAGCAAGCCATTCTGTGTGTCACATTTGCTTTATTATTTTTTTAAATTAATAACTTCAACAATCTCACAACTAGCCTTTGTGGCGTTCTCTTTCGACTCTCGGGCTCTTGCAAAAATACTGCTGCTGTGAAATTAAACTAGCTTCAAGTTGCTTCAATTTCTCGCTGCGCATCTTCCCTGTAATCTTGTCGTACATGTCAGCGTGTCTTGTTTGGTAATATCGCCTCACATTGAACTCTTTAAAAACAGTGACTGTCTCTTTGCAAATGAGGCAGACACAGTTGTTGCGCATTTTAGTGAAGAAATAGTCCAATTTCCACCTACCCTTGAAGCGTCGACATCGCAGTCAACTTTTTATTGTTGATTGTCGCCATTTTATAAAATTGGAAGTAAAACGTCACACAGGGTATTGTTTCTTTGAGTGCTGCTGCCTTTTAGTGGGTAAATGAGGAGCATCATTTAGTGTGTAAGCTACTTCATATGCTAGTAGCAGTACTGCTGACCAATTTATTAAGTCTGTGTACGGGCCAGACGTTATTGATTTTATGACGGAGGTTAGACGGAGGATGAAATTTGACGACAGGCCGCATTTGGCCCCCGGGCCGGACTTTGGACATGTCTGGTCTAGAGTAAAGCTCCAAAAAAGCAATATGTGATCGGCATGTTCGTTTTTGAAAGATTACCGGGGAAAAGTAGCTGAAATAACATTGTTTCTATGCGAGGGCGGGTCTATAACGTCCCACTTCTGCTTTACTTCCACTTTACGATGCGACGTCACAGTCTAAAAATAGCATTCGTGCGGTATGCTATTGCAGGGCACGATTAGACAACCATTCATGCACACGCTCATACCTATAGTCAATTGTGATCAACAAGTGATAAGTCAGCCAAACAGGCATGTTTTTGGATGTGGGAGGAAACTGTAGTACCTGGAAAAAACCCACGCTGGCATGGACAGAACATGCAAATTCCACACAGGAAGGCCGGAGCCCAGTATTGAAGTGATCTCAGAACTGTGAGGCGCTAATCACATAAATCACTCATCCTCCGTGCCCAGTGTCATTAATTAATATCCAATATGGAGGCTTTCGGATCGGTGTTCTCAGAGAAAACGTACACAAGCACAGTGACAACATACAAACTCCCTACAAAAACGCTAAGTCAAGATTCAAAAATCCAAACCTCTGAACTGTGACTCACCAACCAATGATTACATTTCAAACACAAATACAGTGACGCTTTTATGAAGCCTTTTCAATAGAAAGATTGGAAACACGCATGTAGTGAACCATGAAGAATTCCCACATTGTGTTTTCCTTACGCAGTGAGCGAGCGAGTGAGACAGAAAGAGAAAGATAGCGGGACTTTCCCCAGGATCTGAAAAAAGGAGGGAGAAAGGAAGCAGACAGTGGGAGCAATGGAGGACAGGAACAAACAGAAAAGGAGGGGAAAATGCATGGCCTGTCTTGAGTATGGGCTTATTTCTCTTTCCCACAGTGGAAATGACCCTGCAATAAAAGCACTGTGCGAAGGGGCCATACTGCATGACACGGGTGAAAATAAATAAGTAGAGAAATTTTGTGCCACAAAGTTTTTGACCACTTTCCTTTCGCTGTTCCAGTGAAAGCAAACGTTCCAAGAAACTGTCGCGCTTGCCCTCTGCTGCTTGCCTGTCTGTCTGTCTGTCTCTTTCTGTCTTTCTGTCAAGGTTAATAGCATGTCTCCAGGGCTGTTTGCCTGTGTTCCCATTGATCTCACACACGGCCACCAACGCTGTTCCATATGGCCTTTCGAAGAGTGTGGTATGCATGTGTGTGTGTACGTGTGATAGGGATCAGTAGTCATGATTGTGATTCAGTTCTGAGGTGTGTGCACGTGTGTGTGGTCTGCTCAAAAAGCCAGCTGTTAGCGTTCAGGTCTGTGTGTGCATGTGAGTCTAATAACAGGAGAAGCTCTCACTGACATTACAAAATTTGCCATGTCATCTCAATATGAGGAGTCCTCACAGTGACATGAGAACAAGGGAGTCTTTCTCCCATGTGTGTGTGTTCATATTAGTGCATGAACCTGAGTGTAAATAGTAGAATCCTTTAGTAGCTTAATACTCATGAACAAGAGTGCGTGCGTTTTTGTGTGTGTGAATGGTGTGTGTGTTCACACGCTTTCATTGCGGGTGGTCTCACCTGTGCATTGTACTGTAATGCATGTGAAGCCATGATTATTTCAACCATAACATTAAGATTGTGCAATTAATGAAAACATGGAAACAAAAGGAAAATAGCTTAATCCTGACTAAATAGATTTCATGCAACTTGAGTTAAATATTTATACGAGGGGTATTCAATAGGTAATGCACCCAACTTTATTATGTCCAAAAAATTATACTAGCAACATCTTTTATACATCAAAAGACTGGTACAAGTGTGAGGATTACATTTTTACTGCTCCACAGTCTCCACCTCTCTCAAGAGCAGTGCTTCTCAATTATTTTAGTTACGCCCCCCCAAGGAAGACGTAAATGTTTCGCGCCCCCACCCCAACTCTCTGCCGCCACTGTAAATAGTATCATTTGTCTATAAAATTACTATTATAAATTTGCATCTGCCTAACACTGTGTCCTTTTTTTCTAATAAAGAAAAAAAGTAACATAGATCAACTTATAATAAAGTATAACTTTATTAACATTGTTTTGTTTGTAACAGAGAAGACTTGACGCGCATCAATTTGCCTGAATTTAAAAAAAAGTCACATCCAAACTGTAAAAATACACTCAAGGTACATTTTTGACCATTTGATACAGAAAAATAAAATGTAATAAAATCAGTAAATAATAACAAATTAAAATTGATTAGAAACATTCACTCATGAGGACAATATGCCAAAAAATTGACCGAAAAAAACAAAACTGAATAAAAGAAAAAAAGAGTGTCCTTGGACAGTTTTTATTTTTGCTGCTCACAGTATTTACCTTCTTTGCAATGGTGTGGAGTTATTTTGCAATGAGCATGCTAACAATGCTCACTGGTTTACAGATAAAACACTGACAAAGGAGGACGATTCTTGGCAATATTCGGCACGTTTTCACTGAAAAACAATCATGCGGCTTATCATTGAGATTGGGGTCTAATGTCTTTAAGTGACGTCTTAATTGATTTGGCTTCTGGCTGTCCGCTATAATTATTTTTAGACACCGTAAACAGTGGTCTTTCCACATCACCCACTGTATTAAAAGTCAAAGCTAAAAGGCAAACGGCTAGAAAAAAAGCGCATTCTCGGAGGCCAAGGTAGAACCGCAGGTGAGGGCGGTCGTCGTGACGATCCCAAGCCGAAAATGGCACTTCTCGGGCGGCGACGTGAGAACCGGACAAGACAGTGGGTCGCTGCGTGAGTGAGTCCGGTCGGAAAATGGCTTTCGAAAACGGCGGCGGCACACTGCTCTTCATATCTGTTTTCTGTGTGTGCTGAGTGCTCTTCCTTAGTTCAAAAATCCTGCGTGCACTCTGAAAATGAGATCGCCACTGCCACCCACTGAGTGGATGTGCAAGTACACTTTATTCCAGTACGGCAAAAAAAAAAGCTTCTTCCCCGAGGTCACATGCGCCCCCCCTGGCATCACTCTGCACTCCCCCAGGGGGGCGTGCCCCACTATTTGAGAAGTACTGCTCAAGAGCTACAGTCCACCTATGAACGAGGTTATGTATACCAGTGTTGTAGAACTCAGCCGGTTGATCTATAAGCCAATTCTTGACAGCAGTTTTCACTTAATGGTCATTGCCATATTGGTTGCCCCGGAGTCCTTCTTTCATTGGACCGAAGAGGTGGTAGTCTGACGGTGCCAAATCAGGAGAATATGGCGGATGTGGTATCATAGTCCATCCAAATGAAGTGATGACCTCCATGGTCCTGCTTGTGTGAGGACGTGCATTGTCATGCTCGAGGAGCACATTTGCCATGTCCAAGTTGGGCCGAACATGTCAAATTCTTGCTTTGAGCTTCCTAAGAGTCTCAATGTATACCTCAGAGTTAATGGTTTCCCCCTTCGGCAAATATCTACAAGGATTACACCTTGAGAATCCCAAAAAACGGTGGCCATAATTTTGCCAGCTGACTTTTGGGCCTTGAACTTTTTGGTCCTTGGTGAATTTGGGTGACGCCATTCCATTGATCTCCTTCATGGTCGTCAGTACTCTTTTTAAATCGCTTTTTACAGTACTATAGTCTATGGTATCATCCTTGTAGACATTTTCCAGCCGGTTGTGAATCCTCAGACTGGTTTCGCTCTCTGCAACAAGGAATTTTATTACAGCTCTTTGTTTCTGACGAGCTTCAAGAGGGACAGCCATTTTGGAAGCTAGTTTAAGCTTTAAAAATCAGAAAACAAGAAAAACACATATAACAACCGCAAAAAGGTGTGTCTTATCATGTTTGTGCCAAATATGAACAAGATTGGTAAAATCCTGTACGAGCAACGCAAACGCACTTGAGTGCATTACTTTTTGAATGCCCCTCGTAGTTCATTTCCTGAGAGGGTCTAGAAAAAAATGCATAGATTGGGTTTCAGTGGTGATACTCTGGGTGGATTATAGTAAACCAGAATTTATATTTTTGCTCTTTTGTGATGTACCGAGAGCAAATTTTTTGGCCAAAACCAAATATTGGAAACACTTGGCCCAAAAACCGAAAGGCAGAATAGTATACAAGTATACAAATCATGTTTTATTTAAATAAAAAAAATAAAAATAAAAAATTCATATCATTATTTCCTGATTAATGCCCTTTGCCTTGGCCTTTTTTTTTTTTTTTTTTTTTTTTAAACTAGCAGGCTGAATTAAAGGGATCCACAGATAGAAAGACTTTTAGTTCTTAAAAGATAAACATTATTATGAGTTAAAATAACTTGATATTGAAACCCTTCTTGATGTTTTCGTTTTTATACAATTCTTAAAATTAGTTTAACTAGTAGGTCGCCATTGTTGTTGACGTCGCAGGGCGGTGACGTCACATGGTTACGCGGCCGGGCTTCCAGAGTATGACTCAAGGGACATAAACATGTCATCTGTTCAACCCTTTCAATTTGAACCCCAGAGGAACATTGATGAGCATGACAGCACTGTCGATATTTCACAAAACGAGCAGCCAAAGCAAAATGAACAGGAAAGACTCAATGAGATGACAAAATGCGCTACACTGGCGAAACGTCTGACAAGAGGCGAATTTGACACCCAAAGTACTACCGTGCACTTTCAGCTTGTTTTGTTGGATGCGGACAGAACATGTTAAAGATGCCTTGAGAAAATACTTAAATGTAGCAATATCGTTAACACTTTACAATAAGGGTCCCCTAATTAACATTAGTTAATGCATTTTTAGAAGATAACTCATGTTTAAGTAACATGACAATAATTCATTTAATCCCTTATCTAAAATGTATTAATATATTAACTAAAATGAGTTAATGCATTAGTTAATGCATTTTAAGACAATAACTAATGTTTACGTAACATTACAATAATTAATATAATTGCTTATCTAACATTTATTAATACATTAATTAAAATGAGTTTTGCATTAGTTAATGCATTAGTTAAAGCATAACCAGACAGTAACTAACAGTTTGGTAAAATTAAAATATATATAGGCCTATATAGTGTTAGGGTTAGGGTTCAGGGCTTAGTGTTTGTTAACTTAAGCATTTATAATTTCTTAGTTAAGGGACACATGTGCTACACTTTACAATAACGGTCCAAAAAACATTTAGTAATGGTTAATTAAGGTTAAGTAATACTTATGAGGTATGTTCACGTGAAATAATGCCATACTTAAGGTTAGGTTATAATATATTATATACATATATAATACATTAGTTGACATTAATTCATATATACATTAGTGCATTAATAAATAGTTATTAATGTATCCTGGTACTAGTAAGTGATTGTTATTTTAAAATGAGAAACATTGCTCTGCGAGTCCCTGGGTGTTGCTAACCTAACACACAATTCGGTGGTAAAATTTCAGCCTTTTAACCAAAATCTAAAAATGAAATTTGAGCTATTTTTGCCCGAAAGTTTCTGGCGCCAAATTTTCAGTCACATCTCAGGATAAAACAAAAGTTCAATGTTTAAAAATTTCTTGCTGAAATGATGGTTGTAATATTTTGCATGTATGTGTACACATACAGTATAACAAAACATTTTTATGCTTAATTGAAATACATTTCCATTACATTCCCATGGAATCACACTGTTTGGTGCCATTATGTAAACAGTCAAGTGATTCAAGAATTCGCTATGGTGCTGTTGTTACACCCCCCCCGTAGCACAATGTGATGCACCCGTAGAAAATAAATCTACATTTAGAACAGTTTTGGGTCATGATTTGTGGAAAAATGCTTGAGACAAAACACAGACAAAGGCAGTCATTCAATGAAGCAGAAAAAAAAAAACAGGCTGAAGGAAGCATTCATCTCTCTAATGTTGCCAGAGTTGTGTCCTAAAGTTAACTTTTTGATCATTAATCAAGTGGTGAGGAGAAAAATTCACCTCAGATTTAAAATGTTCCCCTCTTCTGTACATTCACGACCCTTCACTTATGTAGGCCAGTCAACTGGCTGGCCACTTGTAACATCTTGATGTGTTTGTTTTGGCAATAAAACAGGATGCATCTGGCTTGCAAACAGCTTATATAATTATATAAAATATCACATAATCAAGTTCTGTATGGACTTAAAAATAATAAGCACAGACTTTCACAAATGACCCTCCCAGCTGGCATGCGAGAGAGGAAAGAGAGGAAGACGGCAAACCACATCTTAGGCTGCCAAAACTCACATTTCCCCTGCTTACTGCAAGTATAGCTGCTTTGCATTAAAGTGTCACACATGGATGGCGATGCCAGCGTCAGCCCACCTCACATTAATTTGCGGGGGCACGCTTAAATGTTACACCAGCCTCTCCAATGCCACAGAAATCTCATTTATTCATAAAGTTACGATTTAAAAAAAAAAAAAAAAAAGTATTGTTAAAAGAGATTGTAAAAAGAACAGGAACCTGGATTGAAGTGCCCGTTAAAGCAATAGTAAGCAGAAGTTTTTACTTCTCTCCATACGTGAACTATTTTACAGAACTGTGCAGTACAGCTGACTCCTCAGCATACTTTTTAGTGCTTTATCCAGGGGTTAATTTGTGCTGGATCCTGTTGGAACAAGATCCGGCACCTCTTGATTTTGGCCTCCCTTTGTTACGGGACTTATTTGGGCAGATCCGGCACCTCTCGTGTATAGAAAATAATAATAATATAAAAACGTTTTTAAAAAATGTATAAAATATGCATAAATTCATTTACAGAACAAATCCCAAGAATTGTATGTTGTTTGTAAAAATTTAACGTCATTTGAAAGAGTCAGAGATTTGTTGATGCACTAAAACGCTTGACCAACAAAAATCACGCCCCTGACATAAAAAACTAGAAATTTGCGGCATCTGGGGAGCAAGCAGCCAGGATCAAATGGTATTTCAACATGCCAAAAGACAGTTGCATTTACTGTCTTTTTCAAAAAGAAGAAAGATGGTTCAAAACGAGTAAGAAAAGCAAAAACTGACGATGAGGGCAGCTGCAGTGATCATGCTAACAGGCTGGACCGGGTGCAGCAAAAGGCTAGCGCCACAGTAGCTAGCCAGGTTAATGGATAGCCAGACAAGCCGGGGCAGGAGGCTGCTACCTTGGCAACAGTTGGCCAGGTTCAGCGCCACCCGTAGTGGGGGCCAGCAAAATAATAGGTTTGTGTTATTTATTGTAATCTCAGATTTTTTACAAGTTAGACCTGTTGAGAAACTAATTGCTGATTGTGTACTGTAAGTCCCACCTGTGGTTATGTGCGCATTTGCCCATGCTATGCAGAGTATAGCCTAAATAATTGTAAATTGTTTTCATAACATTTATACCATGGATAATATCTGAAATTGAGGCTTGTAAATCCAACAGCATGGCAAGTGGGCATTTGACTGTTGTTTTCAGCACCATTTTCTGCATATGTTCCGGGTCCTATGCATCTCTTGTCATCCCTGCGCTGTCATATGTACTTTGAGTTCTGGCACCTTATGATTTACAAGTTAAGCACTGGCTTTATCAAAAGGTTGGATTGAGATCATTGCTGTGAGATCATTCAAAAAGTGATACACAACATTCAACTACTTCAAACTTGTGCCTCTGTGGGTCACACATACAGAAAAAATGAAGTATGCAAGGATTAATCTACTCCCGCACATGTCTATATTTAAACCCCAAAAACAAAAGCAAGCTCGGGTGCCGCAAATGTTCACACTAAAGAGTTAGAACGTTTTTTTCCCAAGCAAACATGATCAGAGTAAGCAGGAAAATGAATACAAACACATTGATAAGCATAAGACATGAGCGGCTGGAGGAAGCAGATTGTTAAAACAAGGGCATAGACTTCACTATCAGTTGACGGGACATGGGGCTCGGGGCCGATCCGTAGGAGGCCTATTTTAAAAAGTTAAAATTCAAATATTTTCAAAACCAAAACCGCTAGTGACCTAAAACAAAAAAAAACCAGGCACCTCCCAAAGGCATATATGAGTCAAATCAAGTTTTTTTTATTCAAGAATAACAAAAATGAAAAAGGCAAAAAAATTCTTTAATTTGTAGATCAACAAGAATCACCAAATGCAGAGATAATCACCTATATTCTCAGGATCAATAGCAATATTAAAAATGTCGTATAAGTTTTTGCCCAAAATAGCATTTTTTTGTTTTTAATTTTGTGCAAGTTTTCAACAGCTAACAAATCACTCAATTTTCACATCAGAAACTTAATACTTTAGGAAAGCATGCAGAATCATCTTAATTTTACCTAACAAAAGCAAAATTTGCATTTTTCTATTTACAATCACAACTTATTTAGGTTGAATTCCAATGTTACATTGCTATCTGGCCCTCCTCGTTTTTAGAAATGTCTAAATTACTACTTTTTGCCCCCAAAAAATGAGCAGTTGTCCTAAAATTACTTATCATTTGACTGTAAAGTTATGCTACTGTGTACGGATACAACATGACGGCATGACAAAACAAAAAGCTTTCTAAGTTGAAAATTCTTGTAAATAAATGCGTACATCCCAGCATTTCTAAAGATATGAATATAGAACAGTCTAGATTATTAGTTAAAAGCAAAAAAACGAGCAGTCATCATTCATATTTCTTATATATTTCAAGCTAAAGTTACGCTAGTTTTTTTGCATGCATTTTTTTCACGTTTCAAAGTGCATGCATGGGGATATTTTATATAATAATTACCTTGAATCCTCAACAAAATTACTCTTGAGACACTCTTGCCTGCTTGTATGCAGTAAAACATTTGTCCTTTTTCCACCTTAATCCGGCGTTTGAACGCAGCGTATGTTTGAGTTTATCCCAGTGAAAGCCAAACGCTCTTTCTGACCCCCAACCCGAAGGCGTGGCGCAATGTTTGTGGGAGCTGTCTTGTTACTGATGGTGAAGTCTATGACGAGGGATAGTGCTAAAGATAACTGGAGGAAGCGATAACAAACTATTTGAGAAACGAACAAAATACAGTGATCCCTCACTTATCGGTGTAAATGGTACCAGAACCAGCCGTGTAAAGTAAAAAAATCATGATGTCACACATACATTTGTGTATATACAGTACAGGCCAAAAGCCTGGACACACCTCATTCAATGCAACACAAATGAAGGTTCAAACCCATTGATAAAGCAATGAATTCCACAAATCAACCCTGAAAAGGCATACTTATGAAGTCAAAAACCATTTTGGGTGACTCTCTTCTGAAGCTTATCATGAGAATGGCAAGAATGTGCAAAAAAAGTAATCAGAGCAAAGGGTGGCTACTTTAAAGATACTCAAATGTTATACATATTATATATATACACGGTTTTTAGTTATTTCAGTTTTTGTTGTTGTTGTTTTTTTGCCAAGTACATATGTTCATTCACAATTTTATTACCTTTAGTGAGAATTTACAATGTAAATAGTCATGAAAATAACGAAAACGCACGAATCAGAAGGTATGTCCAAACATTTGGACTGTACTGTATATTAGCAAGTGCATTAAAAAACTATAATTGCATGTTGTGATTAGAAGATTAAAGAAAGTTTGAAGCATGTCAATAACATATTAAAATAAAAATAGAAAAATAACATACATGAAATAATGTATAAATAATATTACTCTGTATACTGTACATTTATTCTCTCAAATCAGTGTACAAACATTCGTAGATTTAAATAAAGCGTACATAAATGTTTTTAGAACTTTTTTATTCTTATAACAAGGATAAAAAATCCACGATCCACTGAGGGCGCGAAAGTTGAACCGCAAAGTAGTAAGGGACTAAGAGGGACAAAAGTGATGAATTGCTAGATTGTTTTCTTCATCACTAGAATTTTTTAATGTACAAAAGTAAAGTAAGTGTATATTATTTATTTATCCATTTAGGAAATGGCTTTGCAAGTGAAAGCCTGAATTCCAAATAATATATGAAAACACAGATAAAGTTCTTCATCTAGTGTAAAATAAACAACACTCAATATTTCTACAGGTGCTTTTTGTTGGGTATCCTGCCGTTTTGTTCCTCCTGACCTGAATTGGACAGAAAGGCTTCATTCTGTTATGCCAAAGGCAAAAGTTGCGTGTGAATCATATTCTGAACACCGCTGGTCTTTAACAGACAACCAGCAGTACGGCATACTTCAAAGAAAGTTAGCCTTGCATGTCGCAATTTTGGTATGTGTTGCAGAAACTTCTACATTGAATGAAGTTGTTTCGATCTGAAGGAGTTTCAATTTTTGCAGTTGTCTCGATACAGGCAGTATCATACTTTTAAGGCTAGAAGCAATTGGAATAGCCTCCAAAAAAACAAATAAACAAAATAACAACGGTAAGTAAAATAGTTGATAGTTGAGAATTTATTTAAAGGGAACTTAAAGACTTATAGGCTCTACTATCCCACAATTGTTGTCTTTTACTAAAATATGTTATCAGAAACACATAAAATATTGCCATTGATTTTAAAATAAATAATACTTAGTACATGTTTTGACCTACGGATGGAACCATGTTTTTTTGCGCGCAATGGAGGCTCGGGGTGATGACGTAGTTTGTCACTGTCACCAGACGACCGGTGTTCCACATTTTGGTAGAACACTATTTTTTTCCTTCTCTCGTCTCCTCTCATCGTCTTTCTTGATCCTTTTGCTTTAGCTGCTCGTTTTGTGAAATATCGACAGTGCTGTAATGCTAATTAATTTTCCTCTCGGGTTCAAATTGAAAGGGTTCAACAGATGACATGTTGCTAGAGTCATACTATGGAAGTCCTGCAGCATGACCATGTGACGTCACCGTGCTGCGACGTCAACAACAATGGCGACTTACTAGTTAAACTAATTTTACACATTGTATAAAAACGGTACCATCAAGAGGGTTTTCAATATCAGATTTATCTCATAATAATGTTTATCTTTTATTTTTTAAGAACTAAATGCCTTTCTATCTGCAGATCCCTTAACTCATTCACTCCCAGCCATTTTCAACAGGGCAACCCCCTTCGCTCCCGGCCGTTTTACTGGATTTTGACTAATTTTGCAAGGCCCACAGAAAATTCTGTTCTATTGCTATATAAGCATGGAACCCACCAAAAGAAAGATAAGACTCTCTTCTTTCACCAGGAAAAAATATTTAGTTCATATCTTTTTCCATTCTTTAGAAATCAGCATTAGAAAATAGCTTGGTTTGAGCAATTTTTCAATTTCTGATGAAAAAACTGAGAAATTGAGCTTTTTGTAAAAGCATTTCAAACATAACTTTGAATTTAACACAGCTATTTTTTGCTTTTGTGACATCCCAAACATCTGCGTAATGTTTTCCTTCTACAAAATAACATAAACAACATCAACAAATAGAGCTTTTGATATCAAAGTAACAATTTATTTACACATGACTAAACTATTGAACTGAGAGATGACGCTGTTGTGGCCACGGCTGTATCGGCATACGGGGTAAATTTTCCCCTCATCACCACCTGTCTCATCAAGATAGATTTTTAAAAAATCTTTCTTTTGTAGTGACAACTACCTCATAACAGAATTCACCTAAGGAACTTGTGTGGGGGATGTGCCTTGTGTATTACATTGTTCTCCACATTTTTCTCACGCTTCTTACTTCTTCCAACTTCCGTTTCCTGACCATTACTCTTCATTCATTCCTTTTATGGTCTGATATGAGTTCTTACCAAATGCGCTATTGCCCTCCAGTGGCCAATTTTATTGCTTTAAAGTGGATTTTGAGCGTTGTGCTTTGGAGTGAAGTTGCATCAGAACCTAGAAATAGCTCTTGTGGAAACAAAACCGTAAAAGACATATAAATATGTTTTTGGGACACTGAAACAATTAAAAATAGAACGTATTTATACATTTTTGGGAGCAAATGAGTTAAATGTTATTTCAAAATTGTTTGCATGGTTAAGCAAAGGTTTTATGATGGCCAAAATTCGAAGCTGGCCTAAAATGGATTCTCTATTTTCTATCATAACCTAATCATCTAAATAAGGTTTTGTTTCTTTCTGTATTACACCCTTAAGTGATTGCTGCACATCTCTTTTCTAAATATTTATGTACCAAGCAGTAAATGTTATTAACATGTGGTGAAGGAGATGACGAGGGCGGTGCAAATTAGAAGCCCACAGCCAAAAGCAGACTTGTAGTCAAAACTATGATGTTTGCATAACATCAACAAGTAATTTTTGTCCAAGTTTTCATAAATCCTCATAATACAATGTGGACATACCAGAAAAAAAAATTCCAATGCTGTTTCATTTATTAAAGCTGTCACTCCTGTTTATGATGCATGCACCTATCTATGCTCGTTTTTAATCAGGTTACCACAAAAACTGGTGACAAATGTATTTTCTGCATGTATGAGAAAACAACTCATTAATATTACATGGCAATACATGCGACTATTAGATGATGAAGTCCCTCCCCCGCCGCACATGTGGATCAGTTTTAACACGCCCAGGTTTGGCCCACTTTCACAATGTCACAGGACATTTATCTTTATTCCCCTCTTCCTCCTGAGCACCTTCGAGAGAAATGACTTTTACACATGTGCGCTGTACTTTTCCTCGCACACTTTTGCAAACACGGTTTTGCGCCTCGTGTCGCTCATGCATGTGCTTCTCGGGCTACCATCTGGAAAACATATTGTTCCACCCGCCCAATGGAAGCTTAATAAGGGAGGACTTTCATTTTGGCTTGGCTCTTTTCAACTCCTTGTCTTCTCTGATTTCACAGAGTTGTGACAGCTGAGTACAAGTCAGAAGTCAATTTCTTTTCATGTATTGATATGTTTTGAGGGATTTTTTTGTATATTGTGAGATGTATATATACATTTTTTTTTAATTTTTGAATTATGTATATGGTACAGCATCCGACTGGATTTTGTTTATCATAAATATGAAAAATTATAACAATAGAACACGGGTCCTCAAATACAAATCTTGAAGGTCCATAATTGTTTTTTTCATACAAGCATGGGTCCATTTATTAATGTCGATCAAGTACAAGGCAGGTCGAAGGTGGTAAAGGTGTTTTTTTTTTTGGGACCAAACACATTCCAGACACATTCTGATTAAATAAAAATAAATTGACAAAACATGTTCTTGACTTAAAAAAAAACAAACAAAAAAAAAAAAAAAAAAAAAAACATGCAAGTACAATGTTTATACATGTACACTAAATAATTGACAAGATCTGTCATTAAGCTGCAAACAATAACCATTGACAGTACATTTTGTAACTGTAAAACACTGTTGGACAAAAAAGAAAATGTGCAAGTAGTACAATACATGTTCACATGTACAGAACATAAATGAGGTGCAAAGGCATAGGCAGAGTTTGACTTTTGGGGCAGGGGGGGCACAAATGTTTATAACCCCGAAACGCAGTGTCAGCAATAAAATGAACTTACAAGAATAATTATAATAATACTTTGAAAAAGAGCGTTTTTTGTTTCTGATCATTCTTGAGGGGATTTTTCTAAATCAGGCTGCTTAGACAATACTTTATGCCAAGATCGTCATCCATTGAATATGGTACGGTCGCCGGTGTCGTGCCAATGTAGTTACCCCAGTCAAAAATTGTATCCCCTGGGGGGAGCCATATGGAGGTATATTTGTGTCTTTATTATTCAATCAAAAAAAGTTGCTTCAATTAAAAAAATTTAAAAAAGCTACTTCAATTAAAACATATATTTTCAACCCCCAAAAAGCCGCTTCAATCAAAGAAAAATAAAATGTGTTTGAATGCAAAAATAAATTTTAAACTCAAAAAAATGCACGTGTAACCTATTTTTCTTTGATTTTTTTTTTTTTTTTTTTTTCTTGATTCAAGCAACTTTTTTGATTGAAGTAATATTGATTTGTGTTTGGGCCACATTTTGGCTAGGACATTTTTGTCTTTATTATTAAATCAAAAAATAAGTTCAAAAAATGTATATTTTTAAAAAGAAAAATCACTTCAATCAAAAAAAGAAAAATTTCAATCATAGAAAAAGTTTTTGGATGCGAAAAAATATTTGAGATTGAAAAATTTGCATTTGAACTTAATTTTTCATTAAAAAGGTTTTCTTTGATTGAAGCAATCCTTTTCGTGTTTGGGCCATATTATAGGTATGACATTTGTGTCTAAATCATTCAATCCCCCCAAAAAGTTGATTCAATCAATATTTTCAATCAAAGAAAAAATATCATTTGAAAATAAAATTGCCCTCCCCTATTGTTTTTTTTTAAAAAATTTTTTATTATATGCAAAGCAAATGACCGTCTAAAGTGCTAGTCACATGATCTGTTAGAAAAATAATTTTGACCCGTTATATATATATTTTTTTTCCGTTTCATTCATTTTTGTAGCAGTTTCATTGCTTTACAACTTTTATATATATATATATATATATATATATATGGGAAAGTCAATTACACGCAATGACACTTTGCTGCCACTGGAGGGGGGGCCTGGCCCCCCCCCCTAAAATCCGCTTATGTGCAAAGGTGCAAACATAATACTTATTGACAGTAACTTGAGCTGTAAAAACGCTGCTCAATGAGAGAAATGGCATTTGGGGGTCACAAAGCTGTTTACTCACATCATCAACCAGTACTGTTCTTTACTGCGTCTTGTGGTTGATGAATCTGGGAGTGGGATTTGTTTGATTTTTGTATTCATTTCATCCATTTCTTTTCCTTCAAACATTGCTGTCATCACTTCAGTCATGCACTCTTTTATTATTTCTCCATCAGAGAATGTCTTCTTATGTTTGACCAACACCCACAACACTCTGAGTAAGTACTCCTTTGCAATTTGTTGTTGTATCATAGATTTAACAATAACCTTGCTTGACTCTTGATATGACTGCTTCAACCTGGTAATGTTTTGCCTTCACAATTCTGATTTAGGAGGAAACTTCTCTTCGAAAGTGCCGTGCTCATTAGCATTATGGCATTTCACATTTTCACTTTAAACAGCGCAATTGTCTTTAAGCATATTAAGCACATAGGTTTGGTACTTGCAGTTGGTAAAACGGACGCATATTTGTCAGTCCAATCCTCATTGAAACGGCAATTTTCGTTGTCCACTTTTCTTCTCTTGGTCAACTTTGAGCATGGCATTTTGTCAGATTAGGTCTTCCACTGGTGGCATGTAAACAAACAGATTGCAAAGGGTGCGACTCGATTTTCACACTGCTGCGGTCTGGCCACTCTAGCTAGCAGCATGCAGGCTCTCTCAGCCAATCAGCGCATCATTGTCATAGAGATGACAACAGAAGTGGGAACATGGAAGATATTTGACTAATAATGAAATAGAATTTAGCGATAGAATAGTACCGCATAATGATAGATCGGCGATTCAAACAAATATGTAAAAAAAAACTTTTTTTCCTATTTATTTTTCTTTTTTTTCTTTTTTAAAGTTCCATTTGCGTTGGGTCCGCAGAGAGGTGTGCCGTGGTCCGGTCGTGGACCGCGGTCTGCTAATTGAGGACACCGGCAATAGAAGGTTGTTTGATTTCTGAATTGGCCAATACATTTCCTCATTCGATTAGATCTGTATCTATAGATCCTCCTCAACATGCTGTTCACAATTCAAAACCTAACAACTGATCAACAGTACCTCAAACAGGATATTCTGATGCGGCCTCTGAGTTTGTACTCTCAACAGCAAGTTGCAACAAACATAAACAGACTGGAAGAGTGACAGAAAGACCTGAAAGTGGATGTCTTTGGACATTTACTTGGATCACAAGCTTCTCGTCAATTCTGCCTTTCAACTACGCAATGAACATTTGAAATCTACTACATTGCAAGTCATTTATTTGTCTGTCATATATTGTCATTTTACACTCCATTCAGGTTAGACCACTATAACTGCAAAGAGATGTGACTTCCTTTTATTCCATTGTTGGTTTTATTACAGCTGACAAAGGGACCGTTAACACAACAACGGCAAAAGGGGTGACAGCCTGAAAACTTTTCCAGAGAGCCCCATCGTTTACGCGGCGATAGCGTTTTGGGGTGCTGAAAGCGGAATCATTTGAAAATGCTTTCCAGAAGCCCCTTTCACATACGCCTAAACACCGTTAAAATCCCAGGATTTAATCGGTCAGCCCTTGTATGTGAAAGCAATTTCCCAAGTCAACTGACACGGAGATTACGTGGACATTTCACGTGTCGCGCCTTAGTATAATGTCCGGGACTTTCCCGGGACGAGGCGTATGTGAAAGCAAGCGTTAAATTCCCGGGTCACAGCACGATGGCTGATGACGTAAATATCATGGCGGGCCAATCGTCACTTCCTCTTTCTCCGCAGTAAGATGAAAAGCGGTAAACAAACATCGCAATTATCAACATAGCAGGCTGGAAATAGCTAAATTAAACTGAAAACATTACGAAATTAAATTTCTACTGGATTGTAGAGCCAAAGAAGAGAGTCCATTGTCCATCTGTGTCCAAATGTGTGGTTTATTTTGTTGCCGATATTAGGGAAAACAACGGAGGGATGAGTACAAGGGTTTATTAAATACAAACAAAAATACACGCAATCGTGGAAAAGAGGGAATAACACAATGGATCTCTGACAGTGACCAATATTGTGACAGCCGTTGCCGACCAAAAAAGACGTAATGTCCGGGTTATAAAATTGCGCCGGCAGCCCTCCCCGCACAGAGAGCGCAAGTGGGCAACAACATTATTTTATATATATATATATATATATATATTATATATATATATATATATATATATATATACTGTATATTAGGGCTGTCAAACAATTACAATTTTTAATCGAGTTAATTACAGCTTAAAATTTAATTAATTATAATTAATCGCAATTCATCGCAATTCAAACCATCTATAAAATATGCCATATTTTTCTGTAAATTATTGTTGTAATGGAAAGATAAGACACAAGATGTATATATACATTCAACATATAGTACATACGGACTGTATTTGTTTATTATAACCATAAATCAACAAGATGGCATTAACATTATTAACATTCTTTTAAAGCAATCCATGGACAGAAAGACTTGTAGTTCTTAAAAGAAAAATGTTAGTACAATTTATAGAAATTTTATATTAAAACCCCTCTTAATGTTTTCGTTTTAATGAAATTTGTAAAATTTTCAATCAAAAAATAAACTAGTAGCCCGCCATTGTTGATGTCAATAATTACTTACACAATGCTCATGGGTGCTGAAGCCTATAAAATCAGTTGCACCCAAGTGCCAGCAGAGGGCGGCAAAACTCAATAAAACACAAATAACAAGTGAGCGTTTCACTGTACCGTCATTTACATCTGTCTGAGCGGGGCATTTGCGTTAATTGCGTCAAACATTTTAACGTGATTAATTTAAAAAATTAATTAACGCCTGTTAACGCGATCATTTTGACAGCCCTAATATATATATATATGTACACATTTTCTTTATTTTTTTTATTATTCTTTGGGGGGAAAAGTGAAATCTATGTATAAAGGGTATCTCTTTCCAATGCTAAATCTGAATAAATACATTGAACACATACAAAAAAAAAATTATGGGGGGTGCGCTACTTCGCGGTTTTCCACTTATCGCAGCGGGTTCTGGTCCCCATTAACCGCGAAAATCAAGGGAGCACTGTAATGATAATAATAATCATGTAACAAATCGGATTCTAATGTGGCCATTGTATTTTGCATGCTGTTCCTGGATGCACTGTGTGACTAACGTTTAATGTTGTTGTTGCAGTCGGCTATGGCGGACAGTAGCCATGATGTGTTGCACAAGTTCTGAAATAAATGATTAAAAACTAAAAAAACTAAAATGTTGGCGACATCCTTGCATATGTAACAATACTAATAAATGGGAAATTAAAAAACGTTTTTGTTGTCACTTTAACTTATAGACAGACTGGCGAACGGTGCTAGGCGGAAACAGCGGGTGAATTAGTGGAGGATACATCTGTTTGAGGACCGTTGAGATCGCAGACATATTTGACATAGATATACTGTCCAGCCAGTTCACGCACACCACGCTCATATTTGTCTATCATTTCCATCTTAATTTCAATGGTAAGCGTCACCTTTTTTCACCACCTGTACTAACCTTCTTTGGACCCATGACAAATGACGAGTCAAATTTTACGTCGGATGTCGAAAGGATCATATGTCGAGGTACCAGTGTATATGGGTCCGATATTTTATACACAATATTAACCGATCTAAAGTGTTGAAAATACCTCAAGAATTTTAATGATACAATGTTTAACAACTAAATATCGTAAGTAGTCATTGCTAAAACAAAATAACCTTTGCACAGTGCTCTAAATAGAATTCATTTGAACCTGACTTATACTAGTATATGTATACTTCAACTTTGGGGCACATCACTCTTCACCTTCCAGCATATATATAAACATTTTCCTGGCCTGAATAATCTCGCCTTGGCTCGCAAACGCCGTCCTAAATAGAACATGAGCAAAAACTCAAAAAAGCTGCAAAGATCCTCTCGAGAAAGTGTCTAGACGAGCCGTGACACACAAACAACAACTTGTCTTGACTTGCAGTGTATCAGCTATGATGACCCCAACGGTCTCCAGTTGACTTACATAAGAAAAGATTACACAAGCAGAAACACCATAAGGAGCGGACGAATATAGCTCTGCCAATTTTTATGTATGTGTGTGTCTGCATTTGATAAAGTGTATGAACTGCAGTATATCTGCTGGGTGGAGGAAGACAAGCTAAGATGGGGATGGAAGGTTCTGGAGAAGTGAGCAATTTGTCATGTCAGTTCAGCTTGTATGAAGAAACAGGAGAAAAAAACTTTTAAAATATTCTACAGGAGAGCCGTCAGTGATGTAAACGGGAAGTAATGCAGCAAATTAGTGTGAGAACAGAGAGTACAGTCAAGGGATGGGGAGGAAGAGGAGGTGTGCTGTGGTTGGTGGGGTGGAGGTGTGGGTCTGACTTAAACAGCAGAAGGCCTGCAAGAGCTACTTCCACACTTCAAGGGCTTTTGTGACAGCGAAGCGGCGCCGTTCAGCACTGTCAGCAGTTTTGCCTGTGTGTACGTGCGTGTGCGGTACATGTGTGTCTATCCACAGGGAATGAAAACTCCCTGTTGTTGTTCCATAAAGCAAGGACACCATACAAATGAAAGGACGCACACACATCCAGTCACATATGTCCCAAGTTGTTTTATGCAAATGAACAGGCCAATATTAGGTACATCTGAGTATTAATGAGCAAAATCAACATCAATATCAATCTGATAATGGTATTTGAATAACTATTTTAAAATTCTTAAATTAAATGTAAATGCCCATTAAATGTAAAAGTTTGGAGTTTGGCTGAATATTTTCGTAGTCAAACAATGTTTCATGTCAACTACAAGTGACAAATAAACTGTTTGAAGGAATGAGACTTGCTTGTTTGGAGAACTGGGAGCAAGAGTGTGCGAACAGGTGCAATAAAATACCTTACCATAAAACGTGTGTTTTTATAACTTAATATCTGTTTAAAGTTCGTGGGAAAGGTATAACGATTCAAATATGATTGGATATAGTCTCTATATGGGGAGCTTTTAAACTATTGCGCATGGGTCTGGATTATATCCCTTGGCATGAAGTGGGTTTATTTTTGTAGTTGTAGCTTGTGTTCGCTGTATCATACTGAAAGGTGTTTTCTGTTATCTAGACTTTCACATGGGGCTAAATAACATACCATGGAAAAATTAAAAACATTCACATTAAAAGGAATGGTAAATAAATTGCCATAGACTTCACTACTCGGGGCTCGTGTCCTATTTTCAAAAATTTAAGATTCAAATGTTTACAAAATCAAAGCCTCTAGCGACCTAAAACCAAAACGGGCATCTATCTACCTTAGGCATATATGAGTCTCCATGAGCAGCTGCAAAAAAAAAAAAAAAAAAAAAAAAAAAAAATCAAAGTTGTTCCCTAATAAAATCTCGATATATTATTTGTCTAAAAAAATGTCTAAAAAAAACTTAAAATGGCTATAAAATTCTCAAATTTTACGCTAGATGCAAAAAAAAAACAAAAAAAAAAACAAAAAAAAAATCACCAGATGCAGAGAAAATCACATATAATTTCAGGCTCAATAGCAATATTTAAGTTTTTGGCCAAAATAGAGACTTGTGTTTTTTTTTTTTTTTTAATTTAGTGCAAGTTTTCAGCAGCCAATGAATCACTCAGTTTTCACATCAGAATGGTAAATGGTAAATGATGTTATAATTATACAGCTAGCGCTTTTTCCACTTAATACTTGAGGAAAGCATGCAGAATCATCTTAATTTTACTCAACAAAAGCAACATTTTCATTTTGTATATAAAATCACATCTTATTTAGGTTTAACTGCGATGCTACTATTGCCTCAGCATGTCTTGCAGGCTATCTGGCCCTCGTCGTTTTTAGATTGAAATAGTAAAAAGTAAAGTAAGTAAGTTAATGCGAATGTTTGTTTTTTTTATTTTTTTGTATGGACGCAGAAATGTCTAAATTACTAATTTTTTTGCCAAAAATCGGGCAGATGGCCGAAAATTACCTGATCATTTGAATGTAAAGTTACGCTATTGTGTATGGATACAACATGGCAGCCATCACAAAATAAAGAGCTTTTTAAGTTGAAAATTCTTGTAAATAAATGCACACATCCCGGAATGTCTATAGATATGAACATAAAACAGTTTAGATTCTTGGTTGAAAGCAAAAAAACCCCCAAAAAAACGGGCAGTTATCATTCATTTTACGTAAATATTTCAAGCTATAGTTACGCTGTTTACGGATACAACATGGTGCCCGTCGCAAAACAAAGAGCTTTTTAAGTTGAAAGTTTTTGTAAAAAAATGCGTAAATCCCAGTATTTCTATAGAGATGAACGTAAAAAAAAGTCTATATTCTTGGTTAAAATAAAAACAATGAGCGGTTACTATTCATTTGACATAAATATTTCAAGCTAAAGTTACGCTAATTTTTCCCATTCATTTTTTTTACGTTTCAAAGTGCATGCATGGTGCTAGTTTATATAATAATTACCTTGAATCCTTGACCAAATCCCTCTTGAGACACTCCTGCCTGCTTGTATGCGGTAAAACTTTCGTCCTTTTCCACCTAAATCCAGCGTTTGAACGCAGCGTGTTTGAGTTTATAGCAGTGAAAGCTGCACAAAGCTCTGCCTGGCCCGGCCCCCTACTGGAAGGTGTGGCGCAATGTCTGTAGGAGCTTTCTAGTCAACTGATGTTGAAGTCTGTAGTATGGCATTATGAATACACAGGCTTTCATTAAAGCACAAGTGTAATTTTCTTTTATTGTGCAGAGGAATTATAGATTTAATTTTAAGGTCTTAATATAAATGGAGCAAATCCTTAAATGACATTTTCACCATTTTGCATGAATATGTACGTCTGCCTCTGTAGTGATGCACTGTTGCAGTCATTGCTTCTTTTAAACAACTCCACATTCGCACATACAACCCATTTAACAACATGCAAATGAGAGCGAAAATGAGACACTGTGATTAAACAAGTAGCCTGTGGGCTCATAGCAAGTAATAATAGTACATTTTTCCTCCTCTGGTTTAAGTTAGTAGCCCTCTCAGGAAATTAACATCTCTATGAGCCACTCCGTACAGAAGTTAGTTTCGGAATCATTGGAAGAGCATTACTCCTATTACTAAAATGTATTACAGTTATAGTTTGAAAATGTGTCGACTTTGCTCCCCAAGAGGAAGTGTAGCATGACGGATGCGCTGTGGGAGAGTTAACCATCTCTGAAGTCGTGCACCTGGCTGTCGCGGGGGGATTTACAACAATATGTAAGCCTTCATGCGCATCATATTGCAGCAGTGAAAGCAGATCATGGTCAGGAATTATAAAGGGAAATAAACGATGACACCAAAATGTATCCTGCTGAACATCCTCTGATTCTTTTTGATACTCTATGTGTGATGCAGTATATCTAAGGGCGCAGGTTTGGTCTCAACATTGGTAGTGATGATATAACAGATTGGGTGAATGGGGGTCAGGGCTACATATATCAAGCATATGAACCTAATAAATTGATAGGTGAAATGATCAATGCAAAATAAATCTGAATTGATTTATAATAACTTTCATGTGTATTAGTTCAGTTGATAGACCATTTGATTCAAACCTTCGTTTCAAAAGCTACTAAAGTAACATTAACTTCCAGAATAAATATCTGGATTTTATTAGCTAATTTAAATTGCAATATTTGAGCGCAACAAATTTTATTTACATGCACAATAAATTCAAACTTGTTAATCCCTTAACTATCTGGGAATGCAAAAAAAAAAAAAAAAAAAAAAAAAAATTGAGCCTTCCTCCTAGTAAAACACTACTGCTTTTGTCCATAAGCACAGCCAAACTCAACAAAAAGTAAACACTCATTTGGACTGCTTTCAGATCACATAAATAAAATACAATTGAAAATTGACTGACACACACAGACTTGGGACCGCGCTCTCTAAGCAGCTTCTTGTTCACGTTTTTCTGGTTCTATGGTTTCCAGCAGAGTTCAATACATTTATCACAGTTTAATTAACATTCACAGTAGAAAACACAAACAGGAGGACACTTCTCTCTTAACAGCTTCCTACACAAGTTTTGCAGGTTAGCAAGTTTATACAGTTTAATGTTATGCTAACATTGAGGCAGGTCGGACTTTAAGTAGCAAAATCAGTGGTGTGTTCCCCACCTCCACAACATTGACATCTTTTTACATTATTTACAGCGGGAAAAAAAAAAAAAAAACCTCTAATATCCCTCGTCTTCGAAGGGGGCGGAGGAGGCGTCATGACATAATTATGTCGGGGCTATGCGTGTGTTTCGGGTGGGGGGGTCCAAGTCATCAGACAATCAAACGTGCAGTTGAGGAAAAAAAAATGGACTGGCACATTCAGCAAGTAAAAAGGTTTAAATGTAAGTCTGAATATAATTTTTAAAAAATCACTTAATAATGGTAGGGTCAATCCTACCCTTACAACATATGTGAAGACAATCTAAAGTACCAATTTAACCAAACTAATTATATAATGCAAATAAGGTTGCTTAAAAGTTGGTAGGGGGCAATTTGAGCGTCCTGAAAAGTTAGTAGTGTTATGTCCCGACTGTCCCTATGCAAACCTACGACCTTGAGTAATAATTCGGCTATACACGCATAAGGAGGACATGACAGAAAGTCTGACTGTGAATGATGAAAAAAGTTTAACAATTCCGATTAATTTGCTGGATATATAGAGGGAGGAAATTGGTCGGAGTGTGAGAGGAAACCGGAAAAAAAAACCCACACAACAACAGGGAGAACATGGAAACGCCACAGGAGGGAGCCCAGGATTGTACCCTGATCTCAGAACTAAAAACATACAATTAGTGAAACCCTGAAATTTCTTTTAATTCTGCCCCCTATTGGTGTTTTTTTTTCACTGATTCATATTGTGTTTTGTTTACAATGACCACCAAATGATAAAGGCTATTGTATGGAAGTGTTGTCAGAGCTTCTGTGACAGTTTCTACTGCCAAAGCAAAGATAAACAAACACTCCTGCATCATCCAGGAGGTTGTGATGGGTGAAAAAGACGATCAACACACACATGAACACGCATGCACACCCCCACAGTTAGGGCGAGTGCGATGGCACTCAGCAGTAAAGAGCAGCCATCCCTGCCTGGCACATAGGACACACATTCACTCTGTGACAAAGTGTCACACCACATGATTTATGACGGGTAATTATGGTTATGGAGGTGACATCATATCCTACTCACTGGCTCCCCCATGTATCCATGATAAGTGTGTGTGTTGTGTGTATGTGCGCGCGACTCATTAGTTATGCTGTCTGGATACAGCAGCAACTATCTTTGTTTTTTGTCTTTTCACAGAAGGGAAGACAAGACATGTCACAACAACATATCTCACTGTTCTTCCTGACACGCAAGTGCACATACCACAAAAAAAAGGGAAAAAAAAGAAACAAAAATATGGGGCCCGGGAAAAAAAAGTAACCAAACAGCTTTTCTTGCTTAAAAAGGAACCCTTTACTTCATCTAAAAACAGAGCATACTTTTTTCTTGGAGGAAAAAAAAAAACGGGGTGGAAAAAAAAAAAAAATCACCTTTGGGAGGGCATGATCAGCCCAAAGGAAAATGGAGCCGGGAGAATTCTTTTTCAAGAGTAGCTACAAACACAGTATTTAAAGTCTGAATTTGGAGTCACGCACCTTCAGTGGAGTATCATGCTGTGTGGTGTAACATGCTGCACTGAGGTATAGCCTACTCGAGGAGATGCACAAGAAGACAAGGCCGAGATGGTATCCAACTGATTCGATTTGCCCCAACAGTAGTTGTTTTAGGACTATATTGTTGTGAGGGTGATCTGTTTGAATACCTTGCTGCACCGTGTGCATTAAGGTAGCAGTAGTTTGAAGTGTAATAAATACAGGTAGTCACCGGGTTACAAACGAGTTCTGTTCTTAAGCTGGCAATGTAACACAAATTTCCACGTAAATCGGAATTATTCCTTTAAAACAAAAATAGGTAACGTTTCAACCTTCATAAAATATTTTCATAACATTTGTGATAATATGTCAATTGAACACTCGTTAAATGACACCTCTTTTGTATCTTAAGGGGTTCTGTATCACTTTCACTGGCACAAAATAAACATTGAAGAGGGTGGCAGGAATCCTGCCACACACAAAAGAAACTACAAATGTGCTGACTGCTTTATGGCATAGGTCAGTTTCCCCATTCATTATAAAGACAGAACTCGATGCAAACGCTTTCACGCAAATTCTGCAAAGATGGCAGAGCAACAAAAGAGACAAAAAGTTTTGTCTGAGGAGGAAATAAAAGAGAGGCTACCAGGATATACAGAATAAAACTTTAGCTGCCGTGACGCCCCCCACATGGTTGCTAACCGTCAAATGCTATTGTTTAGCCACAGCTGAATTCTTTAACTTATTACTATTCATCCTTCACACAGCCACTGGAAATAGAAATGTTGTTTAATCTGCAGGCGACCGGGAGATTGATTTTTGATCGATTGACGATTTTATGACACTGCGTGGGTCTGTGCTGGTCCTCATGGGAAGCACAGTGCTGGTCCTCATTAGAAATGCAGTCTTCCTTAAAGTGGAAGTTCAGAATTTTTGACATTAGGCTTAATCTTTGAGTTAACAGGGGTTTAGTTAGTTGGTGGAGTTGATTTCAACAAATTCCGTTTCGTTTGCAAGTTATTTGTTAGTTTAAGGGCTCCGGAGTGGCTAAGCTAGCGCGAGTCAATGGTAACATTATAGCATGCCAATAAAAAAAAACATACAGATCTACAAACAGATCCAACATAGTCAAATAAATTCAAAACACAGATCATTGTTTTAAAACACACATGCGGCCAAAACAATGTCGCACCAAACTGACGTAATTCATTTCATTCTGCAGGAGTATTTTTTTAGATGCGTAATACAACCCCAATAAAAAGGAGTGCTTCGGTCACTCAATCTCACACTACATTCGGGGAAGGTGGGAAGTCGGACTTATCCCGCTCGGAGTTGCGACCTTAAAGCATTCCAAGCGAATGTAAACAGCAAAGATGGATGATTGCCACAAGTTTTTTTATTTTGGCCTTCAAAACAACATTTTTACCTCCAGAAAACTGACTTCTCATAAGCGATCAAATAGTGGAGGCATAGTAATGATATTTTTCAGATCAGAGGTTGGAAACTGACTTTCCACTTTCCTCGAATGCAACATCAGTCTGCTGTGTTAACTTACGGCCGGCAACATGGCGAAATGTGCATTTAGAGGCTGTGGAAACAGAAGACAGAAGAAACGGAAAGTGTCCAAAAATTCCCTATGGAGAATGAGGAAAAATATAAATTGGTCACTTGCTGCTGGCTACGACATAAAAAATCAGCGGTGGAAAAAAAAAAAACGATTTAATATCACTCCGTCCTGCTCCTCTGCAGGGCTTCTGGATTACAAATGTTGCTGTTCATACTGCAATTATTGAAATGCAATGGTAAGTTTTAATAACTTTATAACTTTAATAACTTTATCCTGAAAACAACAACAACAACACTATTGATTGCATGGGTCACCGATGATTTTTTTAATGTATGCATATGTTGTTTTTTTTTGGCATGCCATAATGGTGCCATTGACTTGCGCTAGCATAGCCATTCCGGAGCCCTGAAACTAACAAATAACTTGCAAATGAAGCGGAATTTGTTTAAATCAACTCCACCAGCTAACTAAACTCCCGCTAACTCGAAGATTAAGCCTAATGTCAAAAATCCTGAACTTCTGGATTAAGGCAAAACACTACTGCGTTTGTCCACCGGCGTCGCTTAAATCGACCAATACTGAAAGGCGACCAAGTGTCACTTTAAGTACCCCAAATCTCAAAATAACTACCCAAAAATATGTATTACACGTCATATAGGGGTGGCGTGGCTTAGTAGTAGAGTAGGTTGTGGGTTCGATTCTCCGCCCTAATGAACTTGTCTTAGAGTCCTTGAGCAAGATACTGAACCCCACGTTGCTCCTGGTGCTGTGTCACCAGTAGGTGGATGGGCATGCAGTGTGAAGCGCTATGAGGGCCTTGAGGGTGAAAAGGCCCTATACAAGTATAGCTCCATTTAACATTAATAAAATAAAGTAAAAAAATAAGATATTGTGAGGTACATTGTGTTAAATGCCTTTAAATTCAATGACTATAGTATTAGGGCTTTACTCGCGAGTGAGTCGCCTTGCTGACAAAAAAGGGCACTGTAGAAAGGGTAGGGAGGCAAGAGAGGGGAGATATCATGGCCGCTCAGGTCGCCTCTCTTAACGCGAGCCCGCCATCTGAAATTAAAAAAACGGTACTCACAATAGGAGTTGGTAGCAGGGGAGAAGCAGCAGCATGAAAACAAAAAGGCAGGACCTGACGGCTGAACTGCAGGGCAGCGGCGACACTGCTGGGGGAGGACAGGCCCAGCCCCAGATCGAGGGAGATTATCAGTGGTCTTGTATGTCTTCCATTTTCTAATAATTCCTCCCACAGTTGATTTCTTTACACCAAGCGTTTTACCTATTGCAGATTCAGTCTTCCCAGCCTGGTGCAGGTCTACAATTTTGTCTCTGGTGTCCTTCGACAGCTCTTTGGTCTTGGCCATAGTGGAGGTTGGAGTGTGACAGGTGTCTTTTATACAGATAATGAGTTAAAACAGGTGCCATTAATACAGGTAATGAGTGGAGTCTCGTTAGACCTCGTTAGAAGAAGTTAGACCTCTTTGACAGCCTGATATCTTGCTTGTTTGTAGGTGACCAATACTTATTTTCCACTCTAATTTGGAAATAAATTCTTTAAAAATCAAACAATGTGATTTTCTATCCCCCCCCCCCCCCATTCTGTCTATCATGGTTGAGGTTTAACTATGTTGACAATTACAGGCCTCTAATTTTTTCAAGTAGGAGAACTTGCACAATTGGTGGTTGACTAAATACTTATTTGCCCCACTGTAAGTAATGTTTACACAACTAAAAAAAAAAAAAAAAATGGACAAAATGGCGGGCAAGACTCCGGCGTCGTAAAGTCAAAAACACGTAAGACGGGTACGTCGTAACTTGGTGACTACCTGTACAGTTAGAGCTATGCTTGTTACCGTAAGCCTGTTTAAGATGTTTTACATTATCTAGGCATTAAACTACAAAACTTTTAGCAAGATGAAATTACATCATTACACAATTCATATTTGGTTTCATTTTGTGCGAAACTGTAATTACAGTTGACTAATGATCAGTCCAGTGTGTACACCACTTCAAGATCCAAAAGTCATCAGGGACAGGACCAGCTCACCTCACATGAAACACTTTCTGTTTTTCTGTATAGAAAATGGATGGGATAAGTCAAATGTAGCGACATGAAGGCTGCTATACTAAAGTAGAGCATATTTGAACTTGCAAGAGTTTGCAAATACTTTTCATGTTCATTCACCAAATATGCCCAATTAGAAATCTTCCATGCTGCTTTGGGCAGTCTGGAGGTTCACAAAGTCGTCATGAGTGGAGTTTACGTGCAGAGGTCAGTGAGGTGTACGTGACAGCAGGCTTAATAAGCCAGTTAGGGAAAACAAAAGGAAGAAAAAAGAAGAGCAACTGCATGTGAGTCATCATGAGCGGTTTCATCTTATAGCATTCAGTCATAGCCACAGGCTCTTCATACAGAAACAGGCTTCAAAAGTCCATATTTGAACTTGAGGCAGCAGCATGCCAAAAAAATCCAAACAGCCTCTTTGTCTTGAAAGTTGCCAAAGAGCACCATTTACATGCGCTTTACAAATCCAAACACATCCCCGCCCCTGACCTCGCAACTGTTTTAACTAAAGTGACCTGACTTTTGCAGCTTTTCGCCCCTGGGCTCAAATACAAATTAAAAACTTCACAAACTGACTTGAACAAGCAGACCCGCTGGCCTGCGCCGAATCCTTTACAAGGTCGGTTAGAAATAATTCATATAGCTCTAACAAGTTACTGGGCTGATGGCCAAACATAGTTTTCCACAACTTTATTAAACAATTTTATGTTCATAATTACAAAGTCAAGCGTACTTCATCTTGCTCATGTTCAAGTCTGTCTTCCATGCGGTGCCGTCCACTTTGATGCGTCACGCACTACTCTCATGTCTCAGCATGAGCATAAGCCGCCCGCAAAGCTGCATAGTTCGTAGAAGACGTAAACATGGATTAATATCAGGATATGTCTGTTTGACAAACCAGAAATTAAGTGGCGTTACAATATCACAAGATAGTCACAAAATGCGCACATACACTGTCTTTCTAAGGGTCTGAATGCTTTACTGTGAATCTATTTGTTTCCATGAAAACAATTTATGGTTTTTTTAACAGGACATAAATTGCATTAGTTTTAATCATAATTTCATTAGAGTAATATTATAATAGCTAAATCGTGGTGAATTTGTTCCTGCAATGTCAATAAGTCATTAAGGCCATAATAATCTACAAAGTTTAAATGATTCAACTCTTGCTTCTTCTTTATTGGATTTGTTCTGTTTGATGATGCTGATTTACATTAACAATAGAGGCGTGCGAAATTTCCGATTCTTAGATTATTCACGATTTGGCCGTAGAAGAGTCAGGAACGATTCACAAACATCCAAATTCCGATTATTGAATTATACCAAGCGGAAATAAAATACGGTCAGCGCGGTCTTCAGGACGTAATGAGGAACGGACCGAAAGTAAATATCATGTTCAAATCATGCCGCTAGATAAAATAAATAAATAAAGAAATAATAATAATGATACCTGACTGCGGCCATCAGCCGCTACAAACAGCATACGGCAACATACGGCTAAGGGAGAAATCACATATATCTAGAACTAGATGTGAAATGACAGACGACGGCCGTGTTAGATCATATGCCAAGATCTAGATGCGAAATGACAGACTTTCCCGCGCTAGTAAACAGGTGCCATCTTAAAGCAGTAGACTTCTCTAGAAGGCTCTGTTATAGCGAACCTAATTACTTTTTATCTAAAAAAAAAAAAAAAAAAAAAAATCGGCAAAATCTTGACTTGAATCTATCTTTAAATGATGAAACAGTTTTAAAACTTTCACGTCAAAAACAGACAGAAGGGAAATTATGGAATAACGGGAGCAATTTTAACAACTTTACCGGTTGATTCACAACATTAAATTAATTGAATGTAGTTTAAAGCTGCCGCTCCAGAATGGGGACTTGAGTATTTTATTTACTGTTTTTAACGGTTAACTTGATACTGAAATGGTAGTTTGTTTAGCCTGAGACGATTTTTGAACAATTTTGGAACTAGTGTACAAAAACTTAAAAGCAGGGGTTTTGTGGTGCATCAATAATCGATTTATAATCAAATCGGAGCCTCTGAATCGTAATCGAATCGTTAGGTGTCCAAAGACTCCCACCTCTAATGACGTACCGCGCGCAGGCTATTTTTAAACCGTGACGTCGCATTGTAAAGCGGAAGTAAAGCCGAAGTGGGACATTATAGACCCGCCCTCGCGTAGACCCAACGTAATTAGTGCTACTTTTCTCCGGTAATCTTTCAAAAAACGAACATGCTGATCACGCATTGCTTTTTTGGAACTTGTAGAAACGACTCTAGACATTAGGACACATGAAGGATGTTTTCTTCATACGTTTCCAGAAACCAAAAACTCGGGAGGAAAAAAATGTGAAGACCGAATCAACTTGCGCGGACTTTAACACCAGCTCGGCGAATCCATTCACGTTTCATATGCAGTAAACATTATGTTGGGTTGGCATGGTCTTTCAGAGGACAAAGAGGTAAGCCATTTTTATATTTTTAACTTATTTTTTTAGCGTAACGTTGTGCCGTACTGCTTCTGTCTGATAATGAATGACCTGAAAAGAATTACAATGGTATCTGACTGCCACTGTTACCGTTTCTGTTATATATACAGTACTGTGCAAAAGTGCAAAAACAACTTTAGTAAGGGGGAAGTGTAAATAAATTATAGGATTAAGATGTGTTATCAATGAAAAAATTAAAAGTGTTCGTTGGCTGTCACTGAGTAGCATTTGCGATCGCTACAAAAAAGCTAACTAAATTACCCCCAAGAACGGTAAGAGACGTAGGACAACCAGAGGATATATAAGACAGGGCTGATGGTAAAGGATAGCTTGTTGAAACAGGAGAATGTCATTGTCAGTCGCGTCGATAAAAAAGCTAAAGCTATGCTTAGGTCGGCTCGTTTTTTTCGTCTTTTTCAGCCTTCGACACTAATGCCATCTCTTTAACTGAGCATTTTTATGTTCTTCCACATCTTTGCCAGTCAATTTGGCACCAGGGACATCATTTTCGGAGAGAATTGGTAGGTTTAGCTCTGTAAACATCTCCTTCATACATGATTTCCATTCATTTCCTATTAGGGACAAACGGTGGCTTGTCCCTACTTAGCAAAAGTAGCTAATGTCATGAATATTAATGAGCGGAAGTGACATGTTGCTTGCGGTACGCCATTAACAATATTTGCTTCGTATACTGGGACTAATACAGTGATGTGCATTCAAGGGGAGGCAGAGCCTCAACAGTCAGTCATGAAAAAGTAAAAATGTAAATATAATATATAGTCAGAGATGGGTAGTAACACGTTACATGTAGTCCATTACATTTACTTGAGTAACTTTTTGAGAAAAATATACTCCTAAGAGTTGTTTTGTTAAGCCATACTTTTTACTTTTACTTGAGTAGATATGTGAAGAAAAAAACGCTACTCTTACGCCGCTACTTTAGGCTACAAAAGAGTCGTTACATTTTTCTTCTTTATTCTACATATTAGATTTTTACCAATTTCACCAAAGGGACGTCCATAGACTTCATAATGATATTGACGGGACACGGGGCGAAGGGTCGATTAATGGGAGGCCTGCATTGTTGGTGTGGCCGTCAAAGCTGACTGAGTGGAATCACAGACAACATCCTTTTTTGTTGAAAATTCTTGTGAATAATTGCTTAAATCCCTGAATTTTTTATAGGTATGGACGCAAAACAGTCTCGATTCTTGGTTAAAAGCAAAAAAAAAAAACCCGTGCAGTTAGCATTTATTTTACGTAAATATGTCGAAGTACGATGCTAGTCTGTTAGTCAATGTGGCGGCCGCCTTATGTAAACACAGCTTTTCTGGTGAAAATTCTTGTAAACAAATGCTTAAATCCCTGAATTCTTTATAGATATGGATGTAAAACAGTCTCGATTCTTGGTTAAAAGCAAAAAACTACGTGCAGTTAGCATTTATGTAAATATGTCAAAGTACAATGTGAGTCTTTTAGTCAATGTGGCGGCCGCCTTATGTAAACAGCTTTTGCGGTGAAAACTCTTGTAAATAAATGCTTAAAACCCTGGATTCTTTATAAATATGGACGTAAAACAGTCTTGATTCTTTGTCAAAAGAGCAAAAAACTGGGTAGTCAACATTTATTTTACGTAGATATGTTGAAGTACGATGCTAGTCTGTTCGTCAATGTGGCGGCAGCCTTACAACTAAGAGCTTTACACATTTTTGGGAAGATACATGAGTAAAAAAATGGACTATGCAACACTAACATGCTAGACTGTGCGTCCCGGGCTGCTGGGGGACGGGTATTGATAAGCATATGCTTTTTCCCGTCTTTCTTTGTCTGTCATCGTCTTTTCGGGCAAATTATTCCATATTCCGTGACTGTCAATGATTTTCTTTCTTGGCCAAACTATCCGACATTCTGTAACTGTCAATGATACCGATGATGATGACAATGATAATACAAATTTCATTCATTCATTCATTCATTCACATTGAAAATTCTTGTGAAAAAACAAAAAATATGATAATTACCTTGAATCCTCGAACAAATCACTCCTGAGACAATCCTTCCTGTTTGTATGCGGTACAGCTTTTGTACTTTTTCACCCTAAATACGCTGCATGTGTCGCTGCGAGCGACTGAGAATAACTGAAGAGGATTGTGGGATGGCCCCCTACTTGAAGGCAGGGCGCAGTGAAGGTGACCCGAGAATATCATTATGAAGTCTTTGGAGACGTCGCAACAATAATCACGACTCCATTATGTCAAACACAAGTTTGCCGTTTTATGATCATGCCAGCCTGTTCAATCACATGGCGTCTTTAAAGCACTGTAAAAAATGAAGTATTTGACATAGAGCGCTGCCCTCAACATCACTCGAAAGCACAGATTTTAACCTCTCTCCCAGATTTTATTTGGCACCAATTGATCCTGGAAAACTGGAGATATGATCGTTTTAATTTCATAATAGTAACTATAAAGGTTGCACAAAATGTTGACGCTACTGCCCTTTTTTCAAACTAGGAACTATTTTTTTCCACTAGAGGGCACTCATGCTCATTGGGCGAATAATGCTTCATTTCTGTCATTTTGTTTTTCTCTCGCCTGAATTCAATGTTTTTCTTTTGTTTAATTTTTTGTATTTCTTTTTCTTAATGTGGTTATGTGGGTTACTGTACAGTGTCATTATAACAACAGTTCATATAGATAACTTTGTGCTGAGAAAAAAAATACCATTGTTTAAAAACAAAATCAAACAAAAATGTAAGCAGTCACTCCAATGTTCCTCATTACATTTTACCAAAAACATTTTTATTTGTACTTGAGTACATTTTTTGGATGACTACTTTTACTTGAGTACATTTTCTGGTTACTCTAGCCACCTCTGTATATTGTACATTCTAATTTAATCCGTTTTCCATTTGAATCGAATAAGAAAACATTTTTTTCATGCATCTTATCCTGATTGTGGCATTCACATCACTCACAATGCAATTTGCTGTGTTTATGGGCATTAAAAAAAAAAAAAACTCATGGATCATTCAGAATTAACCTTTCCCTTCTCTTAACTTTTGGGATCAGCAATATTGATTTCACAAATGGTCTTGCCTAGGCAGAGGCCTGCTTTGATTGTGACGTGCATAGTGAAACTGGCTCTTGAGTAAAGTATTTGCACATCATCCTTCCAGATGAAGAATCCCAGTGGACTCATGTTTTGACAACGCATCATCGTCCTTCAAAAAAAAAAAATCATGGGAACATCTCGTAAAATCCACCAGATTTAGGATCTGCTGGTAAAGCCATAAGAGCTCTGAAAGCAAACTCACATGCGTGGTAATGAACAACATGTCTAGCGAGGTTGACCTCTCACTGGGTCCGTTGCTCAGCAGGCGGGAGCTGAGGACAGGAAGCGGGAGGGAGGTTGCCACCGAGCCTCCTATGGCTGTGCTTTATGAAAATGTTTCATGTGAGGAGACGGCGCTGATCCACTGAGAGTAAAACATCAGAGCTGGTTTATTCAGGTGTTAGTGTGCCTGACTCTATCTGCTACTGACAGCCTTCTAGCACCTTATTGCACCTACAGAGCTGTGATCTTACATACTATCTACTGGAGCTTTTTTACGCACTCTCTTTATTAGCACCCTAGTTTCACACCTTCTGCCATCAATTTCAGTTTCATCATCAGTCTTAAATCAATATGGTTTGACAATTTGATCTCTTTTTACGTACTTTACTATAGAGCTTGACTGGTGTGTTTATGGGTAAAACTATTTTGATGAACACAAATAAATGATCTAATAGGTCCGTAAACTCTTCATTGTTAAATAACCTTGTGCTAGATAATAGTGGACACGAGAGGCAATACATATGTACAGTATTTGTTTTTCCAAATATGCAACTTAAACAACATAAAAATGCTGTAATAAATGCTCTAAACTTTAAGTGAAAAACATTAGAATGTTCTTGTGAACAGTGTGTTTAGACAAGAACTGTCATGGGGCATTAAAGTATGGTGTTATATTGCAGCTTACTGTGGAGTAAAAAAAAAAAAAAAAAAGTAGTTTTCACCCGAATGAGTGTGAGTGGGGGAGAAATGTGTTGCATTTTACCATTTTGTGTGAGGGGGATGGGCTGTTTACTGCCTGAGTTGAGTCCTGCTACAGACACAGGAGCAGAGCAAAATAATTAAAGAAAGAGAAAAAAATAATAGTACTCAGTTCTATACATTATAACTGGGTAAATAACAAACAAAAATAAACCAGCCACCTTTCTGGGTTACAAAGACCTACTTGTAGATAAAAGATGATATACACAGAAATAAAGTAGTACAGTGGTACCTAGGGATTGGAACTGATAAGATTTTTATGATTCTGATTCCATTATCGATATTGCTCAACGATTCGATTCTTTATCGATTTCCTTATCAATTCTAATTTGGACTAATGAACTGTATGAAGTTCTGGGTTCAATATGTTTTATTCGCCTCGGGGTATCGGTTAGAACACAAGGAGCGGAGAGTGGAGTTGATCTTTGGCACTTTTAATCCAACTTGGCAACAGGCACAACTATATACAGGCAATGGCACTTGATATGAAAATCACTCAATGAGTAGATGGTAAATGGTGCTATACTTGTATAGCACTTTTCCACCTTTCAAGGCCATCTATCTGACGCAGCACCAGGAGCAATGTGGGGTTCAGTATCTTGCTCAAGTTGCGTCAAGTCAGGGCAGAGAATCGAACCCACAGCCTCTGGGTTGGGGGACAACTTCTCTACCACTGAGCCACGTCATCCCCAGATGAGAGCATGCGTGGAAAGATGTTGATGCATTTGTATGTGTGTGGAAGAAGACTGGAATGTGTAGGTATACAGTATGTGTGGTTCTGAAAGGAAACAAAATTACATCATAATAGTGCTGATGCAATAAACAATGCAAATTGACTGTAAAGCAGTCAATTTGCAACACACATACATGACTCGTAATATTATAATGACACAAAGGTGGGGGGGGGGCGCGAGCGCGCGCACAACCCGGAAGCACGCTGCGTGCACGTCCGGTCATCTTGGCCATAAAAGTGACAAAAAATAAGCATTTTACACTCATATGGATGTACAACATCATCTTAAGATGCTAAACTAACACATTCCCTCTTAACACAAATGTGCAACGCGAATATAATGTAAACAACGCTCTCCTCGACGCAGCGAGCATGAGCGGGAGCAACCAGCCGACGTAATAGTAAAAACACTAAACGGTCACGCTGATAATGGCTCTAATTTTTCATAAGAAATTTATGGCATGAAGAGGAAATACCTACATTCGTTCATGGACGCACACAGATTAATACTTCCTTTAACAGGTGGCCGTCCTCTGCTTGAAATGCACACCTTATGCCTATTCTCGGTCCCAGAATATGCAGCGTGCATGACGTAGGACAATAACCGGAAGTAACTGACTAGTTGGTATGGGAACAAACGCATACCCATGGAATCTTTTTAACAGGAGTATTAAAATTGCTAATAAAGTCGTTTAGGATTATTTTAGATGCATATATGTTGTATTTTTCTTATAGAGTGTTTGAGGAGGAATACGATAGACCCATTGATAGACTTTTTGGGAAAAAATCTCAATTTCTTTAAGTAGTCTCATGAATAATGACATGGCCTGTAAAGATCAATGCTAATTCACTTGGCAACGACTTTCTCCAGGTTACACTTGATGAGAAGTTTCTCCATGAGTACTTAGGAAGCCGTGCTTGTCAAATCAAACGTGTATGATGTGCTCAAACTTCAAAACGTAAATCATGCTGGTTGGAATCGATAAGAGAATCATTAAATAAATTGTCAAGAAATTACATGGAATCGGAGCACACGGAGCCGACTCTCTACATGAACCGGTTCTCGATTCTCATCCCTAGTGGTACCTCTACATCCGAATTTAATTCATTCCAGGATCTGGTTTGTAAGTCAAAACGGCAGTATGTCGAGCGGGATTTTCCCATAAGAATACATTATAATTCCATTTAATTAGTTGCTCAGCCCAAAAACTTATGCTAAATCCTGAATAAATACTGCTGGTACAATTACACATAGCAAAACAAATAAATTCTAAGTACAAATCGGAATAATAATGTAATAATAATAATTATGTACCGAATCGGGTATTAATGTGGCGGTTGTGTTTTGCACAAGGGCGGCGGTTTGTTCTCAAGATTGGTTGGGACAATATAACATCAAAACCTGCATGTACACTTTTTGCTCGGAAGTGCTGCATTTCTTATGACTATAAACCTAATTAATTCACATGCTAAATCAGAGGTACTCATTACGTTGATCACGATCGACCAGTCAGTCGCAATGCTAGTGTGGGTCGCTCGCGGCATCCTCCCACCCACATTTTCTTTTTTTTTTTTTTTTTTTTAATGAATACAGTTAATCACGACTCTGTATGTTGTGTTGTGTGAGCAACAGATGATGTTATGCAGCAGCCCCCTCTCTCTAAGCAGCTTCTTGCTCATGTTTTTCTAGTTCTATAATTTCCAGCAGAGTTCACTACATTTTTCATAGTTTATTTAACGTTAACACTAGAAAACACAAACAGAAAGACACTTCTTTCTAAGCAGCTTCCTACTCGAGTTTTGCAGTTAGCAAGTTCACACAGTTTAACGTTAAGCTAACTCTGATGCAGGTTGGACTTCCCTGATATCCCTCCTCTTCGAAGGATGCGGCATATTGTCGACATGTATTTCTGTCGGGGCTGTTGAGTGTGAACGTGTGTGTCTGTCGCGGGTGGATCGAGTCATCAGCCAATCAAACGTGCGTTTGAGGGGGGAAAAATGGACAGGCACATTCAGCAACTGAAAAGGGGGAAATATACAGTAAGCTTGAACATAATGAAAATAATTCACTTAACGCTAGGGTCAATTATATCCTTACAAAATATAGGAAGACAATCTAAATGACCTATATGACTGAATTCATTATGTCATTGCATGACTGGCAACCTTATGTGCATGACAGTCATGCACATAAGGTTGGTGTAGGTTTGCATTGAGATGGTGGGGAAATAACACCATCTCAATGCAAACCTACACCTTTGGTTTGCATGCTGTTCCTGAACACACCGTGTGACTGACGACAGAGTGAGAGACGTTAGGAAGAGTTTTTACTTTCTCTTTTCATGTTGTTGTTGGCGTCAGCTCCGGCAGACAGTAGCCGTGTTGTGTTGCACAAGTTCTGAAATAAATTATTAAAAACCTGACGAAGCTGGCAACTTCCTTGCCGATGTTACAATAATAATAATTATTAATTAATTATTAATTAATTAACTTATAAAGACAGGCGACCGTCGAGATCGTATACATATTCCGGTCGTATTGTCGAGCTGCGTGCATACCATGCTCATATTTTTCTCTCATTTCCATTTAAATTGCAAACATTTTTCCTTTTTTCACCACCTGCACTAACTTTCTTGGAACCCATGTTGATTTCTCTCACAAGAAAATCGTCGTGCGTCCGCCTAGCGGGAAAACAATGAAATTGCGCTGCTGTCATACTGTAAATTGTCGTATTTCAAGCATGTCGTCGAGTCAAATTTACGTCTGATGTCGAAAGGATCGTATGTCGATGTGATCGTCTGTAGAAATACCACTGTATTGATATTGTGGCTGTAAGGTAAAAAAAAAAAAAAATACTTGAGCAGTTATGCTATAAGGCTAACACACACTTTTCACAGGCTTCAAAGTGCTCCACAGAGCAAAACATGTTTTAAGGGATCCGCATATATGAATTCCTTTAATAATTAAAATGTCTGGTAAATACTTTGTATTTTATTCTTTTCCTTTGTTTTTGTCATGTTATCAGATATAGATTCTGAACTTCAACTGATATACGTAGCACCATTGCGTGTTGTTTTATTGCACTTTCTGCTATATTATATGATAGTGTTTATAATTGAGATGTGATACAGGCAGTATTAAAAGGTGGATTAAGTTGTTTAAATTCCCACTGAAGGTCCACCAAGTGCTCTAGCCATTACTAGCTAATAATGAATGTGCTTCAACTGATGAAAATGCCATGAGGTTCGCACGTCTTAGAATACAGTATATCTCGAAATCGGATCCATTTGAGTCAAAACCACAGTCGTCTCAATGGCGCTAAAGGGGATCAGGCTGTCACTAGACTTACTAGGTTATTCATCTGGGAACCGTGAGTGCTAAAAAATGCTGTGTCAATTTATTCAACAGATGTTGATGAACCTTGAAAGGAGTGAGAACTTGCGAGGCTGCAGGAAACATGAATGTGACGGGCGGATTTAAAGCCACATGCAAATCTATGGCTTGTCTGGCAATGTGACACGAGAAAAATTGTAGCATTTGCACCTGCTTGTTTTTAGCTACATTTTTTTTTTTTCAATTAAGAATCCTTTTCTGTTGCACTGTGCGGAAACTGAGTATTCAAATGATGACAACTGTCCGTGGAGATGATGTAATTTAGGTTGTGTCACAGCAACGCTGCCACATTTTAATTTTAGCACGGCAGGCTGCATGTAGGTCGCCGTCTGCAACTGCCTGACCCACTCAGCTCTCTCTTTCAACAATCCCGAACTTGAAGAATCATTTGTGCTAGTTGTGCGATGAGATTGTTAGATATACATTATTTTTAGACTCTTAAGCTTACACAACAGCAGTTTCTCGGATCTGCACAAAACTGTCTCGACACAGTGCCATGACAGCCTTTAGAAATTTTGATCCAAGCCTCTGTGTTCTCAGAACTAGTTTGGAGCCTTTCAGATGTACGACAGCACACAACACCTACCACTATGACTCACGAGTGGTTACCGCACAATGCTCAGCAATGAGATTTTCATGTGCTGTACACAGTGTGCCATGTCTAAATGACTCCAAAGTCTGAGTGTAGGTGGCCTTGTCCGATCCTTTTCATGGGCTTAATAGCCTCCATCTGTGCTTGTTGTGAAGTGCTGTTGCTATTTACAGCGGTGCATGACTCCGCATTCATGTTTCAACACCTAAATAAACGGAAGCTTTTTGAACAACAATTGCGCTTACATTTCAGCAAATACTTGTACTAAAAAATGACTAGAAGATCTGATCTTTGCATTGATAAACAAGTATTGTGTAGTTGTACGCTCGAGGTTTAATTTTGTCCGTGACTAAGACTGTAATCCCGTTCACTCATACATCATTTTTAGTTGTAACGTGCCAATGGCATGAAAACATGCTGCAAAGAATGATTACAGCCATGTTTTCAAGTTTTTAGGTGATAGCACACAGGGAGCTTTAATGGGGGCACTGCCTAGTATAACCTATCAGGGAGCCTGAGGGGCCAAACATGGACCCTGTCCACTCCTAGACACCATTTAACCTCACTCTAACTGTCCACTATTGGATTGTACTGTGTTGTGTATTTGGCCCCGCCCGGCCCCTTTCCTATCAGGCTTGGGAAGTAAACAAAGTGTAATCAGCACTTTGTGTGCGTCTGTTTCAGCACCCGACAACAACACTGATTACAGCACATTTCTGAATTCTAAGAATCACTGCACTAGAGTCAATATCAGATGTTTTGGCGTCTCAAAATATGATCTGTTTATGATTCTTTTTTTATACTCGTCAGAGCCAAAAGGAGTTCAGACATAAACATACAAATACATGTCGGGAGAGGCACTGGGGCATCTTTGTAAGTCGTGCTATTTATGCATCAATATTCTATTTTAACTTCTGCGCTTATCTTTCCTTTTCTATTTACTACGATGACATTTTGTGTAAATCCAGTCCGCATCCTCACTAAGTTTAGACGCACACCATCCCAAGTTTATGTATTTCTTCCATGTTTGTGCTTTATGAGAGAAAAATGGCTATAAAGCTCTTATAGTGGGGCTGTTGTATGACTCTGACAGCCTTTGTGGTGTTTAAAGGGTGTTTATGTTGACTTTATGATATTTTTATGCCCTTGCCTGCCAATATTTTTGTCCTGTAATATCTCCGTAGGGGCTGAGAAGTGATTCCCCCCCCCCCCCCCCCCTTACTTCATGTTTATCTCATCTCATATAGGAGAGTGTATGTAGGTTATATAGTTAAGAGTAAGAAGCGCGGCACTTACATTGTAGGAAGCTGCATTATGTTGTAAGATTTTATCAGTGTCAGGCCAGCTTCTGCTTGCAGATTTTCCACTTTCCATTTATGTTTTGCAACTCTGCTTAAAGGGGAAAGGCCTTACTAAGAATAATCGTTATGAACAATCAAAATGTCTTGAAGTATGAGTCAACATTACTTCTTATGCAAATTAGAAGTGTAAAACATTAAATAAGAGTTGCCTTAATATGAACTTTACCTTGTTCTTATACAGTGCTGGCCAAAAGGATTGGCACCTCTGCAATTCTGTCAGATAATGCTAAATATCTCCCAGAAAATGATTGCAATTACAGATGCTTTTGTGGTAATATGTTCATTTATTTTGCTTGCAATGAAAGAACACAAAAGAGAATAGGAAAAAAAATGTTTTAATCATTATCATTTTACACAAAACTCAAAAAATGGGCCGGACAAAAGTATTGGCAACCTTTGAAAAATTTGATGCTTCTCTAATTTGTGTAATTAACAGTACCTGTTACTTACCTGTGGCACATAACAGGTGGCGGCAACAACTAAATCATACTTGCAGCCAGTTAAGATGGATTAAAGTTGACTCAATTTCTGTCCTGTGTACTTGTGTGTACCACATTGAGCATGGAGAAAATAAAGAAGACCAAAGAACTGTCTCAGGACTTGAGAAGCAAAATTGTGAGGACGCATGGGCAATCCCAAGGCTACAAGTCCATCTCCATAGACCTGAATGTTCCTGTGTCTACTGTGCGCAGTGTCATCACTAAGTGTAAAATCTGAAAAGGCGCGGCGTCTCCGCCCGTCTGAGTGGCTGTCACGTGTTTGCTGGGGCTCGCGTGATTGGGCGCGCCCGGGTTGGGGGCCCCGGTGCCGGGATTGGCAATGGGGCGGTGTAGGGTCGGTTGCCGATGGGCTTACACTCACAAGGGATTCACACGATTAGTGGTTTCTAGATCATTTGTGTACACTCCCCCCCTCCCAATCACTTATCCTATAGACTCCCTCACCCCCTCCCCTTCTTTTCCTGGTAAACAGCCCCCCCCCCCCCCCCCCATTGTGTCAACCGGAAATACTAGTACATCTAGCTGACGATAGCACCAACATACTGCATTCATAGTTAGTGTAGGTGTTCAAAGTATTTCTTGTTGTTGTTTGTGTTTCTTTTCTTACTTTTCTTGTATTTTTTTCCTTTTCTTCTGTTCCCCCATAGCCCCTTCCTGTTCGCTGCTTTGTCACAATCAACGACATATGTTGAATGATCACAATGGGAGTATGTCATACTCTCAATGTGAAACATTAAAACTGTTCAGACCAACCGGACACTTAGACTTCCATTCTCCGTGTCAAACAGCTGAACACGACACGTTAAAAAAATAAATTAATAAAAAAAAAATAAGTGTGTCCATGGCACTGTGGCTAACCTCCCTAGATGTGGACGGAAAAGAGAAATTACCGAGAGATTTCAACGAAAGATAGTGCAGATGGTGGATAAAGAACCTCGACTAACATCCAAACAATTTCCAGCTGTCCTGCAGTCCGAGGGTACAACAGTGTCAACCCGTACTATCCGTCGGCGTATGAATGAAAAGGGACTCTATGGTAGGATATCCAGCAAGACCCCACTTCTGACCCAGAGACATGAAAAAGCCAGGCTGGAGTTTGCAAAAATGTACCTGAGAAAGCCAAAAACATCTTGGAAGAATGTTCAGATGAGAAAAAAATAGAGCTTTTTGGGAAAAGGCATCAACATAGAGTTTACAGGGGAAAAAAACGAGGCCTTCAATGAAAAGAACACGGTCCCCACAGTCAAACATGGCGAGGGTTCCCTGATGTTTTGGGGTTGCTTTGCTACCTCTGGCACTGGACTGCTTGACCGTGTGCATGGCATTATGAAGACAACCAACAAATTTTGCAGCATAAGGTAGGGCCCAGTGTGAGAAAGCTGGGTCACCCTCAGAGGTCATGGTCACTTCAAAAACCACTAGAAAATGGTTTGAAAGAAAGCACTGGAGACTTCTAAAGTGGCCAGCAATGAGTGCAAACCTGAATCCCATAGAACACCTGTAGAGAGATCTGAAAATGGCAGTTTGGAGAAGGCACCGTTCAAATCTTAGAGACCTAGAGCAGTTGGCCAAAGATGAATAGTCTAAAATTCCAGCAGAACATTGTGACAAACTCATTGATGGACACCGGAATCAGTTGTTCGCAGTTATTTTGTCGAAAGGTTGTGCTACCAAGTATTAGGCTGAGTGTGCCAATACTTTGTCTGGCCCATTTTTGGAGTTTTGTGTAAACTGATAATGAAAATAAATGAAGATATTACTACCAAAGCATTTGTGATTTTCTGGGAGATATTGAGCATTATCTGACAGAATTGCAGGAGTGCCAATACTTTGGCCAGGACTGTAGAAAAGAAATATACCTGATATAGTATATGTATGTATGTATGTATGTATGTATGTATGTATGTATGTATGTATGTATGTATGTATGTATGTACAACTGACGGAAAAGGTGATCTACAAATAATTTTTAAAATGTTCTTACTCGCATACTGTACATTCGACTAATGCTCTAAGGTACGCTATAATAGCACATGCCATTTATCATACTCAAGTTGTTTGAGAGGATCAAATATACTTCTTGGGGGCTAAAACATGGAAGGAATCATACTGTGGTCTTTTCAACATAAATGTGATTACACTTACAAATGCACACTGTAAGAACACTAGTTGTTCTCACAATTTAGAAAAAGTGGCATATACTTAGTAGGCATGGAGTATGAAGTACATATGAAGTATGCTTGAAATCCAATTGTGGTTCTTTTTAATGTCAAGCTCACTTGCCTTGTAGAGTATATCTTTCTCTCAATGTAAATGCATACACTCATTGTTCTTATTGCTAGTAAAAGACAAACGCATACTGCATAACTTAATGTTTTGATTTATTTTGAAAATGGCTCAAAGTGTCTTGTTGACGCCACGACGAAATACAATTGCAATACTAAACATGTTCTTGGTCTCTCAACGAGTGCATGTTGCACTGTTTTTGATTGTGCAGGTTTGTCCTAAGAAGTGGCTGGTTATAATATAATGGACTGCATTTGTATCTTTAAACCTTCCACATTGCTTAATGCCTTTCTGTGAGGAGTTTGTGATCAGTCCAGGGTGTACCCAGGCATTCCTCCAAAATCAGGTTGAATGAACTCCAGCACACCCCGTGACCTTAGGCCGGAACGCTGTCATACAGCAGCGGTTCATTTATTTACTGCAAAAAAACATGTTTGTATCATTCAGCCTGTTGCCTTACAAATGATATAAATAAATAAACAAATGCAAGCCACTGAAGGTCAAGCACAGCCACTCATGCATGTGGATGAAGAGGGCACTTGACATAGCTTCCATCAGATCAGGGTACACGTCAAACACACTTCACCCGCGACGTCCAGCCTGATGTCAAGTTTACTGAAGACATCTGTGGGACGATGTCTTTGCTATGTTGACCGTGCCTTATCTTTCTCATTAGCGGACCCCGAGATGTCTTGGCACTCATGACACACAGACACAGAGAGAGATATGGAAATAATTACCATTGTCTCTTGTGGAACAGGGCGTAAATTGATACACACTAAATACTGCACCTCAGGGGTCTCTTTCTCTCATTCTCGTATTGCGTACCAGACAAATGAATGCATCCAGAAGGAATTAATTGGATTTGGGAGCACACTCCGGCACGAGCACTAGGACAGACAAACACCCTCTGCCTTTCCCCCCTCCCTTAGCACACACTCACCTCATTCTCCTCCTTTATTCCAGTCATGTCTTGTAGAAATGTCTGCCCCCACCCCCACCAATGGATTTGTCTGCATCCCTTATTACACACGCACACACACACTCACAGTGGCACGCTGGTCCCAAGAGGATTGCAGCCTCGGTGTTACCATGGCAGCCACGTTTTCTGCACGTGTAGTACGAGACGGGAGAGGGTGAATGAGACCACTCCTATCGATTCACCGGCCGCCTATTGATTCACAGTCTGATACGGCAGAGCACAGCAAACAGGCATGTGCAGTCACACAAGCTTTTAAATAATCTGCAGTCATGAAATGTGATTTAGCTTAAAAGAAGACAAGAAAAGACGTGTCATACTTTTCAGTTCCAGCTGATTTTATTTCCTTCGCGGAGGCAAAGAAATACAAATAAAAACCACAATCTGTACAGAGGTCTGAGAGGCAGTGATTGACCCCAAACATTGGCTGTTTTTTTGTAATAAACGACAAAACAATATTGGCATGATTAGACAAAACATGGTCATACACAGCATATTGCACAAATGAAAAAAAAAAAATAGCTAAACAAACCAACAAAAAAAATATTTAAAAAAAAAATGTCTTGGAAAAAGAGAAACTCCTGGACCACAATCATCTTCAACTTGTTCCAAGATGGCTGTCTTAGTGCCTGTCGTTGATCATCATACATAAAACACACAATCTTTGTTTATAGTACAGTCAGTTTACATAAATATCTTCATGTTATTATTCTTTTAAAAATCTTAAACACAACAGCTATAGCTACATATACCTGAATCTGAAATACAAATGCTATTTGCCATGCCATAATATAGGAAAAACAATTAGCCTTTTGCTATACTTAGCCAACAGGTACAGAAAGGTTAAATACTATTTTGGATGCGGTTTGCGCGAGAAAAGATGAAGCACTTCATACACCTTCTCCTCCTCCAAAGTCTAGGCAAAGTGGAATGAGAGTGAAATTCCATCCAGTGGTTCAAATAAAACTTATCTTGGAAAGTAAGAGCAGAAGAACAAGAAGAACGAGAAGAAAAGCACACAGAGGTATTAGCTCTATCTAAACAGTGACACTCTGGGATCTTTCAGTCTTAGAAGTCTATGATGTGTACTGGAGTAAGACAGTCACCACTCAGACTGGGAGCCTCAGTGGTGCTTTGTTTACTTGGCTGGTGAAACTGGAGTCACTGTGCCATTAAGAAGCATGTGGGTAAATACTGTAAACACGGTGTGAGGTCAGATTGTGCCAACTGAGTCCGCCCACCCCCCTTCTATGCACATCTAAACACCAAATGTAGATCCAAACAACAATGTTGCAGGCTACCCACTCCGGCCCCCCTCCCTTCAATCACCCCCCCTTGACTTTCTATAGATTTTGTACAAAAATACAAGTAAAAAAATCATGACGCACTCAAAAAGTGAGAGAGTTCAGACACTTTAAATAAGAGACACTTCTAGCCCTTCCGCGCTGGATACAGACATGTGTATGTGCACATACACGCACACACACGCACACACAAACGAGACCTGTACGAGAACAATACTTCTATGTATAAAAAAATTTTGGCCGGTATAAATACATCAATATAAAAAGTCATCTTGACACAGAGGAACTAGAAAGTTGGATCACTAGGCAAGGATGCAGACTAGGATGGGGAGGGCTAGGGGGGCGTTGGTCCTGAATTGTGCACTGAGTGTTTCAAGAAAGCTGGAAAAAAGGTTTTCTGAAGTCTGGAGTCCTGCCGTTGAAAGAGAAGCTGGTGATCGTGAATTGTGTCCAACTGAAGGGCTCACACGTTGCGTCATTACGCAGCAATGAACATTTGACAACAGCTAAATCCTCCTCATTTAGGAGAGCATGCGTGTTGAGACTGAAACTACTTTTTGGAGTGGATGGGGGGACACGCCTCAAGTCATTTCCCCCCTTCCTAAATAACACCAATGTTCAGTTTATTGTCAGTTGTCATCCTTTCGGGGATTAGTTTAGAAGTCACTTTCACTTCTTTCTGCTTACATTCAATCCTCCTCTGTGTCCAAATGCAAACGATGCATTTTTTCCCCCCCGCCTGCGCGCTCCCGTCAGACGAAGCAAGTCTGCGAGTAGCGCGCACACGCACCGTCTCCTCTTCCCACTCTGTTCCGTGAAAATGGCTCCGGGAGGGAGGATTGGAGGGGTCGAAGAGTTCAAAACTCGGGAGGGTTCGTCGCGGTTCTTCTACCACTGTGCCTCGGCTGTAAGTTTCAGTAGGTGAACACCAGGTTGGAGATGGTGGACTCCAGCCAGTCTCCTGAGATCATCTCGCTCACCTCTCGCGTGCAGTAGTCAGGGAAGTCAAAGTGGGAGCCGGCGCCGCACTCCCCGAAGCTCCAGTCCAAATCCCGGTCCAGCTCCGCGTCAGAGAAGCCCATGCCGCCCAGAGACATGCTCTCATAGCCGGGGCTGGGGTTCAAGTCGAGCCGCTCGTCTTCGAACTCCTCATCCGACGATGAGGAGGAGACTGATGAAGACTGGGAGGCTGACGGCGTTGGGGAGGACGCGCGGGAGTACCTGAGGCGCGCGGTGGGGGATGACTCGCTGCCCCCGGGGCTCTGCTCCTCGTACAGGCTCAGCGGGTCGCTGGATTCGGCCGAGCTGCTCAGAGTAGGACTGGCCGGGACTCCCACGGAGGGAGGTCCGCTCTCTAAGCTCCCTGCCCCGGCGAAGGGGAAGCTGCGTCTGGCCTCCCCGGTGCGCTTCTCGGGGATCTGTCTGGCACCAGACACTGACCTGGATTTGAAGAGGGTCTGGTGGTCGCCACTGGGCGACGCGCCGTCCAGACCCGGGAGGCTGGTGGATTTGCCGGCCTGCTTGTGCGTCCGGCTCGCCGCTTTGGCCGCGGGGCTTCTTTTGGCTTTGTTGCTGCGCTCCGAGCTCTTCTCCCCGCGATCCGCCTGCTGCTTACTTGCCCCGCTGCCGGACTTGACCTTCTTCCTGGGCCGGTACTTGTAGTCTGGGTAGTCGGCCATGTGTTTGAGTCGGAGCCGCTCCGCCTCCCGGATGAAGGGGATCTTGTCAGCGTCTTTGAGCAGCTTCCATCGCTTGCCCAGCCGCTTGGAGATCTCCGCGTTGTGCATGTCCGGAGACTGCTCCATGATCTTTCTTCTTTCGATCTGCGACCACACCATGAAGGCGTTCATGGGTCTCTTGATATGACCCGTCGGGGTTTTGCACCAGGCTAGGTCGCTACGCCCCGCCGGGGTGGGAGACGCATCCATCTCCAAGTCCATCTCTCCGGAGTCAGTCGAGTCTCCGGCTGGGGAGAGAGCGTGAGCGCTCATGTGCTGTTGCTGCTGCACCATCCTTCCACCCAACTGTGCGTAAAAAGTCAAATAGTCCTCACTTGTTCTTATCAGGCACACTGATAAACTTGAGTGTCAAAACAACAAAAAAAGTTCCCAAGTGTCTCTCTTCTTTCGGCTCGGAACCTTTTAGGCTCAATTAACTAAAAAAACAAGAAACGAAACAAGAAAAAACGATCCAACAGTCAACTTTTCAACTGCCCGTGCGGCTGAAAACTCTGCCCACTGGACTCAGAACACGTCGCTGTGGACGGCACCAGTGCAAGTCCCTCAAGTGGACGTCAGCAGCGCGGCTCGTGTGTGCGGTTGAGGAACCATGTGGTTGAATGGAGCAGCTGCGCTTTCTCATAGTCTCCCCGTTTGCCTGCGCGTTCTGTCAATGTTACTGTAAACACAACAACGAGATCCGCCCGGTTTTATAGTTTCTCGGCGAAGCACGCCAGCCAATAGGCATCTGTATCCATCCCCAGTTATTCACTCGGGCCACGCCTCTTGCCTTCTGATTGGCCACGGAGAAAAAAAGACACGGGCAATAATAATAATAATGTGCTATGAGGATCAGTGTGTCTGACCTCATTCCTGTCAGACTCTAGAAGGGAGACAAACTTAGTGTATTTATTGGAGCTCAGTGGACATTTTCCCCCTTCATTGCTGATGCTCAAATAAAACTACTGGGAATAGCGTGGCAATGAAAGGTTAAAATTCACCCTGTCTGTTACAAAGCATAACTGCCCCTCACATTGCATTACGTCACTGTAAACAAGTAAGCTTTTACACTTTGCATCACTTTACTCTGCAATTTAAAAAAAAAATCTATACACATTAAAAACGTGTTTGAGTAAATGTAAAGGAACCTGAATCAAATAAAAGCACAAAGCAAGAAAATGATTGGTCACTTATTACAGCTCTCCGGTTCTATTATGTTCATCTGTTCATGTCACGTTACAGACGGTGTCGCTAGATGTCAGGCTAGAGCCAAAAGGAGCTGATTGAGTGTGTGTACCGTGCACGTCGGTGTGTGCGTGTACAGTAGTTCTATATATACACAAAACTGCCTGTCATTAAACAGAGATGATGTCATGATGGTTGACTGACACATGGGATGTGCAGGCTTTCTTGACATTGCATGGGATATAAATGCATTTCCGAACACATCTACTTGTTCAGAAGACATCAATGATTATTTTTGGTGGGTGGGGTTTAAGTTGGTTGACTAAAGAATATGTTACAAGATGTGGTTGTATAATGACAATGATGAACCATCACAGGAGAGTCATGCACATAAATGATAGGATGGAATTTCTCAAGAAGCTATTTTCATTCACATTATTTTCTCAAATTATACTCATTCTTTCTCAATTTTTTATTTTACCAATACATTTTCTATCGCGATTATCCTCAGTAAGGCTAGAAGTGAGCCGGACATTTGGAGACAGGTGAGGTACACACTGCAATGGTCAAGGTTTAGTCACAGGGCACACAAACATTCGCAAATACAATGACACTTGTACACATGCAAATTTTGGGGATGTTGGACGAAGCTAAAATATGAAAAACCTGAGCAAGGAATCAAATCTGAGAATACTCAACATCAAGCTCAACAGCTCCTAATGAAAAACTAATCATCCCCCCCAAAAAACCTCACCTATTCTGTGATTTGGGGTTTAGGCCATTTAATGGCATCTTGACTTGAATAATTCTTTATTAAACTGAGTTGAGGAGGTTAATTTAGACAAAAGTAATGACTTGATATGACCTTGTGTGAATGGTGGGGCGTAGACTCCACCATCAGTTGACAGAATAGCTCCCACAGACATTGCGCCACGCCTTCCCGTTGGGGGCCAACTCAGGCAGAACGTTGATTTGGCTTTCACTGTGATAAACTCAAACACGCTGCGTTCTAACACCGGATTTAGGTGGAAATAGGACAAAGGTTTTACTGCAGGCAGGAGTGTCTCAAGAGTGATTTGGTTGAGGATTCAAGGTAGTTATTATATTAAAGAGCACCATGCATGCACTTGGAAACATGAAAAAAAAAAAAAAGGATAAAATTAGTATAACTTTGGCTTGAAATATTTACGTAAAATGAATGATAACTGCCTTTTTTTGCTTTCAACCCAGAATCTAGACTGTTTTACATTCATATCCATAGAAATTACTCAACTTAAGCATTGACTCACAAGAATTTTCAACTTAAAAAGCTCTTTGTTTTGTGATGGCCGCCATGTTGGATTTTGCATCTCGACACAGTAGCGGAATTCAACCTAAATTAGGTGTGATTGCATACAGTAAATGCAAATTTTGCTTTTGTTGAGTAAAATTAGGATGACTGCATGCTTTCTTCAAGTATTAAGTTTCTGATGTGAAAACTGAGTTATTAGCTGTTGAAAACACTAAATTAAAAAAGCTGTTGAAACTCACACTAAATTTAAAAAAAAAAAAAAAAGTTGCTATTTTGGGCAAAAACTTATATGTTAAATATTGCTATTGATCCTGAAAATATAGGTGATCACGTCTGCATTTGGTGATTTTTGTGCATATAGCGTAAAATTTGAGACTTTTACAGCCATTTTAAGTTTTGATAAAATTGTATAAAAAAATAATCAGTATTTTATAAGGGAATGACTTTGAAATTTTTTATGTCCCTGCTTATGGAAACCCTTATATGCCTAAAGGAGGTGCCTGTTTTGGTTTTAGGTCGCTAGCGGCTTTGGTTTGACGAGCCCCGTGTCCCGTCAACTGATAGTGAAGTCTATGGGTGGGAGACGTTAATATCAAGTTACTTAAACACAGTGAAATAAGAAACGTGTCAAAATGCATAATCGAGTTGATCTTAGTCAAATGAAGCCATGAATTGACTTACATGGATTTTATCGACTTTTGACAGGGTTTGTTCCTTATCCCTCAAGAATACTGTAGCTGCAATTATTTTATTGCAAAATTGTTTCGTAACTCTCCCAGCATTAGTTCTCTTTTCAGTGTGGCCTTGATACTCCTTTCCAACCGTTGATGCTTGCATTGCAAATTTGAATGATAATAAGGTCATTTTTTACCGTTTATCTTTACCTAGCCAAACACAACACGCACGCACCTGCTACAATATTTGTCATCGCAGTGTGTACAGTACTCTTTGAACACCCACTTATAATAGGCCACATGTGTTGTTCAACAGGTATAGCAGGTTTACCTGTAAGCTTATCTCACTGTGTGAGCTGCAGCTGTCAGGTAGTTTCTACTCCGTCACTGGCAGGCGTCCTGATCGGGCGGCACGATGCGGAGCGCCATCACACCGGCCTATCACCGCGCCATCTTTAGAGCTGCAGGATCCGTGTGTTTACCCCAAATACACCAACACTTTGTCTCGGCTCTGTTGACGCCTGCAGGGATGGTGTCATGATGAGAGAGTGCAGCGGGAGAAGGAGACTTCAACAATGACTTCATAATAAGCGTGCAGTGCCGTTTGTGGTGCATGCTGATATAAAAGCTGTTGTGAATGTTTTTCCAAGACCGATATGTTATACCTTATCAGTATTAAAGATGACATTTAGGTATAAGAAAGTTGAATGAATTCTTTATTCCTTTCTGGGCACTAGTGATGTTAGACTCAACAGAATGCATCAATTTATCAGCAGCAAACCATTTTGCATGCCTCTATCAAAACACTACTCACTAAAGGTTAGGGATATTGGGATGATAAGTGAAAATATAGGACAAACATAAAGAATTGTACCAGCTCAAAAAATGATTGTCTTACTACCATAACAACCAACTTTAAAACAGTAATGTAGAAGGCCCAATTTTTTTAAGAATCAACAACACCACTGTAACACTGCCAATAAACAATTTTTAATATAATGCTCAACCTTTTTTGCACACTATTAGAAAAATATATGTTCTTGCAAAAGTTTAAAAGATAAAACTTATATTTTGAATTGTGAAATTAGTGTATGTAAAATGTCAATGTGTTTAAATATGTATGTTAGTGGAGAACAGATTCATATAGAGTTGTTTGTTCTGTATAATATGGTTATCTGGAGTTACATGCGGAGAAAACAGAATGATATAGTGCACTTTCATATCACTCCTAAGTATAGCCACAATAGCAGAAACATATAATAATAAAATCAACTCTTTCCTTATAATGTCACCCAAACCTAATACTGTGGATTGAGGGTGTTTAGGAAAACTGGTGTATTATATAACTACATGACTAGGTCTGGTGATCATGTTATATATTCTTGGGAGCTTTATTTGATTTGTTCATTAGAACTACAGAAGTCCATGTACTGTAGTTGAACATAATTGTGCTTAATGATGTTGCCTCTGCATGGGTGTTTATTCTATCTGAATGTCTTCAAAAGCGTAGAGCCGCTTTGCTTCTTCTTACAGGGTGATATAGCTGTACTTTATGTTGGATTTTATGGCTAGAAAAGCTGGTGAGTTTAATATTATATGTAATACTCTTGATTAAGTTGAACCAAGTTTAATTTTTTTTACAGACACACATATAAGATACCCGTAGTAGAAACATCAATGCTTTAGAACTTGACTAATAAAATCTCAGTAGAACCCATACATGTTAGCATATAGCCCTAGAGCCATGTAGGCATGTGACAGTGTGTTTGTGTGTAGCCCTGTTTCTGCACAGATTTACGATCCCAAAGCCTGTCGCAGATTGGCCCTAAAAGACAACGCGAGCGAGGCTAAAGTGCGCCTTTCTCCTGGTGCAGTCAAACGAAGGTATTCATTACGCCGGTCTCGCCGCCCTTTTCAGCGGCCTTGAAATGACGCGCCAGTTTGACCTGCCCGCTCGTCATCTGGGGGTCAAACACAATGGGGCTTTTGTGTGCACGCCTCCAAGTGTAAATGTGCGCTCGCGTGTGTGTGTACGAGTCCAGCCCTAACTGAATTGGAGCTTTTCCAAGGATTGGAAGTTTTAGAAACCAGTGGGAAGTCCCCGGCACCCTGCAGTCAAATAGAGAAAGTGAGGACTAAGCAGTCATTTGCATGTGCGCACGTTTTCTCTCTTTGTGACTCATCTTTGGGTCACTTTGTCCCTGGAGTGTTTTGTGTGGATGTGTCAGACAGTGCAGGTGGTCATCGCTCCCACCTAATGCTGTCAGCCGTTACATAATGCTAACATTTTATTTTATTCTTTAGTTTACATTAGCCCACCCTGTACCGAAACCTTTTTCGGATTACTCAGTTTTTCTGGCACTATCTTAGTTTTTGTTGTTGTTGTTGTTGTTATCATTCCAGTGTGGTGGTGTTTTTTTTTTTTTTTTTTTGGCCTAAGAGTGGAATGTAAGCTTGACAAACTGATGCAGTTAAACCTGGAAGGCATTAAGAAATGTCCGATTTGTTAATGCAGGTAAGAAAAAAAGAGGAAGCATCCCACTCAATATGTTCAAAAATTGTTTAGTAGCATATGTTACTTCAGAACCCTTCAGTATTAATAGCAGCATCATGAATGACATGGGAACTAACACACCTCATATGATGACAGATAATGGCTTTTGAACCTCATAATAATCTGGGGAGTCCTTTTCCTCTCTGGCACGGAGGACACAATGCCAATGATTTCCCAAAACAATTTGTAATGTGGACTCGTCTGCACACTTTCCCACTTTGCATCAGTTCATCTCAGATGAGCTGGGGCTAGGTATTTTTATTGATTAATTCTTTAAATATATACTGTATATACACCGTTGTAATTTAATACAGGTTTCGCTGGTTAAGCTGTATCCTACTTCAGTTGACTTTGGATTGCTTCAAATGATCTCGATGGAACCCTCTACCCCAGTGGTCCCCAACCACCGGGCCTTGGACCGGTACCGGTCCGTGGCGCATTTGCTACCGGACCGCAGATAAATAATTTATTAACAACTGGAATCTGGTCTGTGGCTCTTGACACATCAATATCCATGTCTACTCTATTGACTAATACGAGTAGAGATTTGTGTACATCGCCATCTTGTGGTTGCCTGTCATTACTGGGGTGTTTCAACACCTTCAGTCGGGCAAATAAGTATTTAGTCAACCACCAATTGTGCAAGTTCTCCTACTTGAAAAAATTAGCGAGGCCTGTAATTGTCAACATGGGTAAACCTCAAACATGAAAGACAGAATGAGGAAAAAAAAACAAAATATCACATTGTTTGATTTTTAAAGAATTTATTTCCAAATTGGAGTGGAAAATAAGTATTTGGTCACCTACAAACAGGCAAGATTTCTGGCTGCCAAAGAGGTCTAACTTCTTCTAACAAGGTCTAACGAGGCTCCACTCGTTACCTGTATTAATGGCACCTGTTTTAACTCATTATCGGTATAAAAGACACCTGTCCACAACCTCAGGCAGTCATACTTCAAACTCCATTATGGCCAAGACCAAAAAGCT